>NC_044041.1:178280020-178928957 GCF_901765095.1 Microcaecilia unicolor | reverse complement strand
TAGCCACAGGTGGGCCTGGGTGAGCCAGGGCCCACCCAATTAGGGCTCAGGCCCACCCAAAAGTAGCACACATTTAGTAGTAGCTGGTGGGGATCCCAAGCTCCACCAGCTGAAAACTTTCCCCTGATGGTAACGAAAATGCTGCTGTCCACAATACTGGCACCTGCGCATGCTCAGTTTTCAATGCATGCCTGCTGCAGACTGCCAAAGTGGAGAGAAGCAGTTTCCCACCAGCTGAGATAATTTTTTGGTTGGGGGGATAACACTTGGTGCCCACCCACTTCTTGCCTAGGCCCACCTAAAATCTGCTGTCTGGCTACACCCCTGCTGCTGTCTACAGAGAACTTCTGTTACAGGTAAGTAACCTCGCTTTCTCTTAGGACAAGCAGGATGCGTCAGCCACATGTAGGTGACTCACGAGCAAAGGGATATAAAGGGAATTGTACCAATGGCCTCTAGGTGTCCTTTACATCCCGAGACGTGTTGTGGTAGGATGAAACTGAGCCCACCAGTTGTAAGAGAGAGAAAGTAGTCAGTGTGAAACAGGTGTCAGCATGAAGCTGGTGTACTGAGGTTGAATGGATCAGGGATGCATTCTATAACTGTTGGTATGGAGGTTCTCTTAGGTGGGCCATGATCAAGAATGAGAACCTGGTAGGATCGGGATGCAATGAGAACATAGCATAGCAGAGAGGTGGGGTTGCCTATAGGTAATAATAGTCAATGCATAAGAAATTGGGTGAACCCAAACTGTAATGGAGGATAGAGAGCAGTAAACCCCAGTCTGCAAGCAGAATGTTGTTAACATTCCACCTGCGTTGGTTGGTCTGCAACCAGGACATTCTCAAGAGGCAACATGCCACAGTTGGGTTGCGACTGACCTGCCTGGGAGGCTAGCGATACTGGGAAGCTAGAGATACTAAAGTTAGTTCAATATGTCTATAAGCCCTGTGGCATTGGGGGGGGGGGGGGGGACACTGCTCCATAGGAGGCCCTATTTGGAGGGCTACGTGGCTGAGCCAGTCGAGGGTGTGGATTGCACAGTCGGGGCAGTAGTGTATAGCATGTGTGTGCATGGAGGACCAGACAACTCTGGGCCTGATGGCTAACGCAGGGGATGGGTGCATTCGACATAGGATCACAAAGGCCCATACATCAGAGGGACGGGCATTACTCAGAGCTTCATGATAGGTGCCTACTTTGTGGGTACTGTGGGTGCTTGAGCATCCCCCAACATTGGGTAAACTCCTTCAGTGAGTACCATGAATGGTTTATTTTGGATTAAGCCCCCCCCCCCTTTTTTTTAAGGTTGGTTCCTGTGAGCTTGATGGCTCCCTATAATGCCTTGGAGATGATGTCGGCAAGCCTGGAAGGGGCTACACTTTCTTTTGAGTACCAGAAGGGGGCTGTGTTGTCTTCTGAGGGCATGAAGAGTTCACATTCTAGAAGGTATACTTCTCGTGTTTGTCAGAGGACTTTCAGTTCGAGGGAGACCATGAAAGATCAGTTCTTGGGATGGTCTAGCTGTGGCCTTTATGTGGGAGAAAGGTAAAGGCTTCAAGCTGTGCTGTCCACTGTGCAAAGGAGAAGGTTAGGCCTCCCCTCCACAGACAGTTAGTTACGGCAAAGAAGTAAGTGGGACTTAGCTAGGTGGGTTTGCAAACCTTGTGTGGGGGAAAGTATTAGGTAGGGACGAGTTGGGTCCTTGCCCAGTACATCATTGTTCGGTTTTACTGGTTAGAGTGATGTCAGCTGGGGGAGGTGATAGGTTTGTCCACTGATCCGACCCACTGGAGGCCCTGGTTACACCCTGAAGTAGGTAGTGTCTGTCTGCCTTGGACGAAGGTGTTTAAAATTGGGCTGAGGAGGGAGATTTGCCGGATACAGGGAACTATGTGTGTGGTTAAACATGTTCTGCCTCCTATCCACTGCTCAGATGGAGTTGAGGCTTTCTAAGTTTGTTCGGAAAGGGACTGTAGAGCCTGTGTGTCTCAGAATGGTGCAGTGGTATAGGCCAGTGCAATATGGAGTCCCTTGGTTTTCTGTCTGTAAGGGCATAGGCGGTCGGTGGCCCAACTGTTTGGGGAGGCTAAAGGGGCGGGTTAGGGGTGAGGCCAGGGGTGGAGCTTAAATCCATATTTGTCGGAGGGAGAACGCCTCAGGCTGGAGTGACCACGTGGACGGGTGAGAGCGGGGGGGGAGGTGCAAGACTCGCGCGGGAGGGGGGAGGAGGCAGCATTTGTTGCTTAGGCGCCATCTCTTTTAAAGATCTGTTTGGGGGAGCGACCACTCCCCCTGCGCCCCACCAGGCTAGCAGCCAAGGGAAGTCCACGATTGGGCTGGGGAGGCTTAGCCTTCCCAAGCCTCTTATACGGGGCGCCTATGTGTAAGGGGAATGTGGGCCTAAGGCCCATGGCTCACTAGAGGAGCCCCAGATCACCATATCACAGGCCCAATGTACAGCACCCCTTGTCCTGACCACAGCCTGATAGAGACTTGTCTCAGGTCTCCAATTTCAGGCCAATTGCAAATGTTCCTTTTCTCACTAAATTAATTGAGTTTGTGGTTGGTACTCAACTTTCTGATTATTTAGCTAGAAGTACATTGTTGCTCAGTTCCCAACATGGGTTTCGATCCTTTCATAGTACTGAGATCCTATTGTTGTCACTAAGAAGGCGATCTTGTTGCAGTTTGACATCTCTGCAGCCTTCGATACAGCTAATCATGAGATTTTATTAGGTTTACTTTATGGAGTTGGATTAGTGGGCCCTGTTTTCAGTTGGCTTACATCTTTTTTTTGAAAAACAGAACTTGATGTTGAAAGATGGTACTTATTCGTCGTCATGGAAGACCCCGTGTAGGGTACCACAGGACTCCCCTATTTCCCTTCTTTATATAATTTATATATGAGCTCACTTGGACAAATGTTTTGGTATTCAGATGAGCTCATGTTGTTATGTGCTGATCAGAGCCGTAGCGAGGGGAGCTGACACCCGGGGCGGGTCGCCGCTGCGCACCCCCCCCCCGGGTGCAGCATGGCGCACCCTCCTCCTGCTGCGGCGCACCCCCCCCCCCGGACCGCATACCTCCCCCCCCGGACCGCATACCTGCGGCGAGGGACGGGCGGGAGGGCCGATCCGCCCCGACTGCACGTTGCTGGGGTGTGTCGGCTCCGCGCTGGTTCACTGCTCTCTCTGTCCCGGAACAGGAAGTAACCTGTTCCGGGGCAGAGAGGGCAGTGCACCAGCGCGGAGCCGATACCCCCCAGCGGCGTGCACCCGGGGCGGACCGCCCCCCCTCGCCCCCCCCCCTTCCTACGCCACTGGTGCTGATGATATCTTTGTGCTGGTTCCTATCAGTCATGATGTAGATCTTATTTCATCTGTTATTGATAAGTGTATCAGGAGGATTAGAGAGTGGTCAATCTCTGTACATTTCAAGCTTAATGATGAACGACCAAAATGTTATGATGTACTCTTAATCTGTCAAACATCCCACAGTCTATTCAAATTAGTGATGGAATTCAACTTAATATTGAAAGGGTATCAAAAGTTCTGCGGATGCTTTTGGACTCTTCTCTGACTATGGAGCCTCAGATGAATAGTTTAGTAAGGAGAGCTTATTTTAAGATGAAGCAGCCCAGTCTATTATGCTCTTATTTCTTGAGGGACCATTTTAGAATTATTTTGCAACTTTCGATTCTTACTTTACAGGACTACTGCAACTCCCTATATTTAGGTATAACTTCTAAGCTGATTCATAAAATTCAGCTGGTCCAACACTCAGCTACAAGATTGATTTTTTGTAAATCTTGTGGCGACCTTGTGACCTCTTTGTTGAGGAAGGTGCATTGGTTGTCGGTGCAAGCCTGTATTTATTTTAAGGTGTTATGCCTAGTATTAAAAATCTTGGAAGGCAATTGCTCGGAGGGCTTGTCTCAGTTATTGAAATTATTAAATTCCAATGCAGCCCTTAGAAGTTGTAATCAATTACTTCTGATTTATCCTACTATTAAATTTGTGAGATTCAAGGCCTTATTTTCCTGTTCCTTTTTGTTTTTGGCAGTTTGCTTTTGGAATAATATTCCTTTGGAATTATGTTTGATGCCCCCTTTCCTCTGTGTTCCAGGGTCGTCGTCCCCTTCCTCTGTGTTCCAGGGTCATCCCCCCCTTCCTCTGTGTTCCAGGGTCGTCATCATCCCTCCCCCCCCCCCCCCCTCCCTCATTGTTTTTCAAATATGCCTAATATTCCATTTACTTTTGTGGCAACCATGGCACACTGGGCTGAAAAGTTCGACATCTTGCCAGCAGTGATTCCAGGATCTTTTTCTTGGGTGGTGACTCCTATCTCAGAACCCAGCATTTTGGTCTTTTAGTTTGCATTATTTTACCCTATGTGCATCGTTTTGTGCTTGTCCACATTAAATTTCATCTGCCATTTAGATGCCCAGTCTCCAAGACTCGGAAGTTCTTCGTGCAAATCTTCACAATCCTGTGAACACTTTAAGGTTTTTACACATTCCACAATCACCAGTGATTTCTCTTTTTGAAATGGTGCACAAGTATATGCGAGAGATTTGAAATTCCCATCCAAAGCATGTGAAGACCCCGACTCTTTCAGTCTCCACATGTCACCATAAATAAATAAATCTACTCCTCCCTCCCTTTACCTCCAATACACTAACCTTACAAACCTACCAGCTAGAAATACAAGAAGGTCATCACGTACTTTCTTAAACCTCCATTACCCCAACTGTAGAGGACTTAAATACAAATCAATATATGCATCTAGCTTCTCCTGCGTTTGCACGCAACGATGGAACGCACTACCGAAAGCTGTAAAAATAACGCACGATCTGACAGCCTTCCAGAGGTTACTGAAGACTAACCTGTTCAAAGAGTCTTATAAAAAGAATCATCCATAAAAGACTTAATATCAAAAATGTACCAGAACAAGCCAGCATTGAATTCTCTTAATTTGGTTACTTTACTCACTTTCTTATTATTGAACGTCATTCCTTATCCTTTATCTCATATACTGACATGAATTATTTGTTTATTTCTTCTAATTTACTTGACATTTTATGTACCATAATTGAAACGCTACTCTGTAATTCTCATTCCGTTAATGGCGATCGCCATTGCGGCATAATGTAAGCTACATTGAGCCTGCAAATAGGTGGGAAAATGTGGGATACAAATGCAGCAAATAAATAAAACTAGAAGACATTAATGTTATCTATAGTGCAAGCTCAATATTTATCTTTGCCAACTTGCGCTGATTCTGTAGGATGAGACTAGCTCAAATCTAACTGAGTTCCTGGAATCCTCGTTGGAGGTTATCACACAAAGAATGATGCTAATAGTGACTTTTTTCCTTGGAAAATGACTCGAATGTGGTAAAAGCTTCTGTGTGATGATGAGTTGTTTTTAGGGCCTAAAATTAGGGTATTTCCTGATTATTCTAGAGGAGCTCAGAAGCGATGTCAGAGGTTTGTGGCATTGCATCCCAGAGCATTAACCCTGGGACTGAGTTTTGTACTTCAATTTCCTTGTCCATATGCGATTACATTTGAGAGTAAATGATGTATTTTTTTTTTTGACCCTGAACAATTATCGGAATTTTTTATGTCAAAAGAGGAAGTTAGAGTTCTTATGTAAGCACTTCTGTTCACTGTTAGGCTGGCTATGACGTGCTGTCTAGAACTGGAGACTGTTAATTAAGAATATTTCTTGTGTTAGTGTTGTTTTTTTTTTCTTTTCATTTTCTTGATCTTGGCCTACATGTATTGTGGATGAATGGGTTTTTTTTTTCTTGATAATTAAGTTTCCTTAAATGTTTTAATTATTTCCTTGTATCCCACAAATGTTGTGATTATAATTATGGAAAATATGAAAAAAAAGTAAGTAATGCAATGACAATATCTCATTGTGGATTGAAAGTGGCTAAAAGACAGGAAAATGATTAGGACTAAGTAGCAGGGGCGTAGACAGACAACAGATTTTGGGTGGGCCTAGGCAAGAAGTGGGTGGGCACCAAGTGTTCTCCACACCACCACCACCAAAAAAATGTCTAAGCTGGCAGGAAAACGCTTCTTTCCACCTTGGCAGTCTGCAGAAGGCATGCACTGAAAACTGAGCATGCGCAGGTTCCGGTATCGTTGAGAGTAGCGTTTTTGCTACCATTAGGCGGAAGTCTTCAGCTGATGGAGCTTTGGATCCCCACCAGCTACCGCTAAATGTGTGCTACTGTTGGGTGGGCCTGAGCCCTAAGTGGGTGGGCCCTGGCCCACCCAGGCCCACCTGTGGCTACGCCACTGCTAAGTAGTAGTTTTCAGATTGGAAACGGGTCAACAGTAGAGTGCCCCAAGGTTCTAGACCGGGACCTGTGCTGTTTAACATATCCATAAATGATCTGGAAATAGGGGTGATGGTCAAATTTGTGGATGACATAACCTGATCTTCTTGTCTTCTTTATCCCTTTGCAACACCAATTGTATTTCTTCTCTGTTACCATAACAGATCTTTGTAAGCCATGTTGAGCCTGCAAATAGGTGGGAAAATGTGGGATACTGGTGCAATAAATAAATAAAAATAAATACAATTATTGGGTAATGGGATTTTATATACCACCTTTCTGTGGTACAAAGTGGTTTACATTTATTATGTGCAAGTACTTTCTCTGTCCCTAGTGGGCTCATAATCTGAGTTTTTGTAGCTGGGGTAATGGAGGGTTAAGTGATTTGCCCAGAGTCACAAGGAGCTGCAGTGGGAATTGGTTCTCCAGGCTATCAGCTACTCCTCCACTCCAGTGTCTGTTGCAGTGCCAGTTTGCTAGGTTGCTGGAGGGAACTGACAGATCATCATTTCTTTTCATCCCCATTCCAGATCTGAGCAGAAACATCAAGACTAAGCACCAGAGGTGAAGAGCTCCCGCAGCAGCCTCTATTCAGGATGCCACATTGGCCAAAACTCCCCATTGCATGACGTTTCAATTTCCTGAGGAGTCTCTTGTTTATTTATTTCTTAGGATTTATTTCCCGCCTTTTTGAAGGAATTCACTCAAGGTGGTGTACAACAAGAATAAGTCAAACATAAGCGATAGACAATTACAGCAGTAAAAATAGTCAAACAACAATACAAAGTGTCAATACCATACACAATAAAACATTTTAATATACAGCGTAGGGTGTAAGCAAAGATATCTCTTATGAGGGATGATGTTATTTATTTATTTGTAGCTAAGCCATCCAAACTTCTGAGTAGATTACAGATCATCATTCAAAATAAATCAAGCAAATGCCTTCTGAAAATCTAAATAAACTAGCTCACCTTTATTTATACATTTGTTTACACCTTCAAAAAATCTAATAACATAGTAATATGAAGGTGTATTTTCAAAGCACTTAGACTTGCAAAGTTACATAGAGGGGCATTTTCAATATGATGTCTAAGTTGGACTTCCACCTTCATGCTCTCCTTTTACAAAATCTTGAGGGTGTGGGAATCATGGGGATTGTCTTAAACTGGTTCAAAGGCTTTTTGTCCAGAAGATCATATAGGGTTGATAGTTCCATCTCTATGGAAGCACAGGTTAGCATGTTAGTCAAGAAATGCTTTTTCTTAATTCAACATTTTTTTCGAAGCTGAGCAGTTTGAGCCGTCCATGTGTTATTACTGTCATATCTTGACTATTGTAATTCTGTGTATATGGGTTACACGAAGGGATTATTAAGGAGACTCCAGACTGTTTTGCACAGTTCTAGGTCAGTTCCCACTCACCAATTCCCATCTGGACAATTCCCACTGAACCAATTCCCACCACACCAGGGAGGACAATTCCCACCCATAACCCCAAAAATACAAAACACACAAGGCAAGCAAGTAATCTCCCTTCCTTTCCTCTTCCAGATCGAGGGGGGGGGGGCTGTACCCCCTCACCCCCCAACAACATTATCTTTTACACATCTCTTTCCCCTTCCGGACATGCAGTTTGTTTGGGGGGGAAGGCAATGCCCCCTCACACCCTCAAACTAGGTTTCAACCTAATTCATGTTTAATCTGGGATCTAAATGTCATAAATAAGTACATAAATAAATAGATAAATACAAACTGCAGTTCATGTTGTGAGGGGGAGGCAATGCCCCCCCCCCACACCCTCCCAAACTAGGTTTAAACCTAATTCAGCCCCTCAAAATTACACACTGATTACGATTTGTAACAAATTACCAGAGTTTATGGGACCCAATACAAGAAAGAAGTTATAGTCAGTAGAAAAAAAAAAGGCTAGGGTGGGTGGGAAATTACTGGGGGGGGGAAAGTCCTTGGTGGGAGTTGTCCTAGGTGGGAATTGTCTTGGGGGGAATTGGTGGGGGGGAACTCGCCTGAAACCATGCAAAACACAGCTATACAGTTAATCTTTGGACTATCTAAATATGACAGTATTTCCTCATTTTGCTGTTAGCAGCATACTAGTGCCGGCGTTTGCTAACGCCCCATGATCAGAGCCCTCGAGCGCGTGAAACAACACGCTTGAGGGCTCTGAACGCAACTAGCATGCAAATGCATGCTAAACAGGGCATTAGGTATTCCTCCCCAATGATCAGCCAGCGCGCCAAAGATTGGGTCGCTGGCTGTGGCAAACCCTACGCCAGCTCTGAGCTGGCGTTAGGGTTTGCAGATCATTGGGGAGGAATAGTGAGCCCTGTCCAGCATGCATTTACATGCTGGCAGGCCCCCATTCCCCCCAACAACAAACCTGCCAGGGACAGGGGGCTGGAGGTCTGGCGGACCTCCGGTCCTCCCAACGATCCCAGCCCCCCTTAACTCCCCCAGCAAAGGTGACCAACCAACCCCCCCCCCCCCAGTGACAGGGGGGCTGGAGGTCCGCTGGATATCCGGTTTTCCCCGATGATCCCCTTCCCCAGGTTGAGGGAGGGCTGGAGATCTGGTGGGTCTCCAGCTCCCCCTAGTCCCCCAGTGAGGGGTCCCTGGTGGTCCAGTCCCCCCTACTTTGTGTGTTGGAGGAGGGAGGGTAGCCTGCCTCCCTCCTCTTCCTGCGATGCCGCAAAATGGCGGCGCCCAGCCCTGCCCAGTGTATCCTTGGGATACGCTGGGCGGGGCTATACACGATATAAGGGAGTTTCTCCCTCCAGCGCATCCCAGGATACACTGGGCAGGGCTGGGCGCTGCCATTTTGTGGCGTCGCAGGAAGAGGAGGGAGGCAGGCAGGCTACCCTCCCTCCTCCTACACACAAGGTAGGGGGGACTCGACCACCAGGGACCCCTCGCTGGGGGACTAGCGAGGGCTGGAGACCCACTGGATCTCCAGCCCTTCCAGAACCTGGGGGGGGGAACCGGAGGTCCAGCGGACCTCCAGCCCCCCTGTCGCTGGGGGGGGGGGCTCGGTCACCCACCTGGGGGGGGGGATCGTCGGTAAAGCCCTGCACTGTTCCAGTGCTATTTTAGAATGCTGTTTGGAACAGCGTGGGGCTTTTGATCATCTGCTTGTCTATGTCAGACTTCACTGCCAATTGATGCCAGAATTCTTTTTAAATTAGCGTGTTTTCTTTTTTTTTAATATTATATGGTTTGGTTCCTAGCTACCTTCTTTCCCATTTTTGTTTTGTAGTTTCATCCAGAACTAGGCAATGTGATAGTGCTAATTTTTTCATCTTTCCTTCAGTCATTAACGCCTGTTTCTTGCATTTAAATATAAGCCCTTCCAAGTAAAAAAAAAAAATTTGAAATTGAAATGCTTATATTTAAATGTACAGAAAACAGATGCCAATGTGTGCTTCATGTTCAGGTTTGCCTGCGTATACACACAGGAGCTGGGCTTACCGTGAAACACTTCTGTTCATGCGCCAAGCACGTCTCCCCCCTCCTTGCTTTCGTTTTAACAGTGCAAATATAATTTGCATACCATTTCTTTTGAGCATTGTCGAGCTAATTTCTGCGCTGTTCTAGCAGTATAGTTTCATCACTGTGTGGAGGAGTAGCCTAGTGGTTAGTGCAGTGGACTTTGATCCTGGGGAACTGAGTTCACTTCCCATTGCAGCTCCTTGTGACTCTGGGCAAGTTAAGTGACTGGAACCCCAACACACGCAATTTCAGCTACATAAGTATTGCCAAACTGGGACAGACCGAAGGTCCATCAAGCCAAGCATCCTGTTTCCAACAGTGGCCAATCCAGGTCACAAGTACCTGGCAAGATCCCAAAACAGTACAATACATTTTATGCTGCTTAAGCAGTGGATTTCCCCAAGTCCATTTTAATAATGGATTATGGACTTTTCTTTTAAGAAGCTAGCCAAACCTTTCTGAGTGGAGGAGTGGCCTAGTGGTTAGTGCAGTAGACTTTGATCCTGGGGAACTGAGTTCACTTCCCACTGCAGCTCCTTGTGACTTTGGGCAATTCACTTAACCCTCCATTGCTCCTGGTACAAAATAAGTACCTGAATATATGTAAACCGCTTTGAATGTAGTTGTAAAAACCTCAGAAAGGCAGTATATCAAGTCCCATTTCCCTTCCCTTATTATTGCATATACTGGAACCCCAACACACGCAATTTCAGCTACATAAGAATCCAAAAGAGATGTATCAGATAGGAGGGAAGAGATTGGTAAGCTCGACTCAGGAGAGAGACCTTGGGGTGTTGGTGTCAGAGGATATGAAGGTGAAGAAACAATGTGACAAGGCGACGGCCATGGTCAGAAGGGTGCTAGGCTGCATAGAGAGGGGTATAACCAGCAGAAGAAAGGAGGTATTGATGCCTCTGTACAAGCTGGTGAGATCCCACTTGTGTTCAGTTCTGGAGGCTGTATCTTGCTAAAGATTTAAAAAGACTGGAAGTGGTTCAAAGAAAAGCAACAAAAATGGTGTGTGGTTTGTGTAGCAAGACATACGAGGAAAGACTTTATACCCTAGAAGAAAGGAAAACCAGGGCTGATATGATACAGATGTTCAAATATTTTAAAGGTATTAATCCGCAAACAAACCTTTTCCAGAAAAGGGAAGGTGATAGAACTGGAGGACATGAATTGAGGTTGAAGGAAAGCTGACTCAGGAATAATGTCAGGAAGGATTTTTTCACCGACAGTGATGGATACTTGGAATGCACTCCTGTGGCAAGTGGTGGCGATGAAAAGTGTAACAGAATTAAAAAATGCATGAGACAAACATGTAGGAATCCTGTTTAGAAGGAATTGATCCAAAGAAACTTACCAGAGACTAGGTGGCAATACTAGTAATTGGAAAGCAAAGCCAGTAATGGGTAGACTTCTATGATCTGTGCCCGGACTGTGACTGGATAGATTTGGATGGGCTGGAATGGAGCTTTTCAAGGGCTTCGATAACAACTTCAAAAGTTTTAGAACAAGGACAGTGCTGGGCAGACTTCTACGGTCTATGCCCTGAAAATAACAATGGACAAATCAAGATCAGGTATACATACATTGTTGTTTATTTTCTCGGGCAGACTGGATGGACCGTACAGGTCTTTATCTGCCATCATCTACTATGTTATTATGTTACTCTCAGCCCATGTCCCCTCTCTCAACTCACCTTCATAGTTCATTTCCTTCTCTTCCAGCCTGTATCCCCTTCCTCTTTGCCAGGCTCTGACAGCAATAGTCACTTTTCCCAGTCAGTATCCCCTGTCATAGTCCCCTTCTTTTCTTATTGTTCATCTTTCAGCTCCTGTCTGTCGCTCTCCCATCTGTCCCTTATTCATAACCTTTTTGCCAGTTCCTCTTTTTTTTTTCAGTTCCTTTTCCCCACTCCTGTGGTCAGCTACTCTTCTCCCCCTCTCCCCATAGTTGCCAACTGACCCAGTTCCAGTAGGGGCATTTTAGTCCAGGGCTAGATACTGTCCCGATGCTTTATGGGATCAGAAGCCACTTGCAAATTATAAATCCAAAGTCAAAGCTGAAAAAAAAGAGCCTACTCTAGATGAATCTACTCTCATTGAAACTACCTAAAACAACTCCTTAGGATGATTGACTTGCTGTTGCATTCCACTCTTCAGAGGAAATTGCCAAACTTCTTTCTCTCTGAGATTTTGGTCCCCAAGGAACAGCTATTTCCTGCAGCTATGCTCTCTTCACCTTCATTGCCTGTAAGCTCTAACCTTCCTGGGTCTATCAATATCCCCCTCTAGAACATCTCATTCATGGCAGACCTTTACACTTCCCTTCAAACCAAGCCTTCAGTCTCAGCATCTGATCCTTTGCCTTCTACACTGGTTAAAGATCCTCAGCTTGGACTCTTTCAGTTCATCCCTTCAATGGTTAATTCTAGTCTGTCACAGGATCTATTCCTAACTGCTGGCAGTCAGCAAGAGTTCAACTTCTCTTGAAGAAAACTAACTTAGATCCCTCTATTCCTGCTCACTAGTACCTTGTAAGGATACCATTTGACTTAATAGACCTGAGCTCTTAACAGGTCTTGAGGGAATGGGTTTGGGAAGTACAGACTTTTCCTGGTTCAGGTCATCTTCACTGTTCCAGTTAAGCTTAGCGGGGGTCCTCCAACTGCATTCTTACCAGTGGGTGGTGGTAATTCAATATTATGTTTTCAATTTCTTGGGACAGACAAGTTCCCTGGAGTCCTGCAGAGCTTGCCTGTCAGTCACTCGCTATTGAAAATGTGATAGTGAAACAGCACCCCCCACTGGCAGGACTGTAAGTAGAAGACTCCTGCTTAGCTAAGAGAGAACAGTGGTCATCTTTATTGGAAAGAGCTTTTCTAGTAGACTGGAACTGCCAGTCCAGGAGTGGAGGAATAGCCTAGAGGTTAGTGTAGGGCAGGGGTAGGCAACTCTGGTCCTCGAGAGCCGCAGGCAGGTCAGGTTTTCAGGATATCCACAATGAATATGCAGGAGACAGATTTGCAAGCACTGCCTCCATGGTATGCAAATCTATCTCATGCATATTAATTGTGGATATCTTGAAAACCTGACCTGCCTGCGGCTCTCGAGGACCGGAGTTGCCTACCCCTGGTGTAGGGGATGTTGATCCTGGGGAACTGAGTTCAATTCCCACTGCAGCTCCTTGTGACTCTGAGCAAGTCACTTAACCCTCCATTGCCCCTGGTACAAAATAAGTACCTGTATATATGTAAACCACTTTGAATGTAGTTGCAAAAACCTCAGAAAGGCAGTTTATTAAGTCCCATTTCCCTTTCCCCTCTGTCCCTTATGACATCACAATATCACAAGTGAGCCAAGTATCGGGCAATCAAGCCATTGTGACATCACTGATAAGGTTGGCTCTTATTGGTGGAATGAGTGGAGGAGTGGCCTAGTGGTTAGTGCAGTAGACTTTGATCCTGGGGAACTGAGTTCAATTCCCACTACAACTACTTGTGACACTGGGCAAGTCACTTAACCCTCCATTGCCCCTGGTACAAAATAAGTACCTGAATATATGTAAACTGCTTTGAATGTAGTTGCAAAAACCTCAGAAAGGCAGTATATTAAGTCCCATTTCCCTTTCCCCCCTGTCCCTTATGACATCACAATATCAGAAGTGAGCCAAGTATTGGGCAATCAAGCCATTGTGACATCACTGATGAGGTTGGCTCTTATTGGTGGAATGAGTGGAGGAGTAGCCTAGCGGTTAGTGCAGTGGACTTTGATCCTGGGGAACTGAGTTTGATTCCCACTGCAGCTCCTTGTGACTCTGGGCAAGTCACTTAACCCTCCATTGCCCCTGGTACAAAATAAGTACCTGTATATATGTAAACTGCTTTGAATGTAGTTATAAAAAAACACAGAAAGGCAGTATATCAAGTCCAATTTCCCTTTCCCTTAACCCTCTTACTTTGAGTTTGTGGTGTCCCTTGGTTTTCATCTTGGCTCCCACATTATTCAGTGTTTATTTATTAGACTTTATTAACCACCTTTATGAAAAGATTCACCCAAGGCAGTGTAAAAGCATGTACAACTTCACATAAAATTTACAATTTTATTAACAGCATAATGACCAAATAAGAGCATAAAAAGAGTCAGTGAGCTTCTTCACACTAATTCAGAGCTTCAGTACTATCAGTTTCACCTAAGAAGATGGCATTCAGATTTTCACTTGTATTGATCCCACCACTTCCTTAACTCTCATCTCAACACAGTTGCTGCTTGACTAGAACACTGTCTGCAACTTAACTTGCAAAAATCAGTCACCATTTGTTTCTCGAAAAGGGCAGTCTTGCCCAACTTGGCTCCTGTCTTCTTGGGCAGTTCAATGAGTCTTGAAGAGTCGGTGACCATTTTGGGGGTCCAGCTTGACTCCCATCTCTATTGATAAACAAATATCTGCTTTCATTCATTCTTCTTTCCCCATACTCTGGAAATAATGGACTGTCAGATAGATGCTGGATAAGAAAGTCCCACTTTCTCATTCATGCTCTCATTCTAAACATCTTGACTGTTACAACTCTCCTTCGTGGCTTCAAAACTGTCTTCTATTAACAAAACTCCAGCTGCTCCCCCACTCAGACTCTTTCATAAGGCTGGCAAATATGACCATAGCACTCCACTGCCCTTTGACCATCACTGGTTGCTTGTACAGTCCATAACTCCAAAGGCCCAGTGGGTCAAAAGTAGAATATTCAATTGAGTTATAATTCTTGGGTATGCATCCTTCTCTTCCTGTCCTTCCCCAGGCCCCCCTCTCTCTGATTTTCTGATAATTCATTGCCTTTTTCTTGCCAATGTCAGTCTTTTCTTGGGGCAGAGTTGTTTCCTTTCCTTTTCCCCCCTGTTTATTTTCTGACACTTTCCACCAGGGCTGATGAATTTTAAGGACTAATTTTCATATGTTTCCTTAGCAGCCGGTTCTCTCATATTAACTCCAGTGCACTTGAAGAATCCTTTTGTAAGTTTCGTATAATGACACCCTGTATGTTTTGTTAATTAGTGTTTACACGCTCCATATTTAGACTGTTACTACTCCCTTCTCTTCTCTTGCGAATTGATATGTGGTAGATATTCAAAGAGGTTTAAGTGGGCAGGAGAGGCTTCTACTTGCTTAAACTCCAATCATTGGGCTGGGAGGGATATTCAGTGGCACTTAACTGGGCAATGCACTCAGTATCCCCTCTGACCACCATGGCACTGTCCAGTTAATGCCAGGGCAGAGCCAGAAAATATGTAGACTCCGCTGATATTCAGTGCGTCTGAATACCTAACCGGGCAGAAAGGACTATTTTTGTGTGCAATCCTATCTGCCCAGTTAAGTATGCAGGTACTGGCTCCAGCACTAAATGATGTCCAGTACTCACATAACTTCCGGGTTCTCCAATCACCTGGCTATTCAATGCTAGAATGATGATGACAAGGCCTGGCCAAAGAGGCAGGTCTTTAAGGCAGTCTTGAATTGAATGCAATTAGGTTTTCTTTTGAGATCTGGAGATGGGCGGGGGAGGGGGGCAAGGTTATACCATAGCGCAGGGGCAAGATAGCAAAAGGAAGAGGAGTGAGCGGTGGTCTCATGTCTGATAGCCAAAGCGTAATGGTGCCTGGACAGGTCTAATTCATTCAGCCTGCTGCTGTCAGCGGCTTTAACATTGCTGACTGTTGTGGGTTGAATAAGAGGTGTAGGTAGGTGGGGTGCAAGGGGAGTGGCTGCTCCCCCCCAAACAGATTTTGAATTAACTGGCACCTATGCAAATTGAGCTTGCAGCCTCCCACCAAAAGGTCTGCTTCCCCTGACATCAAAACTTGGCTTTGCTTCTGGCCTAATAGAGCACATTTTTTATTTATTTATTTATTTATTTTTAGGCCATTTATACGCCCCCCCCCCCCCCGCCTTTTGCCACAGTGTTGCAGCCCCAAAGCGGCTTACAATGAACTAATAAATAAAACTAAATCAAAGACAATGAGAAATGGAAGGGTAGAAGGAACAGAAAGAGAAAGGGAATATAAATACAATCTAAAAGCAAATTAACGAGTAGGCAGGGAGAGGAAAGCAGAAAGAGGAGGAAGGAAGGAAAAAGTCTAAAATCAGGTCTTGACTCGCAAAGTCTCGGTTAGGCTGGTGGACAGGGCATCACAGGGAAGCAGAGCTGGCGATATCAGCAAAGGGCTGCCGTGAAGAAGTGAAAGTAACATAGTAGATGACGGCAGAAAAAGACCTGCATGGTCCATCCAGTCTGCCCAACAAGACAAACTCATATGTGCTAGTTTTTGTGTATATCTTACCTTGATTTGTAACTGTCATTTTCACGGCACAGTCTGCCCAGCACTATCTCCGCCTCCCAACCACCAGCCCCGCCTCCCAGCACCGGGTCTGGCACAGACCGTATAAGTCTGCCCAGCACTATCCCCGCCTCCCAACCACCAGCCCCGCCTCCCTCCACCAGCTCTGCCACACCAATGCCAAGCCGGCGGAAATGAATGTCAGCAGGTAGCAAGTTGAAGACGGGAAAAGGCGGTCCTGACAACCAGCACCTTGATGTCCTTGATGAAAGGAGTAAGTCAAAATCAGGACTGGCCTAAAATGTCCCTGCTGGCACTGGGTAAGTTGGAAATACTAGCTATGTATTGAGCTACAGTGGCGTAGCCATGGGGGAGTCTTGGGGGCCTGGGTTCCCCTGCTTTGGGCTCATGCCCCTTCCAAACCTACAGCACCCATTACATGGCTGGTGGGGATGCCAAGGACCTACCAGCCAAAGAAATTTCATGCTGAGCCACTCCCTTCCTCCTCTTGCTGCTGCAGTAAACAGGAAGTTGGCGGCATGCCTCCAGTGTCCGACTCCGGGACTTCTCGCGTATAGTCAGCTCGTGCAAGAACTGAGCATGCTCGGGTGTCCAGTAGTTGGTGGCTAGAGACATATCACCATCTTCCTGTTTCCTGCAGCAGCACGAGGGAGAGGGGAGTGGCTCACTAGTGAAGTTCTTTGGCTGGCGGGTCTTCGGCATCTCTGCCAGCAAAGCTATTTTTAACATGCCGTGGCGGGGGGGGGGGGGGGGGGGGGAGAAGGAATGCCCCCCTCCAAAAAAAAATCAGAGGGCTGGCTACACCCCTGCAAGCTCTATGTGTGCCCTGTGACACGTTCCTACTGCTGCCCCTGCCCCACATGCTTCATCACCACTGATGAGAGGAGATGGTGGGCTGAGAGCAATTTTTGTACCCCTTCATATTTACATCCTGTGTGACTGCTCCACTTGCACATCTTTTGGCACAGTGCTGCTATACATCTCCCCTGCCACAGTAGGGCAGACCAGTGGCGTAGCCACAGGTGGGCTTGGGTGGGCCAGGGCCCACCCATTTAGGGCTCAGGCCCACCCAACAGTAGCACACGTATAGCGGTAGCTGGTGGGGATCCCAAGCTCTGCCAGCTGAAGACATCCCCCTGATAGTAATTAAAATGCTGCTCTCCACGATACTGGCACTTGTGCATGCTCAGTTTTCAGTGCATGCCTACTGCAGACTGCCAAGGTGGAAAGAAGCGTTTTCCTGCCAGCTCAGATATTTTTCTGGTGGGGGTTGGGAAGAACACTTGGTGCCCACCCATTTCTTGCCTATGCCCACCCAAAATCTGTTGTCTGGCTACGCCCCTGGGGCAGACCACAAGCTGGAAGCTTTATTTCTTGCAGTGCCGCTACTTCCTCCTCCTTCTGCTGCCATTGCTCAGGCATTCCACAATCTGTCAATAGGGAATGTGTGAGCATAGCAAAGGAGCAGGGGCGGACTGACCATTCGGGCAGCCGGGCAGTGCCCAAGGGCCCAGAGGCTCTGCCCGGATGCCTGCCCACACTACAGCCCTCCCCGGTCCTAGCTTTAAAGGCACGCCGCTGGTGAGCTAGTGACCTCTGCAGGGGGGAACATGTTCTTTCCTGCCCGTTGTGCTGCCGCTATTCCCCCCGCCGGGCACCACCGAGACTATCTGCGGAAGTAGTGCAAGACTATCGAGACCCGCGAGACTACCGTGGGAATTCTCGGCTGCCATTTTGAAACACGGCAGTGCTGGCATGCAGGGGAATAGTGGCAGTGCAGCGGGCAGGAAAGAACATGCTCCCTCCCCCCTCCCCCCCCCCCCCCCCCCCCCCGCAGAGACCACTAGACCACCAGGTCCCTTCAGGTAGGACCGGGGCAGTGGGGGCTTTGGCTGCGGCGGTAGGGTGTGCACCAGCACGGTGGTAGGGGGGGTGTTGGGCAGCGGCCGGGCAGGGGGCCCAGACCACCCTCAGTGCCTGGGGGCCAAGACCACTCTCAGTCCGCCCCTACAGAAGAGACAGAAGTGTTTCCTTCCTGCCCCCACAAATTTAATGGAATGGAATGGAATCAAATTTGGCATGGGGCAAAGAAGGGGAAATAACACACCAAGTCTGAAAATAAACTGAATTAGATCAAGGTTCACAGAGAAATAAACACTCCAAAGAGTGGCCTAGTGCATTTTTATGTGAGATGGAGTTCCAGCACCTGCAGCATAGAAGTATTAATATATTGAGACGTTGCTCTTAGGGTAATGCTCCTTTCAAATTGCCCCTCCCCTCTTCTGTCCGCTCCTGCTTACAGACACACAGTCAACCTAAAAAATGTAAACATAGTCACACATATCACCCACAGAAACACTAACACAGACAAATAGATACATACATAGTTCCATGAACCATACTCTGCATGCTTTCCCCACTTGTTTTATTTTGAATTGTGGGTGTGTGGAATCATTTGTTTCTTTTGATGTTTTGTTGTAGTCTGTCAATGCAGTCTGCTTCCACCTATTCATGAATATAGGGAGGGAGTCAGTCTGTGAATTTTAAAAAATATATTGAAGAAATCCATCCTTGCTTTTTAGCAATGTATTTGTGCCATTTTGGGTTCTATGAACAAATGGAGGTTTACTTAGGAAGAGTGGGTTAGATCCTTGTTGCTGAGCCAGAAAATGAATTCTTAAAAAATATATTTTTATATATATTATGTTATGTATTTTGAATGTATTGATTTTTTATGCATTTATGTTTGATATGCATTATTATGATTATGATTGTATATTTATATAAATAATGCATAAGTGCATAACTATTGCCATACTGGGGCAGACCAAAGGTCCATCAAGCCCAGCATCCTGTTTCCAACAGTGGCCAATCCAGGTCACAAGTACCTGGCAACATCCCAAAAAAGTACAAAACATTTTATGCTGCTTATCCTAGAAATAAGCAGTGGATTTTCCCCAAGTCCATTTTAATGATGATCTATGGGCTTTTCCTTTAGGAAGCCATCCAAACCTTTTTTAAACCCCGCTAAGCTAACTGCCTTTACCACATTCTCTGGCAACGAATTCCAGAGTTTAACTACACATTGAGTGAAGAAACATTTTCTCTGATTCGTTTTAAATTTACTAGTTTGAAGCTTCATAATGCCCAGAGACATCAAAGTGGCTTCCATCAATGAGTTTGATTGTGTATTTTATGTTGTTGTAAATTGCATTGGGTGGTCCTTTGCCCACTATATCAACTCCAGTAGTTGGGAAATAAGACCAGTGCTGCTGGGCAGTCTTCTATGGTCTGTGCCCCAAAAATGGCAAGGACAAATCAAGATCAAGTATGCATGTGTTAAACTCAAGCATATGGTATGATGCAATACATCTTGCTGGGAAGACTGGATGGTCCATGCAAGTCTTTATTTGCTGTCATCTACTATGTTACTATCACTATATACTTGCTGTCTGGTCCTCGTTCTCTCTCTTCTCTCTCCAAGGTACAACCACTCCTGTATCTGTCCCCAGCATTCTTCAGTTCTGTCACAAGTTTTGGTTGCCACGAAAAAAGCAAAAGAGAGAAACAGAGAGAAAGGAGAAACAGGGGTGATATGATACAGACGTTCAAATATTTGAAAGGTATTAATCTGCAAACGAACCTTTTCCGGAGATGGGAAGGCAGCAGAACTAGAGGGCATGAAATGAGATTGAAGGGGGGGGGGGAGGGGGGGGCGGCTCAAAAAAAATGTCAGGAAGTATTTTTTCACGGAGAGAGTGGTGGATGCTTGGAATGCCCTCCCGCGGGAGGTGGTGGAAAGTAAAACGGTAACGGAATTCAAACATGCGTGGGATAAACATAAAGGAATCCTGTTCAGAAGAAATGGATCCTTAGGAGCTTAGCCTAGATTGGGTGGCATAGCTGATGGTGGGAGGTGGGGCTGGTGGTTGGGAGGCGGGGATAGTGCTGGGCAGACTTATACGTTCTGTGCCAGAGCCGGTGGTGGGAGGCGGGGCTGGTGGTTGGGAGGCGGAGATAGTGCTGGGCAGACTTGTATGGTCTGTGCCCTGAAAATTACAGTTACAAATCAAGGTAAGATATACACAAAAAGTAGCACATATGAATTTGTCTTGTTGGGCAGACTGGATGGACTATGCAGGTCTTTTTCTGCCATCATCTACTATGTTACTATAACTGTGGTGGGGGGGGGAGGAGAGGAGAGGAGAGGGAGAGACTGTCACAGGAAGAGTGCTGCAAAAGGGGTGGATATGGAGAGAGAATCTAACATGAAAGGTATCCGAAACACAGAACCAGGACTGTGAAAGAGACTGACAGATACTTGCAGGGAAGGAGAAACACCAGCACACCTGAATACAGCAACTATAATATTTTGAATGATACTGAAGCTTTGCGGAGCATGGGCCAATGATACAGAAGTCAAATAGTCCAAAGAAAAACACCCAGTTTTTGAGACATCTTTATGATAGGACAGTGCATATCAGACCTTGCTACTAATAAACTGCTGTTGCCACTAGCTGGTTCGCCTGGCTGCTCTTTCTTTGGACTATTGGACATCTGCTGTGTCTCTGCTGTTTTTGGTTTCCAAAGATACAGAAACCTGAAGTGCTGGAAAAAAAAATGAGCCCAGCCTGCCACCTGGTGGTAGAGAATATAACTCCTGGGACATCTCAGCAATCAAATTTGACCCGTTGAGCAAAAAGGTACCAAAAGTGGGGTTACAAATAACAGAGATAAAGGTTATAAAAGTTTGGAGGAGCAACTTTCATTTTTGAAAGTTTTGTGTACTACAGGGTCAGTAAAATAGGACAATGCAGGTAGGGTTACCATATTTGCTCCCCCCAAAAAGAGGACATGTGCCGCGCCCCGCCCCCTGTCACATACCGCCCCCACTAGGGTTACCATATTTTGTCCTAAAATAGAGGACACATGCCCCGCCCCTGTCCCACCCACGCCCCACCCCTTTCACATCCTCACCCCTCTCCCTGTCACATATTCCCCTTCCCTCCCCCTGGTCACATATTCCCTCCCCTCCCCCGGGTCACCTCCCCTCCCCTTCCCTTACTTACTATCTACTGCCCTGGTAGTCTAGTGATCTCTTCGGGGCAGGAAAGAGCCCCCTCTTTCCTGCCCGGAGCTCTGTCCTTGCCCTGCATCCTGTTGTGACGGTCTTGGGATTCAAAATGGCCGCCGAGAGTTGAAGTCTCGCGAGGCCGCTTCAACTCTTGGTGGCCATTTTGAATCCCGAGACCATCACAGCAACAGGATGCAGGGCAAGGGCAGCGCTCCGGGCAGGAAAGAGGGGGCTCTTTCCTGCCCTGAAGAGGTCACTAGACCACCAGGGCAGTAGATAGTAAGTAAGGGAAGGGGAGGCTAGGATAGGCCCGCCCGTTTGTCCAGAAATCCGGACAAACGGGCGGACTGGCAAAACCCGTCCGGACGCCCGGACATGACCTCAAAAAGAGGACATGTCCGGGTAAATCTGGACATATGGTAACACTAGCCCCCACCCCTTTCACACCCCCACTCCCCCCCATCACACACCCCTAAGGGTGTCCTATCCTCCCCTCCCCTCCCCTTACCTTACTGTACTGCCCTAGTGACCTCTTCGGGGCAGGAAAGAGCCCCCTCTTTCCTGCCTGGAATGGCTGCAGAGACTGTCTTGCTCCCTCCTTTATCAGCGCCGATTCAAAATGGCCACCGAGAGTGACCTTGCAAGACTTCTGCAGAAGTCTCACAAGGCCACTTAACTCTTATCAGCCATTTTGAATTGGCGCCGGGACCAGAGTCGGCAAACAACAGCAAATCCGGACCAACGGGCAGGCTGGCAAAAGAGGACATGTCTGGGTAAAACCGGACATATGGTAACCCTATATGCAGGGACTATGCAGTTTTTTTCACAGCTTTGATGTTTTTTATATTCTACAGCCTAAGGGGTTAATTACTTTTTTTTATTGATAAACATTTCTCATTTTTTAAAAGACGTAATTACTCCATACCTGAGGCTGAAATTTTGCAGTATTATGTAGTTGATATCTATGTCTTATGGTATAAATAAGTCACATACCCTACTTTTAGTACCTTTTTGCTCAGTGGGTCACAAATAAAGCCTTGGGTCTTGCAAACACAGAGTAAAAGCCCAGAGAGTCCAGGAAGGAGCTAAAGCCTTTAGGGAAATTTTAGAGGAAAGATTTTAAAAATTCCTTCTTATTGACAAGATGATAGATGCCTGGAATAGCCTACCGAAAGAGGAAAAGCAAGATAAACCATGACATCATTTAACCATGTGGGACAGTCACAGAGCAGTGTAAAGGACAGGTGGGGGGGGGGGGGGGGGGGGGGGGAGGGGAAGGAGATAAAAAAAAAGAGGGAGGGGGTTGATTGTTTCTCAGTCATAAATAATTTTAGAAGTTCAAATAGATGAGAATACAGGGCAGTGGGCAGGAGTGGCGGCACTGGGGTAACTTGCATGGAACATCCATTTTATTTATTTATTACATTTGTACCCCGCGCTTTCCCACTCAAAGCAGGTTCAATGCGGCTTACATAATAATAAGGACTACAGAGTATTGATAGAGACAATGTAAGATATTTATAGCAGAATAGTAAAAGAGATAGGTGGGTAGAGATGGGCAAGGGTGAAGGGAGTGGGAGAGGTAGGAGTAAGGGGTAGGTGAGCATTGGAGGGGGGGTAGAGGGGATGGGACAAGGGATAAGCATAGGGAGATTTGGTGGGAGATGTAGTCTGGGTCATTGTCCTTGTCACCTGGATATGTATTGAGTAGATGGGTCATAGGATTAAATTGTGGGTAGGATGGGTTTTTAGTGCTTTCCGGAAGGGTAGATAGTCTCTGATTGATCGGATGGGTCTGGGGAGGGCATTCCAGAGTTGGCTGCCTAAGAGTTGGTTGTTGTAACCCTAATATCAATGACAGTTTTAGTGGCTGTATGACTTTTAACAAAACTTTAGACATGGCAGGGAGGCCAGGTGAATGGATACAGTATGAGATTTATAGACAGAATGACCTACCATTGTAGGAGGTGAAGGTCAGCACGGTAGCAGACTTGAAACATCCTTAGATCAGGTCAGAGGCATTGCTAGGTACTCAAAAGATTCAGGCCCATAGACAGAAGCAGCCTAATGCCAAGTGAAGTGCTGCCCTGAGGAAGACAATGGGAGCAGTCGTAACAATCTCTTCCTGCTGTGATCATTAGACACCTGTTACATAAGAACATAAGAATAGCCATACTGAGTCAGAACCAGGGTCCATCTAGCCCAGTATCCTGTTTCCAGCAGTGGCCAATTCAGGTCACAAGTACCTGACAAATAGGGAAAAACTGTCACTCCTCAATGAGAAATTGAAAAAAAACAGAAGGAGCAGCAAAACCGAGCAGAAGTGGTGAAAAAACATAAGGTGATCACATATACAGAAAAGCCCATCAAACCTTAATGAAGGAAAAAACCAGACAGGAGGCATCATAAAGCAATTCATATGGACTATGTGATCTCCTATAGCACAAAGCTATTTCAGATCTGCAGCGCTTCATACAACCTGAAGTGGAGGAGTGGCCTAGTGGTTAGGGTGGTGGACTTTGGTCCTGGGGAACCCAGGAACTGAGTTCAGTTCCCACTTCAGGCACAGGCAGCTCCTTGTAACTCTGGGCAAGTCACTTAACCCTCCATTGCCCTATGTAAGCCACATTGAGCCTGCCATGAGTGGGAAAGCGCAGGGTACAAATGTAACAGAAATAAAATAGATACTATTGGAGGTTCTACATGGAATGTTGCTACTATTGGAGATTCTACATGGAATGTTGCTATTCCACTAGCAACATTCCATGTAGAGGGCTGCGCAGGCTTCTGTTTCTGTGAGTCTGACGTCAGACTCACAGAAGCAGAAGCCTGCGCAGCCACATTGGTGATCTGCAAGGGCCGACTTCTACATGGACTGTAGCAACAGTGGAGGAGTGGCCTAGTGGTTAGGGTGGTGGACTTTGGTCCTGAGGAACTGAGTTCGATTCCCACTTCAGGCACAGTCAGCTCCTTATGACTCTGGGCAAGTCACTTAACCCTCCATTGCCCCATGTAAGCCGCATTGAGCCTGCCATGAGTGGGAAAGTGTAGGGTACAAATGTAAAAAAAACAAAACCTGGCCAGTTAAATAGTACTTAGCCTGCTATGCAGAGATATTCAGTGGGAGATAGTCTGACCTCTTTCACCTTCATCCTCATTCCAAAGCTTCTTTTCAATTGAAAAAGACTCGCCCCCTGTGCATTTATGCCACTATTTAAATGCCGCTTCATTAGTCCGTGAAAGTTGCTTTTTTTCTAATTGTGGGTTAAAAAAATCCCACCGCGTCAAATACTTCCTTTTTTTTGTGCTCAATGTTACCATCTAACATCACATCATAAGACTCCTGAGGCAGGTGCTTTGGCACCGAAACACAGCAGCTGTGTCGAGTCACCTTTGATGTTATCCAATAAAGTCATTTATCATCCATATGTCTCCTTCACTGATGGGAAAGAGCCTACCGTCCCTGCTCCCTCTCTGCTCTACATTGAACTGTTGTCCCTAGGGATCCAGTACACTTCCACCTCCGTGTGGCTCTTCTTATATAAAATTTATATCCTGCCTTAGCCAAGGTGGGTTACAATCACACATACATAATTAATATACACATATAATTAATAACAAGCATAGCAGGAATACATTCCTTAACAAAAAATTCTGCCTCTCCAGAAAAGCACATACAAAACATCTCTCTCTCTCTCCTCTCCTGCCTTTTTTCCAAAGAATACATATTGAGGTCTTTAAGTCTGACCCCATATGATTTATGATGAAAATCACTGACCATTTTTGCAGCTGCCTTCTGGACTGACTCCACCCTGTTTACATCTTTTTAAAGGTGTGATCTCCAGAATTGTACACATTATCATGGTTGATGCCTTCCAGTAATGGATGACACAAAGATGGGGACCTGCAGTAACTGCGGGGACAGGTATAGGAACAGAGCCCGCGGGGTTGGGGCAGGGACAGAGCCCGCAGAGACGGGGCGGGGACAAGGACATCCCACAGCGATGGGGACAAACTTTGCCCCATGTCATTCTCTACTTTGAAGGCTGTTAATGAATTGGACAGTTATTCGTGTTCAAGTGATGCAGACGGTGATGTTTTGATTTTTTAGAAAAACAAGCAAAAGTGCTGGCCACAACCGTCAAAATTGGCACGGGGGGGAGGGGGGGTCCTGTGCATTCTTGCTACCAGCACATCTTCTGAAAAGACATTTTCTATTACAGGAAGCACTGTGGAAGACAGGAGATCTAGACTGAATCCTGAGATTATTGATGACTTATTATTCATCCACAGATTAAAAAATCATAACAGTGCATCATAGGGCATATTTCTCTCCCGCTAGGCAATACAGAGTGGGTTGTATTTTGTACCCCTGGACATTTTAGCAGGATGGATTAGTGTTCCTTGGGGTAGAAGAAGTCAACTATTATTGGGGTTGAAGGGTAGAGGGTGGGGGTTTATTATAGTTGCTTGTTATTATTGTTTTCTATTTGTGATTTATCAACAACAGTTGTACAGAATATTTTTTCTTTTTATACTTTAATAAAAAGATTTAAATATAAAATCATGTGTTCGAGGCTTCTGCAGATGAGGACAGAGCCTGCGGAGATGAGGACAGAGCCCGCGGGGGAAGGGGACAGAGCCTGTAGGGATGGGGTGGGGACAGAGACAGGGCATGCAGGGGCCGGGACAGAGCCTGAGGGATGGGGTGGGGACATGGACAAACTCTGTCCTTGTGTCATTCTCTACCTTCCAGCACTGCATAGTTCTCTGTGAGTTTGAGTTACATTGTTCCCTAACTCTGCACTATACATAAAATCTTGTAGTAAGAATAGTACAGGAATTCAGGCACTCTTGGCTAGACTCCCTGAGAGCCTGACAGTGAGTGAGGAAACACATTTGGGTGGGAGGCATCTCCCAGATTGAAGAATTTAAGTGAAGGGGATTTTGAATTTAGCTTATACCTTTTTTCAATTATAGCTTAAGGTGACTTGCATTCAGCTACAGTAGGTATTTTCCTGTCCCTGAAGGCTTACAGTCTAAGCTTGTACCCGAGGCAATGGAGGGTTAAGTGACTTATGCAAGAAAACATGGAGTGGCAGTAGGATTTAAACCCTGGCTTTCCTGGTTTCAGGCAGGAAGACAAGTGGGCAGACTGGATGGGCCTGATCAGCCATCATCTCATCTACAACAAATTGTAGGGAGAGAATAAAGCCTGGAGAATCACAGGGATTGAAGAAAGCCCAGGGAGTCACAGATGTGAGGTAGGCCTACGGATTTTTATGACTGGGATATGGTAGGTGGAGTTGCCGTGTCCAGAATAAGGACTGAGGATAGACATGGGTGGGATAAGACCTGTGGATCTGCTCTGAAAGGTTACAGTGTGGGAGGCTAATGTCTTCTAGCACTGAGAGTGGGTCATCTGCTTTATTGTTGAGGTATCTGTTTCATCTCCTTTCCATGCTCATTTACTGAAGTTTCTTGGAGACAGGGAAGGATGTGGTCTCAGGTCTTTTCAAAATGCTTGTAATCAGCACTTTGCAGACTCCTTTGGTTTCAGTCACAGAGCTTTATTCCTTTTGCTTGATTGGTAACAGACCAGCATTTATCTACATCACCTTCTAGGGGCAACAAAACATCTTCTTAGGAGGCCAAACAAATCAAGCTTTTTACCTACTTCCTCCACTCCCCTACTCCATTTCTGTGGTTCCTGATGCTATGTGGGGCAAAAAAAATGGTAGGGCCATGGCCCCTGTGGTCCACCCCATTCTGCTGCCCATGTTAACTTCCTTGAGTGATAAGTTGTATCTGAGGCTGGCTTAACCATTAGGTGAACTAGGTGGTTGCCTAGGACAGGGGTTCTCAACCCATTCCTTGAGGCACACCCAACCAGTCAGGTTTTCAGAATATCCACAATGAATATGCATGAGATAGATTTGCATACTAGGGAGGTAGTACACGCATATCTATCTCATTCATATTCGTTGTGGATATCCACAGTGTGGGAAAGTAGGGCCTCATGGGAAATTTTTAAATTGGGGCATTTCTGTGACCTTGATGCCATTTTGAAAATGGTGGAGGCCATGGAACAGTAATATTTCCCCTGAAGCAGCAGTGGTGAAACAGGGTTCTTTGTCGGGATTGGATTATTGGCTGTGTTTGTTTGTTTGTACTGGTGTGCATGGATGTATTGTGTCTTTGCAAGTGGATTCAAGATTGAGTACAATTGAAGATAAGTACAATTATTATGGACATTGAACAGCTTTCTGGATTCTGTTCCTTTGCAAATTTTTGCAGTTTCACTCTTTGAGACAGACAGTGATAATGTTACAAGTGGAGATTTTTTTTCAGACCACTGATGGCTATTTGGTTGCTCATGGGCGTTTAGTTCGCCCCTGGAGCGTAACATTGGAAGCTGAGGTCTTTTTTTTCTCCACTTTTTGTTAGTTTTTTTTAATGTACTATATGAAGGAGTGTGACTGCAAATTGTTTATGGATATATAGAAACAAACATATTATTTTGAGAAATATTAATAACTACACCAGTATAACATACCAATCTAACATTTATGGAAGACAAACTCTTATCGTCCAATATTCAGCCTGCAGCGTTAAGCGATATTTGACCCATTCACAACCACGGGCTAAACTGACCCCCCGATATTCAATGCCAATGCATGAGCGGCTCCTAGCATTGAATATCTGGGTATCAGCTGTCACCCCTCAGTTAACTGGCCACTGGCTGATATTTAGACCAGCACTGAAAACATTCTTGATCTAAATCTCTCTTTCAATGGTTTCTCTCAAAACTCATGACACTTTCTCAAAGGGTGAGGTTTCTTATGTCTGTTTAGATCCAAGTCCTTCAATGCAAGGGCTGGGAGCCAATGGCAGCCCCTGAAGACCTCTAGGGCAGCCCTCATCATCATTCTGACATCTGTTCTGCTACTCTCTGCCTCTCTACCCAAGCACGGCAGAAAGGGGGAAGTGGATAGGAGGAAGAGCCACATGCTCGAAGGAAGAGAATGTAATTGGAAATGCCTGTCTCCTTGAGAATACACGCAACAAAAAGTTTGAAGGCAGGCTGGTGGGGTGGATGTCCTCGCATGGGAAGATATTTGATGGCACTAGTTCAGCTCATTCAGATCCAAAATGGCCCTGACTTAAAAATTAGTGAAGACCAATGGTTTAAATCCTTCACTTTATCTGTGGTGAGAGGAAGATCAACTGTAGATGTTGTGGGCGACTCTTCTGTCTTCTGCACCAATATGGGTTTCTTTATATTGCTCTGCTTCTTGGCTGGCCTTTCAGTTTGGAAGTAGCTGGCCTTGTTTGCTTCTTCTGAAGTATCAATTGTGAAGTTAGGGTCATTTGTTTGCCAAATCTACAATAAACTTTGAGAAGAGCTTGAAGTGAGGGAAGTTCCATTGGTTGTCTTTTTTGTACTCTGTGCCATATAAGACCCACCTCTCTGGTAGCTCATACGGCAGCTTTTTCTTATGCCTTGAGACGTGTTCAAGCAGCAGAGCCCTGGGAGGTGCAGATCAGCTTTGACAGCCCCCCAGCTTTAGGAGCATCTTTCAGCTTGTGATTGTCTTTGCATGATATGTTTGGAAAATTCTCAATTCTTTCAAGCCTGCTTCCTAAACATGTCCTGGGAACCCCGCAATCATTCAGATTTTCAGGATATCCTCAGTGATTGTCCATGAGATGAATTTACATATATTGGAATGTCAGTAAACGCAAATGTATCGCAAGCAGAGTTGTTATAGATATACTGAAAACCCAACCGGTTGTGAAGGTCCCCTGTGAACTGATGTGTGTCACTGTCTTTTAAGTGGGGCTCTGTGGAGTAGTGAGATCAGTATTGCAATGCTGGAGAAACTGGCTGCTGAATTATCTTTACCTGGCCAACAGACAACTTTGCAATCATAGCTTTGGTATTTGAGCACTGCAGCCTCAACGTGAGCTGGTAGATGAAGAGAAAGATTGTTAAAACTTGTTCTCTATTTTATCCGTAAAAGGACAGCCATATGGGTAGAAATGGAAATGGGAACATGTCAAATTACTCTAAAATCCTTCTTTTTTTGTCAGAGAGAACCTCTGGTCAACTGGAAAGGGGGCCTTGTTGACATAAACCATAAAATGGCCTTGAATTTGTTCAGCCACGTGCATGAGAATTGCTCTTAAAAGGCCAGGCAGCCACCAAATGCTCAGTCTTCTTTCCGGGATCAAAGTAAAGCATGAAAACATCCCTGGCAAGAGATGTTTCAGTAGTTCAACAAACTCATGTTTATGTTCATCTGTCCATTTTTGGTGAGATTCCGAAGAGACTGTGTAATTGTAGCAGCTGTGGGATGAATCTGCCACAGTAACTGGTAAGCCCTAGCAGACTCCAAATTTCTGTTCAATGTGTGGACTCAGAAGCATTTTGGATATGTAGCATTATCATAGGGTCTATGGAAACCAGTCTTGGACAATGTATATATATATGTATAGGTTTTTTCCTCAGATTAGAGCAGGGTTTCTCAACCAAATCCTTGAGGAATCCCCCTACCAACTACCAAGCCAGTCTAAGTTGCCACTGAATATCAGCGGCAGAGCCAACCAGCAGGATTTAACTGGGTAGGAGCTTTCCTACCCAGTTAAATCCTTTTTAAATATCTACCCCTCTATATTTATTTTATTTATTCATTTATATTCTGCCTATAACTAAGCAGATTACAAGCACATATATATAATCAGAAACTAGAACAACAGAAAATAACATGGATGGCCAACAAAGAGTGATTGCACAACACTTACACACACGCAAAGGAAAGCCCAAAGCTTCATCCAGTCAATACATCGCACATTGTCTATTTCTATAAAGCCAGTCTCTCCTATAATAATAATAATAATAATAATAATAATAATAATAAAAATAAAACATCAAGTTCAATGTGGATTACAATCAGAGACAAGGTCAGTTACCTTGGAATTACAACAACATTATCACAGAGTTTTCAAGTCATCAAGCCAAAAAAGCTAGAAATTTTTAGACACTATTGTATTTCAAAAATAAGGCTGTTTTTAAGGCCTTCCTAAAATGAATTCAATCTGATTCTGAAGTTATTTTTATAGATAATGAATTCCATGTCTTTGCCACCAAATAAATAAATATGAAAAAGAAGATGCCAAAGATTTTAATGATTTCATACCTCTCGGACTTGGAAAAATCAACCTTAGTTGATTTCTAGAAGATCATTTTGTCATTTGACCTGTAATATGCATCAAGTTAGCAGACTGAAGAATGGATAGCTGTATAGGTTTATTTTCAGTTACCCAACGTGGCCACGTTTCGCCTGAAAAGGCTACGTCAGGGGTTTACAATACACTTAATCAGATATACAAAAAACAAAATATGAAAATCAACATATAAATTAATTCAATTGTCTAAAACAACATATACATAATTCTAAAAATACCTAATGAAAGAATATAAAATAAAAAATGATCAAGATCTTTAATAATAATGTATGAGCAATAAAAGTTCTATAACAATAATAACATATTTAAAAACCACCATTGACAATACTGTGTTGCAGTGCTTACTTTGCATAAAGGAAAATCCTATTTACGCAAACAAAGAGACATTGTTGCAACAGAAGTTCAGAGAAATTGAACTGTAAAACAAGTTGACTGGAGCAGTGTCGTAGCGAGGGCGGCTGACACCCGGGGCGGGTCATCGCTGCGCACCCCCCCGGGTGCAGCACGGCGCCCACCCCCCTTCGGCACGCACCCTCCCCCCTCTGGAGCGCACCCTCCCCCCCGAAGTGAATTCTTACTTGAATTAGGAAGCGAGGGGCGGGCGAGAGGGCCGATTCGCCCCCGAGTGCACGTCGCTGGGAACTGCATCGGCTCCGCTGGTTCCCTGCTCTCTCTGCCCCGGAACAGGAAGTAACCTGTTCCGTGGCAGAGGGAGCAGGGAACCAGCGGAGCCGACACCCCCCCCAGCGGCGTGCACCCGGGGCGGACCGCCCCACCGCCCCCCCCTTCCTACGCCACTGGACTGGAGTCCAGTAGCATAGCCAGACCAGCCATTTTGGGTGGGCCCAGATTTCACATGGGCGGGTCCTTCCAACACCCCCCTCCCAGTCCTGCATCTGTGTCCCTCTCCTCCGCCTCCAGATCCAGTACCTGCTCCTTTCTGCTTATGGCCCAGCAATTCTGGCGGCAGCAACAATTCATATCCACTACCTGTGCCGTCACCACAGGCTTCCCTTTGCCACATCCTGCTCTCGCTGACATCACTTCCTGTTTCATCTCTGCATTCATCTCTTGGATATTGTGTTTAATTCTGGGTGCCGTATCTTAAAAAAGATATAGCAGAATTAGAAAAGGTTCAAAGAAGGCTGACCAAAATGATGAAGGGGATGGAACTGCTCTCATATCTGAAGAGGTTAGTGCGCTTCAACTTGGAAAAGAGATGGCAGAGGGGGGATATGATAGAGGTCTACAGAATACTGAGTGGTGTAGATTGGGTAAATGTAAATTGATTTTTTACTGTTTCCAAAAGTACAAAGACTAGGGGACAGTCAAGAAAGTTACATGGTACTACTTTTAAAATGGAGTCACAAAAGAGAGGGTAAAACAGCATCCAAAAATAGTACAGAAACAAAAAGAAGCAACACTGGGATTGAGATAATCGATGTCCTTTTTATTATGAAAATGACCCGACACGGGCCGTGTTTCGGCGTACAAACGCCTGCCTCGGGTCTAACATAAAATAACACTCAAGGTAAGGGAGCTATGCACCTGGGAGCAATTTCTGAAGTCCACTGCAGTGCCCCCTAGGGTGCCCGGTTGGTGACCTAGCATGTGAGGGGGACCAGTGCACTACAAATGCTGGCTCCTTCCACGACCAAAGGGCTTGGATTTGGACATTTTTGATATAAATGCCTTTGGTTTCCATTATTGCCGAAAACTGAGGACGACCATCTCTAAGGTCGACCTAAATGTCAAGATTTGGGCGTCCCCGACCGTATTATCGAAACGAAAGATGGACATCCATCTTGTTTCGATAATACACGTTGCCCCGCCCTTTCGCGGCACCATCCTTAGAGTTGGGCACCCTTAGAGATGGTCATCCCCATTTGAAAATGCCCTTCCACGTGTTTATTGACAGTATTTAAAAGCCCCTGTCGCAGACCTTGTTAGGGCAGTGTCGGGCTTTTTTTTAGGTATCCATTTATTATTTTATTGTGGTGAATAAATTGGACTTCTTTTGATCTTCATTTTTTGGCAATCTGCTGTTTCTTTCAACACTTGGTCAGGATCTTGTGGATCGTTTGTCTGTCTGTTTCTTGGGAATACACATAATTGGACTTCATACTTATTAAATAGGTAAAAGCATGGACTGATAATGCTCTGAATTCATCTGGCTAAAAGGATCTACTTTGCTTCGACTGGAGTTGCTCTGTGCTACCCCCAAAGAAGGTACTATCTTAGGTGAATGCCTAATTTCTCTGATGGTTAAGCCATTTGTGAACTGAATTAAAAGTACATACCAATTTTACTGCAACTCATCAAGTAATGTCATGTTAGCAAACTCTGGGGTCCTTTTACTAAGGTGACCAAAAAATAGCCTGTGCTGTTGTAGGTGCATGTATTGGACTTGCGCAGGTCCAATTTTTCAGCACACCTGCAAAAAAGGCCTTTTTTTTTTTGGCTGAAAATGGACGTGCGGCAAAATAAAAATTGGTGCATGTCCATTTTGGGCCTGACACCTTACTGCTACCTACTGACTTAACGGTAATTCTCACGCATTAACTGGACGGTACACTGCCAATTACCACCCGGTTAGTGCCACGCATATCGGACACGCATAAAAAATGGAATTACTGCCCAGGGCATGCGGATTGGACTGCAAAGGCACCTACACGCCTTAGTAATTTATTTATTTATTTTTTTTATTTTAGTTACATTTGTACCCCGCGCTTTCCCACTCATGGCAGGCTCAATGCGGCTTACATGGGGCAATGGAGGGTTAAGTGACTTGCCCAGAGTCCCACTAGAAACATTCCATGTAGAAGTCAGCCCTTGCAGATCACCAATGTGGCCGCGCAGGCTTCTGCTTCTGTGAGTCTGACGTCAGACTCACAGAAACAGAAGCCTGCGCAGCCTTCTACATGGAATGTTGCTAGTGGAATAGCAACATTCCATGTAGAATCTCCAATAGTATCTATTTTATTTTTGTTACATTTGTACCCCGCGCTTTCCCACTCATGCGGCTTACATGGGGCAATGGAGGGTTAAGTGACTTGCCCAGAGTCCCACTAGAAACATTCCATGTAGAAGTCAGCCCTTGCAGATCACCAATGTGGCCGCGCAGGCTTCTGCTTCTGTGAGTCTGACGTCAGACTCACAGAAACAGAAGCCTGCGCAGCCTTCTACATGGAATGTTGCTAGTGGAATAGCAACATTCCATGTAGAATCTCCAATAGTATCTATTTTATTTTTGTTACATTTGTACCCCGCGCTTTCCCACTCATGCGGCTTACATGGGGCAATGGAGGGTTAAGTGACTTGCCCAGAGTCACAAGGAGCTGCCTGTGCCTGAAGTGGGAATCAAACTCATTTCCTCAGTTCCCCAGGACCAAAGTCCACCACCCTAACCACTAGGCCACCCGTCCATTAATAAAAATCATTTACATGTTTTCCAAGGTTTATGGTTACAGGAAGGGAAAAGGTTCTGCGGACAGCCATACATCAAGGAAACACTGTATGGAGACTTAAAATAGAGCTGTAGTGAGCATGTCAATACAAAAGAATTATATATTCTCACAGAATATGATCTCATGGCTCTGTGTCAAAGAGATTTTAACAGACTTTTCTTCAGCTACCACACTGTTCTCCTAAGATGATGATAGGCTACATCTCCGTTCACTAGGCAAATCTCTCCTAATTGCACCCTTCTCCTCCATCGCTAACTCCAGACTCCGTTCCTTTTATCTTGCCGCACCTTATGCCTGGAATAGACTCCCTGAGCCATTTCGTCAAGCTCCATCCCTGGCCGCCTTCAAATCCGGGCTAAAGGCCTACCTGTTTGATGCTGCTTTTAATTCCTAACTTGCCACCTGCTCGTAACCTTTATCTTGTCTTCCTCTCTTCAATAGTCCCTTTTTCCCTATGTGTCCTATCTGTCTGTCCTACCCTTATCCCTTATTTGTCCTGTCTGTCTGTCCTGATTTAGATTGTAAGCTCTTTTGGGCAGGGACTGTCTTTTCTTCATGTTAAATTGTGAAGCGCTGCGTACGACTGGTAGCGCTATAGAAATGATTTGTAGTAGTAGTAGTAGGTCTGCTTTCAGGAGAAAAAGAGGTAACGTTATCATCTAAAAGTCCTCCAATTTCTTAGAACCATAAGTCTTTGCTTCCTTTTCTAGCAATCAGAGAGAGCTGGGCTCAGAAAGAACTGGAACATGAAAAGTTAGGGTGAAAAGAGAGAAGGCCTGCTCTGGATGTTTGTCATTATCCCACTGTCTTCCTTTCCCTTTTGCAGTTTGCTTGTTTCATTTATTTGTTTATTAGATTTATTTGATGTTTTGCTGTGCGGATGGCTTATGTATCAGATTCTATAGCTAATGCAAAACACATATCTTAAATAGGCAGTAATTGCCTATTGCCCATGTTTGATTTATTCTCACTGTACACCGCCTTGAGTGAATTCCTTCAAAAAGGCGGTAAATAAATCCTAATAAATAAATAAATAAATAAATAAACAAGATTGGAACCAATGACTGGGAGGGGGAATTAATATCAAGTCTCCTCCCCTGCCCCTCTCCAGACACCTTCTTCTACTCCTGATATTCAAAGAAGTTTCTGCCGCAATGGAGAATATGGCCCCATTTATCCCCTTCCTCACTCCGGGCTGTAGGTGCTCTTCCATGCACTAAAGCAAGGAGTTGAACTTTGCACACATGGGCTTTTCTACCATAGGCGCCAACACTTCAGAATGACAGGGGCAGGGCCGGTCCTAGGGTCTCTAGCGTCCCCCAGCAGACTATGAGTTGGCGCCCCACCCCAATCTCCTTTCTCTCTTCTCCCACCCTGCCCCTGTCCAGCGATTCTCCTTCGCCCCATCCCCCACCATACCGCGCCGCCCTTGGTACTTTAAATTTTTAATTTACCTCCGTTCCAGCAGCCACGTCATTTGAAAGCCCTGCCCTGTCTCTAGCCTTCCTTCCCTCGTGAGTTCGTTCCCTCATAGTCCCGCCCTCGAGGAAATGACGTCAGAAGGCGGGACTGCGGAACGAACTAACGAAGGGAGGGAAGGCTAGAGACAGGGCAGGGTTTTGAAATGACGCGGCTGCTGGAACTGAGGTAAATTAAAGATTTAAAGCACCAAGGGCGGTGCGGTATGGTGGCGCCCTTGAAGGCAGGCGCCCCCCTGCGGTGCTTACCCCGCTTACTGGGTTTGACCGGCTCTGGTGCCAAGCACATTACAAATTACCCTTCCCTGGACACAATGAAGAAAGTTGCTCAATATCGGAGGTGCTCAGCATCCTCTGGCACCCACAGAGCTCACTCCTATGCTATAGTCCCCCAGACCACAGAAAGAGGAGTGGGGGAGGAAAGAGAACCCCTCTCTGAGCTCCTCCTTCTCCATTTCCCCAAGCCTGTACTGCTTCTTAGACACAGAAAAATAGCAGATCTACATTAGATATGCAAAGGGGTTCAACTGACACAGATTTGAAGCTTGTGAACAGTAGGGCCTGTTTTACAGATTCAGCCCTGCCTACAGGCTCTTCACACATTTCTCATAAGCATTTATAATTCAATTACCATAAAGATACTAAAACATCTGTGAGAAGGAAATCTTTCATTCATTCACCTCCTGCTTCCATCCACAGGAGCTGAGCGGACAATTGGTTTCAAGCTCTTTAAGACTTCCCATTAGGAAATTTGAATACAGAACAGACACTTGTTTGTGAACAGATGTTACCTTGAAAGAGCAAACTAGACTCAGCCTGATTTCTCAGGAAACATGTGGCAATAAACAGGAAAAGACATAATGGAGAAATACACAGGCACAGAGAACCAAAAATGTTATTGGCATGACAGTTTGTACATGGGTCACCAGGTAGTAAAAGAAATCATTTCAAAGTATATCAATAAGTAGAGGAGTGTGGTAGCCGTGTTAGTCCACTCTTCCAATGTGGTATCATTCAGTGTAAAAAATGTAACGAAGGATGCTATATTGGAGAAACAGGCCAGATGCTTAAGACAAGATTCAATTTACATAAACATCATATGAACAAAACAGCCAGTAGGGCCCCCACCCCGCTGGGACAGCACTTCACAGAACCAGGACACTGTACCAGTGATTTCACAGTGAGAATACTGAAAGGTAACTTTAAAACCATACAAGAGCGTAAGACCTTTGAAGTCAGAATGATTGAATATTTTAACACCCAACAGAAAGGACTTAACAAGGATCTGGGGTTCCTAGCCCATTATAAACCATAAAGCTGTATTTCTCTGTTGATCACCCCACCCCTCACCTAGCCGCACCCATCCTGTTAGAATATCAATGATATGTTTTGATGTCCCCATGCATACCTCCTACCCACCCCCATCCTCCCACCCTGTCAGACAGTCATAGTAATGCTTGAATGTTTTCACTTATATACACTGGCAGCTAGCACATTTGCTTATTTTCGATCTGACGAAGAAGGGCAACCTTCGAAAGCTAATCAAGAAATGTATTAAGTTGTGTCCAATAAAAAAGGTATCATCTTATTTTCTTTTTCATGGTTTATTTTGTTTGATTTCTATTGATAAAGTATATCAATGAAATGCTTTGATGTCCCCATGCATACCCCCACCCTCCCACTCTGTCAGACTGTCAAAGTAATGCTTTGATGTTTCTCTTATATATACTATCTGCTAACACATTTGCACATTGCAAATAACACATTATTTCCGATCTGACGAAGAAGGGCAACCTTCGAAAGCTAATCAAGAAATGTATTAAGTTATGTCCAATAAAAAAGGTATCATCTTATTTTCTTTTCCATGTTTTATTTTGTTTGATTTCTATTGATAACCTTTAAGAGTGTACTAACACGGCTACCACACCTCTCTACTAAAGTATAGCACAGAAAGTGTTGTGCTTGACATGTTTCAAACAGAAACTTTAAAACTGCACAACACACCAAGCTGTGTTAGTGTCTATCTTTTTTACCCAGTTCCAGAAGGGAGATTTTAGACCAGTCCTGGATTTCTGCCAACCTCATCCTGATGCATTATGGGACCTGCAGCCAGTTGTGTGCTGCAGCCAGCTCGCACAGGCTTTGTTATTTTTTAAAGAATTTTGAGAGCCGGTTGTTAAACTTTAATAACTTGGACGATAAACACGCCCCAGTCCCGCTTTCACCACACCTCCGACACGCCCCCGTCAACTTTGGCCGTTTCCGCGACAGATTGCAGTTGAAGACGCCCAAAATGGGCGTTCGATTATACCAATTTGGGCGCCCACGGGAGAAAGACGCCCATCTCCCGATTTGGGTCGAAATATGGGCGTCTTGCTCTTTCGAAAATAAGGCGGTAGGGCTTTTCAGCTTGGAGAAAATACGGCTGAGGGGAGATATGATAGAGGTCTATAAAATAATGAATGGAGTGGAAAGGGTAGATGTGAAGCGTCTGTTTACTCTTTCCAATAATACTAGGACTAGGGGGCATTCGATGAAGCTACAAAGTAGTACATTTAAAACGAATCGGAGAAAAGTTTCCTTCACTCAACGTGTAATCAAACTCTGGAATTTGTTGCCAGAAAATGTGGTAAAAGTGGTTAGCTTAGCAGAGTTTAAAAAAAGTTTGGACGGCTTACTAAAGGAAAAGTCCATAAACCATTATTAAATTGGACAAGGGGAAAATCCACTATTTCTGGGAACTTGCCAGGTATTTGTGACCTGGATTGGCCACTGTTGGAAAGAAGATGCTGGGCTTGATGGACCTTTGGTCTGTCCCAGTATGGCAATACTTATGTACTTACGTATCTTTTATACTGCCCAGTGGCGTACCAAGGGGGGGGGCGGTGGTGGCGGTCCGCCCCGGGTGCACACCGCTGGGGGGGTGCCACGGCGCGCGCCTGCTCAGCGTTGGCTGAGTTGGCGCGTTCGCTGCAGCCTGCAGCTCCCTCTCTGCCCCGGAACAGGTTACTTCCTGTTCCGGGTCAGAGGGAGCTGCAGGCTGCAGCGAACGCGCCAACTCAGCCAACGCTGAGCAGGCGCGCGCTGCGGCACCCCCCACAGCGGCATGCACCCGGGGGGGGGGTTCTTTCGCCGGGGGGGTGCTTTGGCGGGGGGGGGGGGCGTCCGTGCTGCATCGGGGGGGGGGGGGGGGGGGGTGCTGCACCCGGGGGGCGGGGCGCCGCCCCGGGTGTCCGCCCCCCTAGGAATGCCACTGATACTGCCTATTATGGTATCATTCATGTTTTGATGACATTTATTATATTCCTGTTATATGATTGTTGTACAGTGCTGTTAAATGTTTATGTTTCTGATACTGTTTCATGTTAATCCTGTTACCAGGATTCAATTTGCCATCTTCAGGTTTATCTCATTGATTGTATTTGTGCTTATGTTTGGTCGTTTTACTATTATTACACTGTTAACAATATTGTAAGTTTTATATCAAGCTGTACCTACTGTACATTTCCCTGGGTGAATCTCTATGAAAAAGGCAGTGAATAAATCCTAAAAAAAAAATTAAGCCTGCATTTCGATTCATATTTTAATCACAATTAATTGTGCAATTAAAGGTATGTTCCCAACCCCCCACACTGCAGCTCCTTGTGACTCTGGGCAAGTCACTTAACCCTTCATTGCCCACAGTCACAAGGAGTTGCAGTGGAAAAAGAAATAACATCCCTTTCATCACGTCAGGGGCGTAGCCAGACTTCGGCGGGAGGGGGGTCCAGAGCCCAAAGTGATGGGGCACATTTTAGCCCCCCCCTGGTGCCGCCGACCCCCCCCCGCCGCCACCCGCCGCCACCAACAACTTTGACCCCTCCCCTGCCAACGACCCTCTCGACCCCCCTCCCGCTGCCAACCCTCCCCTGCCGTTGCCTACCTTTGATGGCGGGGAACACCAACCCCCACCAGCCGAGGTCCTCTTTTTCCGGGTCAAGGCTTCGTTCTGTTTCTGTGAGTCTGACGTCCTGCACGTTATGTATGCAGAATAGCTATAAACCGCTTTACAGTTTTAAGTACATAAGCATCGCCATGCTGGAACAGACCAAGGGGTCCATCGAGCCCAGCACCCTGTCACCGACAGTGGCCAAAAGAACAAGCAATTCGTCCCACCCATCCTAGAAATACTGTATTATTCCCTCATCTATTCAATAATATTCTATGGCTTTTTCCTCCAGGAAGCCGTCCAACCCTTTTTTGAAGTCCGCTAAGTTAACCGCCTTTACCACCTTTTCCGGCAGCGAATTCCAGAGTTTAACTACGTGTTGAGTGAAGAAACACATTTCCTCCGATTCGTTTTAAATTTACCACACTGCAGCTTCATTGCATGCCCCCTTGTCCTAGTATTTTTGGAAAGCGTAAACAGATGTTCCGCATCGACCCGTTCCATTCCACTCATTATCTTATAGACCTCTATCATATCTCCCCTCACAGCCTACTTCAGAAAAGCAAACCTAAAATAAATTAAATAAATCAATAAGGGGGGTCTTGTACGTAGGCGCACTGGTGTTTTTAACGTGCGTTAAAAATAGGCATGCTAAATGCTAAAGATGCCCGTAAGAATACATTGGCGTCTTTAGTGTTTAGCACGTGCCTATTTTTAATGTGTGCTAAAAATGCCAGCGTACCTATGTAAAAGACCCCCTAAAAGTGGGTACACATTCCCATATGCATTCCAGTGCCCAGCCTTTTCAAGTCATGCAGGAGGTAACTTCTACTCCATGCAGTGTACCCCCAATGCTTTCTTGTAGATCCAGTAGTTTAGGGTTTTAATTGCTACATTGTATTGTTTAATTTTTATTCCGTCTTTAGCCAAATAATGCAAAGCGGATTACAATCTCAGGAAGACTTCCAAATAGAAGGAACTTACAAGAAAATTACCAATGACATTCCTATATTCATAAAATCTCCAACCACTTAATAAATTTAGGATTGTTGATTTAGAAATAAATACGTTTTAAGGGCCTTATGAAAGGACTCGTATGGCATTATTTGGTAAAGTTCAACAGGAATATTATTCCATATCTTAGCACCCTGAAATACAAATGAATGTTCCCGTATTGATTTCAAACTCATATTTTTTCATAGTGGGAAAGTTCAGTGTTAATTTATTCTAACTTCTTAGATGATGTCTATTAATCATAAATAAAATAGGCCCTCCTACAGACTCTAAATTTATAAGTTCTTAAGTATAGCCATACTGGGACAGACCAAAGGTCCATCAAGCCCAGCATCCTGTTTCCAGCAGTGGACAATCCAGGTTACAAGTACCTGGCAAGATCCCAAAACAGTACAATACATTTTATGCTGGTTATCCTAGAAATAAGCAGTGGATGTTCCCCGTTAGTCCTTCTTAAGAATGGCTTATGGACTTTTCTCTTAGGAAGCTATACAAACCTTTTTTAAACCCTGCTAAGCTAACTGCTTTTACCACATTCTCTGGCAAAGAATTCCAGAGTTTAATTACACATTGAGTGAAGAAATATTTTCTCTGATTTGTTTTAAAATTACTACTTTGTAGCTTCATCGCATGCCCCCTAGTCCTAGTATTTTTGGAAACAGTAAACAAGCGATTCAGGTCTACCCATTCCACTCCACTCATTATTTTATAGACCTCTATAATGATAAAGAGGACTCAAAAGGTTTTAATGAAGACTTCTGTAACTAATTGCGCTAGTTCATTGAGATAAATGGATATTCGTTAGCGACTGTACATGTTGGGGAAACTAATTGTGAGATAAGGGGAAAAAGTTGAGGTTGGTGATGGAGACGAGTCCACTCATTTCACTTTGAAGATGGCAAGGGGGGGGGAGGTGGGAAGGCGGTTGATACCAATAGGGTATGGGTTTCTTTAGTGAAGGTTATACTGTATTATATTAACATTGCTTTCTAATTCACGTAAAGGTATTGTGTTGGATACAGATGTTTCAGCATTGTTACCAATAAAAATGATTTAAACATAATATCTCCTATCTGCTGTCTTTTCTCCAAGCTGAAGAGCCCTAGCTGCTTCAGCCTTTCGTCATTGGGAAGTCATCCCATTCCCTTTATCATTTTCATCACCCTTCTCTGTACCTTTTCTAATTCCACTATATCTTTTTTAAGATGCAGTGACCAGAATTGCACACAATATTTAAGGTGCAGTCCCACCATGGAGCAATACAAAGGCATTATAACATCCTCATGTTCCGGGGCAGAGGGAGCAGGGAATCAGCGGAGCCGACAGCCAACGGCGTGCACCCGGGGCAGACAGCCCACACCGCCCCGCCCTCGGTACACCACTGGGTGAAACAGCCCCCAAACACACATGGCCACTGATAAGGGCTCCCGCACTAACCAGGCAGTAACCGAGCAGTGCACGGCAATGTTTGATTACTGCTGGGTTACCACCCCGCAAGCCATTTTCAAGGGTTTTCTTTTTCCCCCAGAAATGGCGTGCGATCGGGGCGGGACTACTGCTGACGGCCGTATTGGGCCGACGGTAATCCCGGAACAGCGAGCAGTAAGCCCGCGTTGGGCTTATCTCCGCTCTGTAAAAGGGCCCCTTAATTTTGCTTTGATTCCATGCTCTTTCTATATAGGCATCCTCTGTTTATCCCAAACATTTTTTTTCAGTCTATTACTGTTTTAAAAAATTCCATCACAGTTTTCCTCATAGGGGGATCATTCCATCTCCCTCCTCTGTACTTTTTCTAGTTCCACTAAATCTTTCCTGAGGTGGGGTGACCAGAACTGCTGCACCCATAAGCAAGGTGCAGTTCCAAGGGCCAGCAGTAGAGGGTGGTAAACAGAACAATTTCCCTTGGCCTCCATGCCACAGGTGGTCCCAGGCCTGCCTCAGGATGTATATCCTGCAAGTGGGCTTTGGATCCCCCTCCCCAGTTTCTGCCCTACGCCCCTGAATGTTTAATACCCCCACTGGATACAGCTGTATTGTGTTTTATCATTATGCATCACTTCAGACATGTTTAGCATTTATTAACCTTAATATATCGCTCTCTTTGTCAGTCAAGTCAGAGCGATGTACAACAAAATATTATGAAAGACATAAAAGCAAAATTCCATAATAAAATAGAAACATCCCAAGAGGGAAGAGGCATTCATTCACACACTGTGACCCCACTGTTCATCGCTGAATCCCCTACCCCACAGGCAGAGAGATAATCATACAACGGTAAAAGCCGCTTCAAAGAAATCTTTAAAGCAGAGCGAGAGGTAGTATAATGTTTTTCCAATCGTAGATATTGAGGAAAAGAGTTCCAAAGTGCAGGTGCCTGCAAAGAAAAGGCAGTATTTCTAATGGGTTCCCATTTAGCTCTTTATGGATTACGAAGAATAAGTCTATTGTCATTAAGGGATTTGAAGAGTACAAGCAGGTGTGTACAGAATGATGTGGCTAGATAAGCAGGTGTGCCATCAAAAAGTACTTTGTGGGCTAGAGTTAGTATTTTGGATTTAATCCAAATTTTATATTTATTTATTTAACACATTTATACCCCACATTCTCCCACATAGCTGCAGGCTCAATGTGGCTTATACAAATACTATATAAAGGAGGAGCATAAAATAACTGAAGAATAAAGCAACAGTGAAATAAGGAGGGATGGTGATAAAAGGGTAATACAGTCGCTTATAGTAGGACGTTAATTTGGGTCCAAAGGATATTCTACTGGTAGCCACTGTTGATGTTTCGACCAGGGGCGTAGCTAGGTGGGGGCATGGGCCCCCACAGATTTAGCCCTGGCCCCCTCTACTTTCGACTCCCTCTCCCGCCGCCGCCAGGTACCTTTGCTGGCGGGGGTCCCCAACCCCCGCCAGCTTTAGTCTTCTTCGGCGCCAGTCTCCGGCCCGTTCGCTGATTTGTGGTGTGAGTCTTGACTGATATCCTGCATGCATGTCCTGCATGTTCCAGTGGGGGGGGGGGGGGGGGGTCAGCGGCTGGGGGAGGTGTGCTAAAATGTGCCCCCCCACCTTGGGCTCTGGACCCCCTCCCGCCGAGATCTGGTTACGCCCCTGGTTTTGACAGGGGTGTTGCCTGATCACAGGGCCGGTCCTAGGGTCTCTGGCGCCCCCCTGCAGATGATGAGTTGGCACCCGTGCGCCCCCCTCTGGCACCTGTGCGCCCCGCCCCCCCAGCATCTCCTTTCTCTCTTCTCCCACCCTGCCCCTGTCCAGCGATTCTCCTTCGCCCGAATCGCCCCCATCCCCCGCCGCCCTTGGTGCTTTAAATCTTTAATTTACCTCCGTTCCAGCAGCCGCATCATTTGAAAGCCTTGCCCCGTCTCTAGCCTTCCCTCCCTTCATGAGTTCGTTCTGCAGTCCCGCCCTCGAGGAAATGACGTCAGAAGGCGGGACTGCGGAACGAACTCACGAAGGGAGGGAAGGCTAGAGATGGGGCAGGGCTTTCAAATGATGTGGCTGCTGGAACGGAGATAAATTAAAGATTTAAAGCACCAAGGGCGGCGCGGTATGGTGGTGCAGCGCCGCAGCGGCGCCCTTGAAGGCAGGCCCTTGAACCCTGCTTACCGGGTTTGACCGGCCCTGCCTGATCATGTTGCTTTTCTGTATACAGAATCATGTGTACCTTAGATTTCATCTTCAATTTAAATGCCTAGTCTCACGCTCCTGTAACTCCTCATAATCAGATCATTATTTAACAACTTTGAATTTTGTCATCTGCAGATATAATCACCTCACTAGTTTCTCCATTTTCCAGATCATTTATACATGAGGGAGGGAAAGGGGTAAATTTCTATCTTTTGTTAAGGATGAAATCGCCTCAGAGGAATCAAGCCCCCCCCCCCCCCAATACAAACACACATACTCCTTGTTCTTTCCATCTGAATGCATCTCAATGTAAGGCAGCACTTTTCTCCACCAAAGATTTCTGCATGTGACTTCAAGGGCGAGAAGAGCAGCTGCTTTGATTGTGAGACACCCCCCCCCCCCATTCTGTCCTGGAGGCAGTCTCCCTCACCCCAGGCTGTTTGCTGGAATTCACTGCCTAGGCATGAAAGAGGACAGCTGTATGTGGGGTGGGGGTGGGGGGCAGAAAGGAATGCTGACTATAAGCTAAACCCTAGGGAGTCACTCTATCTCAAAAAAAAGTTATAGTGGAATTAGAAAAGGTACAGAGAAGGGCAATGAAAATGATAAAGGGAATGGAACTACTTCCCTTCGAGGAAAGGCTGAAGTGGCTAGGACTCTTCAGCTTGGAGAAAAGACGGCGGCTGAGGGGATATATGATAGAGGTATATAAAATAGTGAGTGGAGTGGACTGGATAGATGTGAATCACTTGTTTACTCTTTCCAAAAGTACTAGGACTAGGGGGCACGCAATGAAGTTGCTAAGTAGTAAATTGAAAACAAACCAGAGAAAATATTTCTTCACTCAATGTATGATAAAACTGGATTCATTGCCAGAGAATGTGGTAAAAGCATTTAGCTTAGCGGGGTTTAAAAAAGGTTAGACTATCTTCCTAAAGGAAATGGCCATCCGCTATTATTAAAATGGACTTGGGAAAATCCACTGCTTATTTCTAGGATAAGCAGCATTAAATGTATTATACTGTTTTGGGATCTTACCAGGCACTTGTGACCTTGATTGGCCACTGTTGGAAACAGGATACTGGGCTTGATGGACCTTTGGTCTGTCCCTGTATGGCAATATTTATGTTCTTACGTTGTGTTCTTATGAGTCTGTTACACAGTCCTCTGGGTAACACACTACTTGGTTACTCACAGGTGTAACCCTTTTTCCAATATCTGCAAAGGGAACAAGAACTACATGGGTTTGCTTCTTTCCAGAGAAAAGCTGGCTTCAGTGGTTAAAGCCTCCCACTATCTATTCTCTCATTCTAGAACCACCCCCCCCCCCCCCAGCCTGTCATGAGGCCCATAGACCTGCAGAATGAATGCTCCCCTCACCCTACCCAATATTAGTGGGACAAACAGTAACTCCACCCATATACACTTGGTAGCCTATAAGAGCAGAAGGGGCACAAGGGGGAGGCTCTTGTCCTTTCTCAGGATCCATTCCTTCCATGATTGACAAGATTAAAGAGCTTTTGTGGATAAAGCACCAGTTAGTGGCTTGAGGACAGCAATTTTAGAGGATACCTTAAGGGACAGTGTTTTCCTTTCTCCGCCGCCCGAGTCCCTGACCCCAGAATGCCCTCGGATCTGCTAAGCCCATTCCTGGAACTGGACCTGGATTTAAGTGAGGTAATTGTAATTAAAAGGTGTGTATAAAGGGAAAAGTTTAATGAGTCCCAGGAATGATGGGTCCCCTTTTCTTTGTGACTAGAATCCTGAATTTAGCCCCTGGTAGATGGCTGCACTGCAAGACCTTAGGGGGAAGCAACTATGGGGCAACTGTTGGCTGCACTGGGAAGACTTTGTGGGGTAGCTGATGGGTGCACATGATATTTGGGGCTATCAAGGTATACACAAAAAGTAGCACATATGAGTTTATCTTGTTGGGCAGACTGGATGGACTGTGCAGGTTTTTTTCTGCCGTCATCTACTATGTTACTATGTAATAGAGGGCTTCCCTACCCATCTCCTCCTGAGACCCTGCAAATCTGGAAAGTCCTCTCTCTCTCTCTCTGTCTGTCTGTCTCTCTCTCTCTCTCTGGTTGAAGTTGCAGATCATTTATCATTTTCACAGGGATCATTTTCATTACTGCAGTTTTTTGAAGGATGTTGTGGTTTAGGAACCTTCAACCCCAGCCTTATTTGACAGCATACACTCAGTGTTTGCTGATGCTGTGATCAGCAGGGCTGGGCTCGGACACTGCTGAAAGGTAAAATCTTTCATAAAAAGGGCAAGAAATAATTTGAGCAATGGTGCAGCTGAATTTGCAGAGCTTCCAGCTCCTGGTCCCTTCTCCTCCCCCCCCCCCCCATCTGTAAATCGCCGCAGGAAGAGGCTTTAACAACATACACGGGTCTATAGTGGGAGAAAGGGAGAAACAGTAGCTAAACTACTACTACTACTTAACATTTCTAGAGCGCTACTAGGGTTACGCAGCGCTGTACAAAATAAACAAAGAAGGACGGTCCCTGCTCAAATGAGCTTACAATCTAAAGAACGAAATGTCAAGTTGGGCAGTCTAGATTTCCTGGGTAGAGGTGTAGAGGTTAGGTGCCGAAGGCGACATTGAAGAGGTGGGCTTTAAGCAGTGATTTGAAGATGGGGAGGGAGGGGGCCTAGGCTCGGGGAGTTTGTTCCACGCGTGGGGTGAGGCGAGGCAGAAAGGGCGGAGCCTGTAGTTGGCGATGGTGGAGAAGGGTACTGAAAGGAGGGATTTGTCTAGAGAGCGGAGGTTACAGGTAGGAACGTAAGAGGAGATGAGGGTTGAGAGGTAGGGAGGGGCTGCAGATCGAGTACATTTGTAGGTTAGTAGCAGAAGCTAAAGCAGCCAAATATACTGTAGAAACAATACGATCAGGGCACGAGAAATGTAACCTGGCCATATTGTTTCCTCTGTACCCTGTATTTTATTGTTATACAAATATCTTTTCTCCACTTCTTCTTGAATTTATAGTGGATCATACCTTTTCAGATCTAGGACGAAGCAACTTACAGTAGGCATTTGAGGACTTACATTCCACAAAAAGTCAGTTCTGTAAAGCTGTTACTTAAAAGATTGTCACCAACCTGCGGATTCTGTATATGGCGATTAAAGTTGCGCATACAACTTAATTGTTTTAACAAGCCAATCGGTGCCAATAATTGACCACTAACAAGCAATTATCGGCACTAATTAGAATTTACACGTGCAACTTTCTAAGCGTATTCTGTATCATGGTGCACATGGAGGAAAGGAGAAACAGGGGTGATATGATACAGACGTTCAAATATTTGAAAGGTATTAATCCGCAAACGAACCTTTTCCGGAGATGGGAAGGCGGTAGAACGAGAGGACATGAATTGAGGTTGAAGGGGGGCAGACTCAGGAGTAATGTCAGGAAGTATTTTTTTCACGGAGAGAGTGGTGGATGCTTGGAATGCCCTCCCGCGGGAGGTGGTGGAGATGAAAACGGTAACGGAATTCAAACATGCGTGGGATAAACATAAAGGAATCCTGTTCAGAAGAAATGGATCCTCAGGAGCTTAGCCGAGATCCGGTGGTGGGAGGCGGGGCTGGTGGTTAGGAGGCAGGGCTGGTGCTGGGCAGACTTCTATGGTCTGTGCCCTGAAAAAAACAGATACAAATCAAGGTAAGGTATACACAAAAAGTAGCACATATGAGTTATCTTGTTGGGCAGACTGGATGGACCGTGCAGGTCTTTTTCTGCCGTCATCTACTATGTTACATAAATTCTTATATGCAGATCTCAAAAGGGGGTGTGGTCATGGGAGGGGCATAGACAGATCGTGTTCCTTACTACAAATTACGCACACTGTTATAGAATATGCTTGAGCCGCACCTAAATAAGATGTGGGGCATTTATCCAGGTTTTAGTCGGCGTAAATGGTTGCGCCTAAATTTTAGCCATGGGAATGGCACTATGCGTATTCTATAAACCGTGCCTAACTTTAGGTGAGGTTTATAGAATAGTGTTTTTGGCGCCATAGATAGAATCTGGTCCCAAATCAATGCTTAGCACGTCCGCTGGTGCCAATAATTGGCATTTTATGTGCATTATGTGCCAGTTACTATTCTATAAATTCACTTAGCACATACCAGCCCCGCCTCCCGATCCTGACTAAGCTCCTGAGGATCCATTCATGAAATGAGATTGAAGGGGGGCAGACTCAAGAAAAATGTCAGGAAGTATTTTTTCACGGAGAGAGTAGTGGATGCTTGGAATGCCCTCCCGCGGGAAGTGGTGGAAATGAAAACGGTAACGGAATTCAAACATGCGTGGGATAAGCATAAAGGAATCCTGTGCCGAAGGAATGGATCCTCAGGAGCTTAGTCAGGATCGGGAGGCGGGGCTGGTGGTTGGGAGGCGGGGATAGTGCTGGACAGACTTGTACGGTCTGTGCCGGAGCCGGTGGTGGGAGGCGGGGCTGGTGGTTGGGAGGCGGGGATAGTGCTGGGCAGACTTATACGGTCTGTGCCCTGAAGAGCACAGGTACAAATCAAGGTAAGGTATACACAAAAAGCAGCAAATATGAGTTATCTCGTTGGGCAGACTGGATGGACCGTGCAGGTCTTTTTCTGCCGTCATCTACTATGTTACTATGTTACCTGCAAGGGGTTGTACATGTGGGCATGGCATGGGTGGGCCCTGGAAAACAACAAGGCAAACAATCTGCAGACTCCAAGATGGAAGGACAAAAAAATCAGATAGGTAGAAAAAAATATGATTTTATTAAATAAATATTCAAATCAGCCCGACACTGGCCGTGTTTCGCCCAACAGGGCTGCGTCAGGGGCTATACAATGTCCCTTTAAAGTCGAGATGTAAAATGTGCGGAAGTCTGAAATCATAAATCTTCCAAAAAAAAACAGCATAACCGGATTTGTATTTGTATTAGTTTAGGTCATTAGGAATGTAAATGTGTTATTCAGCAAGCACCGTTGTATGATAGAGTGAGTGAATGATTGCACGGTAACTAGGGCTATGTACTTTGATTTAGAGATAAATAAATATGAATAAATGATTTTTCCTTATACTTTGAAAGTATTTGGTGAATTTTAGAACTGTTATCATTAGTTAGAGGATGCATATTCATTAGGGATAGCCCTTGAAAGTTACTTTACAAAGTTATGTGTGCAAACTTTAAGGACAAACTTTCACTAGCTTCATGGTTCCCTCTTCTTTCTCTGCAGAATTTCCTGTCACTGAGTGTTTTGGAGGAACCAGGTTCAAAGAGGAAGACTCCTGGTGCTCCACGGGGAGCCCTGCAGCGCACACACTCTGCCCGTCTTGCCAGTATAGAGCAGCTCGGCAGCAGCAGCAGCTCTTTCTGGCCAGTGCACAGCCCCTGGAGCCAGGCTGCCAAGTTGCCCCGCAGCAGCCTCCTGCACCGCATCCCCTTCCAGGTAGACCGCTCCGTCAGCATGATCGAGGGCCCTAGCTTGAGCACTGGCTCCTGCTATAAGACGGAACTGTGCCGGAGCTTCCAGGAGAGCGATGCCTGCAACTTTGCCACTCACTGCCAGTTTGCATGTGGGCTGCAGGAGCAGCGCAATGTCAACCACCAAGCCAAGTACCAGAAGATGCCCTTCTATGGCTTCCAAACACCCAGCTATTGCCCATATGGGGCCCATGGCCACTTCTTCCACACTGCTGAAGCACAGCAGCCAGAGGCACTGGTCCAGAGCTACAGTCCAAACCGCACTGACCGGATCTCCTGTTGCCCGTCGGAGACCCTATTCCACAGTTGCATGGAACCCTCAGTCTACTGCTCAACAGAAACCTTGCATCACAGCTGCACCCAGCCAGGCTCATCCTCCTCTTCCTCACTGTCACCTCTGCACCCCTCACCTATCTGCCCTGATGGGACTTTCTCATGCAGCAAGGACCCCTTGGATTCCCAGGGCATTTTTACAGCTGCTCTCTGTGGCTCTTTTCTGCGCAGAACGCAGACCAGCAATGCCCTACAGGCTCCTGCTGATCGCAGCACCCTCCTTCCAGGCCTTCAGCGGCAACGGAGTCACTCCTGGGACTCACTTTTTGACCGGGATGGTTACAGTAGCTGTGACTCTGAATCTCCAGACCCTGGGGTGGGTGGCCGCTGGCTTCCTGTCTTCAGTCGGACTTCCTAATAGTGACTGTCTCCACCTCGAAGACTGAGGTTTTCTGTGTGTCCCAGATGGGGAATTCACAGTGGTGGTTTTGATGTGGGTTCTTTGTAAATGGATCTGCAGACTGCCATTAGGATAAAATATTTGTCATTTCATCAAACCTTAGAGATGGGGGGTGGGTGCTGATTCCCTTTTTTAAGAGATCACAGCAGCAAATTCCTGGTAATACAGCAAGGTTTGCAGCTGTGAGGCCTCTAGGACCCCTACCTTTCCTACCATGACTCCCATGGATTCCCCTTTGCAGCCGCACCCAGAACTGCCAACCTACTACTAGCTCCAGAAGGGCAATTTTATGCCAGCCCTGGATTTGTGACAACTCCATCCCGATCTACCCATTGTTAAGCTCTAGGCATTCAACACTTTGGGTCCCCATCGTAACATGATGAATACATTTTAAAATTCCCACATCTGGGTCTGACTACAGAGATAAATCAGCAGAGGAGGAAGAAGCAGATATGAAGCTCACCAGCTCCTGTGAACTGGAGGAACATTCACGGGAGAAAGGGGAACAGACAGACTGCTTGGCGCAGCATTAGCTTTGTCTTCCCTCCCCCTCTTGTATCTGCCACCAGATGACTTGGGAGCCCATTGCATTAATCCTGCTCCAATCCTGACGCACTGTAGGATTGACAGTGACGATGTCAATGGGTAGAATCAGGGTGAACAAATAATACAAAAAGAAAGAGAAGGAGAAAACCTCTGCAAAGTCATCAAAAGGTCCAAAGAACAGCAGAGGTGGTCCAGGAAAGGAGGAAACAGCCAAGGGTTCATAAAAAACCTTTTTAATGAAGAGTGACTCTATTTGGCCAAGTTTCAGCAATAGCTTTTTTGTGAACACTTGGTTGCTTCCTCCTTTCCTGGACCTAATGCTAGGGTCCACCTTAGGAGTCAGCTCTCAAGAAAAGGATCTAGGTGTCATTGTAGATAATTTGCTGAAATCTGTCCAGTGTATAGTGGTGGTGGTGGCCAATAAGCAGACAGGATGCTAGGAATTATTAGGAAAGGGATGCAAAATAAGACCATAAATATTATAATGCCTCTGTATCGCTCCATGATGCGACCTCACCTTGAGTATTGCATTCAATTCTGGTCGACGTATGTCAAAAAGATATAGCGGAATTAGAAAAGGTTCAAAGAAGAGCCACCAAAATGAGGAATTCCTCCATTATGAGGAAAGGCTAAAGAGGTCAGGGCTCTTCAGCTTGGAAAAGAGATGGCTGAGGGGGGATTTGATTGAGGTCTACAAAATCCAGAGTAGTTTGGAATGGGTAAAAGTGAATTGATTTTTCACTCTCAAAAAGTACAAAGACCAGGGGACACTCAATGAAATTACATGGAAATATTTTCTCACTCAAAGAATAGTTAAGCTCCGGAATTCATTGCTGGAGGATGTGGTAACGGCAGTTAGCGTATCTGGGTTTTAAAAAGTTTTGGACAAGTTCCTGGAGGACAAGTCCATAATCGAGATAGACATAGGGGAAGCCACTGCTTGCCCTGGGATTGGTAGCATGGAATGTTGCTACTGTTTGGGTTTCTAACAGGTACTTGTGACTTGGGTTGGCCACAGCTGGAAGCAGGATACTAGGCTTGATGGACCATTGGTCTGATCCAGTATGGCTGTTCTTATGTTCTTTAGACCTTTTGCTACAAATAGTACACCATATTGGGAATGTACCAGTAAGTTAAAAAGCAGGACTGTCCCAAAATGTATATAATGGAACTGGGTAAGTTGGCAGCACTGGTTACTCCAAACCCCGGCCTTCAGAGAAACACAGAAAATGTCACCAGATAAGGACTATTTGGTCAATCTAATGCAGTCAGTTGTCCCTGCCTACTAAATACGAATATCTCCCAGCTGTCCACCAGCAGTCAGGGGACAGTTCTTGTAGTTTGCTTTTGTCCTCCTGATCATCATCCCACCCTGGTAACTACAGGTGGATAAAGAATGGATGCACCCAACAAGTCAGCCCATCAATGAATCTCTCTTCAAATAGCTGGAAGTCCAGATGAGTCTCTCATCCGCAGGAGCTGATGCAGTCCTTTCACTAGAGAGGGGGCAGCCCCGTAAACCCTCACACAATCACTGCATTCCTCTGAGGCCTCAGCGAACAAGACAAAGATCAGTCAACCAACAAGTACGAGCCCTTCATCCCAGGCTCAGAACCTAATGTATAATATATAATCGACATTGGGTATATGAAGGCTTAGCCTGTGGGTAGGTGCTCTAGTGAAGAGACAGCAATTATAATGGGCAAACGCAGGAGCCAGCTTTTCACAATGATTGGGGGGGGGGGGGGGGTGTGCTAAAGACAGTACAATTTACCCCTCCCTGAACATGGTGAATGAATTTGATCGATATTAGGGGATGCTCAGTCACCCACTGCGGCCAAAGAGCTGGCATCCATGTGGTACCAGAGAGTCAAGATGCTGTGTCTCTTTTTAACAGAGAGCTTTAAAGAGGGGGCCAGGCACAGTATCTGCTAGCCCTCCAGCGACCCTTTCATGTCATATCACCACAGGAGAGATTTTAGTTTATTCATTTCATCTTTAATTTAAAAGAGCTATGTCTGTGATTATAGCAATCCAGGGGAAGGTTTGAAAAAAGAAAATCCACCTCAAATCCTGATTTATGAAGTTCTTCGAGAGCTCTTCTCCTAATGCCCCACCCCCCATGCTATTCTCGGAGCTCAGAGGGCTCTGCTCGGAAATTAGAGAGGTCCTCCATGTGAGAGGGAGGAATTCAGGGCATTGCATACATCCTGGCTAGATTCTTTCGGGACTTAATGAAAATGAATAATAATCAAGTGGAAACTAATGAGAAGAATTTCAGTGTTGCTAACATAGGACCTTGTGTTCGGCTTTTTAATTTTTTTAATTTAAAGTTTTTATTTTCTTGATTTGTCGATTATGTTGTCTTGCAAGTTTCTGTTTGCCTTTAAGCTGTTTCTCCACAGTTAATGAAGGCTGCTGTTTGTTTTCATTGAAATGGGAGGCTGACTCTGGCCGGTACAATATCCTGTTTATTTCTTGGAATACTCTAATAAATCGTAAGGTTTGCTGGAAGGGTTTTGGTTTCACTCTCTTTGTGTCTGTGCCATGCCTGAACTTTTTCCATCTGCTCCACTAGCGTTCTCTGCAATGAATCCTAATTAAGGGCCCCTTATACCAAGCTGCGGTAAAAGGGGCCCTGTGGATTTGCCACGTGCCGAGGCCCCCTTTTACCGTAGCAGGTAAAAGGCTTAAAATAAATGGTCATGCAGTAAGTTAAACACTTGCCGCACAGCCATTTCCTGTTAGACCCCATACTGCCCCTATTTAGGAGGCGGTAAGGGCTCCCATGCTTACGTGGTGGTAACCGGACAGCGATTACCACTGTGTAAGCCCCCCAGCACTAAAAAAAGAAAAATATTTTTTAAGTATTGGAAATGGCACGCGATGGGGGCGGAAACAACCACTAGGCTCCTGTGGTAGCCTGGCGGTAGTGCCGATGTGGTGCACAGCAAGCCCACGGCAGGCTTGTGGCACCTTTGTAAAAGGGGCCCTTCATTGTCAGAAACTCCAGGCGAACATTACCCCTGTACACCTAGGGGGTAATTCTCTATAGCTCATCTAAAGTTGAGTACCGGGGTGATGCGTGCTGAGCACGAATTCTATATTGGCAATCGCACGCACGCAGAATTGCCATAATAGAATACTAGTGTGTGGACTAGATTTCTATATATGGTGGCAAAAAAAATCTGCCTCGCCTAAAGTTAGGTGAGGTTTATAGAATATGCGCAGCGCCCATTCCTGTGACTAAATCCTGGTGTAAAAATGAATGACTAATTTAGGCATGGATCGGGCATATTTATTTATTTATTTAACACATTTATATCCCACATTATCCCATTTAGTTGCAGGCTCAATGTGGCTTACACCGGACCCAGGCCCATCCCCCTCCTTACCTGTTACGTTTGTGGAGGAAACAGCGAGCCCTCCAAAACCCACAAGAAACCCACTGTACCCACACCCTATGGTAGTGGTGTACAGTTGTGGGTAGTGGGTTTTGGGGGGGGGTTGGGGGGCTCAGCAGACAAGCTAAGGGAGCTATGTTCCTGGGAGCATTTTATAAAGTCCACTGCAGTGCCCCCTAGGGTGTCCGGTTGGTATCCTGGCATGTCAGGGGGACCAGTGCACTACAAATGCTGGCTCCTCCCACGACCAAAGGGCTTGCATTTGGTTGTTTTTGAGATGAGCGTCCTTGGTTTCCATTATCGCCGAAAATCAGAAACGATCAAGTCTAGAGACGACCATCTCTAAGGATGACCAAAATTTCAAGATTTGGGTGTCCCCGACCGTATTATCAAAACGAAAGATGGATTTCCATCTTGTTTTGATAATACGGGTTTCCCTGTCCCTCCATCGGGACGTTTTGCGAGGACGTCCTCAACAAAACATGGGCGTCCCTTTCGCTTATACCCCTCATAGTATACTACTTACAATGTCAACACAATATGTCATAGAACATTTTAATTGATAGTGAAGGGTAAAGCAAAGATGGAACATATAGATAGGTAAGAAAGTAGGAAGAGTTAGAAAGTAAGGTGACTGATTTAAAGAAAGTTGCACATGAGGTCAGAGAGATGGTTAAATATTATCTCAGCTAGGGTAGGAGTGGATTCTCAACCTTTCAAGGTTGCAAGATTGCTTTTATTTGATTGTTGCTTAAGGCTGAACCATCAAAGCAGGTTATAGTCAAAAATAATCTGTTGTGACATGCATGACAGACAATATTCACGTGCATGACACATTGAACATTACAATATGCAGCTAAAGAAAGACAAAGCCTTATGTATCGTTTATTGTTGCTGGGAGGAGTAACCTAATGGTTAGTGCAGTGGCCTGAGAACCAGTGGAATCAGGTTCAATTCCCACTGCAGCTCCTTGTGACTCTGGGCAAGTCACGTAACCCTCTGTTGCACTGGGTACAAAATACCTGTATATAATATGTAAACCTTTGATTGTAACCACAGAAAGGTGGTATATCAAATCCCATCCCCTTTTCCTAAAAATGATGCAAGGGAATTTACAGACAGGGGGTCTGTATGATGCCAGGGTAGATGAGAGGGATGGACCAGAGGCTGGTGATAGATTTCAAGTACCTGACTTCCTGGTTCTCAACTCTCTCTGACCTACCACATGCATGGTTGTTAACAGGGAGTAGCTACTTGGGGCCACGGGGGCATGGGCCCCTGTAGATTTGGCCATGCCCCCCCCCCCCCCGTCGCCAACCCCTTCAACCTCCCCTCCCACCGCCAACCTTCCCCTGTCGCCACCGTCGGGTACCTTTGCTGGCGGGGGTCCCCAACCCCCGCCAGCTGAAGTCCTCTTCTCTGGCGCGGCCGCAGGACGTCAGACTCACAGAAACAGAAGCCTTGCAGATCAGCAACGCGGCCGCGCCGGAGAAGAGGACTTCGGCTGACGGGGGTTGGGGACCACCGCCAGCAAAGGTACCTGATGGCGACGGCGGCGGGGGAGGGTTGGCGGTGGCGGGAAGGGGGGGTCGAAAGGGTTGGTGCTGAGGGGGTCAAAGGTGGTGGTGGCAGCAGTGGTGGCAGTGGGGGGATCAAAAATGGCGGAGGGGGGTCGGTGGTGCCGGGGGGGGGGGCTCAAATGTGCCCCCTCACCTCGAGCTCTGGACCCTTCTCCTGCCGAAGTCTGGCTATGCCCCTGGTTGTTAAAGAAAGCTCAAATATGCGTCAAATTTTTGGTAACACACCTCCCAGATATTGGTGACGCACCAGTGCATCTCAACACACTGGTTGAGTACCACTGCCATAAGATATGTGCAAAAGTGCCAGGCACGCCACTGACCTGCCCATGCTCCTCCCAGGTCCATGCCCCCTCTTTCAGTTGCGTGCTATGGAAATTGTGCACACATTTTGTAGAATCCCGACTAAGGACAGTTACAGATGTCACTGCTAATTAGGGCCAATTAGTTCCAATTTACACCAATAATTGCCAATGACTGGTTGTTAACACCAAATAGCCTCTAATTATTCTATTAAGTTGCACTTGTAACTGACCGTATTCTGTAACATGGGCGTGCAACTTTGTGTATAGAATTAGAGGGCTAGTGCATGAATACAGCACAGACTGCTGAAGAGTGAAGTAGTAAAGATTCTTACCTGAGAGCAGGCTAGTTTAGTTACACAAAGCCTCCCACCTGCCCTGTGCACTGAAGTTAGGTGTATAACAACTGAAGAAAATCACAAAGCACTCGTGCATAGAAAAACAGAGAGAGCTATTCTGTCTCAACACCATCAGGTGATGTCACCTCGTCGTGGGCTGATATTATCTGGCTTGTCAATGGATAATTCATCAGTGCTGTGCAGTCCGTGTTGCATCTGTTAAGTAGTGGGGCAGTATGTGTGTTTTGGAGGTCAGGGGGGGGGGGGGGGAAGCTAGCATTCAGTGGCATACGTAGGATCGAATGAGCCCCTGGGTGAAGAAATTAAGATGGGCCTTGTAAATACCATGCTGTCCAAGGTAGTGAGGGCTGGGGAAGAACCTCCTGAAAGTTCCAGGTAGCAAGTGAGGGAAACTGAGAGGTTGTCTGGAGCAGGCTGTGTGTGGGTGTGAGTGGCATCAGGCAGGAGTGTGTATGTTATGGGAAGCAGGGGTATTGTGTCTACGGTAGGGATGATACATGTGGAATATGTAGGAGGTTATCTGATGTGTTGGGGTATCTGCTGTGAGATTCTGAGGGGGGACTTGTGTATGGTGGGGGCACAGCAGGGGTGTTGTGTGTGGGAGTATGTGGACTGGACATGGGTAGATAGTGGTGATTGAGGTGCAGGGCAGGAGGGACAAAATTCTCCGGGCCCGGGCCTCCAAGGGGGGCCCAGCGCCGGGGTCTCTCTCTCTCTCTCCTGCTCCTGACAGGACCTGGGTGAATGCGTCCCGACAGGAGCAGGAGAGAGAAAACTCCGGCGTCGGGCCCCCCTTGCATTGCCTGCTAACCGGTTGCTGGGCTCTCAGGCTGCGCATGCTCGGTTTTAAAACCCAGCATGCACGACGTGAGATAAGCAGCCGCATGGGCAGGCAAAGTGGAAGAGGAAAGAGCAGTGCTGGAGGAAGACCTCTTCTGCTGGTGAGACCTTGGGATCCCCGCCAGCCAAAGTATTTGCAGTTCCAGTGGCGATCCTAGGTGGGGCAGTGGTGGTGGCGATCATGGGGGTGGGGATGGCTGCGGCTATCCTGCCCCATGCCTGGCTCAGTCTCTCGGCAGCCCTGTTGAGGTGAGATGGACCAAAGAGAGGGGTGTCAGGTAAGCAGAGAGTGGGAGGGGCTGGGACAGTGGCACAGAGAGGGTTTGTCTGAGATGGGTGTCCAGGGAGAGTTTAGCAACAACCTTTTTCCTCCATCCTCCATCAAACCTCCATCTGATCATAACTACTTACATTATGAAAGGCGTTACAAAGGACAATTTCCCTCCCATTCTCCTTCCCTTTCACCTATCATATCCTTATCTACCTTCCCTATTCTAGTTCATTACGTTCTTTTCACATGTCCTTTGTAATGCCTTTCATAATGTAAGTAGTTATGATCATCAGTGGCGTAGGAAGGGGGGGGGTGGGGGGGCGGTCCGCCCCAGGTGCACGCCTCTGGGGGGTGTCGGCTCCGCGCTGGTGCACTGCCCTCTCTGCCCCGGAACAGAGAGAGCAGTGAACCAGCGCGGAGCCGACACACCCCAGCAACGTGCAGTCGGGGCGGATCGGCCCTCCCGCCCGTCCCTCACCCCAGGTATGCGCTCCGGGGGGGGGGTGCGCTCCAGCGGGAGGAGGGTGTGCCGTGCTGCACCCGGGGGGGGGGGGGGTGTGCAGCGGCGACCCGCCCCGGGTGTCAGCTCCCCTCTCTACGGCTCTGATGATCATCACAATTTATAACACTGTTCCTACATTTCCTTGTTTTTACTGTATTCTTTACCATGTAAGATGCTTTCTTTTACTATGTAAGCCGCACTGGACCTGCTGTATGTGGGAAAGAGCGGGGTACAAATGTAATAAATAAATCTCTCCTTCCATCTGCGGGTAAAGCCAGTCTGATGCACTGAAAGACCATCATGGCTGACCCTATACTTACAGTGGGGGAAATAAGTATTTGATCCCTTGCTGATTTTGTAAGTTTGCCCACTGACAAAGACATGAGCAGCCCATAATTGAAGGGTAGGTTATTGGTAACAGTGAGAGATAGCACATCACAAATTAAATCCGGAAAATCACATTGTGGAAAGTATATGAATTTATTTGCATTCTGCAGAGGGAAATAAGTATTTGATCCCCCACCAACCAGTAAGAGATCTGGCCCCTACAGACCAGGTAGATGCTCCAAATCAACTCGTTACCTGCATGACAGACAGCTGTCGGCAATGGTCACCTGTATGAAAGACACCTGTCCACAGACTCAGTGAATCAGTCAGACTCTAACCTCTACAAAATGGCCAAGAGCAAGGAGCTGTCTAAGGATGTCAGGGACAAGATCATACACCTGCACAAGGCTGGAATGGGCTACAAAACCATCAGTAAGACGCTGGGCGAGAAGGAGACAACTGTTGGTGCCATAGTAAGAAAATGGAAGAAGTACAAAATGACTGTCAATCGACAAAGATCTGGGGCTCCACACAAAATCTCACCTCGTGGGGTATCCTTGATCATGAGGAAGGTTAGAAATCAGCCTACAACTACAAGGGGGGAACTTGTCAATGATCTCAAGGCAGCTGGGACCACTGTCACCACGAAAACCATTGGTAACACATTACGACATAACGGATTGCAATCCTGCAGTGCCCGCAAGGTCCCCCTGCTCCGGAAGGCACATGTGACGGCCCGTCTGAAGTTTGCCAGTGAACACCTGGATGATGCCGAGAGTGATTGGGAGAAGGTGCTGTGGTCAGATGAGACAAAAATTGAGCTCTTTGGCATGAACTCAACTCGCCGTGTTTGGAGGAAGAGAAATGCTGCCTATGACCCAAAGAACACCGTCCCCACTGTCAAGCATGGAGGTGGAAATGTTATGTTTTGGGGGTGTTTCTCTGCTAAGGGCACAGGACTACTTCACCGCATCAATGGGAGAATGGATGGGGCCATGTACCGTACAATTCTGAGTGACAACCTCCTTCCCTCCGCCAGGGCCTTAAAAATGGGTCGTGGCTGGGTCTTCCAGCACGACAATGACCCAAAACATACAGCCAAGGCAACAAAGGAGTGGCTCAGGAAGAAGCACATTAGGGTCATGGAGTGGCCTAGCCAGTCACCAGACCTTAATCCCATTGAAAACTTATGGAGGGAGCTGAAGCTGCGAGTTGCCAAGCGACAGCCCAGAACTCTTAATGATTTAGAGATGATCTGCAAAGAGGAGTGGACCAAAATTCCTCCTGACATGTGTGCAAACCTCATCATCAACTACAGAAGATGTCTGACCGCTGTGCTTGCCAACAAGGGTTTTGCCACCAAGTATTAGGTCTTGTTTGCCAGAGGGATTAAATACTTATTTCCCTCTGCAGAATGCAAATAAATTCATATACTTTCCACAATGTGATTTTCCGGATTTAATTTGTGATGTGCTATCTCTCACTGTTACCAATAACCTACCCTTCAATTATGGGCTGCTCATGTCTTTGTCAGTGGGCAAACTTACAAAATCAGCAAGGGATCAAATACTTATTTCCCCCACTGTACATAGAAGAATGTAGCTGTACTACCTCTGATGGAAATGGGCAGTAGCAGAAGCCTTCTTAAACACATCCTCTCTTGTTTCCATGCAGCCAAGACTCATGGTAAGAGTGCTGAGATCTTGCTGATCTTGTCATAACACTTGACTCAGTAGCAACCAGAGTGGATGTGTTTAAGTGCTTCCACTGCTGCCCAATTCTATGGAGAGGTGGGGGGGGGGGGGGGGGGGGGAGAAGGAAAGCAGCAACACTTCCAAAACTGAGGCCCAGATGCATGAAAGACATTGGTAATTCCCGTTCCCTACCGATTCCATAGCGAATCGGTAGGGAACGGGAAGGCATCAACGATAGGGAATGCAAATGAGCTACTCGTTGTAGCTCACTTGCATTCTCTAGTCCTTCGGTACCTGAGTCGGAGAATCGGGACGTCCCTTTAGATTAGGCTCCTCTTCCTGGTCTCTTCAGCCAATCAAAGCGGGCTTAGCTGGCTGTTGTCAGCAAAACGCGCTCTGATTGGCTGAAGAGACCAGGAAGAGAAGCCTAATCTAAAGGGACGTCCCGATTCTCCGGCAACCAGGAAAATAGAAAAATTTCGCTGTGGAGGGGTAAGTGGCGCGGCGAAGACTCAAGAAGGGGGAAAAAAACACGAGTGCCAGCAGAACAAAAAACTGCAAAAAAAAAAAAAAAGACGTCTCTTAGAAGCGCAGGGAGAGTACGTCCTTAAAGGACGCCCCTCACATGCGCTCCCTGCTTTTTTCTTTTTTCTTTTTTACCTTTTTTGGGGACCCTTTTCCTTTCCGATTCCCTCACAGGAGCCCTAACGAGAGGTCAGACATCTCGTTAGAGTTCCTACGGTAAGGGAATCGGAAAAACGGTAGTGCATCAGATTATAATGGGCTGCAACGGTACTGCAGCTCATTATAATAGCTTTTCAAACATTTGCATTCCATTTTCGTTGCCTGCTACCGTGGCAGGGAAAATGCCCTTAGTGCATGCCCGGGGTGAACTACTTGCGTTTTAAACTGGCTGGAACCAGTTTAAAACGCAAGTTGTGGGCTCGTTAGGTTTTGTGCATCTGGGCCTGAATACAGTGTCTGCTATGCTGACCACCTAGCATACCGCCACAGCACCTTTCATTTTGATCCTGCAAGTTCCTCTCAGTACCTGGTGGATTCCACTGGCAAGCAGCTGCTGACATGGAGAACGTTTGTACTGAAGCTGTGTCTATATTCTACCAGTTCTATGGTGGGGAGGAGGGAGGTTAAGGGGGAAACTTGCTGCATCTGTACTAAACCAGTTCTATGGTGGGCAGTGTCCCCCAGATTCTATATATGGCTCTCAAATCTGTGTGTATATCTTAAGAACATAAGAATAACCATAGTGATAGCCCATCTAACCCAGTGTCCTGCTTCCAGTAGGTGGCCAATCCAGATCACAAATGCCTGGCATAAACCCAAAGAGTAGCAACATTCCATGCTACCAATCCCAGGGCAAGCAGTGACTTCCCCCATGTCCATCTCAATTACAGACTATGGACTTTTCCTCCAGGAATTTGTCCAAACCCCAGATACGCTAATGAGCCGCTAACAACCTTTATAGGAGTGGAGGAGTGGCCTAGTGGTTAGCGCACCAGTCTTGCAATCCAGAGGTGACCAGTTCAAATCCCACTGCTGCTCCTTGTGATCTTGGGCAAGTCACTTAACCCTTCATTGCCTCAGGTACAAACTTAGATTGTGAGCCCTCCTGGGACAGAGAAATATCCAGTGTACCTGAATGTAACTCACCTTGAGCTACTACTGACAAAGGTGTGAGCAAAATCTAAATAAATAAAACCTATTATTGATGTTAATTGGCACCAATTAGGTTTTGCACTTGCATTTGGCTGTGTATTATTCTATAATGCATGGCGCCCAAATCCCATTGCGTGCAATTCAAAAGGGGGCTTGGCCATGGGAAGGGCACGGGCATGTCAGGAGCATTCCAAAAAGTTGTGTGCATTGTTACAGCATACTGGGTCTTTGTGCCCAACTTGGGCACCAGCACTTACACCAGTTTCAGCAGGCGTAAATTTGGCTCCCTTTATAAGATCACACTTAGTGTGGTTCTTGTCCAGCATCCATTTTTGAGGACCATTTATAGAATCTCTTCCTGTATGTACAGTATATATCTGTGGGGCATGGGAGGGGATGGGGTGAAACTTGCTGTGATGCTGTGTCTGGGTTTTATTTATTTATTTGTTACATTTGTTTCCCATATTTTCCCACCTATTTGCAGGCTCAATGTGGCTTACATGGTATCGTAAAGGCGATCGCCAATATCGGTATGAACAAATACATAGTGATGTTTTGGCAGAGTAGAGTTCATGTGTGGTAGATGCATTGGGGAATCGTAAGGAGGAAGAGTTATGTCCTGCACAAGCTTTGGTTATGTTGTGTTGCAGAGTTAGGACATTTAAGTAGGATCGTTAGGATATGCCTTTTTGAACAGGTTAGTTTTTAGTAGTTTCCGGAAGTTTAGGTGGTCATATGTTGCTTTCACAGCGTTAGGTAGTGCGTTCCATAGTTGTGTGCTTATAAAGGAGAAGCTGGAGCCATAGGTTGATTTGTATTTGAGGCCTTTGCAGCTTGGGTAGTGGAGATTTAGATACCTTCGTGCGGATCTTGAAGTACTTCTAAGTGGTAGGTCTATGAGGTCTGTCATGTATCCCGGTGCTTTCTGTTCCGTGGTGGGACAGTGTGTGTGTGTGTGTGTATATATATATATATATATATATACCGTATATGGGATGGGCGAGGGGTGGGAAGGAACTTGCAGTGATGCAGTGTCTGTGTACCTGTTCTGTGGTGGGACAGTGTGTGTGTATCTGTGGAGTGGGGGAGGAGATGGGGAGAAGCTTGCAGTGATGCAGTGTCTGGGTACCTGTTTCTTGGTGGGACAGGGTGTGTGTGTGTATCTATGGGGTGGGGAAGGCGATGGGGAGAAGCTTGCAGTGATGCTATGTCTGTGTATTACCTGCTCCGTGAGCTGTTGCTGCCCATGCAGTGCCAGTTCATGGGGAGGATCATTTTTTTCCCCTTGCTTTGCCTTTTGTTTTCTTTGTTGTATACTAGGACCAGGCTGATGATCTCATCTCAGCTTAATTAACTTAAGATACCAAGATACCTAGCGACTGTTATACGTTCAAGACTATGTACATGGATGCTGCTAATATACTTGTCGATTGTTATGTGCTCAAGACTATGTATGTGGATACTGTGACCCACCTTGGATAAAGGCAGGATAGTAAAGGTAGTAAATAAATAAATAAATACATTTTGTAACTGGAAAATAAATACTTTCTTTTTTAAAGATCTGAACATTTTTAGCTCTAAATGCAAATTCCTGGAAGCTTTTGACTTCTCGTTCATCCATCACCTAGCACAGTCATGGATTTGAAACAGACTTAAAACAGTGACTTATTTGAAACAGGAATTCCCCCTCACCCTGTGGGAGAAGACAGAAAGCCCTTTTACACATTAAACCCATTTTGAGACTGGGGGAAAGTTGGGAGGAGGTGTTGGATTAAAAACCAGAAGAGAGAGAAAGGCCAAGCCATTCTCTCACTGTCCCTTCCCCAGAAAGAATTTTCCCAGACTTGCCAGGTCCTGGCCCCGGGGGGACTGATGGGATCTTTCTCTGTTGCAATTCTTAGCAAACATCTGCTCTCTGGAACTTCAAACAAAAGGAAAGAAAGAATGCCCTTCACTCCCTGTATCTAAAGAAAAAATGCCCCGCCCCTCCTGCCAATCATTCCCTCCCACCTCACAGCACAAAACACTCTTCCCATGTTCATTGATACCCTGGGATCCTCGTCTTTTCAAATCCCATTGATTTATTCCAGTCTGGGGGGGGGGGGGGGGTGGCTAAGAGGGGAGAAGAGATGGCAGCATGCATTGATATGCTAGGAACCCATTCTGCTGGACCCCTCACTCCCAGCTGGACCCCTCAGTGCTTTCAAAGTCCTATTCAAGAAACATTCTTGACTAGACAATGCGCATATGTGTCCCCAGTCACTAGTGCTTTTCTCCCTTTAAATACGAAAAAGGAAAGAATTAGAAACTACAGAAGAGAATTCACAAAGACAGTTCCTGGACTCTGAGGCTGTTTAGTATTGCCCCTAAATCAGATTACATTTATTTATTATGTATTTTTATTAGGGTTTAATACAAAATAATAAAAATAAATAGTCAATAAGTAAATAAATAAATGCATAAATAAATAATCACCTTTATGAAAAGATTCACCCAAGGCAGTAGACAACAGGCACAGCTTGATATAAGCAACTTACATTGCATTAACACATAAGAAAAGTACAATGATTAAATGTCAGCGTAAAACAGTTAAAAACAAGGTGGTAAACTTGGAGATAGACAGATTAAATCCTAGTAATATCAGTAATATGATACGGTGACAGTATCACATTAAAACAGCACAGTAGAACATTCATATCTATCACAACGAGTCAACACCTCCTCAACCTTTGGAGCTTGCACGGGTGTTTAACAGCATTTGCTTGGACCATTTTGGACTCCTTTATCTCTACTCTTTTCTTTCTCTCTACTCTGATTACTTATCTATTTAATATTGTATTTGTATGTTCACTGGATTGGCACTAGCCTTTTCAGTCACTTATAAGCCACTTTGAGCCTGCATCTTGTGGGAAAAAGTGGGGTATAAATACGATAGATAAATAAATAAATAAACAGAAATATGATAATTGAACAGAACACATAGAGGGGCATATTCGAACAAAAACGTCTATCTCCATGGGCGTTTAACTCCGAGAACGGGGCCGTGAAGGGGCGGACCGAACCGTATTTTCGAAAAACATGGATGTTTATCTTTTTTTGAGCTGGGCGTTTTTGTTTTTCAGCGATAATGGAAACCGAAAGCGCCCAGCTCAAAAACGAATAACTCCAAGACATTTATTCGTGGGAGGGGCCAGGATTTGTAGTGCACTGGTCCCCCTCACATGCCAGGATACCAACCGGGCACCCTAGGGGGCACTTTTACAAAACAAAAAAGGTAAAACAGCTCCCAGGTGCATAGCACCCTTCCCTTGGGTGTTGAGCCCCCCAAATCCCCCTCAAAACCCACTGCCCACAAGTCTACACCATTACTATAGCCCTAAGGGGTGAAGGGGGGCACCTACATGTGGGTACAGTGGGTTTGGGGGGCGGTTTGGAGGGCTCCCATTTACCAGCACAAGTGTAACAGGTGGGGCGGGTGGATGGGCCTGGGTCCACCTGCCTGAAGTCCACTGCACCCCCTAATAACTGCTCCAGTGACCTGCATACTGCTGCCAGGGAGGTGGGTATGACATTTGAGGGTGAAAATAAACAATTGTGAAATGGCATATTTTGTGGTGGGAGGGGGTTTGTGACCACTGGGGGAGTCAGGGGAGGTCATCCCCGATTCTCTCCAGTGGTCAACTGGTCATTTAGGGCACTTTTTGGGGCCTTATTCGTGGAAAAACAGGGTCCAGGAAAAGTGCCCTAAATTCTCGCTAAAAACGCATATTTTTTTTCCATTATCGGCGAAAGGCGCCCATCTCTGTTCGGCCGATAACCACGCCCCAGTTCCGCCTTTACCACACCTTCGACACGCCCCCATCAACTTTGTCCGCATCCGCGACGGAGTGCAGTTGAAAACGTCCAAATTCGGCTTTCGATTATACCGCGTTATTCGTTTTTGTGAGATAAATGTCTATCTCCCGATTTGGGTCACAATATAGGCGTTTTTCTATTTCGATTATAAGCAGGATAGTAACATAGTAGATGATGGCAGAAAAAGACCTGCACGGTCCATCCAGTCTGCCCAACAAGATAAACTCATATGTGTATACCTTACCTTGATTTGTACCTGTCTTTTTCAGGGCACAGACTGTACAAGTCTGCCCAGCACTATCCCCTCCTCCCAACCACTAGCCCCGCCTCCCACCACCGGCTCTGGCACAGACCGTATAAGTCTGCCCAGCACTATCCCCTCCTCCCAACCACTAGCCCCGCCTCCCACCACCGGCTCTGGCACAGACCGTATAAGTCTGCCCAGCACTATCCTTGCCTCCCAACCACCAACCCCTCTTCCCCCCACCGGCTCCGCCACCCAATTTCGGCTAAGCTCCTGAGGATCCATTCCTTCTGCACAGGATTCCTTTATGTTTATCCCACGCATGTTTGAATTCCGTTACCGTTTTCATCTCCACCACCTCCCGCGGGAGGGCATTCCAAGCATCCACCACTCTCTCTGTGAAAAAATACTTCCTGACATCTTTTTTGAGTCTGCCCCCCTTCAATCTCATTTCATGTCCTCTCGTTCTACCGCCTTCCCATCTCTGGAAAAGATTTGTTTGCGGATTAATACCATATGCCATTGTTGGCGGCAAATATATATGACCATTTTGCTATATATACAACAGATACATTTACATCATGCACATATGTACATGATGTCACCATGTTCACATTTTTGCATGCCTTCACACTTTTTTAATAGTGTATTCTTTTAGTCTTGCATTTATCTTTATTGTCATACATATTTATATTCAACAAGTATGTTCACATTTTGCACGGAGACCAGCTCCTTATTGACGTTTTTATAATTGTTAGACTTTTATATGGAGAGTTTTCATTGTCAATATTGTATTTCGTTCATTCTGTATTTTAATTGATATCATGTGTCCACATTGTTTAGTTTGTATTTTATTTGTCTTTGTTAGACTCCTGATGCAGGTCTAGCTAGATAAGCCGAAACACGGCCCATGTTGGGTCGATTTATTAAAGAACTCTTGTTTGTTCCAGTCTTGGAGGCTCTTCTTTCTGTGCTTTTTTCTGTTGCTTCTGTTTGTGTACTTTTGACCCTCTCTTTTGTTGTGATACTCATGAAGTCAGCAGAATACAAATGAAGCCCCTTAACAGACAACACATTAGAGCATTCCTCAAATAACATGAATATGATGCTCACAATATCAGCATAAAATGTATTATTTATAAAAAAAAATGTATACTCCGCCTACAACTAAGCAGATTACAAGAACACATACATAAACCAATGTTAACAAATAAAATTAAAATCAATACAAAACAAAAACATAACATACTGACCTCATACCAACACATACAAATGTAGTCTTAGCAAATTAAATAGAATAAAAAATGTTTTGATGCAGCAGTGTACAAAATTGAACGTATTAGCTCCATGCCTGCATACACAGATGTGTCTTCAGTAATTTATGGAAAGATGTCATACTACTACACAATCTAAAGAATAAGGCGGAGGGCCGAAGTGCACGGAGCCACCCATAACAAGGCACCGTGCACCCGTGCACCTGCTGTGAGGGGGAGGGCGAGCTGTGATAGGTGGGGAGCCACGCAGAGCTGGTGGTTGGGAGGCGGGGCTAGTGTGGGCAGACATATACGGTCTGTGCTGGGGCTGGTGGTTGGGAGGCGGGACTAGTGCTGGGCAGACTTATACGGTCTGTGCCGGGGCTGGTGGTTGGGTGGCGGGGATAGTGCTGGGCAGACTTATACAGTCTGTGCCAGAGCTGGTGGTTAGGAGGCGGGGATAGTGCTGGACAGACTTATACGGTCTGTGCCAGAGCCGGTGGTGGGTGGCAGGGATAGTGCTGGGCAGACTTATACGGTCTGTGCCAGAGCTGGTGGTTGGGAGGCGGGGTTGGTGATTGGGAGGCGGGGATAGGGCTGGCCAGACTTATACGGTCTGTGCACTGAAGAGGACAGTACAAATAAAAAAAGTAGCACATATGAATTTATCTTCTTGGGCAGACTGGATGGATCGTGCAGGTCTTTTTCTGCCGTCATCTACTATGTTACTATGTAAGAGAGATTTCCTGCCATGAGGACTCCCTGCAGGGAAGGAGCTGCTGGAGCTGTGGGTGGGCTTAAAGCCCACAGAGTAACTGCAAGCTCCCTCTTTCTTCCCTGAGGACAGGAACGGGAGCAGCCTACCTTCCCACCCACCCCTTGCTGTATTTATCATTTATATTATATTACGCATGTTGCAGCTTAGAGGGCACGAATACCCAAGCCTGAATGATTGGAGGAGCGCCAATTCATCAAGTTACGGTTTGGTGCAGATGGGTTCACTGCACCCGGGTTGGACGCACCTTGCTGGGTGGCAGGAGCGTCCTGTGTACTGCATTTAGCGCATTTGTCAGTCTTGCTTACGGCGGCGGACCGGGTGCTTTCATTGTAGCTTTTTAAGAGCTTACAATGTGGCTCGGGTATCCTGTTTTGATTGTCTGTTTTATATATAGTTATGTCTTCTAATAAAGCTGTGGCCAAGTTGTTTCCACTTAATCCAAAGTGAATGTTATTTATTATTTCATGTTCAGAGTATTAAGGGGCTGGGACAGGGTGTCACGGTTGCCTATGTTATGACTCCAGGTAATGCATTCCAAAACTGCGGACACAGAATTCCAAGTACAAACATATTTTGCAGAATGCAAATCTCCAGTTACTAGCAGCATCGCGTGATCATTGGGAGTCTAAGATCACACCAAATACCCTCATCTTATCTTTAACTTCTAATACCAAATCTCCCACACATACGGACTTACATTGCATCAAAGATAAGATTCATCATTCCCAAAGACTATCAGCTCAGTTTTTTTTTTCAAATTTAACACAAGTTGGTGAGAATTCATCCATTTCTGAATTTCAATCATGCATTTATTCAACTCACTACATAATCCTGACAAACCTCCTTGTACTGGGGGGTGGGGGGGGGGGGGGGAATGAATGTCATCAGATATATCCTATATTCTACCTGTAAATGAGAGAAAACCTCACCCAATGCTGACATATAAGCGTTAAATAATAATAAGGCAGAAAGAGATGAACCCTGTGGCACTCCTTTGAATAAAGTCACAACGCAACTTAAGGGGTCCTTTTACTAAGGTGCACTGAAAAATGGCCTGTGGTAGTGTAGGCGCGTGTTTTGGGCGCACGCAGATCCGTTTTTCAGCGCGCCTGCAAAAAATGCCTTTTAGAAATTTTTGCCGAAAATGGACGTGCGGCAAAATCAAAATTGGCGCACGTCCATTTTGGGTCTGAGACCGTACCGCCAACCATTGACCTAGCGGTAAAGACTCACGCGGTAACCAGGCGGTAATGACCTACACGTGTCGAATGCCAATTGGCATGTGCCTGATACGCACGGCTGAAAATAAAAATTATTTTTCGGACGCGTGGCATATCGGACGCGCACCAAAAATGAAATTACCGCAAGAGCCACGCGGTAGCCGGGTGGTAACTCCATTTTGGCATGCATTGGGTGCATGTAGAGTAGAGATTGACATGGGGATGGGGAACTGCAGTAACTGCGGAGATGGGGACGGGGACAAATCCCACGGGGATGGGGTGGGGACAGGGACAGAGCCCACAGGGATGGGGAAAAACTTTGTGCCTGTGTTATTTTCTAGTTGGAAGAGTAGAGGGTGGTGGTGGGAAGGAAATACAAGACGCTGCACGCGTCAACCTTTTCTCACGTGAGCACTCAGCTTTGGAATACACTGCCGCGTAACTTAAGAATGATTAATGAACAAGCTTCCTTCTGCAAATTATTGAAGACCCATCTGTTTGAAACAATTTACGGAAAGAGCCAAAACACATAGAGTCCACACTCACTGTTCATCAATGCATCATACATCCACTTCTGATCTCTCAACCCCCGTAATTCCACATCACTCATACATTTATTCACAGAAATATATACACCAACCTGCTTATAATCGAACGAGAAAAACGCCCAAGTTCCGACCTAAATCGGGAGATGGGCGTTTATCTCACAAAAACGAATAACGCGGTATAATCAAAAGCCGAATTTGGACGCTTTCAACTGCACTCCGTCGCGGATGCGGACAAAGTTGACGGGGGCGTGTCGAAGGCGGAACTGGGGCGTGGTTATCGGGCGAACAGAGATGGGCGCCCTTTCGCCGATAATGGAAGAAAAATATGCGATTTCAGCGAGAATTTAGGGCACTTTTCCTGGACCCTGTTTTTCCACGAATAAGGCCCCAAAAAGTGCCCTAAATGACCAGATGACCACTGGAGGGAATCGGGGATGACCTCCCCTGACTTCCCCAGTGGTCACAAACCCCCTCCCAGCACAAAATATGACGTTTCACAACTTTTTATTTTCACCCTCAAATGTCATACCCACCTCCCTGGCAGCAGTATGCAGGTTACTGGAGCACTTATTAGGGGGTGCAGTGGACTTCAGGCAGGTGGACCCAGGCCCATCCCCCCCCTACCTGTTACAATTGTGCTGCTTAATGCGTTAGTCGTCCAACCCCCCCAAACCCACTGTACCCACATGTAGGTGCCCCCCTTCACCCCTTAGGGCTATAGTAATGGTGTAGACTTGTGGGCAGTGGGTTTTGAGGGGGATTTGGGGGGCTCAACACACAAGGGAAGGGTGCTATGCACCTGGGAGCTCTTTTACCTTTTTTTTTTGTTTTGTAAAAGTGCCCCCTAGGGTGCCCGGTTGGTGTTCTGGCATGTGAGGGGGACTAGTGCACTACGAATCATGGCCCCTCCCACGAACAAATGCCTTGGATTTATTCGTTTTTGAGCTGGGCGCTTTCATTTTCCATTATTGCTGAAAAACAAAAACGCCCAGCTCACAAATTAGCGAATAACATATGGGCGTCTATTTTTTTCAAAAATACGGTTGGGTCCGCCCCTTCACGGACCCGTTCTCGGAGATAAACGCCCATGGAGATAGGCGTTTTCGTTCAATTATGCCCCTCTATATGTCTTTGTGTCTTAATACTGCCCTTTATGCTTCCCATTGTCTCCTTCCAAGGTATCAATGTTGATGTCCCATTGTTATATTCCTAACGATACTTCGATGATCTCGCATAACTTGTACAATGTAACCCATAACCAAATTGTAACAAATGTATTTCCATTATTCATATCTTATGTAAGCCACACTGAGCCCACAAAGAGGTGGGAAAATGTGGGATACAAATGCAATAAATAAATAAATAGCCTGCTCATTGTTATTTTTGTTTTCTATTTGTAATTTATACACAACAGTTGCACAGTATATTGTTCCTTTTTATACTTTAATAAAAAGATTTAAATATAAAATCATAAGTGTTCAAGGCTTCTGTAGATGAGGACAGAGCCCACGGGGATGGGGACAGAACCTGCAGGGACGGGGCGGGGACAGAGACAGAACTTGCGGGGACAGTGGCCTGGGTGGGCTGGGGCCCACCCACTTTGGACTCAGGCCCACTCAAAATTGTGACACTTTTGCTGTGGCTGGTGGGGATCCCCAAACCTTGCCAGCTGAAGATTTTCTGTCCTTGGGCAGTCCCCACTCTTCCAAATGTCGGCCAGCAGCACTTGCCTTGAACTGAGGCTGAGACTGGCCCTTCTGCACATGCTCAGTTTTCGCACAAGCAAAAGCACTGAGCATGCACGGCCTGCCAGCAGCATCATCAATTTGAAGCAAGTGCTGCTGGCTGCCATTTGGCAGAGTGCTGGCTGCTTGAGGAGAAGGAGGAGGAAATCTTCAGCTGGCAGGGTTTGGGGATCCCCGCCAGTTCAAGTATTTAATAGTTGGGGTTTGTGGACAGGGAGGGGTGGAGAGAGGAGCAAACGGAGGGGATGAATTCCATGCCCACTTACCTTAGGTTCAGGCCCACCCAAAATTGGCCATCTGGCTATGCCCCTGGGACAGGGTGAGGATGGAGACAGAACCCACGGGGACGGGGACAAACTTTGTCCCTGTGTCATTCTCTAGCATAGAGCCTTACACAGCTTAGTAAAAGGGCCCCTTAATATCTTAATAGGCAGCAGAGGGGACAAGTGCAGTTGGTACATATAAACAGACAAAATGGGTATGACGAAAGCACTGAGATGAAAAGACGGGTGGCTAAATTCAAGGCAAATTGTACGTACAGTTGAATAAATTATGTGAAACTGATCTCAGATACAGGGTGTGAGGCAAGCTAGTCCAGATGTGGAGTGAACGGACAGTCAATTGTCACAGCCATTAAGGGGGCAATTCTAAAAAGCAGGGTTCTCAAATCTAGTCCTCAAGGTCCACAACCCAGTCTGGTTTTCAGGATTTCCACAATGAATATGGTGAAATGGTCTTGTTAGTCCACTTCTATTACATGCAAATACATCTCATACATATACATTGTGGAAAACCTGAAAACCAGGCTGGGTTGTGGAGCTCGAGGGCTGGATTTGAGGACCCCTGCTATAAAAGGTGCAAAACATTAGCCCCCTTGATATTCAGCGCTATTTAACTGGCCAGGAATGGCTTCTGGCCGGTTAAATAGCATTTAGGCAGCTGACTGCTAACGTTTAGTGGGAGATAGCTGATTATCTCTGCTGAATATTTGCGGTTACTGCATACCCCCGGATTCTCTATAGCACACCTAGCGTTCTGTGCCAAAATCCAAACATTCTATTAGAGGGACATGGGATCGGAGGTAGTGTCTTACTGTGGATTAAAAACTGGTTGAAAGATAGGAAACAGAGAGTAGGATTAAAAGGTCAATATTCGCAATGGAGAAGGGTAGTTAGTGGGGTCCCTCAGGGATCGGTGCTGGGACCTCTGCTTTTTAACATACTCATAAATGATCCAGAGATGGAGGTAACTAGTGAGGTAATCAAATTTGCCGAAGACACATAGTTATTCAAAGTAGTCAAATCGCGGGAAGATTGTGAAAAACTACAAGAGGACCTTACGAGACTGGGAGACTGGGCGTCTAAATGGCAGATGACGTTTAATGTGAGCAAGTGCAAAGTGATGCATGTGGGAAAGAGGAACCCAAACTATAACTACGTCATGCAAGGTTCAGCGTTGGGAGTCACGGACCGAGAAAGGGATCTAGGTGTCATCATTGATGATACGTTGAAAACTTCTGCTCAGTGTTCTGCTGCGGCTAGTTACTCCCATCTCTGGGTCATTTATATATATGTTAAAAAGCAGCCGTCCCAGCACAGACCCCTGGGGAACCCCACTAACTACCCTTCTCCATTGAGAATACTGACCATTTAACCCTACTCTCTGTTTTCTATCTTTTAACCAGATTTTAATCCACAATAGAACACTACCTCAGAACTGCACTGCCATCCCCCTTCCCCCCCCCCCCCCCCCCCCCACGAAGCCTTTATTTTCTTTGGACTCCCACAGTGGTAGGGCGGTGGGGGCAGCAGCAGCGATTGCTAGAGGAAAGAGAGAACATAGTAGTAGTACGTAGTATATTATGTCATACTTTGTATTGTTACTTGAATATTTTTACTGCTGTAATTGTTTATTTATTTATTTTACTTATTGCATTTGTATCCCACATTTTCCCACCTATTTGCAGGCTCAATGTGACTTACATAGTTTAGTTATGACATTGTCATTTCAGGATATCAGATACAATTAGTATTGTGCAGGGATTAAGTAAGGGAAGAAAGAAGGAAGTGAATATTGTAAGTGTAGAAGGTGGACTTTCATAACTGGGTAGGTTGGTGAGGTGGATTATTGAGGCTATATGTTCTCTTTGTAGGCCTTGTTGAAGAAATATGTCTTCAGAGATTTGCGAAAGTTAGTTATTTTGTCGATTGTTTTCAGATCTGTAGGTAATGCATTCCATAACTGCGTGCTCATGTAGGAGAAGGTAGTGGCATGCATCAGCTTGTATTTTAGACCTTTACAGCTGGGGAAGTGCAGATTGAGAAATTTGCGGGATGATCTTGTGGCGTTTCTGGGAGGTAAGTCCACGAGGTTTAGCATGTAGGTTGGGGCATCTGCGTGGATGATTTTGTGTACAATCGTGCAGATCTTGAACGCAATGCGTTCCTTAAGTGGGAGCCAGTGAAGTTTCTCTCTTAGGGGTTTAACACTTTCATATTTAGTTTTTCCAAATATGAGTCTGGCGGCAGTATTCTGGGCTGTTTGGAGTTTTTTGATAGTCTGTTCTTTGCAGCCCGCGTACAGTGCGTTACAGTAGTCCAGATGGCTTATTACCATTGACTGTACCAGGGTGCGGAAGATGTATCTCGGGAAGAAAGGTTTTACTCTTTTGAGTTTCCCCATGGAGTGGAACATCTTTTTCGTCGTGTTCTTTATGTGGGCGTCAAGAGTGAGGTTCTGTGAGACAGGAAGAGAACAGTATGGTGTGATTATGGTGGAGAAGGTTTTTGTGTTATGTTGTGAGGTGAGTAGAAGGCATTGTATTTTTTCTGCGTTAAGTTTTAGTTGGAATCCATCCGCCCAAGTGTGCATGATTTGGAGGCTTTGGTTGATCTCGTTGGTGATTTCATTTAGATCATGTTTGAACGGGATGTAAATTGTGACATCGTCTGCATATATGTAGGGGTTGAGGTTTTGATTAGCTAGAAGCTTTGCTAAAGGAATCATCATTAGGTTAAATAAGGATGGTGAGAGGGGTATCCTTGGGGGACTCCACATTCAGGTTTCCATGGGGATGATCTGTCCGCGTTCGTTGTTACTTGGTATGATCTAGTGGTTAGGAATCCTTTGACCCATTTGAGAACTGTGCCTCCTACTCCGAAGTATTCTAGTATATGTAGTAGTATTCCATGATTAACCATGTCAAAGGCACTGGACATGTCGAATTGTAGGAGGAGTATGTTGTTGCCAGTTGCAATTGCTTGTTTGAATGAGTTCATTGCGGACACTAGAACAGTTTCGGTGCTGTGATTTGACCGAAATCCTGATTGAGACTCGTGCAGAATTGAGTGTTTATTTAGGTATTCAGTAAGTTGTATCGTCACTATGCCCTCCTGTTCCGGGGCAGAGGGAGCATGGAACAAACAACGGACAGGCGCACGCGGCATCCCCCAGCGGCGTGCACCCGGGCGGGGGGTTCTTTCGCGGGGGGGTATCCTTTCGCTAGGGGGGGATCGTGCTGCACGTGGGGGGCGGGGTGCATCGTCAGCCCCCCTAGGAATGCCACTGTGCATGACTAATGATTTACCATACTGGTCAGTAGGTTTCCACCTTCTCCTGTTCAAGGGAGCCCTTTTTCAGTAGACGGGACCCCACCACAGTCCTTTTTAGTGCTGTTGGCAGCTGCTGTTCCACTGAGAAGTTAACAATTTTATTGGCCCCTTCAATGAGGCCTCTGCTTGCCAGCTGTACTATCTTTGCTGGGCAAGGGTCAAGGGGGCGGGATGCTGGCTGTAGGCCTTTCAAGATTTTTTCAAGATCCTCCTCTATACCTGGCTGAATGAATCCCAGATGGTGGTGTATGGGGAGAACAAGAGAGAGCATTCTCCTCATTAGCTGCTGGGAGGCTCAGTGGACTGGAACTGCCTGGAGATCCTGATGGAGACCCTTCATTTTGCTGGCAAAATATGTGGCAAAATGTTAGCCGGTCAGTTATGCCTGGGAAGGCTGATTCTGTTGTGGGGCTGCAGTAGACCGTTTACTATTTTGGTTGAATTTGCAGCTTGTTCAGTGCACTGAGAGAAATATTTTTGGCTGCTGTTAAAGCCTGAGGTGCATTTCCACGTGTTTCCTACAGTTGAGCCTGCCCTCATCTACGTGAGATTTTTTGTTATTTCCTTTCCAGTTTACATCCTTGGAACTTAAGGGCCTGTAATTCTGGGGAGAATCAAGGAAAGCATTTGTGTGTGTGGCCGATTTTTTTTCTAAGGCCAGTGCTAAGTGTGCATTCCAGATATCAACCTGCTCTCACACTGCAATTATCTTTTCATCCACAAAGTGGTAGAACCAGGCCTTCAGGAAACTCAGAAGTCAGATTTCTCATGTCTCACTTCTCCTTCCAAACGCTGGTAGTAGGGCTCTTCTGTTTTAGGTTGTCCTTTATAGAAATTTGTAGAAAATGATCTCTCCGTGATACCTCGATGCCACCAGCCTTGTGTTTAAAGATGTCTGCCCCCTTTGCACAACACCAAGCCTAGCTTATGACCCTTTTCATGGGCCGAAGATGTGATCACCTATGAAAATCCCAGTACTGCCATGTATCAAGGAATGATTCAATATGTAGGTTAAAGTCTCCCATGATCATTAACGTAGGAAAGCTCAGGGTTACCTCTATCACCAGATGATCCAGCTGTTCTTGCACAAATGATTTGCTGTTGTGAGGTGCTTGGTAAACCCTGAGCAGCCAAATTGGTTCCAACTCTCCCCTGGATTGAGATGTTCTGTCTCAGTCAAGTGGGGGATGGTGACTGCACCAGTGGCTTAGCCAGACACCCAATTTTGGATGGACCTGAGCCCAAAGTAGGTGGTCAAGAGAACCCTGCCCCCTGCCAGGCAATGCGGTATCTTTCAACTCCTTGCCCTCTCTCCACCCCATGTACCTTTTAAACATTTGAATTCTTCCCTAGCAGTGAGCAATGACTCATACACACTACTGCACTCCCCCCCCCCCCCCCCCCAAGCCTTCCCTCTTACACAGGACCACAGCAGAGGGGAGGCTCCGGAGTCAGTGCAGCAACAAAGGTAAATGTTTTAAAAGATGCATGGGGGGAGGGATGGCTTGAGAGATGCCAGATCTTCTGTGTGAGAGGGGATGGGAAGATGCCAGGCAGGACTTGGGGATCCCTATCAGCCACAACACAGGTGCACCTGCCTGCTCTGCACAGTTTGATTGTCTCTCAGATCAGGACTGCTACCCCTGCATCCCCCTTCCCTGGTCTTGGTTGATGCAGGATAGTGAATCTCTGGGGGTATAATTTAGTCAATGGCAGCCCCCCACTTTCATCCAGCCAGGTTGTGTAGGTGTTATTCATGACATCATAAATCAGGCAACTTAGGCCTGGCATTCCACCAGGCCTAAGTTTCTCAATAGTAGTTTGGTAGCGATGGGAGTAACTAGGTGCTGGTAGGTGGGTGTAGTTAGGTATTTTGCCTCTTGAGTTTGTGTCCTCTTGATGGTTGGAGGAAGCTATAGTTAATGTACGAGGACTGATCCCAACAACCATTGGGAGGTTTTTGGGATCAGTGATTACTTTTTCACTGTGGGCTTCCAAGAAATGTGTGTTCCGGTTCAACAGTAGGATGAGATCCCTTTCCTTCCTCAAAAAAGAGTGTTGTTGAATCTTCACATTTTCTGTGTGAGAACATAAGAACTGCCATACTGGGTCAGACCAATGGTCCATCTAGCCCAGTATCCTGTTTCCACAGTGGCCAATCCAGCTCACAAGTACTTGGAAGAATCCCAAATAGTAGCAACATTCCACGCTACCAATCCCGGGGCAAGCAGTGGCTTCCTGCATGTCCATCCATCTCAATAACAGATTATGAAAATTTCAAACCGTTTTTAAACCCAGATGTGCGCTAACAGCTGTTACCACATCTTCTGGCAATTAGTTCCAGAGCTTAACTATTCCTTGAGTGAAAAAAGTTTCCTTCTATTTGTTTAAAAAGTATTTCCATGTAATTTCATTGAATGTCCTCTGGTCGTTGTACTTTTGAAAGATTGAAAAATTGATTCAGTTTTACCCATTTTATACCACTCATGGTTTTGTAGACCTTAATCACATCCCCACTCAGCTCTTTTCCAAGCTGAAGAGCCCTAACCTCTTTAGCCTTTCCTCAGATAGGAGCAGTTCCATCCCCTTTATCATTTTGTTTGCTCTTCTTTGAACCTTTTCTAATTCCGCTATATCTTTATTGAGATACAGTGAACAGAACTGAATGCAATACTCAAGGTGTGAGGTTGCACCATGGAGTGACACAGAGGCATTATAATATTCTTGGTCTTGTTTACCATCCCTTTCGTAATAATTACTAGCATCTTGTTCTGCTCTGTGCCACCCACTCCACCTCCGACAAAAAAAGCAACACTGGGCCTTCAAGAAAGAGATAACAGCCTTCACCTCCAACAGCTACCCTTTCTCCCATGAATTGGGCTGCTCGGAACCACACTGTAGTAGGGTGGCAGCAGAATTAGGTCACAAAGGGGCATGAGGCTAGGGACAGAGTCAGCATACACTCATCTTCCAGCAGGGGATAGGGAAAGGAGCGTTACAGTGACTCCATCCCCAGTTCCCTGCATCTTCATGATCTACTTCTGCTGCTGCTATGCTACACTCAGTGCTTTTTTTGTAGGAAAAAAAGGTACCGGTACTAATTATGGCCGGGGTCACATAGAGAGAAAAAAAAAATAACGTGATTTTTTTCATTATCATTTCTATAAACTGTTACAGCTCTAGTATACCCAGTGCAAAATAAGACAGCAGATATACATTTTCAAATTGAACATCTTCCAAACACTAAAATGAAAATAAAATGATTTTTTTCTACCTTTGTTGTCTGGTGACTTTGTTTTTCTGATCATGTTGGTCCCAGTCTCTGATTCTGCTGCTATCTGTTCCCTTAACTCCGTTTCCAGGGCTTCCTTTACTTCTTTGCTTTCCTCCTTTCTTGCCCTACATCCATAGGTAAAAACTGGGTCCTCCACAGACTTGACTGGAGGAGGTATAGAGTGGATCCAGCTTTTGCCTATTTTATTCATCCATGTGCAGTTTTTCTCCTCTTTTCCCTTTCCCTCATCTCGTCAGTATGCATCTCCTTCCACTTTCCATCCACGTCCAGCATTTTTCCTTTTTCCCTCCATCCATGTCCAGCATTTCTCCTCCCCTCCATCTATGTTCATCTCACTTCCTCTCTGTTCCCTCCCCTCCATCCATCCATGCCCAGCATTTCAACTCTCTCCCCTCCCCTCCATCCATGACCAGAATTTCTCCTCCCTCCCTCCCATCCATGTCCACCATTTCTCCTCTCCCCCTCCACTCCATCCATGTGCATCTACTTCCTCTGTCTTCCCTCCCTCCATCCATATCCAGCATTTCTCCTCTCTCCTCCCCTCCATCCATATTCATCTCACTTCCTCTGTTCCCTCCCCTCCATCCATCCATACCCAGCATTTCAACTCTCTCCCCTTCCCTCCATCCATGACCAGAATTTCTCCTCCCTCCCTCCCATCCATGTCCACCATTTCTCCTCTCCCCCTCCACTCCATCCATGTGCATCTACTTCCTCTGTCTTCCCTCCCTCCATCCATATCCAGCATTTCTCCTCTCTCCTCCCCTCCATCCATATTCATCTCACTTCCTCTGTTCCCTCCCCTCCATCCATCCATACCCAGCATTTCAACTCTCTCCCCTCCCCTCCATCCATGACCAGAATTTCTCCTCCTTCCCTCCCTCCCTCCCATCCATGTTCACCATTTCTCCTCTCCCCCTCCACTCCATCCATGTGCATCTACTTCCTCTGTCTTCCCTCCCTCCATCCATGTCCAGTATTTCTCCTCTCTCCCTTCCCAACCGTGTGCATCTCCTTTCTCTGTCTTTCCTTCCCTCCAACATTTCTCCTCTCTTCCCTCCACTCCATCCATGTCCAGCATTTCTCCTCTCTCCCCTCCATCCATATGCATCTCCTTCCTGTCTTCCCTCTCCTCCATCCATGTCCAGCATTTCTCCTGCCCTTCCCTCCATCCATCCATGTCCAGCAACTCTGCTCTCTCCCCTGCCCTCGCTTCCCATCCATGTCCAGCGATTCTCCTCTGCCCTCCCCTCCATGTCCAACGATTTTCCTTTGCCCCTAACCTCCCCTCCCATGTCCAGTGATTCTCCTCTGCTCTCCCCTCCCATCTATGTTCAGCGATTTCTCCTCTCTCCCCTGCCTTCCCTTCCACGTCCAGCGATTCTTCTTTGCCCCCATCCTCCCCTCCATGTCCAGTAACTCGCCCCAGCCTCCAGCTGCCCCTGTCGAGTTCCAGTAGCAACCCCAGCACTGGCTACACTTAAACCCAGAATTGTCTCTAAAGCAGAGCAATTTATTGATTTTATTTATTTTTTTGTATGTTTAAGTAGTAAAGTTTTCATTTTTTATGTTGTGGATGTGATATTACTGCTGTCTGCTTCCAACAATCTTTTGAAAGGATCTGGTGGAATAAGCCTCTGAGGCAGATAGAGCCGTACCAAATAGCACATTTTACTATTCAGCCAAATACGAACAATGAAAAATATTATTTGGCCAAATACAAATCATAGCCATTGAGCTTTTAACATAAATAATAAAAGAAGCAACGTGAAATCACTGATCAAGTGAAAAAATTCAAATAGGATTTAGCACAGAAGAGTCCTGAATTTAAATCACTATTTGGACAAATACAAATAATGTGTTCGGGGAAACTATTCAGGGTCGAATTGAATATGAATATTCAGGGCAGGCCTTGGGGATCACTAATAAAGTAATAACTGGTGGGGAACGACATAGAAGAGCTGTATGGGTGTTGAGAACTCCCCAACTTTCGCAATACAACAGCAGCACAAGGAGAAAGGGAGCAGCTCGGCACTGAATTTCTTTGGCTGGTGGGGCTTTGGTATCCCCACCAGTTATTTAATGGGGTGCTACAGGTTTGGAGGGGGCCTGATCCCAAGTTGCGGAGCGCAAGCCCCCTCCTCGTAGCTACACCATTGCCCTGGTCACACTGAAGGACTTTGCTTGAGAACTCCCCAATATTAAGCAAAGTCCTTCAGTGTGACCAGGGCAATGGTGTAGCTACGAGAAGGGGGCTTGCGCTCTGCAACTTGGGATGCCAAAGCCCCACCAGCCAAAGAAATTCAGTGCCGAGCTGCTCCCTTTCTCCTTGTGCTGCTGTTGTAATGCGAAAGTTGGCGACATACCTCCAGCCGCCAACACTAGGACTTCTCCCTGCACATGCTCAGTTCGGGCAAGAACTGTGCTTGCTCGGGGAGTCCCAGAGTCGACGGCTGGAGGTACGCCGCCAATTTCCACATTACAGCAGCAGCACAAGGAGGAAGGGAGCCGCTCAGGAACTGAATTTCTTTGCCTGGCAGGGCTTCGGCATCCCCGCCAGCAAATATATTTTTAATGGGTACGTGTGTGTGGGTTGGTGTGTGTGTGTGTGGGGGGGTGGTTGTCCCTCAGTCAACCCCTGGGTCCCTCCCCCCCAAAAAATTGGAGGGTTGGCTATGCCCCTGATCCAGGGAGAGGTAATTTGAATTGTTTGATTGTGAAGCGCTGCCTAGGACTGGTAGCGCTATAGAAATGATTTGTAGTAGTAGTAGTAGTTTGAAACCCCCAATCATTTTGAAACATTGCTGCAGATGGGGAAAGAAAGGAGTGCGTGTTGGGGGAGGGGGGAAAAGGATGGTGCTGGTCAGGTTTACGCCTCCTCATCCTTTCTACAAAAATAACTTGTCCAAGTTAACAGGGCTCCTGCATTGCCTGCTGTGGACAACTGCGCCACCTACTGTCTCCTTCTTGAATGACATCCAATAGCTGGAGAACATGACCGTGCTTTCATTGGCATTTGTAGAATTAGAAAATCCAACACAAAGTTTTAGAGTTCTGTTTATTTAAGAGTCTGTTTTACTTGTTCCTGTCTGAATATATAAATATTTACTTTACCTCATATACAATAAAAATTCAGGTCTGCATATTATTTCTACAACCTGAATAAAAAATAAATATGAAACGTTAAATTAAAATGCACCCCTTCCCCAGCTCTCTTTACATTTAGGGCCCCAAGTCACGAGGCAGTTTTACCCACAGAGCTGGGAGAAAAGCCTCAGTGGTTACTTCAGCAGAGTCGGCTTTCTTTTCGCGGCTGAGCACACTTCACTACAAGCAGTGGGAACACCAGAAACACTGCATGGTTTGCCTTCTCACCACAGTCGCAGGTGTCAGGTCTTGTGGAGTTTTCTTGCTTCACCTTGTTGGTTCATGACTTCCCAATTTGAGTACAGAGATGACTTAGGGCCTTCTAAGATGGTCCATTTCTCTGCAGGATGCTGCCTGATCACTCTGATGCCCACTCAGCAAGATTTCAGCCCTTAATGTAATATGGGCCCAAGGTTTTGGCACGCTGACTAACAATTAATGGTGCTGCTCCATGCAAAGTCTTCTGGGGTGGTATTTCAGCTTAGCACCCATGTGTTTTGGGCCCTGGTTTGCCCTATACTTTCATCTCCCAGTAATACAGAAAGGAAAATTTGAGTGCAGCAAGCTGAGGGCTAGGAGAGAGGCAGGATTAAACCCGTTTTTCACTGTATGCTACATGGCTGTATCTGCTAGTATCAGGTGGGATCTACCCCAGTGAAATGCAATACGTTTCTAAAGAAAATGTTTAAAATAATTTTATGTGAGTGGGATTAATTATGAGGACTCCTTCCGTTCTTCCCTTCCTACACTCATCTACTCCTTCCTTTGTGATGCCCCTTGTCCCTACGGCGAGCTCAAATTACGCTGGCTAAAGAGAAGTGTCCGCAAAGGAGTCACAAGATCTTAGCCAAAAGAGGTGATGCAAGCTGAGCCCTGGGATGAGAAAACCAATAGCAGCAGATCCCAGAGGAGCGTCAGAGTTCTGACAACCCTAAATGGATCAGAGTTTTCCCATGCTGTAAGAGTCAGTACAAAGGTAGCAGGCGCCTTACAGCCCCCTCTTAATTAACTTTCAGGTCCCAATCGTGCAGCTGCTCCCCTCCCCAACATTTTGATAATTAAAGTCACCATCAAATGCATGTTAAAGTACGTGTTGATGGTTCTTTGAGCTTCTTTGCTGTCCCTAAGAAGCTGCCCCTCTAGGCGAATGCCTACTCTTGCCTAACGGTTGGGCAGCCCTGCATTCTGTTAGGTTACTGTGAGAGGTCAGGAAGGCTGGGGCTAGGTTATCAGATTAGGAGAGGGAAGGAGTTGGCACTGTAGGTGGGGAGGGTAGAGAACACAAGAGACATCACAGGCATGAAGGGTGGTGTTAGAGAACAACAGAATTACCAATGACTCATTAGCAGAGTTTCAAAATCAGGCAAAACAATTTCAAATCACACCAAATGCTGGTGGCATAAGCAACCAGCTGCATAGGCAGGATTTACCAGCCCAGAGCAAGAGCTGAAACAGTGAAGAGGCAGGGGCTCCCACAGAAACAGCCCCTGAATATCAGTCTCTGAGCCCGGCAAGGTTGTAAAAGGCAATAGAGGTGTTCTAAGAGGCACTGGTGAGGAAGGGGCTGTTCCTGCACCGGGGCTTGCAAAGTGCTGTGAAAAATACATCCCAACAGAAAGAGTCAGAGCAATGAAAGGACCACTGGACCCCCTTCAATGAGCCAGCAGCCCCTTCCAGTTTTCCCTCCTGAGCCACAGCTCCAAGTCAATGGAGTGAGGTGTCAGAGAGAAAGGGAACTAAGTTGGGATAAAGGCAGAAGTATAGGAAAGATCTCCAGCAAGGATCAAAAGAGGTTCAGCTGACACCTTTCTATGGGTCCCAGAAAAAATTCACAGGAATGTCTCAAGTGCAATTACTGATCCACAGGTCCGAGCCCTCAGTCAAGACGCTTCATCACAGACTGTCCTGGGAAGCCAGGCTCCCCATCCTCGTCAAAACGCAGGCGGAGAATGTTCCAGATGACCATCTTCTCCAAGATAAGCGTGCCCAGGAACCAGAAGACCATATACTCTGGCGCTACTAGTCCCATGATGTCATAGTCAAAGTGGCTGTAGTCCCAGGGGCAGGCATTGAACTGGCGCAGGACAAAGCCAGTGGTGAACTCCCACAGGTAGAGCAGGAATGTGTAAATCAGGCAGCGCACCAGGGTGCCATGGCGGTTCCTCAGCCGCAGGTACAGCTTCTCTACCACCAACATGAAGGTGCCGTAGATAAAGAGCGCCCAGACGCTGGTGACGCCATGGAATTTCCAGTCTCGCTTTAGTGTGAAGTCCCAGGCTGCTGTAAACATCACTTCGCAGAAGTAGCCATGAATGGCATACATGTACCAACGGGAGAGGGGACTGAGGGGTTCTGTTGCACCCATGTCTGCAGGAGAGAGAGAGAGAGAGAAAGCACAAGGAAGTTATCGGCACTCAGAGACAGGTTATCATTGCAATCAGCCAAACCCAAAAACCCACTCAATTCAAGCACCAGTGGTGTAGCCACAAGTGGGCCCAGGCCCACCCACTCTGAGCTCAGGCTCACCTAGTAACAGCACATCTATGATGGGGGGAATCCCCAAGCCCCACTAGTCAAAACCTCCCAACAACTCTCCCTCCCAATTACCTTTAAATAGCAGATCTTCTCTGGCAGTGAGCAGGGACTGATGCACATTCCTTGTGCTGTCCCCCAGCCTTTCCTCTGATGTACTCCCGCATATGTGGAAACAGGAAGCATCAGAGGGAATGCTTTGGGGCTAGAGCAAGTCAGTTGCTGCTCACTGCTGGTGAAGATCTGCTATTTAAAAGGTACACAGGGGGAGGGGGGTTTGCGAGACTGCATGGCAAGTGGTTGAGCAAAAGGGGAAGAGACCAAAGGCCAGATGCACTAAACTTAATGAGCCAGCAACGTGGTTTTTAAACTGGTTCTAGCCAGTTTAGCGCGCAAGTAGTAAACCGGGACATGCACAAAAGGGTTCTCCGAGCCATTTTCCTGTCACGGTAGCAGCTAATGAAAACGGAATGCAAATGAGCTAATTACTATTATAATGTGAATGCGATGCACTATCGTTTCCGACCCCATGCACCGTGGAAAACCTAACGGGAGGTCTGCACCTCTCGTTGGGGCTGCTGTGAGCGGGACCCATGCAGAGGGGGACGCCCATCGCAAAAATCGGAAGAAAAAAAACGTCCAAGTGCTCGTCAAGGATGTCCTTTCAAGTGCCTAACACTTGGACGTCCTTCACTCAAAAAAAAAAAAAAAAGACGTCCCTGATGAACACTTGAACGTTTTTTTTCTTCAGATTTTGTGATGGGCATCCTTCTCACGACTAAGGTGCCCGAACCGAAATGACCACCGCCAGAGAGAATCGGGGATCGGGACGTGCGAGGATGCCCAGATCAAAACTATTTGGATGTCTCTTTCGATTATGCCCCTCCAGGTCTCTCTCAGCTAATCCAGTCCTCAGGACACACCTAGCCAGTCAGATTTTCAAGATATTCCCAATGAATATACACGAGATAGCCCAAACCCCATGAGGCTCATTTGTCCCCCCCGCCTCCAGGTAACAGTTGTCATCTGCCTCCAAATTTTCAGGGCAGGCTGATTCACTTCTGGTTTCTATTTTGATTTCCCTCAAGTAAAGCAAGACTACAGGTCCGTGCAGGCGCGATTTGGATCAGCGTGTCCTGAAAAATGAGGCTAACTGGAAACCCAACCAGGTTCCCTAACAATTTTAGCCAGAAGCTGGGGTTTTCTGAAGGGTGAGGTGCAGTGCTCACATTTTGCCACTACTTCTACACAAGATATACCCATTAGTGGTGAACAGCAATTTCATCGCCTCTCACGTACCTGGGCTGTGTCTCATGAATGAGGGTAAACCAATCATAGCACTAGAATGCCGTAGGCGCATTTGTGTCATATAATCCAGTGGAAGCTAATTGGAGCCCTGCAATCTGTACATTTCCTCACACTCACTAGTGCAAGGGTGGGTAACCTGCAGCCCACCATTGCATTTTATATGGCCTGCAAGACCATGGGAAGAGTTTTGGCAATTGTAAATACTGTATAATGCAAACATTTTCAGAGTAGCCACATTTAACTGATCGCAGGTCTATAGAGCTCTGTGCGTTTCCGGTTCTGATATTACGTAACATTGTAGCCTTGAACTCATGGACCTCCCACCCAGAAATGCTACTACTACTACTACTATTTAGCATTTCTATAGCGCTACAAGGTGTACGCAGCGCTGCACAAACATAGAAGAAAGACAGTCCCTGCTCAAAGAGCTTACAATCTAATAGACAAAAAATAAATAAAGTAATCAAATCAATTAATGTGAACGGGAAGGAAGAGAGGAGGGTAGGTGGAGGCGAGTGGTTACGAGTCAAAAGCAATGTTAAAGAGGTGGGCTTTCAGTCTAGATTTAAAGGTGGCCAAGGATGGGGCAAGACGTAGGGGCTCAGGAAGTTTATTCCAGGCGTAGGGTGCAGCGAGACAGAAGGCGCGAAGTCTGGAGTTGGCAGTAGTGGAGAAGGGAACAGATAAGAAGGATTTATCCATGGAGCGGAGTGCACGGGAAGGGGTGTAGGGAAGGACGAGTGTGGAGAGATACTGGGGAGCAGCAGAGTGAGTACATTTATAGGTTAGTAGAAGAAGTTTGAACAGGATGCGAAAACGGATAGGGAGCCAGTGAAGGGTCTTGAGGAGAGAGGTAGTATGAGTAAAGCGACCCTGGCGGAAGATGAGACGGGCAGCAGAGTTTTGAACCGACTGGAGAGGGGAGAGGTGACTAAGTGGGAGGCCAGCAAGAAGCACATTGCAGTAGTCTAAACGAGAGGTGACAAGGGTGTGGATGAGGGTTTTGGTAGAGTGCTCGGAAAGAAAGGGGCGGATTTTACGGATGTTGTAAAGAAAGAAACGACAGGTCTTGGCAATCTGCTGGATATGAGCAGAGAAGGAGAGAGAAGAGTCAAAGATGACCCCAAGGTTTCGAGCTGAGGAGACAGGGAGAATGAGAGAGCCATCAACAGAAATAGAAAACGGGGGGGAGCGGGAGGTGGGTTTTGGGGGGGAAAATGAGAAGCTCGGTTTTGGTCATATTTAATTTCAGGTGGCGTTGAGACATCCAGACAGCAATGTCAGACAAGCACGCTGAAACTTTGGTTTGGATGCAAGGTGAGATATCAGGGGTCGGACCACTATAAAGCAAATGTCTCTCTCAACTGGCAAAAAACACACATAAACACAACCAACAAACATGAGCGAACAACATACACCACGAGAGGAAAAATAGACCCCACAACATTTTGGCAACAGATCTACCAGAACGAATGGTCAACCAATGCTGACACCATCCAATTCCTCCAAGAATGGGACGATTTATGCACAACAACATTAGACAAAATTGCCCCAATCCAAACCAGAACATCACACAGAAAAAAATCAAACCCATGGTTCACCGAAGAGCTGAAAAAGCTTAAAACACAAGTCAGGAAACTAGAACGTGCATGGAACAAAAAAAAAGAGATGAAGAAACACTAAATGCCTGGAAACTACTTCGGAGGAAATACAAATATACCATAAAACAGACTAAAAGACTACACTACAAGACAATGATAGGACCAAACTACAAAGACACACACAAACTCTTCTACCTCGTGAACAAACTATTAGACACCACACCAGTCACAAACAACAGCAAAGATATACCAGACGTTGACAACCTTGCGAAATACTTCAAGGAGAAAATAATAAAATTAAGACTCCAAATACCTACCAGCCCTATTGATTACGCCACACTCCTAGATTGTCTAGACCCAGAAGACGGAATATATCCAGCAGACAGAACCTGGACCGAATTCGAACTACTATCAGAAGACCTCATCTCTGAAACACTTAGAAGATATGCCAAATCCCACTGCAAACTAGACATATGCCCAAATAACCTCATGAAATCAGCACAATAGACCTAACAAACCACGTAAACTTCATGCTACAAAACGGACTTTTCCCAAAAGAAAAAGGAAAGATTTTACTCACCCCCATACCCAAAGACACAAAGAAAAGCGCAAGGGAAATAACCAACTACAGACCAGTAGCATCCATACCACTAATAACCAAAATAACCGAAGGAATGGTAACTAAACAACTCACTAACTATCTAAACAAATACTCAATACTACATGATGCCCAATCAGGATTCCGATCGAATCACAGCACGGAAACAGTATTAATTACCCTCATGACTAAATTCAAACAAATGATTGCAACCGGCAACAACATACTCCTCCTACAATTTGACATGTCTAGTGCCTTCGATATGGTAGACCACGGAATCCTATTACACATACTTGAATATTTTGGCATGGGAGGAAATGTCCTAAACTGGTTCCTAACCCAACGTTCATACCAAGTCACATCAAATTCAGCCACGTCTGCCGCATGGACACCTGAATGTGGGGTACCACAAGGATCACCTCTCTCACCAACCATCTTCAACCTAATGATGACTCCCTTGGCAAAACTCCTATCAAACCATAACCTCAACCCATATATCTACGCCGATGATGTAACAATATACATCCCTTTCAAACAAGACATCAAAGAAATATTCAATGAAATCAACCAAAGTCTACGCATCATGAACACCTGGGCAGATGCATTTCGTTTGAAACTAAATGCAGAAAAAACTCAATGCCTGTTACTTACCTTCCAATACAACACGAATGAATTCACTGCCATAAATACATCTAACCTAAGCCTTCCAATCTCAGAAACGTTAAAAATCCTTGGAGTTACTATCGACCGACACCTAACACTCGAAACCCATGCAAACAACACAACCAAAAAGATGTTCTACTGCATGTGGAAACTGAAAAGAATAAGACCATTCTTCCCAAGATCCGTCTTCCGCAGCCTAGTACAATCCCTCGTACTCAGCCACCTGGATTACTGCAACTCACTGTACGCAGGCTGCAAAGAGCAAATCTTGAGGAAACTTCAAACAGCCCAGAATACAGCAGCCAGACTTATCTTTAGAATACCAAATATGAAAGTGCAAAAACCCTTACGAGAGAAGTTACACTGGCTCCCACTCAAGGAACGCATCACGTTCAAAGTATGCACATTAGTCCACAAAATCATTCACGGCGAAGCCCCAGCCTACATGTCTGAGTTAATCGACTTACCACCCAGAAACGCTAAAAGATCATCCCGAACCTTCCTCAACCTCCACTTCCCTAACTGCAAGGGCCTGAAATACAAGACGCTGCACGCATCAACCTTTACTTACATGAGCACGCAGTACTGGAACGAACTACCGCGGAACCTGAAAACGATCTACGAACAAACCAACTTCCGTAAATCACGGAAGACACATCTTTTTGATAAAATCTACGGAAAGAACCACAACACATAAAGCTCACACTCACTGTTCAGTAATACATCAATACACCAACTTATGAATTCTCAACCCTAATCTCACCACACCCAAACATTTACTCACAGAAAATGTATACCATTTGCTTCATATAGCGCCCCTTAATTTCCCGTTGTCTCCTTCCAATGTCTCAATGTTCTTTCAATTGATTTACTCCTTAACGAATTTGATTTTGACTCGTCTAACTCTTCACAATGTAATCCATAACCTGAATTGTAACAAACTGTATTTCCATTATTCATAATGTATTGTAAGCCACACTGAACCCGCAAAAAGGTGGGAAAATGTGGGATACAAATGCAATAAATAAATAAATAAATAAATAAATAAAATAGATTTGGGCGTCATCAGCATAGAGATGGTAGGAAAAGCCATGGGATGAGATTAATGAACCAAGGGAAGAAGTGTAGATAGAAAAGAGGAGGGGACCAAGAACAGAACCCTGAGGTACGCCGACAGGCAGAGGGATAGAAGTAGAAGAGGATCCACCAGAGTGAACACTAAAGGTGCGGAGGGAGAGGTAGGAAGAGAACCAGGAAAGGACAGAGCCCTGGAATCCAAGTGAGGACAGGGTATCGAGAAGTATGCTGTGATCGACAGTGTCAAAAGCAGCGGAAAGATCAAGAAGAATGAGGATGGAATATTGACCTCTGGATTTAGCCAGTAATAGGTCATTGGAGACTTTAGTAAGCGCAGTTTCGGTTGAGTGGAGAGGGCGAAAACCAGATTGTAGTGGGTCAAGAATAGCATGTGAGGAGAGAAAAATGCCAAAAGATCTGCCCGCACTTTTCTTAATCTATACTTCCCCAGCTGCAAAGGATAAAAATACAGACTAACACATACGTCCAGCTTTTCCTACATGAGCACACAGTTATGGAACTCACTACCAAATCACTTGTAAACAAATAACGAAATAATTAACTTTCGCTCGCAAATCGCTGAAAACCTCTCTCTTCAACAAAGCCTACCACGAGAACCCATACCTAACTACAATACATTACCACTCCCCCCTTATTCTGACTGTCTTCTTTCTATAGCTGCTTGAATAGATCATCTTGTTATCCTTGATATCTTTGTAACACCAATTGTAACCTTTGTACCCTGAAATGGTGATGCCATAACAAGCCTGCAAATAGGTGGGAAAATGTGGGATACAAGTGCAATAAATAAATAAAATTCATGCAGTCCTCTGTATATAAAGTTTGTCCACCCCCTGGTCTAGTGCTTCTTGAGTTCAAACCCACCCTGTAGGGCAAGTCCCCTTGTGGCACATGCCAACTTACTCCGTGTACTCGCCTCAATGCCAACTCCTACTCTGGTTAATGTCTCCCTCCCCGGCAACAATAATCCTGGCCCTCATGGCATCATCAGCTTGAGAGAGACACGATGTGGAATTGAAAATACAGAAATTATCCAGTCACATGATAAGATTGGGTAATCTTGAGGGCCCCCACCCTTGGCTAGGCAGGCTGAACTGGAAGACAAATCATAACTGAGACTCAAACGGAAATTGCCCAGGGCAGATCCTTGGTGCGTTCTTTATGTACCGGATTTTACATCTCTCCTTGCAATGTTGTCTCTTTCCTCCATATCCTTCTCCCTCTCACCTTCCCCCCCAAACAATCATACTCTCTTCCATTAAAAGGAGCCTTTCTGAATCTTTGGTCAGATAAGGAGGTTTGTCCAGGAAAATGCCTGGCCTGCCAGATGAATAACTCATTACTTCCCCTCCCATACACCCAAACCCAGTCCCAGGGCACCTTCCTAGGCCAGCCGCAGATAGAATTGCAGGTCCTTGAAAAGTTTCCTTTTGGACCAACATACATGATGACGTAAGAAACTTTCCAAACTCCTGAGTCCTTTCCTTCTTAGGGTGGCACAAAAGTGGAAATCCAAGGGCTACCATGGTTCTCCAGGACCATCAGTGACATTCACCTTGGGGCTTTGGGACCATCTATGGTACCTCTCTCACCCTGGGGCCCTTGAGGACATCTGTGATCTTTATAAGTGCGATAGAAAGTGCACCCAAGAATCCCATTTGAGAATGAATAGGAGGGGGGGGGGGGCACTACCAGAGTTTCAGTGCCACACACGCCATGCCTGCCACTCTCTTAAAGATACTGAGGAGCATTAACAGCAGCGTTTAAAGGCCAATCTGACATCCTCCTGCCACACACCGCAGCCTTGAGCATTGCGGGGAAGAGGTTCAAAGCATCTGCTCACCTGTCCACAACGCTGGGGCTAGACAGTTGCTGCAGGACTCCCAGCGCCAATGTCAACCCTGCCGATCTAACGCCGCCGGGCTTCTGGTGCAAATTCAGCCACCACCGCTAAGGATCTGCCACCGGGCTCCCGGTGCGGATCCCACTACCTCTACTGCCGAGTTCACCTGTCTTGCCTGTCCCTTAAAAGAACACAAACCTGACTTGACGTCACCGGAGGCCTGTCTCTTTTCCTACGTCATCGCGCACTTACGTTCACTGACAACCTCCTACCGCCATCTTGGTAGTGGCAGGATGTGGCCTCGTCGACTATAGTTCATAAGAGGCGGGGCTTCTCTGCGTCCGGTCGCGAAAGCGATTATTGTTGATGTTTATAATGTACAGATGATGTAAGGAGATAACGGAACCCGGCTTTCAGATTGTACAATCAGTGGAAGAGATGGGAATTAGAACTGAGAGTTTGTAACAGAGCCGGGGATTCGAGCTCCTTAAATTTCTCCTAGGATGTAGTTCACAGCGTGCGAGCAGACCCAGCCCTGCCCAGACCCTGACACGTAGGATTGCAGTTGCTAATTGGAAAATGTTATATTTACATTAATGGCAGTGCATTACACCTGCAAACAATCATACGTCCCCAGGTTTAATAATGGTAGAAGAATGGGTAGATTTGACGTTACCTACACTTCCCCTGGGGTATCCAGAAATAAACATTATTATTATTATTATTTATTGCATTTGTATCCCACATTCCCCCACCTATTTGCAGGCTCAATGTGGCTTACATAGATTTGTTAACATTGTCATTTCAGGATATCAGATCAGATACAGTCATGCGTTTCATGAGAGGTTTGTTTTTGACAAAGCCCCCTGTCAAACCTCCTCCAGTGCCATTGGATCTCATGTAGCGATTAGGAAGGGAAAAAAAGAAGAAGGAAGAGAGTGATTAGGGTAGTTATAGAAGGTGGGAGTTCATAATTGAGTGGGTTGGTGGGGTGACATAAATACAAAATCTACTACTACTATTACTTATCATTTCTGTAGCGCTACTAGAAGTACGCAGCGCTGTACACTTGAACATGAAGAGACAGTCCCTGCTTGACAGAGTTTACAATCTAATTAGGACAGACAAACAGGACAAATAAGGGATAAGGACAAAGGGCAGCAAGATTCCGGAATCCCAAAGAGTAGCAAGATTCTGTGCAGAACCCCAAAGAGCAGCAAGATTCTGGAATGCCAAAGACTACTACTACTTATCATTTCTATAGCGCTACTAGACGTACGCAGCGCTGAACACTTGAACATGAAGAGACAGTCCCTGCTCGACAGCACTTACAATCTAATTAGGACAGACAAACAGGACAAACAAGAGATAAGGGAGTTACTAAGGTGGGGATAATAAAATAAGGGTACGGAACAAGTGAGTAAGAGTTGGGAGTTAATTATATTACTAAAACATCAATAAAGATAAAAACAATGATGAACATCTAAATAAACGAAAAAAGATTCTAGTAAAATAATGTGTTATTTATCTATTTATTTATTTATTGCATTTGTATCCCACATTTTCCCACCTTTTTGCAGGCTCAATGTGGCTTACATTATGCCGTAATGGAGATCGCCATTTCCGGAATGAGAAATACAAAGTGGTATTGCATTAAAGTTCATAAAAGATAGAGTAAGTTATAGAGTAAGTTAGATAATCAGTTCATTTCCGGCGTGAGAAATAAGGTGGTAGTGTGTTAACGTTCATTAGTGACAGAGTGATTGAAGCAGTCGGGTATAGAGAGTTCGGTTTTGTCTGGTTCTGGTAGCGTTTCCTTGTCTGGTATTTAGGATGGATCATTGTGGTATGTTAAACCATAGAAATCACAAAGTAATTAAATGCATGGTCACTACTTCAGAGATAGTCTGTGGTGATTTTTATTGGTCTTTGACTGGTCCCAGTAACAGTATATATCTGGGTAGCAGATGCTGCTAAAGATATGTATTTCTACTGGAACATTTGTGGTAGGGTCTGCTATGCCTGACCCTTAGTTCAGTACAGTCTTGAAGATCTACAGACCCCTTAGGGCTTTTCATTCTGAAGGGACTCAATTGCTCTCCATTGCATCATTAAAAAAAGAAACTCATTTTGCTGAGTCAAAGAGTTGCTCTTTTTCTATTGCTGGACCAGTGGAGTGCAATAGGACCTCAGACTGGAGACTGATATTAGGTAGTTTAAACAAGAGATTGAAGACTGATTTGCACAGTCCTTTGGGACCTCTGGTAGAAATGAGATTGAAGGGGGGCACACTCAAGAAAAATGTTAGGAAGTATTTTTTCACGGAGAGAGTAGTGAATGCTTGGAATGCCCTCCCGCGGGAGGTGGTGGAAATGAAAACGGTAACGGAATTCAAACATGCGTGGGATAAGCATAAAGGAATCCTGTGCAGAAGGAATGAATCCTCAGGAGCTTAGTCAAGATCGGGAGGCGGGGCTGGTGGTTGGGAGGTGGGGATAGTGCTGGGAAGACTTATACAGTCTGTGCCAGAGCCGGTAGTGGGAGGCAGGGATAGTGCTGGGCAGGCTTATACGGTCTGTGCCAGAGCCGGTGGTGGGAGGCGGGGCTGGTGGTTGGGAGGCGGGGATAGTGCTGGGCAGACTTATACAGTCTGTGCCAGAGCCGGTGGTGAGAAGCGGGACTGGTGGTTGGGAGGCAGGGATAGTGCTGGGCAGACTTATACGGTCTGTGCCCTGAAGAACACAGGTACAAATCAAAGTAGGGTATACACAAAATTAGCACATATGAGTTATCTTGTTGGGCAGACTGGATGGACCGTGCAGGTCTTTTTCTGCCATCATCTACTATGTTACTATGTATCATGGCATGTGTTCCTCTTTCCATTTATGTAAGAGACTTATATTGAGGTTGATCATGTGATTAGATCAAGGTTCAGCATAGGTGTGGTTTATTTTACATTATGATCTAATAGGGTCCCTGAAGCCGCGCTAGCGTTTCCCACACAGGAATGCCGACAGAGCCCATTCAAAGTACAAATTGATAAAAGATGCCCTTAGTGAGCTGCCCAGATGTTTTGAGAGGCAGTGCACTGCTTTTTTAACATTATTGCACTATCCATCCGTGTGGCGCCGAATAATTAATTGGTTGGGACCAAAGCCTATGACTTTAATTTAGAATAACTTCTCAGCCAGATACATATATATTCAAATCATTTTCAATTTTTAAAAAGAAAAATCTGTGCCATGTAAGTCACTTATCGTTTATTTATTTACTATACCGTTATTTATTGCATTTGCAAAAACAAAACGGTTTACACTTTATAAATTATATATATATAATTCACTTATTTCTCCTATACCTTTTGCAGTTTGTGTTTCTTTATTATTCTTTTTATATATCACTTGTGCTAATTCAGTCTGTTTCTGTGTTTTTTAACCATGTGTTCAACATATGAGCATGTATTTTTCTTGTTATATCTGTTATCAGCATCTGACTAATTTAATGTGTTCCCAGAGCTTGTAGTCTTACCAGGGTTTGTAAGTTGTGATTTTAAGAACGATAACCTGAGCTGAAACCCAAGTGACTAAGGTAAACTTCTGTTAATACTAGCCGCTAAGCCCGTAAAAACGGGAGAGCATTGCAGCCCTCCCCTCTCCCCTGGCCTCACCCCATCCACCGATCCTCCCCCCCCATATCCAGCGACCCTCCTCTTTCCCTTGGCCTCCCCCCTCCCCCCATGTCCAGCAACCCTCCTCTGTGCCCTGCTCTCACCCCAAGTCCAGCAACCATGGCTTCTTCCCCCTGCCCTCCCCCCATGTCCAGCTACCCTCATCGCCGCCGCTCCCTCCCCCCTCCGCTGCTGCCTGCAGCGCTTCCACACGGAGGTGAGAGGTGCTGTCAGGTCAGTGCAGGGGGCCCGATACGGAGGGGGGCGGGAGTGGCAGCGGGGATGGGGGGGAGGGGGGAGGTTATTTCGCGCGATGTTCCTTTCCAGGCAGCAGTGGTGGCGGCGGCCGACAATTCAACTCCGTTTCCTTCTCTGTTCCGCCCTCTGACGTCATGATGTCTTGACGCGAGGGCGGGACAGAGAGGGAAGTCTGTACTGCGCATTTGCAAGTGAGTACGGTCACTTGGCATTTATATGTTTGATTGGCCTAAACTCTAGGGCTGGTTTAACCATCAAGCACACAAGGTGGCTACCTAGGGTGGCAGAAAACAGCAGCTGCAATCACAAATGAAGCAGTAGATCCTGACAGCCTAATGGCTAGAACAGCAGCCCAAGAACCAGGAAAACTAGGGTTCAAATACCACTGTTGCTCCTTATGATCTTGGGCAAGTCATGAACATAAGAATAGTCATAGACAGTCGGTAGCCCAACTGTTTGGGGAGGCTAAAGGGGGCGGAGCGTACCTCCATACGCTCCGTGGCAGCGATGTCAATGAAGAAAAAGACACTACAGGCTCACCGCCAGCTTCTCCCTTCTCTCTGCACACAGTGTCCCGCCCTCGCGGAAACAGGAAATGCATCACCGCAGAAGGCAGGACACTGTGTGCAGAGAGAAGGGAGAAGCTGGCGGCGAGCCTGAAGTCTTTTTCTTCATTGATGTCGCTGCCATGGAAATAAAAGGTCAAAACGCACGGGCGGGCTGCATCGCAAATGGAAGTCCACGATTGGGCTGGGGAGGCTTAGCCATGCTACCAAGCAGTGGCTTCCCCCCGGGTCCATCCAGGTCCATCCCAGATACGCTAACCACTGTTACAACATCCTCCAGCAAAGAGTTTCAAAGCTTAACTATTCTTTGAGTGAAAAAGTATTTCCTCCTATTTGTTTTAAAAGTATTCCATGTAACTTCATTGAGTGTTCCCTAGTCCTTGTACTTTTTGAAACTGTAAAAAATCGATTCACTTCTACTCGTTCTACACCACTCAGGATTTTGTAGACCTTAATCATATTTATTTGTGGCATTTATACCCCGCTCTTTCCCGCTCGATAGCAGGTTCAGTGCGGCTTACAAAGTGTGGTACAAAGTATCAGAGAGATAATACTAGAGTATGGTACAATGTAGCACAGAGATAACAGTTATGTAGAGTGGGACATTAGTAAGAGATGAGGGGGAAGGATTGGAATGTGGGTAGTGCTGGTGGTGTGGGTTAGGTTTGAGACTTAAGTTGGGTCGTTTGGGTAGGCTTGTTTGAAGAGGTAAGTCTTCAGCAGCTTTCAGAAGGGTAGGTGTTCATTGGTTTTTCGGATATGTCTAGGTAAGGTGTTCCAGAGTTGGCTGCCTATAACAGAGAAGTTGGATGCTTAGTAGGTTTTGTATTTGAGGCCTTTGCAGTTGGGAAGATGTAGATTGAGATATGTTCGAGAGGATTTGGACCAGTTCCTGGCTGGGAGATCGATCAAGTTGGACATGTAGCTTGGAGATTCTCCATTGAGGATCTTGTGGATCATTGTGTGGGCTTTGAAGTTTATTCGTTCCTTGATAGGGAGCCAGTGAAGTTTTTCACGAAGTGGTGTTGCGCTTTCGAATCGTGATTTGCCAAAAATGAGTCTCCCCTCAGCCGTCTCTTTTCCAAGCTGAAGAGCCCTAACCTCTTTATCCTTTCCTCATGTGAGAGGAGTTCCATCCTCTTTATCATATTGGTCACTCTTCTTTGAATTGTTTCTAATTCTGCTGTATCTTCTTTGAGATATGGCGACCAGTACTGAATGCAGTACTCAAGGTGAGGTTGAACCATGTAGCGATACAGAGGCATTATAGCATTCTCAGTCTTATTTACCATCCCTTTTCCTAATAATTCCTAGCATCCTGTTTGCTCTTTTGGCCACCTCCGCCCACTGAGCAGTAGATTTCAGTGTATTGTCTACAACGACACCTAGATCTTTTTCTTGGGTGCCGACCCCCAAGGTGGACCCTAGCATCAGGTAACTATGATTCGGAATATTCTTCCCAATGAGCACTACTTTGCATTTGTCAACATTTTCTCAGCAGTATCTCATAAAAAGTGCTAAAAATTGTGCACATAAATTTGGGTGTGAGTCCAATTTGAGAGCACGGTTTAATTGACTAATGAGCCAATTAGCAATGATAATTGAGATTTTAACAAGCAATTATTGGCACTAATTGGATTTAATTAACATGTGTATACATTTTAGGCATGGGTCTAAAAAAGGGGAGGGAACGTAGCCATGGGCGGGTCAGGGGCAGATCAGGGGCGTTCCTATAATTTACACATGCTGTTATAGTATAAAGGGGACCTGCGCTTGATTTAGGAACGGAGATTTGCAGCAGGGTTTTGTTTGTGTAAATGGTCATGCCTAAATGTAGTCATGGTTCCCGGCACTAAGCTATCAAAAACACAGAAGAAACCTGTCTTCGCAAAAAACAATAGCCGTCACAAACAGCGAAGATGACGTGAAAAAAGAAGGAAAAAAGAACAGAAAAAACACACGATACTAAAAATGAAAAATAAAAACAGAAGACGACACAAGCAAAAATGGAAAAATACTATGTAGATTTATTGAGGTGATATGACTCGACACAGCTGTGTTTCGGCCCAATTGGCCTGCGTCAGGAGTCTGTTACACCATATGAATGTTATCTGGTGGTATCGGTCCTTGAAGGGTTTTCAGTTGAACGTGCCTTCACAAACACTCTGCCTTTAGAAAGGCTGTGTGTAAAATTAGACACAAATCGTTGAAGGAAATTCTGGTTTAAGAAATGAATATGTATTTCGCTCAGATATCGGCACGCCAGCGTTAGCATTCAAGGACCGATACCACCAGATAACATTCATATGGTGTAACAGACTCCTGACGCAGGCCAATTGGGCCGAAACACAGCTGTGTCGAGTCATATCACCTCAATAAATCTACATAGTATTTTTCCATTTTTGCTTGTGTTGTCTTCTGTTTTTATTTTTCATTTTTAGTATCGTGTGTTTTTTCTGTTCTTTTTTTTCTTCTTTTTTCACGTCATCTTCGCTGTTTGTGACGGCTCCCGGCACTAAGCACCATTCTAGAAACTGCGTCTAACTTTAAGCACCATTTATAAAATTCAGTCCCAAGTGTGTGCATAGTTTACGGAATGCTGGCATTTATGCATGACAGGGCATAAGCACTAGGCGCTATTCTATACAGCACTAGTGATTCGTTGTTGTTTGTGATAAAATAGGAAACGTTAAAGACATGTCCCATGTTGTTATATGCAGTGCATTTTTTCTAGCGTAAAAGGTGCCGGTACTCAAATGACAGGCTACCTTTCAGGGGTGGGGTGACTACTGAGGGACCCACCCCACAATAGCCAGGTCCCCTGCAACCAGTCACAGAATCTATGACAAGGCAGAATTGGTGTGTAGGGCCTGAGATCTTTCATTAAAACTTGGGGTCCAGGGGTCAATTTTAGCAGACAAATGTATTAAGTTATGTCCAATAAAAAAGGTATCATCTTATTTTCTTTTCCATGTTTTATTTTGTTTGATTTCTATTGATAAGCAGACAATGGAAAAGGTGCCGGTACTCAGTACCCCCAAGTACCCCCTCAAAAAAAGCTCTGGTTATATGTCATTGAAACCCCAAAACAAGCACAACCCCCCCCCCCCCCACACACACACACACAAAAATGTGTGGTTTTTTTCACTTCTTGGTAATAGTAAACTCGCTTTCAAAAAGGCGCACTCTTTTGAAAGATTATGTACTCTTTTCCTGATAGTGCTAAAAACATCCAAAATTCAAGTGAGGAATATAGCCATTTTCAAAACAGAGAAATGTCTATCCTTTTTTTTTATGTCTATTTGCTAGATAATTTTGTGCTCTGTTTGTTTATCTTTTTGGTCTATTTTCTGAAGAAAAAAAAAGGCCGAGTGAAAAATACACAAAAGCAAGTCATGGGGATGTAGGAGGAGCCAGTGTTCTTAGTATTCTGGCTACACAGACATCCCAGGAGAGCAATGAGGCAGCCTAGGGGGCACTGCAGTGGACTTCAAATAAATGCTCTCAGGTACACATCTCACCATTGCTTCATTATCTTGTCTGCTGAGCCCTCCAAAACCACCCAAAACCCACTACCCCCAACTGTACACCACTACAACAGCCCTTATGGGTGAAGGGGGCACCTATATGTGGGTACAGTAGGTTTCTGGTGAGTTTTGGAAGGTTCACAGTTTCCACCGCAAGGTAGGGGGAGGTATCGGCCTGGGTCCACCTGTCTGAAGTGCACTGAACCCACTACTATACTACTCCAGGGACCTGCTTGTTGCTCTAATGGACCTGAGTATAACATCTGAGGCTGGCATAGAGGTTGGTAAGTAATGTTTTAATCCACATTTTAGGGGGTGGGGGGGCAGTGACCACTGGGGGAGTAAGGGGAGGTCATCCCTGATTCCCTCCAGTGCTCATCTGGTCATTTAGGGCACTTTTATTTTGTGGCTTATTCATTAATAAAACAAGGTCTAGACCAAAATGTCCAACTTATAGCCTTGCATGTTTTTGTTTTGTTCCTTTATGGCAGAAAAACGTCTAAGTGTTAGGAAAACCCAGATCCTCCCCTTAACACTCCCCTGACAGCCCCCCCCCTCCCCCGCTTGTGATTTGAACGCACTTCTGACGGACTTCGTAGAAAAACGTCTAAAAATTGTTTTCGAAAATGCCAATTTGGATGTTTTTGTGAGAAAACTGTCTAAATCAGTGGTTCCCAAACCTGGTCCTGGAGGCACCCCAGCCAGTCAGGTTTTCAGCATATCCACAATGAATATTCATGAGAGAGATATACATGCACTGCCCCCACTGTATGCAAATCTCTCTCATGAATATTCATTGTGGATCAGTGGCCTAGCCAAGGGTGGGCCCGGGTGGGCCCAGACCCACCCACTTTGGGCTCAGGCCCACCCAGTACTAGCATACCTATGATGTGACTGGCAGGGATTCCCAAACTCCACCAACTGAAAACTCCCAACAACTGTCTCTCCTGTATATCTTGTAAATATCAGATCTTCGCCTGTTGCAAGCACTGGCCCCACAGCCTTCCCTCTGACGTATTCCTACCTATGTAAAAACAGGAAGTTGGCTGTGGGGCCAACATGAGCAGTGTGTATTAGTTTCTGCTCGCTGCCGGTGAAAATCTGCTATTTAAAAGGTATACGAGAGAGGGGATGTTTGAGAGACCATATGGCATGCAGGCAAGAGAAGGAGAGACCAAAGCACCTATGGGATGGGGTGGGGTTCTTCTGCTCACCCATCTTGGGCTCAGGTCCATCCAAAATTGGGTGTCTGGCTACGCCCCTGTTGTGGATAGCCTGAAAACCTGACTGGCTGGGGTGCCTCCAGGACCAGGTTTGGGAACCACTGGTCTAAATACATATTTATGTCCCTTTTGGATGTTTTTCTCTTTTGAAAATGAGCCCCTTAGTCACACAACTTAGGTCAGGCATTAACCTGAGCACACTCTAAAATTGTGCCCCACCAAGATAGCTTTTGCACTGGATTTCCATAACAGCTTAGAGATGCCTAAATGCTGTTATGAAATTGGCACTAAGGATGCCCCGTCGTGGCACTTACATCTTGGCACCAAGTTATAGAATTGTATAAATGGCACTGAATATTAGACGCTGATAAAAATTGATACTCTGGGATGAGCGTTCTTTATAGAATAGTGTTGAGCACCTAATTCCACGCTCAGGTTTGGGTGTGAGGACTTATGCCAGCTGAAACCTGATATAAATCCTGGTGCACAAGTTAAGCCTGGATTCCTGCTGTTCTGTAACACTGCACAGCTTCTTTTGTGATTGCTCCTGACCCACCCATGCCCCTCCCATGGCCACACCCCCTGTTGAGCTACACGTGATCCAATTTAGGCACCCATTGTTACAGAATAACGCACAGTCAGATTGATGCCCAAATCATAATCATAATTAAGCGCTTGCTAACTCCAATAATTAAATCATTGGAACCCATTAGTTCATTATTTTGGGTGCGGATCTCAGAATCTCTGTGTGTGTGTGTGTGTGGGGGGGGGGGGGGGGTAAAAGCGGTTAGCTTAGCAAGGTTTAAAAAAGGTTTGGATAATTTCCTAAAAGAAAAGTCCATAAGCCATTATTAAGATGGACTTGGGAAAATCCACTGCTTATTTCTAGGATAAGTAGCATAAAATCTGTTTTCTGTTCTGGGATCTTGCCAGGTACTTGTGACCTGGATTGGCCACTGTTGGAAAGAGGATACTGGGCTTGATGGACCTTTGGTCTGTCCCAGTATGGCAATGCTTGTGTTCTTCTGGATTAATTTTACTGTGCATATGGTGTTTGATGTTTTCATTGATAGAAAAAGTGGTATAAATTTGTGAAAGTTAAATAAAATTGTTAAAGGAATCATGGTTCTCTCAGTACTTTTGTGAAAGTTATTTGTAGTTTGCTTTAAAAAAATGGAATGAAATGTACATATACCCACACCCACGTGCCATTTATAAAGCTCTTTGAAAATGCCAGGTAAGTCCCAGCAGCCTTTCAATATGAGAGTTTCTGTATTACTAGTAATCAATAGAAATAACATAAAACAGAGAAGAGAAAATAAAATAAAATAAGAGTGGAGGAGTGGCCTAGTGGTTAGGGTGGTGGACTTTGGTCCTGAGGAACTGAGTTCGATTCCCACTTCAGGCACAGGCAGCTCCTTGTGACTCTGGGCAAGTCACTTAACCCTCCATTGCCCCATGTAAGCCGCATTGAGCCTGCCATGAGTGGGAAAGTGCGGGGTACAAATGTAACAAAAATAAAATAGATACTATTGGAGATTCTACATGGAATGTTGCTATTCCACTAGCAACATTCCATGTAGAAGGCTGCGCAGGCTTCTGTTTCTGTGAGTCTGACGTCGTGCAGGACGTCAGACTCACAGAAGCAGAAGCCTGCGCGGCCACATTGGTGATCTGCAAGGGCCGACTTCTACATGGAATGTTTCTAGTGGGACTCTGGGCAAGTCACTTAACCCTCCATTGCCCCATGTAAGCTGCATTGAGCCTGCCATGAGTGGGAAAGTGTGGGGTACAATATGAAAAAAATAAATTATCCCAAGGGGGTCTGCTGTTCAGGGTGTATGACTTGCCTGAGCCCACAAGGTGGTGCTGTGTGCTAGGGTGGGGGAGCATGACCACTCCTTTGGCATGGAAGCTGGTGGGCTCTGTTCAAGCTCTGTATTCGGCGACTATTGCTCATGTCATGTAGCCTCTCTGTGCTTATTAAGGACGTGTGCAGGAATTATAATTATGGAGTGATTAAAGGGTTGCAAGTAGCTAAAGGGAAAATACTGGGCATATTTACAGATCATTAGTAGATGCATCAGGTATGTCACTCATGGACAGGGTGGGGTGGTAGCATTTCCTAATTCCAATTTGGCTATGAAAGATTCATCATGGCGAATGGAGAGGGAAGTTGTAGGACATTCTTTCTCACTGCTGCAGGTATGCCAAATTAAAATCACAGGTACAGCTGATGAACCTGCAGTGTGAGCGTTAAAAACAATCCTAGCCTTTCACATGCATTAAAAAAAAAATCATTAGTTGGGCAAGTCCCTGGCAAATAATCCTGACAGCAGTTAAGGAAACTGTGATTGAAAGGCCCTGATGCAAGGTTGTTTTTTTTTTCTTTTTCTTTGGTTCCCATTTGCCCTAAGGAAGATAATAGACCAAAGATAGGCTGGTGTCTGTCTCCATCTTAGTCTTGCTCTGATCTTGGGGAGAGCACCATTGGAAGATGAGATTTATGGCTACAGAGAGTCATTTATTTATTAAAATACTTTTATACTGTTTCCCATCCAGAGATGAATTTTGACTCTTCTCTGGGTTCAGGGGTTTCTTAGATATGTGCCACAAGTTAATACATTCCAGTGATGCCCAACTGGTGTGAAGGGAAAGCTGGTTGTGCTGGCCCAGTCCTGCCTGAAATTAGGGATGTTAACAAATCACAAACCTTCCCAGGCACAAACTGACGCTATAAAAAGCTTAAATGTTTTTTTTGTTTGTTTTGTGAAGGATCTTCAGAATTGATGCAACTGTGCTACTCAACAAACAGGTTTCAGGCAGCCAAGTGCAAACTGTCATTGATCCAATATATAATTCTTAAAGTGGCATAATCACAGTGCCGTAATATTTTCAAATAGTGATTTTTTGTTTGTGTTCTTTTTCTTAAAAATGTAAGCTGTAAATTGTATTCGATCACTTAACTGGCCATTTTTTATTAGGAAGAACGAAGTTTGCATGAGGTTCTGAACCTCCTCCCTGACAAAGTTTTAAAACCTGGCCATGTCGGTTGAGGTTCTTGGTCCAGTGGCGTAGCCACAGGTGGGCCTGGGTGGGCCGGGGCCCACCCACTTAGAGCTCAGGCCCACCCAACAGTAGCACACGTTTAGCGGTAGCTGGTGGGGATCTCAAGCTCGGCCAGCTGAAGACTTCCCCCTGATGTTAACGAAAATGCTACTCTCCATGATACCGGCACCTGTGCATGCTCAGTTTTCAACGCATGCCTGCTGCGGACTGCCAAGGTGGAAAGAAGCATTTTCCTGCCAGCTGAGATATATTTTGGTGGGGGGGGGGGGGGGGAGAGAACACTTGGTGCCCACCCACTTCTTGCCTAGGCCCACCCAAAATCTGTTGTCTGGCTACGCCCCTGTCTTGGTCTACGTTAAACTGCTGCCATTTAAGTGGAAGATGCCTGACGCAATTTCAAGTTGATCAAGAAAGATTGTGTTCTGTTGTTTTTAAAGGACCCTAAGACTGCTTGAGTTCTTATGTACCACATCCTGATTTTACAGTATTAGTTGCTCTCTGCTGAACCCCCCACGAAGACTGAAGTGCCGAAACAGGGCCTGTGTTGGGTGTGACCGTCATTCTTTTGCTGTATTTACTGGACTAATAAATATTTCTTGAGCCACTGCAGACTGTGTCAGGCATCTTCCACTTTTGCGTTCATTCAACTGTAACAGATCTCTCTGTGAAAGCTGAGGTTGAAGGTGACCCGAGAGGCGGGTACACAACAATTCAGTGGTATCTGTGGCCAAAATGTCCAATCTCCTCAAAATCTTTTCCCTGGGCACACAGGGTCCTCCGATGGGCGGATGTTAAACTGACATACAATCTCTGGGCAGATACAATGAAATCACTCAGAATAAATGAATGAGGGAGGCTGATATGTGGTATAAGATGATTCTTTCCAAGTGCACAAATATATACAGTAACAAGGCAATGAATACAATGAGGCAGACATTGCATGAAAACAAAGTAAGATAGTTGCAAAAAGTATCAAAGGCATTCAACATATTTCAGTCCTTAGTTCCCTCTGAGGTGCGCTTTCTCTTCTATTCTCCTGCACTTTCTTGGCTCTTTTAGAAGTGTCTTCCTTCACTCCTAGAGATTTTAACAGCCCAAACTTCTCTTTTTTTATACACTCGAGGCCATGGGTTCTCAGCCCAGTGCTGGGGATACACCTAGCCAGTCTGGTTTTCAAGATATCCCCAATGAATACGCATCCTATATAATAAAACGCACCTCCAACATTCTGAAGCTGACTGCATGGCTGAGGCATTCCTGCTCTCTGTATCCATCTCCTGAATTGACATCACATACTTCCGGGTTCGTCACAAGCAGAAGTGACCAACCACACGAGGTTTCTCGGCTTCAGAATGTTGGAGGTGCATTCTATTAAATAGGATTGGTCAGTTCCTTGAAGCACAGCCAGAGCTAAGCATCCTGCATAGTAACGCTCAGACACCAGAGAGAGAGAGGAGGGGGGGGGGGGGGGGGCTGACACCAGATAGGAGGGGCGGTATCTCTGTCACACACACACTGTTTCTCTCACACACTCTCTCTCTCTCACAGTCAATGTCTTTCTCTCTCTCACTCTCACACACTGTCTCTCACACACGCTATGTCTCACACTGTATCACATTCACTCTCTATGTGTCACACGGTCTCATAAACTCAGTCTCACAGAGAGTCTGTGTCTCACACACACTCTCTCTCTCGCACACACTGTGTGTGAAACACACTCTCTCTCTCACACTGTGTCTCACATACGCACTTGCACACACTCTCATTCTCACACACACACTCTCTCTCTCTCACAGACACACTCGCACCCAGACTCATTCTCTCTCTCACACACACATACACTTGCATATTCACTCTCTCTCTTACACACAGTCACTCTCACATACACTCTCTCAAACATACACACTCCGAGGAAAACCTTGCTAGCGCCCGTTTCATTTGTGTCAGAAACGGGCCTTTTTTACTAGTATCCTAATATTGTGGTTAATATATCTTAATTTTCTTCTTTTCTAATAATAAACTACTCATACATTATTTAATTATTCAATTTGCATATATTATCATCCAACTTATTCAAATAAAATAACCATTACAAAAATTGAAAAAATACAAAACATATTACAAACAACAAACAATACCAAACAGATGATGTCCAACGCTGTCCTTGTTTTGAATCAATTATCAAAAAGTTCCTTCCATGATATCGCATTGAACCATTGAAGTAGGTCATTTATAAATCCTATACACAAGGACCGATATATCAGTAGTTGAAAGCTTCACTGTAGCTGAGTCAAAAACACTGTTTTCCCAGTCTCAAATTATTCACAGCTGAATTGGAAGTCCAAAGTTAGACGAATCAATCACTGTCGCACATCAAGAGCAAGATATGCCAAACGCTCCATCAGACGAATCACAAACATTTCTGGTCCCAACACTGGCCCTGTTTCCTTCATACTTCTTCAGGAGACCTTATATATTAAACATTATACATAAGGACAGTGTTGGACATCATCTGTTTGGTATTGTTTGTTGTTTGTAATATGTTTGGTATTTTTTCAATTTTTGTAATGGTTATTTTATTTGAATAAGTTGGATGATAATATATGCAAATTGACTAATTAAATAATGTATGAGTAGTTTATTATTAGAAAAGAAGAAAATCAAGATATATTAGCCACAATATGTTAAATTGATCTGGCTAATTACAGCAAATATACCCCTTGTGATTTTGTAGCAATGAATATGCATGAGATAGATTTGCATACAATAAAGATAGAGTTTGCAAATCTATCTCATGCATATTCATTGCTACAAAATCACAAGGGGTATATTTGCTGTAATTAGCCAGATCAATTTAACATCTCTCTATATAAAAGGCAACACCAACGTTCTATGAAGCCTCCAGCCAGAAGTGTGAAGGGGCGAGATATCCGGTTTCCCTATGAGTGTCTGCCCCGCCCTCTCTGTAACACAGTCAGTGAAGGAAAACAGCAGAGCACGAAATCAAATCACTGGCTCTGTAACAGTGAAGGACTCAGAGGGGGGAGGGGAGAGAGGCCAGAGGGCAGGGACACACACACTCCCACATGCACACAGAAGAAAACATTGCTAGCCCCCGTTTCCAGTGTTGCCAGATGGGTGGGTTTCCCACCCAATTGGGCTGGTTTTTAAGCCAGGATGCTGGAAATTTTCGAAGGCTGCGGGCTGCGGGAAATTGGGCTTCTTTTTCGTTGCAGCTGTGCGGGGTTTGCGCTTTTTTCGGGGGCTTCTATTGGTCCAATTTGGTCCAATAGAAGCTTTTCCGGGGTAGGGTTGACATCAGGGGCGGGGTTAATGACATCAGAGGTGATGTCAGGGGCGGGGCTAACGATGTCAGAGGTGACGTTGGGGGCGGGGTTGGTGATGTTGGAGGCGGGGTCGGTGATGTTGGGGGCGGGGTTTGAGTTTGGGTGGGTTTTGGGCTGGTTTAGGGCCGATTTGGGGTGGGGAAAATTTTTCCCATCTGCCCACACTGCCCGTTTCATTTGCATCAGAAACGGGGCTTTTTTACTAGTATCCTAATATTGTGGCTAATACATCTTAATTGTATGACTGGAAGAGTCTGGGGTACATCGTATGGAGAGAAGGTGGCACATATATAAACGAAGGACTCAAATGGATTGATTGGATTTCTGTTTGAAATTTCTGGAATTGAGGAGGAGTGGCCAGAACATGCACAGTGATTAACTACGGAAACAAGGAGACAAGGAGAACTGAGCACAACCTTTTGGTTGAGTGCAGCATTTAAAGCTATATGGATTTTGCAAGCAGCATTTTGTTGGGGATCACAGGCATTTCGAACAGGCAGTTTGAATTTGTATTAGTGAGTCTGCTTTATTAGTATTTTAAGGTATGCACAGAAAGGGGTATGAGTGCGTATGACTGCACATGTGGAAGAAAGAAGATGTTAAACTAGGATGTTTTGTTTGCAGTAAATGATAATCTACTATAATAAAACTCACCCTCAACATTCTGAGGACACTGACGTCAGTGAAGCCAAGCCACTGACAACAGTTCCTTCAGGTTCGAAGGTTCATGGTGGTGAAGCCACCAGGCCCCGCCCTCGAGTCAAACGTCATGACAACGAGGGCGGAGCAAACGTTGAGGGTGAGTTTAATTACTGTAACTGTGCTCTGCCCTCGCGTCAAAACGCGATGACGTCGAGGGCGGCACAGGAAAATCGACACCCACACAGAGCAATGCTAACAACAGCGGCGGCAAACGAACCACCTACAACCGCGACGAGCCACGGGGCAGCCCAGGAAAATCACCACTGATCTCTGTATGTGAGTCACCCCCGTCCCAAAAAAAAGCTAGCGCCCGTTTCATTGCTCAGAGAAACGGGCCTTCTTTCCTAGTAAATAATAAAAGATTTTGTAATGCAGCATAACTTTAATGTGACTTATACTGCTAGTATAGTTAATACAGTTATTCAGTTAAATCTAGCCCAGTATAGTAAGGTTGTTAATGCATATTCATTGAGGATATCCTGAAAACCAGACTGGCTAGGTGTGTCCACAGGACTGGGTTGAGAATCCCTGCTCTAGGCCCAGGGTAAAATTCCTGTTAGGTCTCCAGTCCACTCTCTTCTGATGCTCCTCTTAGTCCAGGGCTTCCCAAACATTTTCGGTTCATGGCACTCTTAGTGTCCAAGCAATTTTTCCCGGCACCCCCTCCCCGGTCATATGGGTCTCCGCACCACCCTCCGGCCACATGGGTCTCCACACCACCCCCGCCACATAGGCCTCCACACACTTCCCCCCCCCCCCACACACACAAAGGTCTCCCTTTCCCTGCAGTCCCATCTTCCCAGAAAGTCCAGCACACCATTCCCTGCAGCCCCTCTCCTCCCATGAATCCAGCACACTTCTGCCTTCCTCAAATCCAGCATCACTCACTACCAGGGCCGCCGAGAGACTGGGCCGGGCCCGGGACAAGGCCGCCCCTGGGCCCTGCCCCTCCCCCAGGTTGTCATCACCCCCACCTGAGGGGGGTCCGGCGCCACAGTCCCACCCGCCTCCGCCACCGGGCCGGGCCCCTTCCACCCAAACCCCCGACAGCAGAAGTGCTGCCTTCTGACTCCGGCATGCGCGGCCCACACAGACGCGCTTCTCTCAGCTGATCTTCGCTGCACTCTGCAGGGCGTCTGTGCGTCTGACGTCAGACACAGAGACGCCCTGCAGAGTACAGCGAAGATCAGCTGAGAGGAGCGCATCTGTGTGGGCCGCGCACGCCGGAGTCAGAACAGAAGACAGCACTTCTTTTGGCAGGGGTTCGGGTGGAAGGGGCCCGGTGGCGGTGGAGGGTGGGACTGCGGTGCCGGGCCCCCTTGGAGGCCCGGGCCCCAGGGATTTTGTCCCCCCTCTCCCCCCTCTCAGCGGCCCTGCTCGCTACCTTCCTTCCTGCAGGTCCAGGATCACTGCCGCTTCCTTCTCCTTCCCCCACCGCCACTCCAGTGTTTGCAGCTTACATTTTCGGGCTGTCTGCGATTCACACAGGCATGCAGTCGAGGGCCTTCCCAGTCTGCCACGTACGGCCCTCTCTGATGTAACTTCCTGTTGCGAGGGCCGGACGCAGCAGAGGGAAGTCCCTGCAGTGCCTGTGTGAATTGCAGACAGCCCGAAAATGTAAGCTGTAAGCACTGCAGCAGTGGCGGGGGAAGAAGCAGGAAGTGGTAGATTCTGGACCTGCGGGAGGGGAAAGTAAGGAGTAATGCTGGATTGTGGGTGGCAGGAGGGAGGTCAAGATTTGCCACGGCACCCCTGAGACTTGGCTGTGGTGCACCAGAGTGTCATGGCGCACAGTTTGGGAAACGATTTCGGTCTTTCAAAATGTAGGCAAGGGTTCTTCTCTCCTTTCTGTGAATTACAAATTTTGCTCAGCATCACCATTTATGATTTTGAAAATAGTTACCAAAAGCTTAAATTGTATTCTGACCTCTATCAGGAGCTGCACTGGCTACCGATCGAGATCAAGATACAATTTAAGCTTTTGGTAACTATTTTTAAAGTCATACATGGCGATGCTCCAGTATGTCTAAATAATGAGTGGAGTGGAACAGGTGGATGTGAAGCGTCTGTTCACGCTTTCCAAAAATACTAGGACTAGGGGGCATGCGATTAAACTACAGTGTAGTAAATTTAAAACAAATCGGAGAAAATTTTTCTTCACCCAACGTGTAATTAAACTCTGGAATTCATTGCCAGAAAATGTGGTGAAGGCAGTTAGCTTAGCAGAGTTTAAAAAGGGGTTGGACGGTTTCCTAAAGGACAAGTCCATAAACCGCTACTAAACGGACTTGGAAAAATCCAAAATCCCAGGAATAACATGTATAGAATGTTTGTACGTTTGGGAAGCTTGCCAGGTGCCCTTGGCCTGGATTGGCCGCTGTCGTGGACAAGATGCTGGGCTCGATGGACCCTTGGTCTTTTCCCAGTATGGCATTACTTATGTACTTATGTCTAAGTGACTGGATCACATTTCTGTACAATGAATCTCTTTATAAAACTCATAATTAGATGCTGCTATGTTTTCCATCAGTTCATAAAATTAGATCATGAAAAATGTTTAATTCTTCGCTTAAGTATTAGGCAGTTTTAGTTTGGAACTCTTTACCTTCGCAGATTTGGTTCCTCTTAGCTTATCTAGTATTCAGAAAAACTTTGAAAACTTTTCTTTTTCGAAAACACGAAGTATTGTGAACGTAAATTGTGTGATTATTTGTAATTCCTGAAATGTTGGTTATCCAGTCATGTTGAATTTGTGTAATCTGCTTAGAACTGACAAGGTATTTGTGGAATAGAAGTTTGGTATAACATAACTTAACCATAACATAAGATAACAGGATTCACCCAGGGCTTAGGTCCTATCATTTCTCTCCTGCAGGCCTCCAGCGCTCATGAGGTCCATCACACTCTAGCTTCAATCCTTATCCCCATCAGCACTGTGGCAGCTTCAAGAGGAGTAGCCTAGTGGTTAGTGCAGTGGGATTTGATCCTGGGGAACTGGGTTCAATTCCCACTACAGCTCCTTGTGACTCTGTGCAAGTCACTTAACCCTCCATTGCCCCTGGTACAAAATAAGTACCTTAATATATATGTAAACCGCTTTGAATGTAGTTGCAAAAAAACCTCAGATAGGCGGTATATCAAGAACCCCATTTCCCTTCCCCCTGTCCCTTATGACATCACAATATCAGAAGTGAGCCAAGTATCGGGCAATAAAGCATTGTGACATCACTGATGAGGTTGGCTCTTATTGGTGGAATGAGTGGAGGAGTAGCCTAGTGGTTAGTGCAGTGGGCTTTGATCCTGGGGAACTGGGTTCAATTCCCACTACAGCTCCTTGTGACTCTGGGCAAGTCACTTAACCCTCCATTGCCCCAGGTACAAAATAAGTACCTGGATATAATATGTAAACCACCTTGATTGCAACCACAGAAAGGTGGTATATCAAGTCCCATCCCCTTTCTATGAGGACAAGCTCAGATCTCCCCTGCTATTTATGTGGACCAGACTAGACTGGCAGACCCTGTGCTTCCTCTAGATTAGGAAACCAAGGCTCAAATGGGAAACCCAGTGCTTCTCCTATCTCCTGGACCTCCTCAGGGAAGGATGAACTCCAGGAAACACCCTACCCTCAGGTTTTATACCTCCCTCCATAAGCTAAGGCTGAGGATTGATTGCATGCACTACTTCCACTGCATGCAAATTTCTCTCATGCATATTCAGTGTAGATATCCAGAAAACCTGACTGGCTGAGGTTGCCCAGGGACAAGTTTGGAAGCCACTGACTGATCTATGAGAATGCAATGGATAACCTCCACCAGTGATTCCCAAACTTGATCCTGGAGGCACCTCAGCTGGTCAGGTTTTCAGGATATCCACATTGACTATTCATGAGAGATATTTGCATGCACTGCCTCCTCTACATGCAAATCTCTTTCATGAATATTTATTGTAGTTATCCTGAAAACATGACTGGCTGGGGTGCCTTCAGGACAGGTTTGGGAACCACTGACCTACACAAAGCAACAGTTACAATCTTGAAAGGCAGTGGGACAGGGTTGAACGTTTGGGTGACAGAGGTAGGAGAAGTGGAAGAGAATGTTGGATTCTCCATGGATTATGTGGGCAACAAGTGAATGAATCTCAGCTGGGCAGCCTGGATGGGCCATTTTGGTCTCTAGGAAGTGACAGTTACTATATGATGTATCCTTTGGGTGCTACAAAGCAGGCACTAGTGTTCCCTATCCAATGCAAATCTTTTAGCAGTGCCTACTCCACCCTATCTCTCATTTTATCTTCCCCTGTCACTGGAGGGGGAGGTATGCAAGATAAAAGGAGTAGAAGGTATTCCATGGTGACATGGAAAAATGATATGATAGTAGCCTTTACAAGAATATGGGCTCTTTTGTTAATCGCATAAAATTCAAGCTCCTCCTCCTTACCTACAAATGCACTCAGTCTGCGGCTCCTCACTACCTCTCCACCCTCATCTCCCCCTATGTTCCCGCCCGTAACCTCCGCTCACAGGACAAAGCCCTCCTCTCAGTACCCTTCTCCACCACTGCCAACTCCAGGCTCTGCTCATTCTGCCTTGCCTCACCCTATGCCTGGAACAATCTTCCTTTACCCATACGCCATGCCCCCTCCCTACCCATCTTCAAATCCCTGCTTAAAACTCACCTCTTCAATGCTGCCTTCGGCGCCTAACCGCTCGAGAAATATAGAATGCCCCAATCTATCCACCCTATCAGATTAACTGTTCACTTGTCCTCATCGTAAGCTCTTCTGAGCAGGGACCGTCCTTATTCGTTAATTTGTACAGGGCTGCGTAACCCTAGTAGCACTCTAGAAATGTTAAGTAGTAGTAGTAGATTGTACACTTGTCTTTAGATTGTTCTCTTGTCTTTTAGATTGTAAGCTCTTTGAGCAGGGACTGTCCTTCTATGTTTAAATTGTACAGTGCTGCGTAACCCTAGTAGCACTTTAGAAATGTTAGTAGTAGTAGTAGTAATTGGATACACATGCGCATTTAGAATATTTCATGTGTTCTGAGGGTGGTGAGAAGTTAAGTCAGGGAGGGGCATAATAGGGAAGGTGAGGGGTGGCCTTGGTATATTATTGTTTCTCATGTATGTTGTGTGGGGATGCAATGAGGGGACTTACCGAATAGCACACAGTGAGTCAAGCAAAGGTCCATCAAGCCCAGCATCCTGTTTCCAACAGTGGCCAATCCAGGTCACAAATACCTGGCAAGATCCCAAAAAAGTACAAAACATTTTATACTGCTTATCCCAGACATAGTGGATTTTTCCCAAGTCCATTTAATAATGGTCTATGGACTTCTCCTTTAGAAAGCCGTCCAAACCTTTTTTATACTCCGCTAAGCTAACCGCCTTTACCACATCCTCTGGCAACGAATTCCAGAGTTTAATTACACGTTGAGTGAAGAAATATTTTCTCCGATTCGTTTTAAATCTACTACATTGTAGCTTCATCGCATGCCCCCTAGTCCTAGTATTTTTGGAAAATGTAAACAGACGCTTCACATCTACCCGATCAACTCCACTCATTATTTTATAGACCTCTATCGTATCTCCCCTCAGCCGCCTTTTCTCCAAGTTGAAGAGCCCTAGCTGCTTTAGCCTTTCCTCATAGGGAAGTCGTCCCATCCCCTTTATCATTTTTGTCACCCTTTTCTGCACCTTTTCTAATTCCACTATATCTTTTTTGAGATGCGGCGACCAGAATTGAACACAATATTCGAGGTGCGGTCGCACCATGGAGCGATACAAAGGCATTATAACATCCTCATTTTTGTTTTCCATTCCTTTCCTAATAATACCTAACATTCTATTTGCTTTCTTAGCCGCAGCAGCACACTGAGCAGAAGGTTTCAACGTATCATCAACGACGATACCTAGATCCCTTTCTTGGTCTGTGACTCCTAACGTGGAACCTTGCATGACGTAGCTATAATTTGGGTTCCTCTTTCCCACATGCATCACTTTGCATTTGCTCACATTAAACGCCATCAGCCATTTAGACGCCCAGTCTCCCAGTCTCGTAAGGTCCTTTTGTAATTTTTCACAATCCTCCTGCGATTTAAGGACTTTGAATAACTTTGTGTCATCAGAAAATTTAGTTACTCTCATCTCTAGGTCATTTATAAATATGTTAAAAAGCAGCGGACCCAGGACAGACCCCTGGGGTACCCCACTAATTACCCTTTTTTGACCCTTGCAGTTGCTCCTCTAAGTTTTGTTTTCACTATTCTTCTCATTTTATCATAGTCTCCTTTTTTAAAGTTAAACGCTAATGTATTTGATTTCCTATGTATACTTACTTCAAAGCTGTATGTTCCTGATATTATACTGGAGTGTTCTTTGTAGAGTTTCCATACTATATTTGCAGGATTTAGCAGTGAGCTGAATTTTGGGTTTCAGTATGTGATATTTGTTTTACGATTAGCAATGTTCTCTTTAGCTGTTTGCTATATGTGGCCTAATAAAGAGTTGAAAAATAAATCAAAACAATGGCCAACACCAAATGAAGTTTCTGATGGATTTCGGTCTCCATGTGTGTGTGTGTGTGTGTGTGTGTGTGTATGTATTGTGGGAGGGGGGAGGGAAGGGGAGGGGGAGCCACAGTATCCATGCATCCATGTGATGTGTGGTCACAAAACTATCCTAAAACTCAGCCCATGGCATAAAATCCAGATCCCCAGCTAAGGTTAACTTTGTATTTTTCATGTGAAAAGCTGGAAATCATTCACAGAGGAAAGCTATGATGTTACACAGTAGGTGACGTTCTTTCAGCTGTAATGATGATTGAGTCAAATCTTCCTTTTCTCCTCTGTCTCTCTGCCATTTCCCTGGCCAGCGCGGAGACAAAAATACCTTGTTTTCATGTAAGAGAGTTTGTTTCCATTCCAAAAGTGGAAAGACTAAATACTCTGAGGATTTGTTTTTATAGACGTCGGATCTCATTTGTTTTACATGCGCTGGCACTGGTAAGAACACTGCTTGATTCCACCTGGGAATCTGACAGCAGCAGCCTCTGGGTTCTAATCCCACCTCCTGCCACCTACTTTCTGCATGATATGGGACAAGTCACTTTGTGCTCTTTAGGTCCTGGTTCGGGCTGGTCCTATTAACCCACTGTTTTGCAAATGCCTATTTACCCCTAATTCTCTAAACTTGTACGCACAGTTTTACACTTAGGACTAAATTCAGTAAATGGCTCCCAAATTTGGGCAAGTAAGTCAAACACGGCAAGGGTGACAAAGGAAAGAGCAGGAGATGTTCAAGCGTGCACACACCTTTTTTGTCGGAAGAAAGCAGCAAGGTATTAGACATCAAGTGTATTTCATTAAGGCCAGCTAAGAATCATCATACATCTAATAGAAGGCTCCTGAGGAAGGCCTTTTTAGGCTGAAATATGACGTGTCAAGTCTTGGATGTTACAATAAAGCCAATTGATGGACGTTGTCTGCTGCTTTTTCCTTTGTCACCCTCGCTATGTTTGACTTGTTTGCGTGTCTGCAAGGGTTACTGTTCTTCTGTCTTTTTGTCGCGTCCCAAATTTGGTCACCAAAAAAATGAATGCTAAGCGCTATTCTATAAATGGCGCTCCGAGTTGGATTCTGTTTATAGAATAGTGCTTAGCGCTGGAGCCGCACCCAGTTTTGAGTGCGAGAATTTACACCAACTGAAACTTGCTGTAAATCTTCGCGCTTAAATTAGGTGCAGATCTCTCGTATTTTATAATACTGCGCCACATCTGACGTGAATGCCCCTGACCCACCCATGCCTCTCCCATGCCCACGCCCCCTTTTCAGTTGTGCGCTAGAAAATTTACGTGTGCGTCTGTATAGAATAGCACCTAGCAAGATGCACTTGTAAATTCAAATTCTTGACAATTAGCACCAATAATTGCTTGTAGGTGCCCAATTAGTGACGCTAATGGGCTCTTTACTCAGTTAAGTTGTATGCACAAATTGGGTGCACGCCCAGCTTTGCATGCACAATTTTGAGCACCATTTATACAATTTGGGGGATAGTGTGCAAAGTTGCACACGCTAGTTATAGAATAGTCAGCTAAATTGCATTAACAACCAATTTTTGGCTATAATTGGTGTTTATGTGTGTTACTGCCCTAAACTAGTGTTCTGCAAATTGCATGTGCAAAATCCAAAGCACGTAAGTGCAAGGGAGTTATAGAGCAGGGAGGGGTATGCATGAGTCAGGGGCGTGTTCAGCACTTGTGCACACAGGTCATAAAATAATGTCAGTTGTGCATCTAATTGCCAGCAGTTAGGTGTGAGCATTTACACCAGTCATTGAGCTAGCGTAAATGTTTGTGCCTACAGTTAGGTGGGTAACTGAGGGGCCCTTTTCCTAAGCCACGGTAGGCGCTACGCACATGCAGCGCGTGCCCAAATGAGACTACCGCCAGGCCAGCGCACCCTCCTGATGGTAATTTCAGATGTTGCTGCGCCCATAACGCATGGATAAACTATTTATTTATTTCCTCCTACACATGCTGGTTCTGGTAGTAATCGGCACTTGGTGTGCGCCAACCAGTCACCATGCGTGTAGCGTGGGAGCCTTCACTGCTAGATCAATGGGTGGCGTTAAAGGCTCAGGCCAGTTTTGGACATGTGCTGGTTTCATTTTTCCCGTCCCATTAAAAAAAACGCCATTTTTTGTAGATTTAGTAAAAACTGGCCCGGCGCACACCCAATAGACATGTCTACGCTACTGCAGGCCACTTTTTACCGCGGCTTAGTAAAAGGACCCCTATGGTCTTACACTAGTATTCAATAATGGCAATTGTGCACACAATTACTAATGTAGAATTCACACTTCGCACACATCATCCCAGTACCTAACCTTAGGCGTTCTATAGAAAATTACCCCCTTGCTGCCTATCATGGAAAGAAATCAGTTCCACTAGCTGAAAGGTTGGTACTTTCCTGGGAGAAGGTCCAGAAGAACATCTGATCTCCTGAGTTTTAGTATGGCACCTTATTAGTTGGATTCTTTGATGTATTGTTTTCTTTTTGTAAAATGTTTTGTTTATGTTTGTTTTTGAATTTTTATGTATGTTTTATTATGTAAGCCGCCTAGGGATAAGCAGGGTATAAATTTTTTAAACAAATAAAATAAATGATATAATCTCATGAGAGGAACATTTTTGCCCCAAAGTTCTGTGGTCTCCCTAAACCCACATTCCAGGGAAGATGGGAGTGGTTGGTACTGGAAAGTGATGTTTGGTGTGAGGGCTTCTGCCATTTATTATCCACACCACCAACCTCATCCTACATCCCCACTTTACTTGGGCTGTGATGAACACCAGTCTTGTGCTTGGACAGGAATATCCATGGGTCATCATCTCTCATTGTGCATAATCTCTGCTCCTCCAAAGAGACACACACTGACCAAGAGGTCATGGCTCAGCTTCAGGACAGGAGCACACCTTTGTGTGTGTGCGTGTGGGTGTCTGAAAGTTTTTCAGACTGTTTGTGACGTTTCCAAAGTTCCTGCACTACAACAACTTTATTACTGGTCTTAATGGTGTCTCAGAGGGGCCTAATCGAACAGCGCCGGCCATCTATATGGCTGGCGACATAAACAGCGGTCCCGAACCGTATTATCAAAAAAGATGGCTGGTCATCTTTCATTTCAATAATACGGTTCGGGCTGGCCAAATGTCAGAGATGGCCGGGTTTGAGATGGCCGGCATCGGTTTTCGCCGATAATGGAAACCGAGGCCGGCCATCTCAAACCCGGCCAAATCCAAGCTATTTGGTCATGGGAGGGGCTAGCATTTGTAGTGCACTGGTCCCCCTGATATGCCAGGACACCAACCGGGCACCCTAGGGGGCACTGCAGTGGACTTCAAAAATTGCTCCCAGATGCTTACTTCCCTTACCATAACCCCTAAATCCCCCCCAAAACCCACTCCCCACAACTGTACACCACTACCATAGCCCTTAGGGGTGAAGGGGGGCACCTACATGTGGGTGCAGTGGGTTCTGGGGAGGGGGTTTAGAGGACTCAGCACCTACCATCACAAGTGTAACAGGTAGGGGGGGTGGACCTGGGTCTGCCTGCCTGAAATGCACTGCACCCACTAAAAACTGCTCCAGGGACCTGCATACTGCTGTCATGGAGCTGGGTATGACATTTCAGGCTGGCAAAAAAATGATTTTTAATTTTTTTTGGGTGGGAGGGGGTTGGTGACCACTGGGGGAGTAAGGGGAGGTCATCCCCGATTCCCTCCAGTGGTCATCTGCTCAGTTGGGGCACTTTTTTGAGACTTAGTCCTAAAAATAAATGGACCAAGTGAAGCCGGCAAAATACTCCTCAGAGCTGGCCTTCTTTTTTTCCATAATCGGCCGAAGCCGGCCATCTCGTAACCATGCCCCCATCCCGCCTTCCATACCCTGCCGAAATGCCCCTTGAACTTTGGCCGGCCCTGTGACGGAAAGCAGTTGAAGCCGGCGAAAATCAGCTTTCGATTCTACCGATTTCGCCGGCTTCAGGAGATGGCCGGTCATCTCTCGATTTTTGTCAGAAGATGGCCGGCCTTCTCGTTCGAAAATAAGCTGGATAGCCTGCAAAGCAACTCACACAACCACTAAAATTCTGTACTGCAATGTGAGTGTGCTGGGGTGACTGCATTTCTCAGGAAGTTGTATGTGATGGCTCTGGGGAGTGTGGCCTCCCTTCCTCCTCCAACCCAGATGTTAAAACTTCCTCGAAGGTTTGTCTAGTTTACCGGACCCTGGGGATAAAGGAAACAGAGAGCACCTGCATGTACAGAAGATGCATTCAGGAGCAGTGCGTGCGCTGGGAGTGGACGATGGGGTATTTCCTAGAGATTTTCATTTCCACAGCTATTACTCTCCTCATCACCTGGGATTATGCTCAGTCTTGCTCCGAAGTACAGAGAGCCTCATCAGGAAGGAAGACTTGGCACTGATCAGGGAGATGTTGGAGTGCAAGGAAGAGGCAGGGACAGGAGAAATGGAGGAGAGGAGGAACTTGGGGAAAATCCACTATTTCTGGGATAAGCAGTATAAAATGTTTTGTACATTTTTGGGATCTTGCCGGGTATTTGTGACCTGGATTGACCACTGTTGGAAACAGGATGCTGGGCTCGATGGACCTTTGGTCTTTCCCAGTATGGCAATACTTATGTACTTACGACCTTGGGTGGACACTGATGGGGGTCTGAGCTTTCATACTGTGCACAAGAGGGGTTTCCACCCTTGAGATCAAAGAAGGAAGGGTTAATCTCCTGCAGTCCAGCACCATGGCGTTCTTCTCACCAGCTGAACTTGGGAGAACTCTGCAGTCAATTCAGTTTTGGGGAGAACCCAGCATAAAATCCCTGAAGCACCAGTTATAATGAAGAAAAAGATAGTACTCACCCCCTCTGCCCCAACAACCCACATCTCCTCAATTCTCCCATTCCCACTCCCTCCTCTTTCTGCTCTGTTTCTCTCACCAGCTTTTGTGGTGTTTGACCTGAGCATCCACAAAGGTCATTAATACAACAAGGGGTACCAAAATCAGTGCTGGTGAGTGGAGGGAGATCTTTACGAAGCAATAGGAAAGAAAATCAACACGGGGGGGGGGGGGGGGGGCACACCATGCACAGATTTCTTTGGTAATGGAATGAGAGGGGGGAGGGGGAAGCAACCAGAGGGTCTTTAGCACCTGATGGCTCACAGGCACACACTGATTTTTTTTTTTACCATATAGCCACCCCTTGAAAATTTCCCCAGGGACCACCCAAATGATGTGAGGGGAAGTGGGGGGGGGGGGGGGGGGGATGGTGGTTAATCAAGCTTAATATAAATAAATTCATTAGGCTGAAAATAGGAGGGAGAGTCTATGAGGCTCTTTACTAATGATTGGTGTCACTGGGCCCATTTTATTCCCTGCCAGCGGCGTAGCGAGGCCGGCTGACACCCGGGGCGGGTCGCCGCTGCGCACCCCCCCCCCCCGGGTGCAGCGCGGCGCCCCCCTCGGTGCGCGCATCCCCGCCCCAGAGTGCATCATTACCGCTGGCGCTCCGCCCCGCCGAGTGCACGTCATCTCTGGGAGCTGCGTCGGCTCCGTTGGTTCCCTGCTTTCTCTGCCCCAGAAGTAACCTGTTCCGGGGCAGAGAGAGCAGGTAACCAGCAGCACCAACACCCCCCCCCCCCAGCGCGTACACCCGGGGCGGACTGCCCCACCGCCCCACCTTCCTACGCCACTGTTCCCTGCTGCAAATAACATGTGCTAATCACTAGTGAAAGACCTCCTATATCTTTAAAGGGGTCCCCCATTGCCATCTCTGAATTTTAAAGGTGGGCACCACAGGCCTTACTTTTTATTCCTCTTTGTCCCACCCCTCCCCCTTCCCATTCATCCCTATCTGTTTTCCCCTCTCCCTGCCTGCTTCTTCTTTCCATGGATGGACTGACAGTGCTCTGGGCCCCTGGACAGTAAGGATAATTGGGCTCCTCTGGCTGTTGCCCGCACCCCCCTATATATACACTGCCGCCCTATTCTTTCCTGCCTGCTGCCGCTGCTTGGAAGAGTGTGCCCGGCGTCTCCGTGTTTTCAAAATGGCTGCTGAACCTTCCTGTGGTAGTTTTGCAGTTCTCGGCAGTCTCGCAGACTTCCGCAGAGAAGTCTAAGTAGTCATTTTGAAAATGTCGCAGTGCCGGGCAGAGTAGCGGCAGCAAAGAGGGGGGATCTTTCCTGCCCCTGAAGAGTCCACTAGACCACCAGGGCCCGTCAAGATGGGAATGAGAGGCTGTAATTTGGAGGGGGAGAGAAAGCCTCTGGACCCTGGAGCATTGCCTGGTTGCCCATATGGTCAGTTCACCCCTGCCTCTTTCCCTTCTTCCTTTTATAGGATTCCCATCTTCTCTGCTGTTCCCAGTCCAAGTTCCAGTACTGATATTCCTAACTGGTAGGAACATTTCCAGTCTTGTATGCTGTAATGGAAAATGTAGCTCTGAGCTGTCCTGGAGGATTCTTGGAATGTGTTTCATTTTGTCTGGCTTCTGATGTTACAGGGCTGGCTAGAAACTGAGGCCCAAGGCCAGTACAAGGCTATTAGGATCCTAGGTGAACCTTCAGGTATCATTCAGACCCTTAGCTCCCACCACCTGACATTTTGACGGTTAAACTCAACAACTGTAGCCACCCCAACTTCAACTCTCCCAGCACAATATTTAAAAATACATAATGGGACAACATATTTTTAAACATTGAACTTTGTGTCCTGTATATAAATATAGCCAGTATAATTTCCAAAAACCATTTGTCTGAATAACTGGGCTGCTTGAAAAATTACCCATCTCCTTTCTGCCTATCTATCTCTCTTCTTATGATCCATCTGCCTCCCTTTCACTTTTTTCCTCTGGCTGTCTCTCCTTTCTCCCTGCCAACCTCTCTCTCTCTCTTCTTAATGTTTCCTCTGTCTCCCTCTCACTGTCTCTCCTTTCTCTCCGCCTATCTCTCTCCCTCTCTCTCTCTCCCTCTCTCTCTCTCCCTCTCTCTCTCTCTCTTTAATGTTACATCTGTCTCCCTCTCACTTTCTTCCTTTGGCTGTCTCTCCTTTCTCCCTGCCCATCTCTCTCCCTCTCTCTCTCCCTCTCTCTCTTTAATGTTTCCTCTGTCTCCCTCTCACTGTCTCTCCTTTCTCCCCACCCATCTCTCTCCCTCTCTCTCTCTCTCTCTCTCTCTCCCTCTCTCTCTTTAATGTTTCCTCTGTCTCCCTCTACTTTCTTCCTCTGGCTGTCTTTCCTTTCTCCCTGCCAACCTCTCTCTCTCTCTCTTCTTAATGTTTCCTCTGTCTCCCTCTCACTGTCTCTCCTTTCTCCCCACCCATCTCTCTCCCTCTCTCTCTTTAATGTTACATCTGCCTCACTCTCACTTTCTTCCTCTGGCTGTCTCTCAATGTTTCCTCTGTCTCCCTCTCCCTTTCTTCCTCTGGCTGTCTCTCCTTTCTCACTGCCCATCTCTCTCTCTCTCTCTCTCTCTCTCTCTCCCTTCTTAATGTTTCCTCTGTCTCCCTCTCACTTTCTTCCTCTGGCTGTCTCTCCTTTTCCCCTGCCCATCTCTTTCTTTTCTTAATGTTTCCTCTGTCTCCCTCTCACTTTCTTCCTCTGGCTGTCTCTCCTTTCTTACTGCCCATCTCTCTCTCTCTCTCTTCCTAATGTTTCCTTCATCTCCCTCTCACTTTCTTCCTCTGTCTGTCTCTCCTTTCTCCCTGCCAACCTCTCTCTCTCTCTCTCTCTCTCTCCCTTCTTAATGTTTCCTCTGTCTCCCTCTCACTTTCTTCCTCTGGCTGTCTCTCCTTTTCCCCTGCCCATCTCTTTCTTTTCTTAATGTTTCCTCTGTCTCCCTCTCACTTTCTTCCTCTGGCTGTCTCTCCTTTCTTACTGCCAACCTCTCTCTCTCTCTCTCTCTCCCTTCTTAATGTTTCCTCTGTCTCCCTCTCACTTTCTTCCTCTGGCTGTCTCTCCTTTCTCCCTGCCAACCTCTCTCTCTCTCTCTCTCTCTCTCTCTCTCCCTTCTTAATGTTTCCTCTGTCTCCCTCTCACTTTCTTCCTCTGGCTGTCTCTCAATGTTTCCTCTGTCTCCCTCTCACTTTCTTCCTCTGTCTGTCTCTCCTTTTCCCCTGCCCATCTCTTTCTTTTCTTAATGTTTCCTCTGTCTCCCTCTCACTTTCTTCCTCTGGCTGTCTCTCCTTTCTTACTGCCCATCTCTCTCTCTCTCTTCCTAATGTTTCCTTCATCTCCCTCTCACTTTCTTCCTCTGTCTGTCTCTCCTTTCTCCCTGCCAACCTCTCTCTCTCTCTCTCTCTCTCTCTCCCTTCTTAATGTTTCCTCTGTCTCCCTCTCACTTTCTTCCTCTGGCTGTCTCTCCTTTTCCCCTGCCCATCTCTTTCTTTTCTTAATGTTTCCTCTGTCTCCCTCTCACTTTCTTCCTCTGGCTGTCTCTCCTTTCTCCCTGCCAACCTCTCTCTCTCTCTCTCTCTCTCTCTCTCTCTCCCTTCTTAATGTTTCCTCTGTCTCCCTCTCACTTTCTTCCTCTGGCTGTCTCTCAATGTTTCCTCTGTCTCCCTCTCACTTTCTTCCTCTGTCTGTCTCTCCTTTTCCCCTGCCCATCTCTTTCTTTTCTTAATGTTTCCTCTGTCTCCCTCTCACTTTCTTCCTCTGGCTGTCTCTCCTTTCTTACTGCCCATCTCTCTCTCTCTCTCTTCCTAATGTTTCCTTCATCTCCCTCTCACTTTCTTCCTCTGTCTGTCTCTCCTTTCTCACTGCCCATCTCTCTCTCTCTCTCTCTCTCTCTCTCTCTCTCCCTTCTTAATGTTTCCTCTGTCTCCCTCTCACTTTCTTCCTCTGGCTGTCTCTCCTTTTCCCCTGCCCATCTCTTTCTTTTCTTAATGTTTCCTCTAGTCTCCCTCTCACTTTCTTCCTCTGGCTGTCTCTCCTTTCTTACTGCCCATCTCTCTCTCTCTCTCTTCCTAATGTTTCCTTCATCTCCCTCTCACTTTCTTCCTCTGTCTGTCTCTCCTTTCTCCCTGCCAACCTCTCTCTCTCTCTCTCTCTCTCTCTCTCTCTCTCTTCCTAATGTTTCCTTCATCTCCCTCTCACTTTCTTCCTCTGTCTGTCTCTCCTTTCTCCCTGCCAACCTCTCTCTCTCTCTCTCTCTCTCTCTCTCCTTCTTAATGTTTCCTCTGTCTCCCTCTCCCTTTCTTCCTCTGGCTTCTCTTTCTTCCTGTCCCTGCTTCTCTTTTTTGTAATCTGTCAAGATGTATCTTTGCCTTTTCTCTGTGTATGTTCTTTACAGCTTCTTCTACTCTTTTTCCTTCTTCTCTCTCCCAGTAACTTTCTTCTCCTTTGTCATATTTACTCTGAAGCCATATTTGTATCTTTTCTGCACTGTGCTTCTGTTTCTCTGTGTACAAACATCTGTAACCTGGAAACCACTTGGGAACTAACCAGATTATTGCAGCTGGATTTTTGAAAATTATTATGAAATTGGAATTATTATGAAATTGTACCACTGCACTTTGGTGCTGCCGTCCTCTTAATTTCTTTTTTTTTTTTTTTTAGTTGGGTGGGGGGGGGGGGGGGGGGGGTTGGAGAGATGAATCTGTGGACCTCCTTAACCTTTTCCTAGAGTCTCAAACCAGCCACTGGCCAAGTTGTGAAGGAGATATGAAAGCCCAAGGATACACAGTGAGTGTGTGACAGCAGTGAGACTTGGGTCTTTCTCTTCAGATTTCAAAACTTGAATCCTTGTCTTCCCTAGATCACATGCCTACCTCTCCAGGGCCAAGAGAGGCAGAGCCAGGATTGCAAACACACTGCATCCAGTCTGGGCTGTGTGTGTGTGTGATTCTGCCTCAGGCTGAGGTTTGTGTAACAGTAAAAGCCATCACATGTAAAAACACACACATATATAGTCACACACATGTATATTTGCTGGGATGCTCTCCGCTAAGCGCAAATTCTATGTAGTCAATTACATGCTTATTTGTTATTATGGAATCTCTTATATAATAATTCGTCAATCTGCGTCCCTGGATGGCTGGCTGGTTTTGTTCGTAACCGTATGCAAATGAGGTACACGTAATTGGCTCGCCTCCAGCTTTCCCTCTCAGTGTACCGCCCTCACGGAAAGAGGAAATTACGTCAGAGGAGGGCGGGACACTGAGAGAGAAGAAAAGGTAAGGCTGGAGGCGAGCTGAGCCTGCTGCTTTCACTGAAGCCGCTGCGACTTCGGGTAAAATAAAAGTTTTAAAGGAAGGGCGGCAGGAAGGAAAGGAGGGCTGTTGTGGGAGAAGAGGGTGGGCAGGTGAGGGCTGGGGTTGAACTGGAACTTGGGTGCTTAAAAGGGGGGCAGGTGGGGGCTGGGGTGAGTCACTGGACATGGAGGGGAGGGGAGAATCGCTGGATATGGATGGGAGGGGAGAATCACTGGATATGGAGGGGAGGGGAGAATCGCTGGACATGGATGGGATGGGAGGGGAAGGCAGGGCAGGGGAGAATCGCTGGACATGGAGGGAAGGGCAGGGGAGAGATAAGAATTCTCATAGACGAGAGCCTTCCTAGGGCCCGTTTCATTTTTGGAGAACTGGGCTTTTTTTTTTTTGCTTGTATTAGCATAAATCCGCATTTATGTGCCTCACTTTAGGCATGACCCCTTATGCCATGTCAGAGGCTGGTGTAAATTCTCATGCCTAAATGCTGCCAGTTATGTGCTTAACTAACAGTATTCTATAACCTTAGGCTGTAAGTGCTGGACCCACCCCTGACCCGCCCATGCCCCTCCCACATCTACTCCCCCATAGCAGTTACATGCTATAGAATTTGCATGGTGCCAACTATGTGCAGTTATGGGCATACCTGCAAATTATTGCCAATTCGCACTTGCTTCCCCATAACCTCTTTGCCCCTGTTCCGTGGTCTCTCCACCCCCAGTTCTGCAGTCAGAGAAGGATATTTAGTTGCATGAGGTTCTCCTGGAATGCCTGCTCAGGACATCTGCAGGAAACGGAGGCTGGAAGTGTCCAAGCCAGGAATCAGCAGGAGACAGGGAATGAGAGGATTATCAGAGGAAACTGCAGACCTTTACTCAGAAAGGAGGTGTCTTTGGAAAGAAGAAACATTTTTTTTCCAATTATATTTATGTTCAGGCCACCAGATTTTTGTGTCCTTTTACTGAGGAGGTGAGCATAAGATGCTCTGCTGATATTCCAGTCCTGAGGCCCTCACACAAAGGTCTGCCACTACTTCTCAGTCCTATCCTGCAACACCCCCTACCATTCCAGTACTGAGACCCCCTTCACCGCTCCCCCCCAAAGCCCTGCTCCTTTTCCTCAGTCCTGGTCACAGCATCCCCTACCATTCCAGTACTGAGACCACTTTACCCCCTTCCCCCCCACAAACAAAGCTCTGCTCATGCTCCTCATTCTTGTCCTGCAGCATCTCTTAGCATTGCAGTACTGAAACCCCCTTCAGCCCCCCCCCCCCCATAGAGCTCTGCTTATGCTCATCACTCCTGTCCTGCAGCGCCCCCTGCCATTTCCCCTTTTCATCCCCCTCACAAAGCTCTGCTCCTGTTCCTCAATTCTGTCCTGCAGCACCCCGTCCTTACTGTTGCGGTCCTGAGACCCATTTTCATCCCCCCCCACGCAAAGCTCTGCACATGTTCCTCAGAACTGTCCTGCAGCGCCCCCTATCATTTCATACTGAGACCTCCTCCAAACACACATACAACTGCTGGTGCCCCCTTCATCCTGCCCTGAAATGGGCTTGTACTCGGGGGGTTGATCACTGCAGTTATAAAGCTTTACATTTGACTGGCTAGGTGCACCCTTATATTAAGGAAAAGTGACACCTCACTCAGTGAAGTGGTGTCATCTATTGTAAGCACCCTTCTGGAAATCAGGGAACAGGAACATAGCCCCTCTACTTAGTGGAGGAGTGGCCTAGTGGGTACAGCACTGGCCTTGCAATCCCGAGGTGGCCAGTTCAAATCCCACTGCTTCTCCTTGTGATCTTGGGCAAGTCACTTAACCCTCCATTGCCTCAGGTACAAATGTAGATTGTGAGCCTTCCTGGGACAGAGAAATATCCAGAGTACCTGAATGTAACTCACCTTGAGATTCTACATGGAATGTTGCTACTATAGGAGATTCTACATGGAATGTTAATGTTGCTATTCCACTAGCAACATTCCATATAGAAGCCTGCCCTTGCAGATCAGCTAATGCGGCCGCGCAGGCTTCTGTTTCTGTGAGTCTGACGTCCTGCACGTACGTGCAGGACTGTCAGACTCACAGAAACAGAAGCCTGCGCGGCCGCATTGCTGATCTGCAAGGGCAGGCTTCTATATGGAATGTTACTAGTAGAGGAGTAGCCTAGTGGTTAGTGCAGTGGAACATGGAATGTTGCTACTACCTGAAATTCTACACAGAATGTTGTTAGTGGAGGAGTGGCCTAGTGGTTAGAGCACCAGTCTTGCAATCCAGCGGTGGCTGGTTCAAATCCCACCACTGCTCCTTGTGATCTTGGGCAAGTCACTTAACCCTCCATTGCCTCAGGTACAAACTTAGATTGTGAGCCCTTCCTGGGCAGAGAAATATCCAGTGTACCTGAATGTAACTCACCTTGAGCTACTACTGAAAAAGGTGTGAGCAAAATCTAAATAAATACTGCCCAAGAGCACCCACAGTGTTGAGTGAGGATGGTCATCTAGAGGGCCCAGTGAGCCCTGCACTGCTGGGCTGGGATGAAGGTAGAGCATTGCAAACCCTGTGCTCACCTTTAACAGTATTGCAGCGTCACCTCCTGACACATGAAGGCGGGAGAACTAGAGGACATGAATTGAGGTTGAAGGGGGACAGACTTGGGAAAAATATCGGGAAGAGGGTGGTGGATACATGGAATGCCCTCCCGCGGGAGGTGGTGGAGATGAAAATGGTAACGGAATTCAAAAATGCGTGGAAGAAACACAAAGGAATCATGTTCAGAGAATGGATCCATAGAACTTTAGCAGAGATTGGGAAGCAAAGCTAGTGCTGGGCAGACTTCTACGGTCTGTGCCCTGAACATGGCAAGGACAAATCAAGGTCAGGTATTGGATGGACCGTACCAGTCTGTTATCTGCCGTCATCTACTATGTTACTATGAATTCAGTTAGATGACCTGTTCCCAGCCAACAGCTGGAGAAGAGCTTGCATACACCATCTCCTCCTGCCAGGGCCAAGTCTCATGATAAGAGCCACAAAATCATGACTCTTATGACGAGACTTGACCTTGGAAGCAGGAGATGATGCACACGAGGTCTTCTCCAGGTGCTGGTCAAGATTGGGTCATTTAATTAAATAAAGATGTTGGGGGATGTCAAGGTGAGCACCGTGTTTGCCATGCTTACCTCCTATTAAAATTAACAGGTCCCAAATTCAAAGGAGTTTAACTGAGCAAGAGAGGCTTCTGCCTGGTTAAACCTGCTGAGCTGGCCAAGTGCCAGCATTCAGAGGCACTTAACCACTGAATGACACTGTTAATTGGCCAATTCCTAACCACCTTGCCTGGTCTTATGCCAAAACAATGGACTATAGATCTTGGAATTAAAGCAAATTAAGCCAGGTCAAACTAGGCAAGGAAGAGGAAGATAAAGCCAGGCTCAGGCAAAAGCAACAGAGGAGTGGCCTAGTGGTTAAAGCACTGGTCTTGACATCCAGAGGTGCCTTGTTCAAATCCCACTGCTGCTCCTTGTGATCTTGGGCAAGTCATTTAACCCTCCATTGCCTCAGGTAAAATATTTGATTGTGAGCCCTCCAGAGTACAGGGAAATACCCAGTGTACCTGAATGTAACTCACCTTGAGCATAATCCAAGTAAATCAAATCCCCAGACTAAAGGGAAGCTTGATTCCACTTACCTTAGGACCATGACATTGTTCAGGTGCTGTTTCAAAGGGATGCTGCCATGGTACTTCACACACACAACCCTCCCCCTCCCCTCCAATCTATGAGATTTTCCTGGTTTCCCTCAACCTTGCCTATATCCCTTAAAAATCTTAACTCCAGCCCTAGTCACAGCCCTTCCAAGGGCACAGAGGCCCCTGCCTGGTTAAACCCTGCTGAGTGACTTGACATTCAGTGGCTGCTGAATATCTCCACTAACTGGCTAGGTTAGGGGCAGAGCCTCAATTTAGCCAGTTAATGGTGATATTAGGTCTGTCAACCAGTTAAGTGAGCACATAAAATGTTAGGACCAGAGCCAGCTTAACCTATGGACCAGGTGAGGCCAGGGCCGCCGAGAGGGGAGGCAAGGGGTGCAAAATTCCCCAGGCCCGGGACTGCAGTCCAGGACTGGCCAAAATGTCTCACTCCTGGAATGGGTAACTTGGAATCTCTACTATAGGTGTGTCTGTACCTGTATGTGGACTTGTGCAAGTGTATGCTTTCTTGGTCCAGAGATGCTGTTTCCCAGGTCCAGGCTGGAGACTTTTTATCCAGTGCTGGTTTTGAACTTTCATCCCAATGCAGTGTGGGATGTGTAGTGCCCATTGAAAACAGTGCTGCAAGTCCCATAATGCACAAGGATGGGGTGGTCAGAAATCCAGGACTGGCTCAAAATCTCCAGCCTGGAACTGGGTATCTTGACATCTCTGTCTGCTCATGGCTCTGTTTTCACCCTGTGTACTTGTGGGTTTTTGTGTACCTGTGTGGGTCTGTGTACAGTAGTAGAAAGAAGACAACGGAACGCTTATTCCCAGCTTCCAGAACTCTCCACAGATAGCTGTGGACAGCCCCACACATGGGGCAGTGGGGCATGGAAGGATGGGATCGTGTTCAGACATGAGCTCACTTTTCTTTGGTCTTTCTGTAAATAGAAAGCACTTGTGAACCCTCCCAGGGACAGGAGTGTAGGGGCTGGCGATGGGGTGGGGGGGGGGTGGAGGGAGTGGATGGCGAAGGCTGAGGCTCAGCCTGCACTGGAGGTTCCCACGGCACTGAGTAATCTGCCCATCAGCTGCCTTCCGAGCCAGGCCTTAAAAGGCAAACCTGGTGCTAACTTGACCCTGAGTCTCAGAGGGACTGGGGAACAGGACCCTCAGCCGCTGGGGGCAAAGAGCCCAGTGAGCCATGGAAAAAAAAAGTCTGTCTCCACCCCGGAGGAGAAAATAAAGAAATCTGCCCCATGCACTGACCTCCAGACTGTGAGAATAGCTTTCCAAAAAGGAATTTGGTAATGGAGAAAAAATGCTGGGTAGTTTATTTCTGGGCTTCTGCAGCAAAATATGGAAGCCTTTCTGAGTCTTGAAACAGAAGTGCCCCCATGTAGGACGTTTTTGCGATGCGGCTATGACAGCTGACACCAATAACTTACTGCTGTGCATTACTGGAGCTCTGTCTGCCTCTCTCACGTTTATGTGGGGAATTAACTCTGTACTGAGAGGCCAGAAGAGGGATGTCTGAGGTGTTCCTCAGAAATGTATCGTTTCAAAGTCTTGGAAACTCCAGATCCTTCTTAGGATGTTCTGATGGATTCTTGCGTTCCACAGGAAAAGATCAGAATGTTCCTTGTTTCCCTATCCTGTGACCCCCCTCCCCCACCTCCCATGGCACATATGTCCAGGGCCTCCAAGAGACACAGCTGGGCCTGGGGCAAGACTGCCTCCCCCCACCTGGGCTGGTGCAGCTCCGCCGCCTTCCCCCACACTCACGCTGCCCTCCCCCCCCCCCATATTCACGCTGCCTGCTCCCTCACCTTCTGTGTCTGACTGCTCCTGTGTGCCAGGTCCCAGATGATCGCGTTAACGTGGTATCCCATGTCACCCGGGTTATCGTGTTAATGCAATCATCCGGGTCCTGGCCGCACACAGAAGCAGGAGAGAGACAGACCCCAAAGAAGCTTGCCAGCGCCGGGTTCCCCCATGAAGGCCAGGCCTGGGGAATTCTACCCCCCCCCCCCGCCTCCCCCTTCTCGGTGGCCCTGTTGCAGTCTGCTCTAAGGTGCAGAAGCCAGCATGGAGTGATCCCTTGCTGGGGGAATGATGGTATTGTTCCAATTTCTATCATACCCTGCCTCAAACACCTCCTTCCCCCATCCAGAACCATGGGTTGAGATCCCGAGGGCCATCTGTCTGGGGGTATGCTTGGCCCTGTAGTGAGACCTCCTCCTTCACCTGTACCAAGCTCAATGCCTTCCAACCTCACTCTTCTCTAAGTTCACTTAGCCCAGCCCTCTATGATGTGGTTCCCTTGAGTCCATTATCTCTTCTCTACAGTTACGTTGAAGTTCCACAGTATACAATTGGATGTCATGATGGTGAAGCCACAGCGGGACTGAACACATTCACATGACCACTGGTCATCTCTACTGTGAATGAATGAAGTGTTACTTAAGCTGGCATCCAAAATCCTGCTTCCACCAGCATTTAGTAACCTAGCAAGTAATGGTAGAGGCCTACCCAGTGAGTTCATCAAGGTAGGATTTGTAAGTCTATTCTCCTCTCAATGTATTTTAGGAGCATCAGGGCATTGGATAAAAGACTTGGGTTGCTTCCTGAGCCTGTACCTTTGGCCACCTTGCCATGCACGTGGCCCGGCCCAGACACTTTTGGAAGACACCCTGACTCACCTTATGCAAGAGGAGAGCTGAAATGAGAATGCCAACCTCATTATTACAGCTGTAGATGTTTAACCAAGCATCAAAATACAGAAGCAGATGTTGGGAAAAGGGTTTGCCTGGGGCCCCAGCCCTCCTTTTTTTCTCTCCCCTTCTCTGACTGCTCCCTGGGAGTCACACAACACGTGTCTTCTTTCAGAAGAATAATTACATTTTTGAAATGGTCCCAGGGCATTCCTGAGCAGTGATTTCATGCTTGAAGGCTACAATGGAACGTTTATTGTTTGTTATGAATACATGAAGCAGCGGCGGTGTTATTTCTAATCTGGCATTCAGGACTCTGTTCTTATTTTTATTTCTGTCTCTTTTTGACTCACATCCCTTAGGTTTTGGCTAATCTTTTTTTTCTTGCTCTCCAGGCAGCCAGGCGTGGACGCTCCTCCCCTGTAAATTTGTATGTCAGCACAGACCTCTCTAGCCTGTGGTCTGACCCGGCAGTGCTTACTGGACATCTCTGGTACATTAGATCTGGTGGGTGGGACAGGGCCTCTGTGCTCTTACACTAAGAGCAAACATTGCAAGATCTCCGAGTCCGTCGGACTTCAGAGAACTATTATTGCTTAATAATAATAATTCAAACAGACTGGAATTCTCTGTCATAGGCAGTCAACTCTGGAACAACATACCTCTACACATCCGAAAAACCACTGAACACCTACCCTTCCGAAAACTGCCGAAGACATACCTCTTCAAACAAGCCTACCCAAAAGACCCATCCTAATTCTCAAACATAATTCCACACATAATTCCACACCACTAGTATTACCTACACTCCAACCCCTTCCTCTCATCTATTATTATTGTCCTACTCTATGTAATTATGTCATCTCTGCGACACTTTGTTCCATACTTTGTATCATCTCTGTGATACTCTGTACCATACTTTGTAAGCCGCACTGAACCTACTCTATGTAATTATGTCATCTCTGTGATACATTGTTTCCATACCTGTATTATACTCCTTGATACTTTGTCACAGAAGGCAAAAGTAGAGACTAATAGATGATTCACCACTGGAGACGTGATACTTTGTACCATTCTTTGTAAGCCGCACTGAACCTGCTATCGAGCGGGAAAGAGCGGGGTATAAATGCCACAAATAAATAAATAAATAAACATAGCACACCTGATAGCGCAGCAATCGAAAACAATACTATGATTTTCATCGACATTGCTGTACCAGGAGACACAAGAATTAAAGACAAAGAATTGGGAAAATCAACAAAGCTGTCAGCTCAAGAGGTATTAATATAGAAACAAATATTTTCCAGAGAATGGAAAATGGTAAAACTAGAGGATGTGACTTGAGGTTGTGGGGTGGTAGACTTAGGAGTAATGTCAGAAAATTCTTTTTCACGGAGAGGGTGGTTGATGCCTAGAATGCCCACCCGAGGGAGGTGGTAGAGAAGAGAACTGTGTCGGAATTCAAGGTGGCATGGGAAGAACACAGGGGATCTCCAATTATAAAATGCATGGTATAAAAAACAAAACCTAAAGGGTTGCATATGTGTTTGCATGTCAAGTGGTTCTTAGATGGCAACTCTGGCTGAATCAGCTAGGGCCGGTGGTGGGCTGGCTTGTATGATCTTGTGTCCCGCAAATAGCAGTCCGGCTTACAATGGGCTATAGAGAGTTTCGACATAAACTCCAGTAATTTGGAGCATGAGGGACATTGCCAGGCAGACTTTTATGGTTTGTGTCCTGCAAATGACAAGACGGATTTGGATAGGCTGGAGTGGGCTTTGACAGCAATCCAGTAGTCGGAACATAAGGACAGAGCCCACTTCTATGGTCTGTGTCCCAGAAACAACAAAGGAAGACCACGATCATGTATATAACATCACGATCATTTTTTTTTATTTTAATCTTGAATTGAGAATGAATGAGACTGTTGGGCAGACTGGATGGACCATTCAGGTCTCTTTATCTGCCGTCACTTACTATGTTACTATGACTCTGGAACAAGCCATGTTAGGTTATCCCTATTGTTGTAGGAGCCTTCATCAGCGTTACACCAAGGATTGACAAATTTCTACAAAACCTTGAAATTTCAGATTGACAACATTAGACTTCGCGCCTTCTGTCTCGCTGCACCCTACGCCTGGAATAAACTTCCTGAGCCCCTACGTCTTGCCCCATCCTTGGCCACCTTTAAATCTAGACTGAAAGCCCACCTCTTTAACATTGCTTTTGACTCGTAACCACTTGTAACCACTCGCCTCCACCTACCCTCCTCTCCTCCTTCCTGTACACATTAATTGATTTGATTTGCTTACTCTATTTTTTGTCTATTAGATTGTAAGCTCTTTGAGCAGGGACTGTCTTTCTTCTATGTTTGTGCAGCGCTGCGTACGCTTTGTAGCGCTATAGAAGTGATAAATAGTAGTAGTAGTAGTCTCTTGTAACCAGAGCTAATATTGTGATGTCATAATGCCTCAGGCCACCAATAAGAGCCAACCTCAGTGATGTCACAATGGCTTGATTGTCCTATACTTGGCTCACTTTTATTACATAGCTCTTTGAGCAGGGACTGTCTTTCTTCTATGTTTGTGCAGCGCTGCGTAAGCCTTGTAGCGCTATAGAAATGCTAAATAGTAGCAGTAGTAGACTTACAGAAAGCAGTTTTCCTGGGTTGAAGATACTTGGATAATTCCTAAGCTTCTGGATGAAGCTTGAATTCTCCAGTGATACCAGACAAATCTTTGTTTCTGTTATTTGCCATGTATAATAAAAGTCATCATCATCATCATTTTTGTGTTCTTTTTATCCAAAGTTTTATATCCAAAAAGAGCTAGAAACTCTGGAACAAAAAACCATGACCATCAACCATGCTCTGCACCCAATTCTCAATATGTATACTTTGGAAGAAAGGCGGGAGAGAGGGGATTTGATAGAGATGTTTAAATACCGCTGTGGCATTAATGTACCAGGAGGAAAACTCTGGAATGAGAGGGCATAAGATGAAGTTAAGAGGTTATAGGTTTAGGAGTAATCTAAGGAAATACTTTTTCACGGAAAGGGTGGGGGATATGTGTAATTGGTGGAGGTGGTGGAGATGAGGACTGTATCTGAATTTAAGAAAGCGTGGGACAGGCATGTAGGATCTCTTAGGGAAAGAAAGAGATAGTGGTTACTGAGGATGGGCAGACTGGATGGGCCATTTGGCTGTTATCTATCGTCATGTTTCTATGTTTTTCTTCCCTGCAGCACAGATGGAAGAGAACTGCTGCAGGCAGTGGCGTTCCTAGGGGGGGGGGGGGGCGGTGGGTGCGGTCCGCCACGGGTGCACACCGCTGGTGGGGTGCCGCACGTGCCTGTCCTCCATTGTTCCATGCTTCTTCTCTGCCCCAGAACAGGTTGTTCCGGGGCAGAGAAGAAGCATGAAAGGAGGACAGACGCGCGCGGCACCCCCCCAGCGGCATGCACCCGGCGGGGGGGGTTCCTTCGCTGGGGTGTCCTTTCGCCGGGGGGGGGGGGTCCGCGCTGCAACGGGGGGGCGGGGCGCATCGGCGATCCGCCCCGGGTGCCAGCCCCCCCCCCCCAGGAATGCCACTGGCTGCAGGTACTACAAAGAGTGGAAGAGGACAAGTGAGACCTGCCTCCATTAACCATAGTGAGAAAGATGCACTAAAACTAGAAAAGCAACAAGATTTACCTCACATCATAGAAACCAAGCAGGTCTGCAGACAAGAAGTACGAAATTGAAGAGAACAGTGGCATAATGAACAGAGCTGGAAGTGGGAGGCGGGGCTGGTGGTTGGGAGGCGGGGATAGTGCTGGGCAGACTTATACGGTCTGTGCCAGAGCCGATGTTGGGAGGCGGGGATAGTGCTGGGCAGACTTGTACGGTCTGTGCCCTGAAAAAGACAGGTACAAGTCAAGGTAAGGTATACACAAAAAAGTGGCACATTTTTTGGGCAGACTGGATGGACCGTGCAGGTCTTTTTCTGCTGTCATCTACTATGTATGTTACATGGACAGTACAATAGAGGCCAACTGAAACTGCTTTTTTTTTTCTTCAGTTTGACTAAAACTGAAATTGCAGCCAAAACTCATCACCTGGTTTCGGCCATATAGGCAGCATGGAATATCATTCATAAAACAGAGAGATATGATACTCACATTATCACTTCAATACAAATGAAACACTTTAATAGGCATCAAATAACATAGATATGATGCTAACGCTGTTCGTACAATACAATGAAACATCTTAATAGGTAGCTGAAGGAACAGGTAAAGCTGAGATATATAGACAGGACAGCTGGATAGTACAAAGTCATTGGCATAAACAGAAAGGTGGCAAATCTGAAGGCAAATTGTATGTTGAATAAGGCATGAGGAACTGGTCTGAGTTGACGAGTGTACAGAAAGCTAGTCCAGGTGTGGCGTGAGTGGATAGTCAGCGGTCACATGCTTTAAAGGTTTTGGAGAACAGCCAGGCTGTCACCTGCTTCCTGATATAGAGATAGTCATAAGTACTTGAGTATTGCCATACTGGGACAGACCGAAGGTCCATCAAGCCCAACATCCTGTTTCCAACAGTGGCCAATCCAGGTCACAAATACCTGGCAAGATCCCAGAACAGTAGAATATATTTTATGCTGCTTATCCCAGAAATAAGCAGTGGATTTTTCCCAAATCCATTTTAATAATGGCCTATGGACTTTTCCTTTAGGAAGCTATCCAAACCTTTTTTCAACCCTGCTAAGCTAACTGCTTTTACTACATTCTCTGGCAACAAATTGCAGAGTTTAAGTACATGTTCAGTGAAGAAATATTTTCTCCGATTCGTTTTAAATTTACTACTTTGTAGCTTCATCGCATGCCCCCCTAGTCCTAGTATTTTTGGAAAGAGTAAACAAACGATTCACGTCTACCCGTTCCACTCCACTCATTGTTTTATAGACCTCTATCACATCTCCCTTCAGCCGCCTTTTCTCCAAGCTGAAGAGCCCTGGCCGCTTCAGCCTTTCCTCATAGGGAAGTCATCCCATCCCCTTTATCATTTTCGTCACCCTTCTCTGTGCCTTTTCTAATTCCACTTAAGTCTTGAGTTAGATGCAGCCCCTCTGGGGGTGAGTTCCCGAGTGTGGGGGGCTTGAGAAGGCTTGTTGGCAGGTGTCACATTGTGTAATTTCTTTTGATGACGGTACAAATAGCGATGTACTTTGAGAGGACTTTAGACGTCTCAAAATGGTGTAGAGGGTTAACTTATTCTTTAGGTAGTCTGGTCCATTTTGTCTGAGGAAATTGAAAATCAAAGACTGAGTTTTAAACTTGACCCTGTAAAGTACTGGTGGTCAGTGTTGTTTTTGCAGGAAGGATGTAATGTGGTCACACCATTTGTAGCCTTCTACCAGTCGTGCTGTTGCATTCTGAAGCCCACAATGCTCAAAGCTCCAGTGCTATAGCGAACAGCACCCGCCCTCCAATGATCAAAGCTAATGATGTTGAAATTATATGTGTGTTTTGAGACCGAAAGTAAGGGGGAGGAATGTACCTGGCATATGCGCACAAGAGTTTTGTGGTAAGCAGCTCTTGTGCGCATGTGCCAGACAAACCCCTGAGTGAAGCATGCATTGGTGCTATTGTTCTGTGCCTTTAAATATAAACCTACAAAAAAAAATTTTTTTTTCCAGTTTGAAAGGCTTATTTAAGTGCAGAAAACAGGTGCTAATGTGTGCTTTCACTTTCAGGTTTGCTTGGACTCAAACACATTTGTTTTTCAGTACCAGTGCTGAGAGGCTTGCACGCAGGGCCACTGAGAGGGGGGGGGGAGGCGGGCAAAATTCCTCGGGCCCGGCCTCCAAGGGGGGCCCAGCACTGGCACCAGGGTCTCTCTCTCTCTCTCTCTCTCTCTCTCTCTCTCTCTCTCGTGCTTCTGAAGAAAACTCCAGCACCAGGCCCCCCTTGCAGGCTGGGGAGGAATGCACACAGCAGGACTTCGGGCCAGAGCCTCTGATTTGGCTGGTGGGGGTCCCCACCAGCAAAAGAGGTCTTCCTCCAGCCAGGGCCGCCGAGAAACTAGGCCAGGCCTGGGGCAAGGCCCCCCGCCGCTGCCGCCCCCTGTCGCTCCCCCTGCCACTCCCTGTCATTCCCCCTGCCACCCCCTGTTGCTCCCCCCGCCGCTGCAGTCTGCGGTCTCACCTGCCTGCCTCCACGGCTCTGGGCCCCCTGCATTCAAGATGGCAGTCGCAGATCGTCTCTCTTCTGGCCTTCCCGCCCTGTGTCCCACCCTCATCTGATGTAACTTCCGGTTTCCACGAGGGCGGGAGGGAAGGTCTGAAGGGAGGTGATCTGTGACTGTCGCTTCGAATGCAGGGGGCCCGGAGCCGAGGAGACAGGCAGGCGAGACTGGGAACTGCAGCGCTGGCGGCCTGACCCCGGCGCCGGGGCCCCCTTGCAGGCCCAGGCCTGAGAAATTTTGTCCCCCCTGCCCCCTCTCTTGGCGGTCCTGCCTCCAGCGCTGCTCTTCACTCTGCCGCGTTGCCTGCCAAGCGGCTGCTTTCCCCCTCAGGCCACGCATGCTCGGTTTTGAAACTGAGCATGTGCAACGTGTGAGAAAGAGCAGTCGCAGGGGCAGGCCATGCGGCAGAGTGAAGAGCAGCATTGGAAGACGACTTCTTCTGCTGACAGGGCCTCGGGATCCCCGCCAGCCAAGGCATTTGTAGTTGCAGTGGTGGAGGTGGTGGTGGGGGGCTGCGGTGGTTGATCCTGAGGGGGGAGGGTAGTGGACTTGTCCCAGGCCCAGGCCTAGCTCAGTCTCTCGGCGGCCCTGCTTGCACGGGCTTCCTTCCGCTTCCAAAACAAATGAAAACTGATGGATTTTAAAGAGAAAATCACAAGAAATCCTCTTTTCAACCCCCCCCCCCCCACGATGCCAGCTGGCATTATTTTTCCAGTAGTAAGAGCAGGGTCCGTTTTTGCACTGTTCTCTGAGCATTGGGAGGGCATATCAAATGACCTCATTAACACGTGTTTAATTACATTTAAATACAATTTGCGGCCATCTCTGGTGTACAGGTTGTTTCCTGCGCTAAAGCCCTCTAAGCATTCTGAGCAGATTAATGCCAGCGCTAGTCCAGCACTAATCAGCTGTAACGTTGGCGTCAGGTTCTGAGCATTGGCCCCTGAATTAGTTGGAGCTGGTGCAAACTCTTTTTGGTTTGACCAATGCACAGGGTGTTACAGTAGTCCAGTCATGATGTTATTACAGCACTGTGGTCGGACTCATTTTTTCAACACATGGGAAAAGATTTTTAGTTGCAGCAAGTGGTAGAAACAGTTTTTAAAGGTTGTTTGAATTTAAGGAAAGTTCCCCCAAATCAACTGATCCTTCCACTGTGAAGTGATTAACACATGGAAACCTAATATACAGCACACATCATTAATTAATTTATTTAGGGGTCTGTTTACGAAGCAGCGCTAGCGGGCTCTCCATACACTAGTGCCAACATGGCCCATTCATAGTGCCATGTCGGCACTAGCGCTGCTTAGCAAACCAGAGCGTTAATTTCTAACCTGTCAATCCAAGAGAAATATCCTTCTTTCAGCAGGTTGCAATCTTTACATACCACGAAAACATAAAGGGGGGATTCAGTAAATGGCAGCCAAAACTAGAGGCTGGGAAGACCTGCGCTAAACTTGTATTCTGCAAAGGGTGTTGGGCACAGACTCAGAGTACGCTTTGCAGCAGGGGTGTAGCCACACTTCGGCGGGAGAGGGGTCCAGAGCCCGAGGTGAGGGGGCACATTTTAGCCCCCCCGGCGCCGCCGACCCTCCCCGCTATTGCCGCCACCCACCCCCCGCCATTGCCGACCCCGCTGCCGCCGCCACCACCACCTTTGCCCCCCCCGCAGATGACCCTCTCGACCCCCTCCCGCTGCCAACCCGCTGTTGCCTACCTTTGCTGGCGGGGGACCCCAACCCCCGCCAGCCGAGGTCTTCTTCCTGCAAAGGCTTCCTTCTGTTTCTGACGTTCTGCATGTTGTACGTGCAGGACGTCGGAAACAGAAGGAAGCCTTTTGCGGGAAGAGGAGGACCTCGGCTGGCGGGGGTTGGGGTCCCCCGCCAGCAAAGGCAGGCGATGGCGATGGCGGGAGGGGGGTCAAGAGGGTCGTCGGCAGGGGGATCCAGGGCCAAATCTATGGGGGCCCCTGGCCCCACGTAGCTACACCACTGCTTTGCAGAACACTTGCTTAGTGCGGATCTTCTCCCAAATTCTATAAATGGCGCCTTAAGTTGTGTGCGCTAATTTGGGCGCATGGCCAAATTGCGTGCACAACTTCATTGATTAAGAAGCCAATCAAAGCCGATAATTGGTACTTAACAATCAATTTGTGGAACTAATTGGCTTTAATTAGAATTTACATGCACGAAACTTCCCTTCTGTTGGAAAGAGTGGATTAACAAAGGAATAAAGACTCTTTTTGATGTGCTGCATCCAGATAAATCCTATCGACCATTTACTGATTTTAAGGAAAAATTTTCCTTACCTTCTTCTGCATATTTCAAGTGGTTACAGATAAGTCTTAGTATTGCTGCCTCTCCATCATTCTCTCTGCTTCATTATTTGACACTGCACACTCCTTAATCGCTGAAGGTCATAGTGCATCACAGATTTACAAGATATTGATAAAATTCTCCTTCAATTTCAACACAGTTCTTCAAGCCAACTGGCAAACGGAGCTGAGCCCCCCAACCCCCCCCCCCCCCCCACAAAACCCACTACCCACAAATGTACTGCACCCACTAAAACTGCTCCAGGGACCTGCATACAGCCTCTAGGACTTATTGCTGCTGTATAACTTTGGAACACCAGTTCGCACCTGAAGACTAATCCCTCTGAAAAAGTTCTTTATTTGAATAAGCACCTTTACTCACAGTTAACTGCAGCTCAGAGGTTGTGCCCCACTGGCAAAGAGTCTCCCTGGGACTGAGATTAGCAGTAGGTCAGAGCTGGCACAATGGTGTACAATGCCCTCTTTCAGCACCATTCAAGGTAAGAACTAAGTTCTCTAACGTGGCTAACACATGAAAGGGATCTAAAAGTGGCTTACAAACATGGCCACTACCTCATGGACTACCGGAAGTAAAACAGGGTACATTGTCTCTGACCCAGTTAGCAGGGGGAAAAGCACCTTGGGAGTACAGCCCAGTACCCTACACCCACCACAGTGCATTGCTGATGTGACTCTGCAGTGCACCTACCAGAAAAGGTGTCACACTCACCCGAGAGCCACATCACAACCAGGGAAAGGCTGTCGGAGGATAGAACACATTCTGCTGTCATGGAGGTGGGTACGGCATTTGAGGCTGGCATACAGGCTGGCAAAAAAGGTTTTTAATTTTATTTTTTTAGTGTGGAAGGGGGTTGGTGACCATTGGGGGAGTATAGGGAGGTCATCCCCCATTCCCTCCGGTGGTCATCTGATCATTTGGGGCACCTTTTTGAGGCTTGGTCATGAAAATAAAAGGACCAAGTAAACCTGGCGAAATACTGCTTATCGCCAGGTTTTTTTTCCATTATCGGCGAAAGCCAGCCATCTGGTAGCCACGCCCATACCCGCCCATGTCCCACCTTTGCTTAGCCGGTGACACGCCCCTTTGAACTTTCGCCGGCGAGGCGACGGGAAAGCGGCAATGCTGTCAAAAACGCAGCTTTCGATTATACCGATTTCGCTGCTTTTCCGAGATCGCCGGCCATCTCCCGATTTATGTCGGGAAATGGCCGGCGATCACTTTCGATAATAAGCTGGATAGTAACATAGTAGATGACGGCAGATAAAGACCCGTATGGTCCATCCAGTCTGCCCGACAAGATAGCTCATGACATCAGGTATGATGTGATACTACATACGCATACTTGATCGTCATTTGTCTTTGCCATTTTCAGGGCACAAACCGTAGCAGTCTGCCTGGCACCGGCCTTGTTCTCCAAGAACTGAAGTTGTCATTAAAGACCCATTTCAGCCCGTTCAAACCTGTCAAGCCACGATCAGGGCACAGACCATAGAAGTCTGCCCGGCACTGACTTTGCTTCTCAATTACTGGTGTTACCATCTAGTCACTGCTAAGCTTGTTTGGTTTCATGCCTTCCATACAGGATTCCTTTGTGTTTATCCCATGCATTTTTGAATTCTATTAGTGTTTTCATCTCCACTACCTCCTGCTGGAGAGCATTCCAGCATCTACCCTCTCCATGAAAAAGTACTTCCTGACGTATTCCTGAGTCAGCCCCCTTGCAACTTCAATTCATGTCCTCTAGTTCTACCACCTTCCCATCTCTGGAAAAGGTTTGTCTGTATATTAATTCCTTTCAAATATTTGAATGTCTGCATCATATCACTCCTGTCTCTCCTTTCCTCCAGGGTATACGTCTTCAGGTCATCGAGTCTCTCATACAACTTGTGGGGCAAACCCACCGTTTTTGTAGCTTCTCTCTGAATCACTTCAAGTCTTTTTATGTCCTTGGCAAGATACAGCTTCCAAAACTGAACACAATACCAAGTGAGGCCTCACCAACAACTTGTACAGGGGCATCAACACCTCAATTCTTCCGCTGGTTATACCCCGTTCTATGCACCCTGGCATAGAGAGGGGTTAGCTCTGAACTGAAAATTATCAATTTTGGAGTCAGTCCTATCTTTATGCAGTAACCCATAGTCAGTTAAGTGCTGAATATCAGTTTAACCGTCTGTATGTTAGCCGGCTCCACAAACCCAGAAATTCAATGCCAGTGCCTGGACATGGCATTTCCACCTTGTATTCTGGTCCTGAAAGTGCTCCCCCACAAAGGTGTCACCTTGGTTTCTTTTGTAGTATCTGATGGTATGTCTGTATAAATTGATTCATGTCTGAGGAAGTAGGTTTTGGCCCGCTAAAGCTTGTCTAAAGGTGTATTTGGTTAGTCCAATAAAAAAGTAGCACTTTATTTTCTAGTTTGTGTTTAGTTATTAATACTCTGTTTATAATGACCTTCTATTTGCCATTAGTTTAGTGCACTGGGCCCTATAATAAACAGGAAACTCACAGTAGTCTGCTAGACCTAACACAGCTTTATACATAAACCCCTGCATTTCTTATTTCATTGGGGGAGTGGGAAATGGAGCCGCTGTTTAGCTGGTTCTAGTCATCCCTGGAGTCTGGATGGCTGGATGGGTTGGATGGATGGCCAGAGGCATGGAAGGGGAAGTGTGTGGTTGTTGTAGCACCAGGGGGCTTTCCTTTCTCAGCACAGCAGCCGTGCTTTAAAGGTCATCAGAGTCCAGTCCTGCTGGTTGTGGGAAAAGCTTTTATCTGATGACATCACTGGACTCTGTAACACTTATATTTCCCCTGCTCCCTGTCCCATGCTCCATTGTACCTCCTGGTCTCTTCCCCAGCCCATCTCCACAGCAGGAGGTGCTGAGTTCAAGTCCCACCTCTCTGGTCCTAGGTCTTCCGCTCACCTCCCTGTGCTTGTTGAACTGGGCTTCACCTCATCCCTTCCCCCTGCTCCAGAATCACTTGTTCAGAATGACAAAATTGCAAAAAGAGCCTGAATAGCCTCTGCACTCTAGAAATGGCTGCACACATCAAACATCTCCTTCTGTGTCTGATTGTATAGCATTTCAAGGATCTTTCCTGATCAGGAGCCTTTTTATAAATCCATGAGATCTTTAGTAAAAGAGTGTACTCCAAGCGCTTTTGCAGTTGGTCCTGCCCTCACCTCCATGCCCTCTGTGGAATGCCTTCATCCCACCAGCGGATTTTGAGGGATACCTCATCCCACCTGTAGGTTCTGTGGAATGATTCATTCCAACTGTGGCTTCTGTGGGATGCCTCATTCTACCTGTAGGTTCTGTGGGATGTCTCATCCTGCCTGTAGGTTCTGTGGGATGCTTCATTCTAACTGTGGCTTCTGTGGGATGCCTCATTCTACCTGTAGGTTCTGTGGGATGTCTCATCCTGCCTCTAGGTTCTGTGGGATGTTTCATTCCAATTGTGGCTTCTGTGGGATGCTTCATTCCATCTGTGGCTTCTGTGGGATGTCTCATTCCACCTGTAGGTTCTGTGAGATGTCTCATCCTGCCTGTAGGTTCTGTGGGATGTCTCATCCCGCCTGTAGATTCTGTGGGATGCTTCATTCCATCTGTGGCTTCTGTGGGATGCCTCATTCCACCTGTAGGTTTGTGGGATGTCTCAACCTGCCTTTAGGTTCTATAGGATGCTTCATTCCAACTGTGAATTCTGTGGGATGCCTCATCCCACCTGTGGAGTCTATGGGATTCCTCATTCCGTCTATGGATTCTGTGAGATGCCTCATCCCAACTGTGGATTCTGTGGAATGCCTCATAGCACTCAGGCAGCTGAAGAGTTCTACATAATTTTGAGTCGATGGCGACTGAACATTACAGCTCCAATGCTCTTTATTAATAGACATCTCATCTGCTGTGTCTCATTCCTGGAATTGATGCAGCAAAGACTTGAAGTATCTGGAAAACTACCCTACAGTTCATCTTGCATCCTTCTACAGCACCCGTGCTATAGCCACCTTCCAACCTACCATACAGACCATTCTACAGTCTATCTTAACATTCACCTTAAAGCCCACCTTACACCTGCTCTTGCATGTTCATAACAGAAGATCACATTTCTTAGTGGGGTGGGTAGAAAGATTAGTTGCCCTGTAAGTTTCTGTTCCTTATGATATTGAGCAAGCAGGGCTAGTTTTAACATTTTGGTGTCCATAGGCAAGGCAAGACAGCAAATCTCAGAGAGTTTGGGAGGGGGTGGGTGGGGGGGGGGGGAAGGGGAGGAAGGTTAGAGATCCCAAAATGGGAGAGCCAGGAGAGGAGCAGAAGAAGGTCAAAGTGCCACAGTGGTGCCCCTTTGAATCAGCACATGCACCTGACCCTAAATAAGCAGGAGCAGGCTCCTCTTTGGCCTGGGAACTTGATACCGTCAACATTTGACACCCTAGGCAGTTGCTTATATTACCTGTGGCTAAATCCAGACCTTCAATTTTGGGGTGGACCTGAACCCAAAGTGAGTGGGCACAAAATTTTGCCCTGCTCCCTGCTCTCCACCCTCCTACCCGCAACTCAAAGTTTAAATACCTGAGCTGGCAGGGAACCCCATGACCTACCAGCAGAAGATGTCCGCCTCTGGTGGTCGGAAACTACCCAACAGTGGATGTCAACGGCATTTTCTATGGAACCCCCTCCTCCTCCACATGCTCAGTTTTTGTATATGTGAGAAAACTGAACATGCATGAGGGGGAGGGGGCGGGGGCTAGCGCAGCAGCAGCCCATGGAAAGTGCCACCGTCATGAGCATTGGGGAGTTTCCAACCACCTGAGGAGAACCCCTTCCACTGGTGGGGTTGGAGATCCCTGCTGCCAGCCATAGCAATCGTGCCACAATTTGGGGGATCCCAGACTCCTCTGTTCCCCCCCCCCCCACCCCATGATTATGACATTGCTGTGGGCAGGTCACCTAACACTCCATTGCCTCAGGTACAAACTTAGATTGTGAGCTTTCTAGAGACAGGAAAATACCTAGTGTAGCTGAATGTAACTCACCTTTATCTTCTACTGAAAAAGTGTGAGTTAACTCCAAAATGGAGGAGTGGCCTAGTGGTTAGGGTGGTGGACTTTGGTCCTGAGGAACTGAGTTCGATTCCCACTTCAGGCATAGGCAGCTCCTTGTGACTCTGGGCAAGTCACTTAACCCTCCTCCATTGCCCCATGTAAGCCACATTGAGCCTGCCATGAGTGGGAAAGCACGGGCTACAAACATTAAAAAAAAAATCTCTTCCTTTCCCTCTCTTCCGCTTTTCTGTCACCCCCAAGTTTAGTACATCAGATTCCCATGGAAAGATTGGCCACTTAATCTTTCTCCTTTACAAGTGCTATCATCTCCTGGGTATGGCAAAGAATCAGGGCTGGTGTTAGACATGTGGGGGCCCAGGGCGGAAACTGGGGAAGGAGCCCAAAGCCCATCTGCAGCCTATCCTGCTTATAATCGAACGAGAAAAACGCCCAAGTTCCGACCTAAATCGGGAGATGGACGTTTATCTCACAAAAACGAATAACGCGGTATAATCGAAAGCCGAACTTGGACGTTTTCAACTGCACTCCATCGCAGAAGCGTACAAAGTTGACGGAGGCGTGGTGAAGGCGGGACTGGGGCATGGTTATCACCCGAACAGAGATGGGTGCCTTTCGCCAATAATGGAAAAAAAGTATGCGTTTGTAGCTAGAATTTAGGGCACTTTTCCTGGACCCTGTTTTTTCACGAATAAGGCCCCCAAAAGTGCCCTAAATGACCAGATTACCCCCAGAGGGAATCGGGGATGACCTCCCCTGACACCCCCAATGGTTACTAACCCCCTCCCACCACAAAAGATGATGTTTCACAACTTTTTATTTTCACCATCAAATGTCATACCCACCTCCCTGGCAGCAGTATGCAGGTCCCTGGAGCAGTTGTTAGGGGGTGCAGTGGACTTCAGGCAGGTGGACCCAGGCCCATCCCCCCCCCCCACCTGTTATACTTGTGCTGGTAAATGGGAGCCCTCCAAACCGCCCCCCCCAACCCACTGTACCCACATGTAGGTGCCCCCCTTCACCCCTTAGGGCTATAGTAATGGTGTAGACTTGTGGGCAGTGGGTTTTGAGGGGGATTTGGGGGGGCTCTACACACAAGGGAAGGGTGCTATGCACCTGGGAGCTCTTTAACCTTTTTTTTTTGTTTTTGTAAAAGTGCCCCCTAGGGTGCCCGGTTGGTGTCCTGGCATGTGAGGGGGACCAGTGCACTACGACTCCTGGCCCCTCCCACGAACAAATGCCTTGGATTTATTCGTTTTTGAGCTGTGCGCTTTCATTTTCCATTATCACTGAAAAACAAAAACGCCCAGCTCACAAATTGTCGAATAAAACATGGACGTCTATTTTTTTGCGAAAATACGGTTCGGTCCGCCCCTTCACGGACCCGTTCTCGGAGATAAACGCCCATGGAGATAGACGTTTTCGTTCGATTATGCCCCTCCATGCCTCCTTCAGCTTGAAGCAGACTTGGGGACCCCTGTGGCATGGGGACCCTGGGCAGTTGCCCTGCTTGCCACCCCCTAACACCAGCCTTGCTGAAAATCCCAGACATTCTGCTTCCAGAGTGAGGGAGAGACTGGGTAATTGTCAAGCAGGTGAACAAATAACCCCGTACCTCATAGGTTCCAGCCACTTCCCGAAGCCCTGTCATTGTTAGGTACATTATCCTGCTCTCTGGTTCACATTAATAATAGGAATCACTAGGAGGCATTGACACATAGGGCGAGGAAGAAGGATGTCATACCAAAAGGAACAAAACCCAAACAATTCTCTTCCACAGGATCTCTTCCTGTCTCCTTTGGCTGAGACCATTAGTCCTGTGGAGTTTCAAACTCCAGGGCCACACACAAAACTCATTCTGAGATTCTAAAGGTCACATTAAGACACGTGGGCACTTTCTCCCATTCTGTGCCCATGGAAAGAATCTTTATAATGTCTCATTATTTCAGGGAAAATATTATTGTTCTGCCGCTCTGAAGCAGCAGGTTCTATGTCAATTGGATTTTTTCCCACAGTTGAAACCAAACCCTAGATTCTGAGTGTGCTCCCTCTGTGCAGTTTTGTTGGAAAATATTCGATGGTTCTTTTTTTTTTTTTTTAAATAACACAGTGCAGAGAAACAGTTCCTCCTCCAGCTGTCCGAGATCTTGAAACAGGTTTCGTGCCTGTGTGTATTTAATGTTCTCTATTTCATTCTGAAGGGGCTCTTGTAGTTTATCACACTGCACAATTCAGTGTGACGTGCATGGATTATTCCCCCGCCCCCCCTCCCCCGTTACAGTGTATCACTCAGGGCGCCAGCGTTAGAGAATAGCAAACAGGGCAATTGACCTGTGCCCCCATACTACAGGGGGTCCCCAAACCTACCTCGCTGAAAAAGGCGTAGACTGAAGACCAGCTTTAGGGTCCCCTCCCCAGTTTCCGCCCTGGGCCTCTGAGCAGCCCTGGTATCACCGTAGCCAAATGATTAAAGCTGAGACCCAGGAGGGGAACCAGGTTCAAATCCCACTTCAGCTCCTTGTGGTCTTGGCAAGTCACCGAGGGGCCCTTTTACTAAGCTGTGCTAGTAACTGAGCTTAGATCATCCTAATGCAGGACTTTCCTGTATGCTAAGCCCATTTCTAGTAGAGTCGTAAATTCAGCCTCTTTCAATTATTTCAGGGTTTGGCTGTGTGCTGATGTTAGCATTAGATGTGCAGCCGCTGAAATAATTAATGTAGGAAGTGCTAAGAGTTTCTGTGTTAAGTTGGCATTTTTCAGTTCGCACACATCAGATTTCACTCCCATCAATACTCTCCATGGTTTCTGTTTCCCCACAACAATTTTAAGTAACTGATATCCACACCCGATTACCATATGTCGCATCCTCCTTTCACTCTCTGATCCACACCACAAGGAGCATACATACCAGGAAGTATTTTTTCAAAGAGATGGTGGCGATACGTGGAACGCCCTCCCGCTGGAGGTGGTGGAGATGAAAATGGTAATGGAATTCAAACAGGCATGGGATAAACACAAAAGAATCCTGTTTAGAAGGAATGGTTCCATGGAATCTTAGCGGAGATTGGGTGGCGACGCCGGTAATTGGGAAGCAAAACTGGGCAGACCTCTACGGTCTACGCCCTGATTGTGACTGAATAGATATGGATGGGCTGGAGTGTAAATTTTAAGGGGCTTCGACGTTAGCTTCAGTACAAGAACAGTACTGGGCAGACTTCTACGGTCTGTGCCCTGAGAATGGCAAGGACAAATCAAACTTGGGTATACATATAAAGTATCACATGCCATGTAAAATGAGTTTATTTTCTTGGGCAGACTGGATGGCCCTTACAGGTCTTTATCTGTCGTCATTTACTATGTTACTATCCAGCTTATTTTCGAAGGAGAAGGGCGGCCATCTTCCGACACAAATCAGGAGATGGGCGCCCTTCTCGCAAGGCCGGCCAAATAGGTATAATCGAAAGCTGATTTTGGCTGGCTCCAACTGCTTTCCGTTGCAGGGACGGCCAAAGTTCAAGGGGGCGTGTCGGCAGTGTACCGAAGGCGGGACGGGGGCGTGGTTAAGAGATGGCCGTCCTCGGCTGAAAATGGAAAACAGAAGGGCGGCCCTGGCTAGCATTTGGCTGACTTTACTTGGTACCTTTTTGTTCACGACCAAGCCTTGAAAAGGTGCCCGAACTGACCAGATGACCACCGGAGGGAATCGGGGATCACCTCCACTTACTCCCCCAGTAGTCACCAACCCCCTCCCACCCAAAAAAAAATTAAAAAACATTTTTTTGCCAGCCTCTATGCCAGCCTCAAATGTCATACCCATCTCCATCACAGCACTATGCAGGTCCCTGGAGCAGTTTTTAGTGGGTACTGCAGTGCACTTCAGGCAGGTGGACCCAGGGCCATCCACCCCTACCTGTTACATTTGTGGAAGAAACAGCGAGCTCTCCAAAACACACCAAAAACCCACTGTACCTACATCTAGGTGCCCCCCTTCACCCGTAAGGGCTATGGTAGTGGTGTACAGTTGTGGGTAGTGGGTTTTGGGGGGGCTCAGCACACAACGTAAGGGAGCTATGTTCCTGGGAGCATTTTATGAAGTCCACTGCAGTGCCTCCTAGGGTGCCCGGTTGGTGTCCTGGCATGTGAGGGGTACCAGTGCACTACAAATGCTGGCTCTTCCCACGACCAAATGGCTTGGATTTGGCCGGTTTTGAGATGGCCACCCTTAGTTTCCATTATAGGCGAAAACCAATATCGGCATCTCTAAGGGCGGCCCAAATGTTGAGATTTGGCCATCCTCAACCGTATTATCGAAACAAAAGATGGCCGCCCATCTTGTTTCGATAATACGATCTGCTACGCTTCTTTACGGGGCCGTCCCTAGAGATGGGTGCCCCCGTTCGATTATGCCCCTCCACGTTACCTAACCCAACTTAACCCAACCACATTACCCATATCACTTTTAACTGCAGACTGCTATATTTTCTCCTTCACATCTAATTGCCCCTTTGAGGACCCCTGATTTACCAAATTGTTTTTGTTGTCCTATCCCCATTATAATGATCAGTCTGACTCGTTAGGGTTAGCACTCATCCGCTAGCAGTTTATCACAATGTTAAGTTTAAGTTTTGCTCTATCGTTGTTACTACTTACCACATTATATGTGAACCACATGGTTACTATTTAATACGCTATATGGAAGCCACATTGAACCGAATATGCTTTGGATAATGTGGGCTATAAATGAATAAAAATTAAATTAAATTAATGTCAGTGCACTAGCTGAATACCCCTTCCATGCCCATTCTCTGTCCCTGACATGCTCCCTCCAAAAAAAACTTTAAAAAATGAATACCCTGCAGTTAGCACACATACGCCTGTGTTTACAAAGGTGCATTATAAGCGTGTTAGCGTTTTCAATGCACATTAAACGCAAATGTGAGTTAAACGCTAATGTGACTATAGGAATTTATTGGCGTGTTAGTGTTTAATGTGCCTTAACTTTATAAGTGCATTAAAAATGCTAACATGCCTTAGTAAACATACCCCATAGATGACAAACTATGCAAAATGCTTTATCGCTCTCTGTGTTAGGATATTTTTGCTACGTTAAGGGCTCTTTTTACAAAGCTGTGCTACCATTAGCAGTGCGCTGAATGTGAGGAACCCCATGGGAATAGAATGGGCTTATTCGCATTTAGCGTGCCGCTATTCGGTAGCGCAGCTTTGTAAATTGAGCCCTAAGTGCATGCTAGCACAACACAGCTTAGTAAAGGGCCCCTTAACCCTCTGTTGCCTTGGCTAAAGTTTACTACTACTATTTAACACTTCTATAGCGCTACAAGGCATTCTGGGGCAAAGGGAGCATGAAAACGAAGAGCCGACAGGCGTGCGGCACCCCCCCCCCCCCCAGCGGCATGCACCCGGGGCGGACCGCCCCCACTGCCCCCCCCTTGGTACGCCACTGCTGTGAGCCATCCAGGGACAGAAAAATATCAACTGTACCTCAATCTACACTGCTTTAACAGCTTTTGGACTTGCAGGTGGTATATAAAAGGATAGGAAAGGGGATGGGATTTGATAGAAATTGAAAAAAAAAAAAAAAACCCTCAGAAAGTGATACAGCCAGATTTCCTTCCAAGTGCCTAGAACTCTGTAAGGCTTGAAAATTACACCCCTAGCCATTTCCAAATAAAAGTGGGACAGAAAGGGGGGGGGGGGAAGGTAAGAGGAAACCACACACAGGGCCCTCTAAACACAGACACCAGCAGGACCTAATACACCTCTCTTTTCTTAGAGCCCAGGCTAAAAATAATTAGGATAATGAATGGTAATTATGATCATTAGATTAATCCCTGCGGTTTTATGAGGAAGTCAGAGGATTGTCTGAATGACTGACTGCTTAACAATACCTTAATCATAACAGGAAGTGAAATTACCGTCTCATGGAGTAAAGATCTAGCCCAACCAGCTTCTAGAATTATGTACCCACCTACTTTCTGTTTGTTGCCCATCACTTATGTATCATCCCAAATGATTATTTATGTGAGATATGTAGAAAAACCACTTGTTCTGTACTGGAAGGTAGGGGTGAGGCACAGTGGAGATATGTAACTTCATTAGCCACTGATATACTGGTATACACTGGTTTGCTCTATGTTCTGACCAACTGACACACATGGGCTGAGAAATTTGACCTGCCTTTTGGAGTCCTCCTATTTTTTTAGGTGAACTGTGTTACAATTGGCTTTTTCCAGGTCTTTTTGGCTTCCTGTGGTATGTATAGGTTGAGCCAGTTCTGATTTGCAGCCTCCCCTAACTCCCTTCTCTGCATGCCTGTAAGGCAGGGGTTCTCAGCCCTGTCCTTGGGACGCACCCAGCCAGTCAGGTTTTCAGGATACCCACAGTGAAGATGCAGGAGAGCAGGGGCGTAGCCAGACAACAGATTTTGGCTGGGCCTAGGCAAGAAGTGGTTGGGCACCAAATGTTCTCCTCCTCCCCCCCACCCCCCCACAAAAAAAAATATCTCAGCTGGCAGAAAAATGCTTCTTTCCATCTTGGTGGTCTGCAGCAGGCATGCACTGAAAACTGAGCATGCGCTGATGCCGGTATCGTGGAGAGTAGCGTTTTCATTACCATCAGGGGGAAAACTTCAGCTGGCAGAGCTTGGGATCCCCATGTGCTACTGTTGGGTGGGCCTGAGCCCTAGGTGGGTGGGCCCTGGCCCACCTAGGCCCACCTCTGGCTACGCCACTGCAGGAGAGAGATTTGTGTACAACGGAGGTAGACCAACATTGTCACATCAGAGCCAGGACACCAGTGGGCATCAGGAGAAAAGGGTTTTACCCTGGTACTGACCAGCGTACAAAACACATAGGTGCCAACATTTCAAAATTATTTTGGGGGTGCAAAACATGATACAAATGGTATCAGGTGAGTTCCCACCTAGACAGTTCTCACTGGACAGTTTCCACCCACCAATTCCCCCCCTGAGACAATTCCCACCTAGGACAATTCCTCCCGGGGTAATTCCCACTTAAGGGGACAATTCCCACCAAAGACTCCCCCCCCCCCCCCCGGACATTTCTCATCCTCCCTAGCCTTTTTTTTTGTTTGTTTTACTGACTGTAGCTTCTTTCTTGTAGGGTCCCATAAGTCCTGGAAGTGCTTTTTTTTTTTTTTTTTTTTTACGGCGTTTGAAGCAAGGAGGTTAGAGCAGTATACGGATGTACAAAGAGGACGTATAATAATGGAATAACATTTCATAGATAGAGATATAATCAAACATATAAATGGCGAGTGACCGTACTCACCCACAAATGCGCAGTAGAGACTTCCCTCTCTCGTCAATACGTGATGACGGGGGTGGGACAGAGAGGGAAACTGCACGAAGGGGAGGGAAGGAACCACCGACGTCGCTACCGCTCCCCCCCTGAGGTTGCCTGTGTCCCGTCCTCACCGACGTTACGTCACACGAGGGCGGGACACAGGCAGAGAAGGAAGGCCGACGGGAGCTCTGCTGATCTGCGTGCTGCGTTTCGGCGACGTAAGTTCAATAGCGAAGAGAGGGCCCGGGCCGGGTGGAGGGGTGGCGGCGGCGACTCCAGGGGGGACCGGTAGCGGTGACCTCGGGGGGGCCCTGCAGCGGTGACCTCGGGCGGCGAGGGGAGGGAGCCTTGGAAAAACCCCATACTAGCTCGTTTTAACGGGCTCAACGGCTAGTTTGTTATAAATCAAAATGTGTGTCATTTTGAGGGACTGAATTAGGTTGAAACCTAGTTTGGGGGGTGTTGGGGGCATTGCCCCCCCCCCCCCACACACACATGAACCGCATGTCTGGAAGGGGAAAGGGATGTGTAAAAGATAATGTTGTGGGGGGGAGGGGGTACTGGCCCCCCAAACGATATGGAAGAGAAAAGGGAGGGAGATTATTTGTCCTGGTGTGTTTAGTATTTTTGGGGTTATGGGTGAACCATATATGTTCACTGTATCACTGTGTTGAGTAGCTTGTTGGAGCACGACAGTGAGAGAGAAATCTTTAACAATTTATATTTAGATAATTGTGTGAAGGACATTAAAACACCACACACTTTTGAAGGTTTTTGGCCAATGATGAACAGAGGGTCTGCATAGATCCGTTTTAGCTCCCATAGATGACCACAATCTAGGAGCTCTGTCAGGCCTTTTTTCCTTCTTAATCACAGAACGGTGCTATGGTTGAATACCTTTATTTCTTCAATCAGTGGAAATCAGTGTAAAGTGACAGTATCTAAAGATTGTATATTCCCAGATATTCAATGCCAGGCCATATCTGGCTGGATAAAACATAGCTAATTTCTAAATAACAAGACTGATCACGAACTAGACAGAACAAAACTCTTATCACTTGACTGACTACTAAGCTCACTGCTATTAATGAACAAGCACTACCACTTTAATCCTTATGTCTAAAATGTTTTCTCTATAATTGATGACTCAACATATGTTACAATCCAACCTATTACTCAGGAACTTATATGCAATACCATAACGTACTCTTCTTTACCATGTGTGTACGCACCTTATGCAATACCACTTTAATCCTTATGTCGAAAATGATCTTTCTATAATTGATAACCTAACATATGTTACAATCAGGGCTTTTCTTGAGGGGGTACTTGGGGGTACTGAGTACCGGCACCTTTTCCACTGTCTGCTAAAATTGACCCATGGATCCCAAGTTTTAATGAAAGAGCTCAGGCTCTACACACCAATTCTGCCTTGCCATAGATTCTGTGACTGGTTGCAGGGGGCCTGGCTATTGTGGGGTGGGTCCCTCAGTGACCACCCCACCCCTGAAGGGTGGCCTGGCATTTGAGTACCGGCACCTTTTTTGCTAGAAAACACACACTGGTTACAATCCAATCTACCACTCAGGAACCTATATGCAATACCATAATGTATTATTCTTTACCATGTATGTACGCACCTTAATGCAATACCATTTGTAATTCTGTTAACCGGAAATGGCAATCGCCGTTACGGCAAATGTAAGCCACATTGAGCCTGCAAATTGGTGGGAAAATGTGGGATACAAATGCTATAAATAAATAGCTGGTTAAGTGTAATATTTTCATTACTTAACCAGCTAAAGTGCACCACTTCGATTATTGGAAAAGTAATGGAAGCGATGCTGAAGGAAAGGATAGTGAATTTCCTGGAAGCCAATAAGTTGCAAGATCCGAGACAACATGGTTTTACCAAAGGGAAATCATGCCAAACGAATCTCATTGAGTTCTTTGATTGGGTGACAGGAGAATTGAATCAGGGACGAGCTATGGACGTAATCTACTTAGATTTCAGCAAAGCTTTTGACACGGTTCCCCACAGGAGGCTCTTAAATAAACTGGATGGGCTGAAGATAGGACCCGAAGTGGTGAACTGGATTAGGAACTGGTTGACGGACAGATGCCAGAGGGTGGTGGTGAATGGAATTCACTCGGAGAGGGGAAAGGTGAGTAGTGGAGTGCCTCAGGGATCGGTGCTGGGGCTGATTCTGTTCAATATATTTGTGAGTGACATTGCCGAAGAGTTAGAAGGTAAAGTTTGCCTATTTGCGGATGATACTAAGATCTGTAACAGAGTGGACACCCGGGAGGGAGTGGAAAACATGAAAAAGGATCTGAGGAAGCTAGAAGAATGGTCTAAGGTTTGGCAATTACAATTCAATGCGAAGAAATGCAAAGTGATGCACTTAGGGAATAGAAATCCACGGGAGACGTATGTGTTAGGCGGGGAGAGTCTGATAGGTACGGACGGAGAGAGGGATCTTGGGGTGATAGTATCTGAGGATTTGAAGGCGATGAAACAGTGTGACAAGGCAGTGGCCATAGCTAGAAGGTTGTTAGGCTGTATAGAGAGAGGTATGACCAGCAGAAGAAAGGGGGTGTTGATGCCCCTGTATAAGTCGTTGGTGAGGCCCCACCTGGAGTATTGTGTTCAGTTTTGGAGGCCATATCTTGTTAAGGATGTAAAAAGAATTGAAGCGGTGCAAAGAAAAGCTACGAGAATGGTATGGGATTTGCGTTACAAGACGTATGAGGAGAGACTTGCTGAACTAAACATGTATATTCTGGAGGAAAGGAGAAACAGGGGTGATATGATACAGACGTTCAAATATTTGAAAGGTATTAATCCGCAAGCGAACCTTTTCCGGAGATGGGAAGGTGGTAGAACGAGAGGACATGAAATGAGATTGAAGGGGGGCAGACTCAAGAAAAATGTCAGGAAGTATTTTTTCACGGAGAGAGTAGTGGATGCTTGGAATGCCCTCCCGCGGGAAGTGGTGGAAATGAAAACGGTAACGGAATTCAAACATGCGTGGGATAAGCATAAAGGAATCCTGTGCAGAAGGAATGGATCCTCAGGAGCTTAGTGAAGATCAGGAGGCGGGGATAGTGCTGAGCAGACTTATACGGTCTGTGCCAGAGCCGGTGGTGGGAAGCGGGACTGGTGGTTGGGAGGCAGGGATAGTGCTGGGCAGACTTATACGGTCTGTGCCAGAGCCGGTGGTGGGAGGCGGGGATAGTGCTGGGCAGACTTATACAGTCTGTGCCAGAGCTGGTGGTGGGAGGCGGGGCTGGTGGTTGGGAGGCGGGGATAGTGCTGCGCAGACTTATACGGTCTGTGCCCTGAAGAGCACAGGTACAAATAAAAGTAGGGTATACACAAAAAGTAGCACATATGAGTTATCTTGTTGGGCAGACTGGATGGACCGTGCAGGTCTTTTTCTGCCGTCATCTACTATGTTACTATGTAAATCGAAAGGAATACATTTCGAATAACCCTATCCTGATTGATTTCAATGGGCAGAATGTGGTAGTAATAATACCTATGTGCTTTGGGATGTAAATTCAAAACCAGCACTGGCCCAAAACTCCACCTCCTGGAATAGGGTAACTTGCACATCTCTGAGTTGGGTAGCTGAGCTTCCACCATTTTTGGGGGGGGTGCATGTTGCACTTGATTTTTTTTATATTTTAAAGCCATCCACCCTGACCTCTGTGGGGAAAGTGGAATATAAATGATTGTTAATTTTAAAAAGTACATACAGTGTGATTTTTGTAACTTAATTTTGTGGTTAGCATTGTGTGTTAAGAATGTAGTGAATAAGGAATGGAATTACAATCTGCGGTGAGAGCTTTGGGTGGGGCTGGGGTGGAGCTTGGTCCCACCAACCAAAAAGACACTCCACTGCCCCTGATAGAACTGCTAGAGATGGGCAGGGATTAAATGTTTTAAATAATATCCAGATATGGAAACACTCCTGGGCAGTTGTTAAAAGACAAAATAATTTGGTGCACTCTGTAAACTTTACTACTACTAATCGTTTCTATAGCGCTACTAAATATACGCAGTGCGGTACACGTTATATGCAGGTACTTTCTCTGTCCCTACAGGGGACACAATCTAAGTTTTTGTACCTGGGGCAACGGAGGGTTAAGTGACTTACTACTACTACTAATCATTTCTATAGCGCTACTAGAAGTACGCAGCGCTGTACACTTGAACATGAAGAGACAGTCCCTGCTCAACAGAGCTTACAATCTAATTAGGATAGACAAACAGGACAAACAAGAGATAAGGGAATATTAAAGTGAGGATGATAAAATAAGGGTTCTGAACAAGTGAATAAGGGTTAGGAGTTAAAAGCAGCATCAAAAAGGTGGGCTTTTAGCTTAGATTTGAAGACGGCCAGAGATGGAGCTTGACATACCGGCTCAGGAAGTCTATTCCAGGCATATGGTGCAGCAAGATAAAAGGAACGGAGTGTGGAGTTAGCAGTGGAGGAGAAGGGTGCAGATAAGAGAGATTTACCCAGTTGACGGAGTTCCCGGGGAGGAATGTAGGGAGAGATGAGAGTGGAGAGGTACTGAGGAGCTGCAGAGTGAATACACTTATAAGTCAATAAGAGGAGTTTGAACTGTATGCGGAAACAGATAGGGAGCCAGTAAAGTGACTTGAGGGCTGATATGAGCATAGCGACATTGGCGGAATATTAGTCGTGCAGCAGAATTTTGAACAGATTGAAGAGGAGAGAGATGGCTAAATGGGAGACCTGCAGGGGCGTAGCTACGGGTGGGCCTGGATGGGCCCAGGCCCACCCAGTTTGGCCTCAGGCCCGCCCAGAAGAAGATCTTTACCCTCTCCCACCCCTGCCGCAGTGCTTCTTTTAATGCTGTCGGCGCTGCTGTCCAGTCTCCCACCCCCGCGGCGGCGCTTATACCGCTACGGTGCTGCCTGCCTGACAGCAATTCTACAGATGCATCACAGACATCCAACGTCCTGCTCCAGGGCCTTCCGCGTCCCGCCTCCGTAAACAGGAAGTTACATCGGCGCGGCAGAGGGAAGGCCCCGGAGCAGGACGTCGGACGTCGGTGACGCATCTATAGAGTTGCTGTCAGGCAGGCAGCGCCATAGCGAAGTGTAAGCGCTGCCGCGGGGGTGGGAGACTGTGCACAGCAGCTGACAGCATTAAAAGAAGCGCTGCAGGGGTGGGAGAGGGTGAGGAAGTCAGTGGGGTGCTGGCCCGGGAAGGGGAGGGAACGGAAGGGTGAAGGGTGCTGGACTTGCTAGGGGCAGAGGGTTGGAGGGAAGGGAGAGAGGTTTGGGATTTGCAGAGGGGAGGTTGGAGGGAAGGGAAGAGGTTTGGGATTTGCAGAGGAGAGGTTGGAGGGAAGGGGAGAGGTTTGGGATTTGCAGAGGAGAGGTTGGAGGGAAGGGGAGAGGTTTGGGATTTGCAGGGGGAGGTGGAGGGAAGGGGAGAGGTGCTGGATATGCAGGGGGGTGGAGGGAAAGGAGATGTGCTGGATACGCAGAGGGTTGAAGTGAAGGGGAGAGGTGCTGGACATGTAGGGGGGCTGGATGAAAGAGAAAGAGGTGCTGAACATGTAGGGGGGGCTGGATGAAAGGGAGAGAGATGCTGGACATGTGGGGGGGGGGGCTGAAGGAGAAGTGCTGGATATGCAGATGATGGCTGAAAGGAAAGGAGACAGATGTGGATCTGCAAGGAGGGCTGGAGCAAAGGGAGAAAGGTGCTGGACCTATGGGAGGGGTTAGAGAGAAGGGAGAGAGGTGCAGGGAGAAAGAGCCAGATGCATAAGGGGAAGGAAAGAGGAAGAGAAGCTGGTTGGGGGGGGGGGGGGGTGGGATCAGAGAGGAGAGGGACACATTGGTGTGGAGGAGGGAGAAAGGGGACATAGGGAAGTATACAGATACAGAAGGGAGATTATGGGCATTAGGTGGGAGCATGGGGACAGGGACACAAATGTGAGATGCTGTATGGGGATGGCACATGGGCACAGAGGGGTAATGCCTGACAGGGGGGGGGGAACGGGGATATGGAATAGAGATAAAATGCTGGACACTGGAGAGGGGGGTATATGGACACAGAGGGGGGGGAGATACCAGACAAGGGGGAGAATAGGAACACAGAAGGGATATGCTGGGCATAGGGTGCATAGGTGCACAGAGGAATGATGATGGATGAGGGGATATGAACACAGGGGAGATTCTGGATAAGGAAATATAGGAAAACAGAGATGGGAGATGGATGATGGACATGAAGAAAGAAGAAATGTCAAATAGGAGACACTGGCAAGTGAGTTAAGAGAAGACAGAGGGAAGCAGAAACCAGAGACTGGGACCAATATGATTTGAGAAAAAATGACCAGACAACAAAAAGGTATAAAAAAATATTTTATTTTCACTGTTGTGAATATAACATGTTGGATTTGAAATGTACATCTTGCCAAAGTTGATGGTAAACATGGCTGGGGTCCAGGACAGAAATCTAGGAAAGGACCCCAAAGTCCATTACCAGGCTGTTCCTTCAGCTTCCAGCATGCAGGCTTTCTCTGGCCAAGGAACCAAGCACAATTGCCCTAGTTCCATCCCCTAACACCATCCCTGGCATGTGCCATCTTTATATTTTGCACAGGAGCAAGTGCCTTTCTTTCTTGTTTCTCTGGTGTTGTACTACATGCAAGGTCTAGTTTCTTGGGGTTTCCGTTTAATTTATATTTCTAGAGTTTGTGGTCACTTATTCTGTATTTGGCATTTGTGTCTTGTGTGTGTGACTGAGGTATTCTGTTAGCATGAAGTTTCCATGTAGCATTCTGTAGTAATTTGGCTTGTTCAGCTTTCCTGATAAATGTATTTGTATTTTAGGGCCCTACTATAATATTTAAGGCACTTCTTTTTCATAGGTAGGATCTTTGTTTTTGGAAGTTAGTGTTGGCATGGTAGATTTGCTCTAGGTTCTGAGTGACTTTTGTTTTATAGATTTTTTTAAAGTTAATTTATAATATGTCTGTAATTGAGATTACACTAGAAAACAAAATTTCTTTATATGATGAGTTTTATGGAGAATTGTCCTTGCTGTGCTCTGTATCCATTGTTGGTGGATGGCCAGGAGGTTCTCTGGATGCAGAATGTGTTTGGCTTCAATACCATAAATGTGTTGGAGGACCATAGCTCAGTGGGGTTGAATAGTGCAGTCTATTGTACTTCCCTTAGCTCTAAATTGGCCTGCAGCCACTGAAGCCTGCACTAGAACCCTCATTGAAGTTATGGGGAGTGGGGTATGGACAGAGTATGAGTGCATCAGGTTGCTGTTTTTTCTCTTTCAAAAAAGTTGGCAACTCTAGTGCCCACCCATCCAACCTGTTGGCCCACCCAAAAATTGCCTTCTGGCTACGCCACTGGAGACCTGTGAGAAGCAAATTGCAATAGTCTAAGAGAGAGGTGATACGAGTGTGGATGAGGGTTCTAGTAGTGTGCTCAGAAAGGAAAGGGCGAATTTTGGTGATATTATAGAGAAAGAAATGACAGGTTTTAGCAGTCTGCTGAATATGTGCAGAGAAGGAGAGGGAGGAGTCAAAGATGACTTGCCCAAGGATACAAGGAGCTGCAGTGGGAATTGAACCCAGGTTGTCAGGACCAAAGCTGCTGCACTAACCATTAGGCCACTCCAAGATGGAGAAGGATGGTTCCGAGGTCAGGATGAGGAAGTTGCAGCTCTCCTTGTTCACGCTCAGGGTTCAGGCGTACCAAGTTCTGGAGGGATCTTCTGTTCGAGAGCTATCTCTGAGGTGAGGAGAGGGCTGTAAGAAAAGAAGAAGCCTAAGTAGTTGAAAAGGAAGGTTCAGAATACCATAACATGCAAGAAGGTGGTGGAGATGAAAACGGTAATGGAATTCAAACATGCGTGGGATAAACACAAAGGAATCCTGTTTAGAAGGAATGGATCCACAGAATCTTACCGGAATCTTAGCGGAGATTAGGTGGCAACACCGGCAATTAGGAAGCAAAACCGGTGCTGGGCAGACCTCTATGGCCTACGCCCTGATCGTGACTGAATAGATAGGGATGGGCTGGAGTGTAAATTTTAAGGGGTTTCGACGTTAGCTCAGCCCTGAGAATGGCAAGGACAAATCAAACTTGGGTATAGAGTATCACATACCATGTCAAATGAGTTTATCTTGTTGGGCAGACTGGATGGACCGTCGTTTACTAGGTTACTACTTTTTCCTTCAGTTAGTCTCCTGTCTTATCTGTTTATATCTTCCACCTCTACTTGCACCATCTGCTGTCTATTAAGATGCTTCAATGTGTATTCTAGTGACATTATAAATAGTATACTATGCCTTAATGTGTATTGTTTGCTACTGTAATTGTCTACTGCTTTTATTCAGCTTTTTCTTGCTGTACGCCACCTTTGGTGAAATTCTTTGAAAAGGTGACCAATAGAAATAAAACAAAATAAAACATGGAAAAGAAAATAAGATGATACCTTTTTTATTGGACAATAACTTAATACATTTCTTGATTAGCTTTCGAAGGTTGCCCTTCTTCGTCAGATCGGAAATAAGCAAATGTTGGTAGATGACAGTATATATAATTGAAGCATCAAAGCCGCTGAGAGACTGAGCTGGGCCCAGGGCAGAATCATCATTTCCACCGTCGTCGTCCCCCCCCAAAAATCATCATCGCCACTGCCCCTGCCTGCCTGAAGTACCTTGGCTGGCCCCACCAGCTGCAGGCAGTGCAGCTCCTTCCTCTGCCCAGCATTGCCTGCAGCTGCTTTCCTCAGGTCGCAGGTGCTCAGTCTTAAAAGTGAGCATGCGCGACCTGAGAGCCCAGCAGCTGCTAGGCAGGGAATGCAAGGTGGGCCCGGTGCCAGAGTTTTCTCTCTCCTGCTCCTGTCGGAATGCGATCACCAGGGTCCCGTCAGGAGCAGGAGAGAGAGAGAGAGAGAGACCCCTGTGCTGGGCCCGGGGAATTTGGCCGCCCTACCCTCCCTCTCGATGGCTATGAGTTTTGGAGGCCATATCTTGCTAAGGAGATAAAAAGACTTCAAGCGGTTCAGAGAAAAGCAATGAAAATGTATGGAGAAACTTGATGACCTGAAGGTGTATATGTATTTATTAACAAACATATCTACCATAGTATCACAAAAGGTTCTAGATGGTTCACATTATAACATACATACTGTAATCCAAAACCTTCAATAAAATGTCACAAAGTCTTATTGGAGGAAAGGAGAGGAGGGGTGATATGATACAGACTTTCAAATATTTGAAAGGGATTAATATGCAAACAAACCTTTCCAGAGATGGGAAGGTGGTGGAACTAGAGGACATGAATTGAGGTTGCAGAGGGGTCGACTCAGGAATAACGTCAGGAAGTACTTTTTAACAGAGAGGGTGGTAGATACCTGGAATTCCATCCCACGGGAGATGGTGGAGATGAGAAAACAATAATGGAATTCAAAAATGCATGGGATAAACACCAGTAGGGTTACCATATGGCTCCAGAAAAAGGAGGACAGACTGAATCAGTCTGGGTTTTACTTCCATTGCTTTCAATGGAAGCAAAACCCAGACTGGATCAATGTGTCCTCCTTTTTCTGGAGCCATATTTATTTTTTGATTTTGCTCACAGCTTTTTTCAGTAGTAACTCAAGGTGAGCTACATTCAAGTACACTGGCTATTTCTCTGTCCCAGGAGGGCTCACAATCTAGGTTTGTACCTGAGGCAATGGAGGGTTAAGTGACTTGCCCAAGATCACAAGGAGCAGCAGTGGGATTTGAACCGGCCACCTCTTGATTGCAAGACCGGTGCTCTAACCACTAGGCCACTCCTCCACTAGCAACATTCTGTGTAGAATCTCAGGTAGTAGCAACATTCCATGTTCCACTGCACTAACCACTAGGCTACTCCTCTACTAGTAACATTCCATATAGAAGCCTGCCCTTGCAGATCAGCAATGCGGCCGCGCAGGCTTCTGTTTCTGTGAGTCTGACGTCCTGCACGTACGTGCAGGACGTCAGACTCACAGAAACAGAAGCCTGCGTGGCCGCATTGCTGATCTGCAAGGGCAGGCTTCTATATGGAATGTTGCTAGTGGAATAGCAACATTAACATTCCATGTAGAATCTCCTATAGTAGCAACATTCCATGTAGAATCTCAATGTGAGTTACATTCAGGTACTCTGGATATTTCTCTGTCCCAGGAAGGCTCACAATCTACGTTTGTACCTGAGGCAATGGAGGGTTAAGTGACTTGCGCCAAGGGGGTGTCATGCTGCACCCTGGGGGGACGGATGCCACTGCACCCCGGGGGGTGCGCAGCGGTGAACCGCCCCAGGTGGCAGCCGACCTAGGATCGCCACTGCACTCTTCACTGGTGACCCTAAATGCAAAGGAATCCTGTATAGAAGGCATGGAACCAAACAAGCTTAGCGGTGACTAGCTGGCAACTTTGGTAATTTGAAAAGCAAAGCCAGTGCCAGACAGACTTCTGCGCCCTGATCATGGCTGGACAGATTTAGATGGCATGGAGTGGAGCTTCAATGACAAATTCTGTAGCTAGAGAACAAGGCCAGTGCCAGGCAGACTTCTACGGTCTGTGCCCTGAAAGCGGCAAAGAAAAATCCAAGATCAAATATGCGTATGTAATATCACATCATACCTTATGCCAGTGATCCCCAAACCTGATCCTGCAAACACCCCAGCCAGACAGGTTTTCAGGATATCTACAATGAATATTCATGAGAGAGATTTGCATGCAGTGGAGGCAGTGCATGCAAATATCTCTCATTAATTTCATTGTCAATATTCCAAAAACCTGCCTCCAGGACCAGGTTTGGGAACCCCTGCCTTATGCTATGAGTTTATCTTGTTGGGTAGACTGGATGGACTATACAGGTCTTTATTTGCCATCATCTACTATGTTACCTCATCACCATTCACTCTCCCTTGCCTCAGATCAGGGGTTGACACCCCAGTCCTTGGGACACACCTAGCCAGTCAAGTTTTCAGGATACTCACAATGAATATGCATGAGATAGATTTGCATATACTACCTCCATTGGATACAGAACTATCTCATGCATATTCATTGTAGGTATCCTGAAACCTGACTGGCTGTGTGTGTCCTAAATTGAGAACTAGTGCCTCAGATACAGTTTGTAATTCCTCTGGGGACAGGGAAATACCTAGTGTACCTGAATGTAGGAATGAAAAGATGTGAACTAAAATCCAAAATAAATAAAGTGCCTATGCTGAATGGAACAAGAAACCCTGAAGTTCCTCAGATGTTCCTTCTGTGCATCAGTCTGAATTATGTATTTATTTAAAAGCATTTATAACCTGCCAATGTCTGCTAGTTCTAGGTAGTTCCTGGGAATGACTCAAACTGAGATTGCATGACATTACCTCTCATCTCAAGACACAGTGGCACAAATGAGTCAGCAAGGCCTACATCCAGGAGCCAGAAGTAGCAGGGGAGAGTCAGAGTGTACAGCAGAGGTCCCCAAATCCGGTCCTCGTGGCCCGCAACGCAGTCAGGTTTTCAGGATTTTCAAAGTGAATATGTACCGGATGTATTTGCAAGCCCCGCCTCTGTTGTATGCAAACATATCTTCTGCATATTCGTGGTGGAAATCCTGAAAACCTGACTGGGTTGTGGCCCTTGAAGACTGGGTTCGGAAACCCCTGGCTTAGAGACTTAGCCCAGAGGGAGACACTCAGCAGGACGCTTGTGGTGTGGCCCAACAATCAGGAGCCACATCTGGAGGTCAGAGCTGGAAAGGCTGCCAATAAAAATGGCATGCAGCAATTTCTGCTCCACTTAAAGGTCAGAGTACATGTCGCAGCGTCTCACATTACAACCGCAAAGGGCAAGGTGAACCCCTACAAAAGAACAATGTACAACAAAAACCACAAAGTAGGGGTATGACAATCCAAAAAAGGAGAAGAGTCCAGGCAGGCAGTGGCAGTCTCAAAATTTATTAAAGACAAATAGATAACAAAGACCCAACACGGATCTGTGTTTCAGCCAGGGGCGTAGCTATGGGGTGCCACGGGGGCCTGGGCCCCCGCAAATTATGTCCGGGCCCCTGGTTTAGCTGGCAGGGGTCCTCAACCCCCGCCAGCTGAAGCTTTCTTCTGCGCCGTCTCCGGTGCAGCCCCGTTCCTGCCCTGCTCTTCTTGCTCCTCCTGTCCTGTGCACTTCTCAGTTTCACGTAAAGAAGAAGGCGCGAGGCGGGGGCGGGGGGAGGTGAGGCGGAGCGAAGTGAGGCGTGGTGGTGGGGGGGGGCGGGGTGGCACTCAAAATGTGCCCCCAACCTCGGGCTCTGGCCCCCTCCCACCGTAAGATCTGGCAACGCCCCTGGTTTCGGCGAGCAATCGCCTGCTTCAGGAGTCATGAAATCCATAATGCTTGAACATGATAAAATGTATATGTATAATAGTACTGCAGGATGCTGCCAATTTGATTGACCGGCAGAGCAAAGAGGCAAAACCTGCGAGCACTGAAAGTAGAACCTCTTGTAAACTCTGGTGCTCGCAGGTTTTGCCTTTTTGCTTTGCTGGTCAATCGAATCGGCAGCATCTTGCAATACTATTATACATATACATTTTGTCATGTTGAAGCATTGTGGATAGTAACGTGAGGAGTAGGGTGAAGAGTTGGCATATCCAAAAACCACAAGGGAAACGTGTCAGTCCAATTCAATGGTGTTTATTGAAAGCACATCAAAAAGCCTCGACACAGCAGCTGTGTTTTGGCGCTGTAGGCGCCTGCCTCAGGAGTTTATAAATTACATGTAAATAAATATGAATTACATAAAAGAAAGAGCACATAAACAACACGCAAATGAGTTAAATATGACATCTGAAAGCTATGCATTGGAGCGTAAAAAGTACAAACATAATAAATAAACCGCTAAAACTTTATATATGAAAAAGCTGAAATGGACCATACTGTGTTAAAAACACAAAACAGAAATAGTTAAGCAATATCTCTAGAGCACTTAAACACAGCTGCTGTGTCGAGTCTTTTTGATGTGCTTTCAATAAATACCATTGAATTGGACTGACACGTTTCCCTTGTGGTTTTTAGACATGCCAACTCTTCACTCTACTCCTTGGTTTGCTGGGCTACAGTCGTAGGGCTCGGTGTTCTTCTACTTAGAGTGGTTGTTCTACTGAAGCATTATGGATTATATATACAATCAATGGTACTAAGCCACTTAGATTACTACAATGGAATTTATGCAGGATGTAAAGAACAAACCTTAAAGAAACTTCAGACCGCTCAAAACACGGCAGCTAGGCTTATATTTGGTAAAACACGATTTGAAAGCGCAAAACCCCTCCGTGAAAAACTACACTGGTGCCCAATCAAAGAACGCATCGCCTTCAAAATCTGCACCCTGGTTCACAAAATCATCTACGGAGAAGCCCCGAGTTACATGACAGACTTCATCAACTTACCAATTAGAAATACATCCGAATCAACACGATCTTATCTAAATCTGCACTACCCAAGCTGCAAAGGACTTAAATACAAAACAACTTACGCATCTAGTTTTTCCTACATAAGCACACAACTATGGAACGCATTACCAAAAGCCTTGAAAACAACGTACGACCACCTAAACTTCTGGAAATCACTTAAAACCAACCTGTTAAAAAAGGCATACCCTACCGATCCAACTTAAATGCCTAATCCCTGCAACACAACCAAACTAAAGCACGTAATGGACATAACACAACTCTTCCATTCTCCGATTCCCTAATGTGGCTGTGCCACATGAACTTGATCTTACCACAACATCACCCTGTATTTGTTCACACTGGAGCCTGCAAAGGCCTCTCCGGTACTATGTAAGCCACATTGAGCCTACAAATAGGTGGGAAAATGTGGGATACAAATATAACAAATAAATAAATAAATAAATAAATAAATAAATAAAGCAGGCAATTGGTCACCGAAACACGGCTTTGAGTCGGATCTTTGTTTTCAATAATTTTTCAGACTACTATTGCCCACTTGGACTCTTCCCCTTTTTGGGATTGCCATTGTCATATCTCTACTTTTTGGGTTTTGTGCATCAGACCTCTACCTTTAGTGACCTCACAGGAACACTTGTGATGTCACATGACTGGCCCGGAGCAGGAGCTTGGATTAGGCCAATCTGGAGAACTGAGTGGATGATCAGAAAAGACATTTTACTGTAATTGGTAGAAGACAAGGTGCTGCATATTTAGTTTTATTTATTTATTGAGATTTATTAACCGCCTTTATGAAGAGATTCGCCCAAGACGGTGTACAGCGGGTACAGTTTAACATAAAACGTATAATTTTAACAGCATAACAACTGTAAAATAACCAAGAATAATCATAAATATAATAAATGAGGTAAGCTTGAAAACAGTAAATTGAAACCTGATAATAGAACTACTGTGAGATAGTATAACAAAATATACACATTTAACAGCACTGGAATTCAAATACCAGAGATATAATACAATGTTAGCATAATACTAATGATACACCTAATAAGCATGGATTAGAACGTTCAACTAACAGAGATATGATGCTAAAGATTTTCTACAGTATGGCTTACCATATAGCTGAGGGACCATGAGCAGATATATGATGGGAACAAGATGTATGGTATATAGTCAGTTGGGATAATTTGATGGTTAGTTAAAGTCAAGGCAAATTCGTTGTATAGTTAAGCAACAGAGAAGGAACTGATCTAAGTTACAGTAGGGTGTAGCAAGCTGGTCCAGGTGCAGAATGAGTGTATAGTCAGTCACCCTATGTATTAAAGGCTTGGGAGGAGATCCAGGATTTCACCTGCTTCCTGAAGTAGAGGTAGTCTTGAATTATACGTAGCCCCTCTGGGAGTAAATTCAAAGTGTGGGGGCTACTCCTGAGAAGGCTCACTAGATGGTATCATAACATACAATTTCTTTTGATGAAGGTGCAGATAGTCATGATCCTTGAGAGGACCTTAGGGGTCTTAAAGGTGTGTAAAGGGTTAACTTATTCTTTAAATACTCTGGCTCATTTTGTCTTAGGACCTTTTAAATCAAACATAGAGTTTTACATTTAAGGTACTGGTAGCCAATGTAGCTTTTGCAGGAAGGGTGTGATGTGGTCACGCTGTTGCAGCCTTCTATCAGTCATGCTGCGACATTCTGAATTAGTTGGAGCTGATACAAACTCTTTTTGGTTTGGCCAGTATAGAGGACATTACAGTAGTCTAGTCATGATGTTATCATGGCATAGACCACTGTGGTCAGACTCATCTTTTCAATATATGGAGAGAGATTTTGTAGCTGCTGTAGATAATAGAGACGGTTTTTGAAGGTTGCTTGAATTTGTGGGATCAGAGTGAGTGATGAGCCTAGCAGTAAACCAAGACTCCTGGCCTTTGATTTTAGGGGGAGTTCATACTTCCTAAAAGGTATTTTGAAGTCAGTATTTGTCCACTTATGTTTGGTACCCAAAGAATCTCTGTTTTATTTGGGTTCAGGCAAAGTTTGTTGTTGATTGCCCATTCCTGAGGCCGTCATTTTACTTAGAGCTGTGGGTAGATCTCATTCAATGGGTATATGAGTAGTTGCACATCATCAGCGTAGATGTAGAATTTTGTGTCCTTCGTCTGAAGCAGCGGAGCCAGAGGTTTGAGGTAGATATTAAATAAAATGGGAGAAAGTATGGATCCCTGTGGCACCCCACAATCCAGTGCCCAGGTAAGGATGTGCTGTTGCTGAATAGTACTGAAAGTTGTCTTGAACCAAGTAAGTACTGTGCCACTGATACCTGTTTATTTATTTAATTTTGTTTCATTTGTATCCCACATTTCCCCACCTTTTGCAGGCTCAATGTGGCTTACATATCACCGTTAACGGTGTTAGCCGATTACGGTTAGAATATATTGCAATAAATGAAAAATTAGATATAATAGGAATCACTGAGATCTGGTGGAAGGAGGATAACCAGTGGAACACTGTCATACCGGGGTACAAATTATATCGCGGTGATAGGGTGGATCGAATTGGTGGAGGAGTAGCACTGTATGTTAAGGAGGGCCTTGAATCAGATAGATTGAAAATTCTACAGGAAACAAAAACACATCTTGGAATCCCTGTGGATTTAAATTCCATGTTAGAAGGGGAACAGGATAGTGATAGGAGTGTACTACCGTCCGCCTGGCCAGGATGAACAGACGCATGTAGAATTCTTATCGGAAATTAGGGAGGCTAACAAACTGGGCAACACCATAATAATTAATTTCCGTAAATTATTGAAGACCAATTTATTCAAGAAAGCTTACCATAATAATGCACCCTAATCGTCAATTAACAAGATGTACACAGGACTTTCACAATATCTAACTCCTTATTTCCTGTCACTCATACTATTTTGAAGTTAATATTCATGATTGTTTCAAACTAAGTTATCCTGATTTTATTATAAGATGAACTTTCCTTCCTGAATACTTACTCCATTCTGTCTCCTCTACCTTAACTATGTATTTCTTTTTTTTATGGAACTGGTAATCACCATTACGGAAATATGTAAGCCACATTGAGCCTGCAAATAGGTGGGAAAATATGGGATACAAATGTTGTAAATAAATAAATAATAGGTGATTTCAATTACCCCAATACTGACTGGGTACATAAGTACATAAGTAATGCCATACTGGGAAAAGATCAAGGGTCCATCGAGCCCAGCATCCTGTCCACGACAGCGGCCAATCCAGGCCAAGGGCACCTGGCGAGCTTCCCAAACGTACAAACATTCTATACAATCAAGCCATTGTGACATCACTAATGAGGTTGGCTCTTATTGGTGGAATGAGCCACTATGACATCACAATAGGTTAAATCACTGCTCTATGTAATAAAAGTGAGCCAAGTAGAGGACATAAGTACATAAGTAATGCCACACTGGGAAAAGACCAAGGGTCCATCGAGCCCAGCATCCTGTCCACGACAGCGGCCAATCCAGGCCAAGGGCACCTGGCGAGCTTCCCAAATGTACAAACATTCTATACATGTTATTCCTGGAATTTTGGAGTTTTCCAAGTCCGTTTAGTAGCGGTTTATGGACTTGTCCTTTAGGAAACCGTCCAACCCCTTTTTAAACTCTGCTAAGCTAACCGAGTTTAAAAAGGGGTTGGACGGTTTCCTAAATGTAACTTCTGGGCCTGCTAGGGAGGTAAAAGTGAAGATACTTACCTGTAGCAGGTATTCACGGTGTCGAGCAACACTAGTATCAAGGCAGATCCCCGTCACGGTTTATGTGCAGATCATCAAGAAGGGCAGGGGTGGCGGGGAGGGGGGGGAGCAACATTTGCCTCTCTCTTCTCCCTCCCTTCATGCGGGCACGCTAGGCTAGGGTTACCATTTTGTGTCCTCTGAAAAAGAGGACACATGTCACGCCCCCTACCCCGCCCCCGCCACGCCTCATGCCACGCCCCCTTCAGGTCGGGTTCCGCCACGCCCCCCCCCATCACATAGTCCCCTCCCCCCCTCACTTACTATCTAGCCCTGGTGGTCTAGTAGCGTCTTCTCTTCGGGGCAGGAAAGAGCCCCTTCTTTCCTGCCCAGAGCGCTGCCTGCCCTTGCCTGCTGCATCCTCCTCGGTATGGCTGGGGATTCAAAATGGCCACCGAGAGTTGAAGCGGCCTCGCGAGAGTTCAAATCTCGGTGGCCATTTTGAATCCCCAGCCAGACCGAGAACGAAGGATGATAGACAGGGGAGGCAGCGCTCCGGGCAGGAAAGAGGGGGCTCTTTCCTGCCCCGAAGACGTCACTAGACCACCAGGGAACATGGTAAGGAAGGGGAGGGGATGGGAGACCAGGTCACAACCCACGGCGCCGATCGCGCGCCCACCGCACGCACGCGCTTGCCCGCACCCGCGCCCACGTTTGTCCAGAAATCCGGACAAACGTGGGCGCGGGCAAAATCCGCCGGACGCCCCGGACATGCCCTCAAAAAGAGGACATGTCCGGGGAAATCCGGACGTATGGTAACCCTACGCTAGGCATACCTTTGCTGGCAGTCAATAAATGGACTGCCACCACTCCCAACGTCTTGCTCTGAGCAGCATGCTGGAACTTCTCACACATGCTCGAGAAGTCCCAGCCTGCTGCTCAGAGCTGGAAACAAGGATCGGGGAGCAGCAGCAGACTATTTACTTGGCTGGCAGGGCTCAGCATCCCCACCAGCAAAGTAAAAGAGAATTCAGCAGGGGGCCCAAGCCCACATTTTGGGAGCCAGTTGTTAAAGTAGCCATGGAGGGCCCTACTTTAACAACCGGCTCCCAAAATTCTTAACAACCGGCTCTTGCGAGCCTGTGAGAGCCTGCTCCAGCACACCACTGAAGAAGGGACACAAGAACTGTCTCTGTTCCATACCCAGGTCTGACGCCAGATTGACATGGGTCTAGCCAATTACTTCCAATTAGCCAGCCGTTGGGTTGGTGGGACTGTCCTGTTATCACCAGTTATTGGAAAAAGGTATATCTTAGTCTCAACGGAACTAAGTTTTAGGTATAATGGGACCCTAAGGCAGAGCTTCCTGAACCTGTCCTATAGACCCCCAAATCCAGTCAGGTTTTCAGATATCCAGAATGAATATGTCTGAGTGGAGGAGTGGCCTAGTGGTTAGGGTAGTGGACTTTGGTCCTGAGGAACTGAGTTTGATTCCCACTTTAGGCACAGGCAGCTCCTTGTGACTCTGGGCAAGTCACTTAACCCTCCATTGCCCCATGTAAGCCGCATTGAGCCTGCCATGAGTGGGAAAGTGCAGGGTACAAATGTAACAAAAATAAAATAGATACTATTGGAGATTCTACATGGAATGTTGCTACTATTGGAGATTCTACATGGAATGTTGCTATTCCACGAGCAACATTCCATGTAGAAGGCTGTGCAGGCTTCTGTTTCTGTGAGTACGTGCAGGACGTCAGACTCACAGAAGCAAAAGCCTGCGCGGCCACATTGGTGATCTGCAAGGGCCGACTTCTACATTGAATGTAGCAACAGTGGAGGAGTGGCCTAGTGGTTAGGGTGGTGGACTTTGGTCCTGAGAAACTGAGTTCAATTCCCACTTCAGGCACAGGCAGCTCCTTGTGACTCTGGGCAAGTAGCTTAACCCTCCATTGCCCCATGTAAGCCGCATTGAGCCTGCCATGAGTGGGAAAGTCAGGGTACAAAAATAAAATAGATACTATTGGAGATTCTACATGGAATGTTGCTATTCCACATGTAGAAGCCTGCGCGGCCACATTGGTGATCTGCAAGGGCCGACTTGTACATGGAATGTTGCTAGTGGAATAGCAACATTCCATGTAGAATCTCAAATAGTAGGAACAGTGGAGGAGTGACCTAGTGGTTAGGGTGGTGGACTTTGGTCCTGCGGAACTGAGTTTGATTCCCACTTCAGGCACAGGCAGCTCCTTGTGACTCTGGGCAAGTCACTTAACCCTCCATTGCCCCATGTAAGTTGCATTGAGCCTGCCATGAGTGGGAAAGCGCGGGGTACAAATGTGACACAAAAAAAACTTGCATGTGCCGTGTCTCAAATACAGCTAGATTTATCTCATGCATATTCGTTCTGTATATCCTGAAAACTTGATTGACAGAAGGGTCCTAAGAACAGGGTTGAGAAGCCCAGCGCTAAGGTTTTCTTCTTCAGTGCCCTAGTTGTGGATAAGTTTCCTGAAAATATCAAAACTAATTACACAATTGTTTGTTAACAGCGAAATGCAAAGTTGCGTCATTATGGAAAAAAAAAGTTACCCCACCAGATGTAGAAATGCTAACAAAACACATTTGGAATGTATATCGCATGGAAAAATTGACTGACTCATGTAGGGACAGAGTCCTCTATTTCAAGATGTCTGGAAGCTATTTGAAGGTTGGTGCAATTCGCACAGATTACTGCTTAGCTAGGTAACACAAAGCACTTTGCATGACTTTGGTTCTCTCAGGCTGAAGTCTGTTTGTATATGAAGTTCAAATATATTGAAGAGGCGAGGGTGGGGGTGCGGAGGGGGGGTGCTGACTAGGCTGAAAATGGAAATATTGTCTGTCTGCTACTGTTGAATGCTTTGCTGTGTACATTTGTAACTATTACATAAGTGACATGTTCTATTGTGCTCTTAGTGATAAATAAACAGGAAAATAAACCTCCAATGGTCTATTACAAGGTTGGGGAGAGGAGGTTAGAAGGTCTCAGGAAAGCACAGAGCTAAAGAGGGCAGGCTGAATACACCAGTGTAGTTGGGTTCATCATGCCTTTGAAATAAAGGTTCAATTCTGGGATACTTGTTAAGAGATCAAAGATAATGAAAGCCCGGCTCTTCTTCCAGCCTTTAAAACATTTAGGGACTGACCATTCACTCACTCCACACTGGACTTGCTTGCTGCACACCCTGCAACTCAGACTAGTTGGCAGCCTGACCATTAGGTCATCTGAGATGGGGGCCTCAGGCGGCACTCTTCAGGAATGGAATCTCCCTGATGTTACCCGGTAGCTGCAGCAATTCCCATATACTGCCCTGCTGCCGGCATCTGGCATCTCCCTTCGCGGCATTACCCAGCAGCGGCAGCGATTCCCATATGCTGTCCTGCCGCTGGCACCCGCCTCTTCCCTTTACTGCGGCCGCCTCTCTGATGTAACTTCCTGGGAAAAGGCAGGTGCTGACGGCAGTGCAATGCTGCAAACGGGCTGGAGGTAGGAAGGGGGCAGCGTCTCGGCTGGGGGAGGGTGTCATCCTAGCTCCACCTCAGGGGGCAGCATCCTAGCTCCACCTCTTGCCTTGGGCTGGCCCTGTACATATAATTTGTCTTCAGTCTGTCCTGTCTATATATCTGAACTGTACCTGCCCTGTCTCTATCAATTAAGGTGTTTCATTGTATTGTACGTCATATCTATGTTGTTTGAATGTTCTAATGTGATGCTTATTAAGGGGTGACATCTTGAGTATCATATTTATGTTATATGAATGATCTTCCATGTTGCCTATTATGGTATCATTTGTGTTTTGATGGCATTTATTATATTCCTGTTATATGATTGTTCTACAGTGCTGTTAACTATGTATATTTCTGATACTGTATCATGTATCAAGCTTCTCCTTCTTACCTACAAATGCACTCAGTCTGCTGCCCCTCACTATCTTTCTACCCTCATCTCCCCTTACGTTCCCGCCCGTAACCTCCGTTCACAGGATAAATCCCTCCTCTCAGTACCCTTCTCCACCACCGCCAACTCCAGGCTCCGCTCATTCTGCCTCGCCTCACCCTATGCTTGGAACAACCTTCCTGAGCCCTTACGCCAAGCCCCCTCCCTGCCCATCTTCAAGTCTTTACTTAAAACCACCTCTTCAATGCTGCGTTCGGCACCTAACACTTACCGTTCAGTAAATCCAGACTGCCCCAATTTGACTGCCCCTATCGGACCGACCGTTCACTTGTCTACTAGATTGTAAGCTCTTTGAGCAGGGACTGTCTCTCTTTGTTAAATTGTACAGCGCTGCGTAACCCTAGTAGCGCTCTAGAAATGTTAAGTAGTAGTAGTAGTATGTTTGTCCTAGTACCAGGATTCAATTTGCCATCTCCAGGTTTACCTCGTTGACTTGTATTTATGCTTATATTTGGTCGTTTTACTATTATTCCACTGTTTACAAAATTGTAAGTTTAATGCAAGCCTATACCTGCTATACATTGCCTTGGGTGAATCTCTTCATAAAGGTGGTTAATAAATCCCGATACATAGTAACATAGTAAATGACGGCAGATAAAGACCTGAACGGTCCATGCAGTCTGCCCAACAAGATAAACTCATTTTACATGGTATGTGATACTTTATATGTACCTGAGTTTGATTTGTCTTTGCCATTCTCAGGGCACAGACCGTAGAAGTCTGCCCAGCACTCTTCTTGTACTAAGTTCTGAAGCTAACATAACACAGTAACATAACATAGTAGATGACAGCAGAAAAAGACCTGCACAGTCCATCCAGTCTGCCCAACAAGATAAACTCATATGTGCTACTTTTTCTGTATACCCTACTTTGATTTGTACCTGTCCTCTTCAGGGCACAGACCGTATAAGTCTGCCCAGCACTATCCCCGCCTCCCAACCACCAGTCCCGCCTCCCACCACTGGCTCTGGCACAGACCTTATAAGTCTGCTCAGCACTATCCCCGCCTCCCACCCACCAGCCCTGCCTTCCACCACCGGCTCTGCCACCCAATCTCGGCTAAGCTCCTGAGGATCCATTCCTTCTGAACAGGATTCCTTTATGTTTATCCCATGCATGTTTGAATTCCGTTACCGTTTTCATTTCCACCACCTCCCACGGGAGGGCATTCCAAGCATCCACTACTCTCTCTGTGAAAAAATACTTCCTGACATTTTTCTTGAGTCTGCCCCCCTTCAATCTCATTTCATGTCCTCTCGTTCTACCGCCTTCGCATCTCCGGAAAAGGTTCGTTTGCGGATTAATACCTTTCAAATATTTGAATGTCTGTATCATATCACCCCTGTTTCTCCTTTCCTCCAGAGTATACATGTTTAGGTCTGCAAGTCTCTCCTCATACGTCTTGTAACGCAAATCCCATACCATTCTCGTAGCTTTTCTTTGCTCCTTGAAATTTACACTCAAGCCCATCCATATCTATTCAATTACGATCAGGGCATAGACTGTAGAAGTCTGCCCAGCACCAGTTTTGCTTCCCAATTACTGGTATCGACTCCCAATCTCCAGTAAGATTCCGTGGATCCATTCCTTCTAAACAGGATTCCTTTGTGTTTATCCCACGCATGTTTGAATTCCATTACCGTTTTCATGAATTCCATTACAATTATGATACAATACAATAAATAGTCTAGACTGGGCTGTGAGAAGGAGAGGGCAAGGCAGGAAGAGTTGACAGCTGGGGGTATGTCGCATGGTACCTTGGCATTAAGTCTAGAAATCTCATTCATTAGTACGGAAATACATTTTGTGTCCTGCTGGGGCTCCTGCTTCAGTGAAAGTCAACCTGAGCCTTAGGTGCTTGAGCTGAGGTCGAAAAAGTTTTCATTCTACACGATTATAAGTTGCAGATCTGCCAAGTTACCCAGTCCAGGAGGGAGACTTTTTGGCCAGTCCTGCATGTCTCCCGTGGCACTGATTGCAATGGACAGAATCATGGACCGCAAATAATACACTGCTTTGGGATGTAAGTTTAAAACCAGAACCCTGGAATGGGTAACTAGGCAACTCTGCTGCTGTGTACCTCCACTCTAAGAATTGTTCAAGCACCCCAGCTGTAAAGGACTTAAATATAAATCCACATATGCATCCAGCTTCTCCTACATAGGCACGCAACTATGGAACGCACTACCGAAGGCCATAAAAACAATGCACGACCTAACAACCTTCCGAAAACTACTGAAAACGGACCTGTTCAGGAAGGCATACCACAACGCTTCATCCTAATTACAAACTTTTCATGAACTAGACAAACCATACCCCACACCTAACTGATAACTGAATGACTACCGATGAAAATTACGCCATACGCAATACCGCTTTAACTATCATGTCGGAAATGAACTTGCTATATGTGACAATCTAACTTCTGTTACAATGTACTCTATCACTCTTTGTAATACTATACTGTACTATACTTTACTATGTATGCACCTTAATGTAAAATCATTTGTAATTCTCTACCCAGAAATGGCGATCGCCATTACGGCATAATGTAAGCCACATTGAGCCTGCAAATTGGTGGGAAAATGCGGAATACAAATGCTACAAATATAAATAAATAAATAAATAAATAAATAAATAAAAAAGGGGCCTTGCTGCTTTGACTTATCCAAGGCCCCATGGGGGGTTGTGAACAGTTCTAAGTGAGTCACAATCTGTCCAGAGCCCCTTGGGAAGCTCTCCAGAGGATGCGACAGGGTTCTCCCCCTCCTTGGTGGGACCAGGAAAAATGTTTAATTGGAAGCTCTGTTGCCATCAGCCAGAGTGAAGGCACTGCTGTTCTAAGCTGTTAATTTGGGACCCTAAGGAGCTGTAAATCCAAGAGCAGATTGCAGAATCAACAGCCTGGGGCCAGAAGCCTCATGATGTTTACTGCTGATGAAATAATGCACCCCCAACAAGAAGTGAGCAGGATTGGTGGCTCAGGCAGGGTTACGCTATATAGCATCTGAATACATTTTATGTAAGATCCTGAGCCATTTACAGAGCCAAGCTTGGAAACCAATGCTCTGGAACTGAAATCTCCTTTACTCTTGCAGTCTTGCTGGATAAGAAGAGGTCTCCTACCTGGCATGAAGCGACCTTGGACTCCATGATAACACCTTGTCGGTCACTCCTAGTCTTCAAGGACCCCCTACAGGTCAGGTTTTCAGGAGATCCCTAATAGGGAGACGGCTGAGGGGAGACATGATAGAGGTATAAAATAATGAGTGGAGTGGAACAGGTGGATGTGAAGCGTCTGTTCACGCTTTCCAAAAATACTAGGACTAGGGGGCATGCGATGAAACTACAGTGTAGTAAATTTAAAACAAATCGAAGAAAATGTTTCTTCACCCAACGCATAATTAAACTCTGGAATTCGTTGCCGGAGAATGTGGTGAAGGCGGTTAGCTTGGCAGAGTTTTAAAAGGGGTTAGACGGTTTCCTAAAGGACAAGTCCATAAACCTCTAATAAATGGACTTGGGAAAAATCCACAATTCCAGGAATAACAAGTATAGAATGTTTGTATGTTTGGGAAGCTCGCCAGGTGCCCTTGGCCTGGATTGGCTGCTGTCGTGGACAGGATGCTGGGCTCGATGGACCCTTGGTCTTTTCCCAGTGTGGCATTACTTATGTACTTATTCCTCTACTTGGCTCTCTTTTATTACATAGAGCAGTGATTTAACCTATTGTGATGTCATAGTGGCTCATTCCACCAATAAGAGCCAACCTCATTAGTGATGTCACAATGGCTTGATTGTATAGAATGTTTGTACGTTTGGGAAGCTTGCCAGGTGCCCTTGGCCTGGATTGGCCGCTGTCGTGGAAAGGATGCTGGGCTCGATGGACCCTTGGTCTTTTCCCAGTGTGGCATTACTTATGTACTACAATGAGATTCCTGAATTTTCACTCTAGTTACTAAAATTTGCTATCTAGATGTGGATGTGCAAGGTAGAACTTGGTGAAATATATTGGAATATTGTAAAAATTTCTAAATATCTTTTTGGTATTAATAAAGAATTTATATTTATTTATGGTAGTTACTTTATAAGAAGAGGTAATAGATATGCATGAGAGAGATTTGCAAGTGGTAGGCATGCAAATTTCTTCATGCATATTCATTGTGGAGACCCTGAAAACCTGACCTGTTGGTGGTCCTCAAGGACTGTGATTGAAAACCCAGGGTTTAGAGGTGATGAGATGCCTCCAGGTCATATAAGCTAGCTCTGGTTTCTAGAGTTTCCAATTGATTCTCCATTTTCAGAACAGTCCAATCCAGTCCTAGTTCTACCCCTCTGCCTGCTGCAGGGACTGGTAGTCTTGCTTTTATCAGGGAACTCACTGGGGGCCCCAGAACTACAATTCACACAGACTGTGAAGTAAAACCAGGACCAGAACAATACTGCCCTAAAAATGGAGCCAGTCAGCTATCCTTTCAGTTCCCTGTATGTTTCCCCTCCACTCACAGCCTTTGCCTTACTTAGTAACATAGTAGATGACGGCAGAAACAGACCTGCATGGTCCATCCAGTCTGCCCAACAAGATAAACTACTTTTTGTGTATACCTTACCTTGATTTATATCTGTCATTTTCAGGGCACAGACCGTATAAGTCTGCCCAGCACTATCCCCGCCTCCCAACCACCAGCCCCACCTCCCACCACCGGCTCTGGCACAAACCATATAAGCCTGCTCAGCACTATCCCCGCCTCCCAACCACCAGCCCTGCCTCCCACCACTGGCTCTGCCACCTAATCTCAGCTAAGCTTCTGAGGATCCATTCCCTCGGAACAGGATTCCTTTATGTTTATCCCACGCATGTTTGAATTCTGTTACCGTTTTCCTCTCCACCACCTCCCGCAGGAGAGCATTCCAAGCATCCACCACTCTCTCCATGAAAAAATACTTCCTGACATTTTTCTTGAGTCTGCCCCCCTTCAATCTCGTATCGTGCCCTCTAGTTCTACCGCCTTCCCATCTACGGAAAAGGTTCATTTGCGGATTAATACCTTAGTTTTTGGGGACTAAAACTCTGAGTCAGATTCGTGCAGCCATTTTATCACCCCAGGTTCAGAACATGCTCCAGAGATACCAAGTTATCCAGTTCCAGGCTGGAGACTTCCTGGCCAGTCTTGGTTTTGAATTTTGCATCCCAAAGCAGTGTGGGATTTGTAGTGCCTAATTCTGCCCTTTGAAATCAGTGCTGCAAGTCTCATAATGCACCAGGATGGGGTGGTCAGAAATCCAGGACTGTCTAAAATCTCCAGCCTGGAAGCGGGTAAGTCGGCATCTCTATAGCCCTAAAAAGCAGGGTGCCAGATAGAGGTTCTGCATACCATCAGAGCTTGAATCACAAACCAACATGCCTAGAAACAATATTTTTATTTATTTATTTGTAGCATTTGTATCTCACATTTTCCCACCAATTTGCAGGCTCAATGTGGCTTACATTTGCCGTAATGGCAGTCGCCATTTCCGGGTAACAGAATTACAAATGGTGTTGCATTAAGGTGTATACATACATAGTAACATAGATGGAACATAACATACATGGAACAGTTCATGGTCTATATATATACCATCTGTGTACATACATGGTAAAGAAGAATTCATTATGGTATTGCATGCAGGTTCCTGAGTGATAATAATTGGATTATAACATACATTATGTCAACGACTATGGAGAGAGAGACCATATTCGACAAAGGGATAAAAGTGATAGCGCTTGTTCCCTAACAGCAAAGAGGTTAATCAGTCAAGTGATAAGATTTCGGTTGTGTCTAGGTCGTGTACATCCTTTTTTTTTAAAGATGGATGTTTGTGGTATTTCTTCTTAAACAGATCTGTTTTCAGTGCCTTAAGAACAAGGGCAAACGATCCCTTCCAGCTCGCTGTTTTCTGAGGGCTGGGGGGAAGGGATGTGTTTTTGTTTTGGGAAGTCCCTCTGCTTCACCATCAGACATCTCTCTTGCTTAGGGCCAGAGATTGTATTTTGGGAAGCCTTGGTCTTGCTTTCACAATCAGGACCCCTCCGAGGTCCGTCCCCATTGCTTGAGAAATCCGAGCTCCAACATCCTCTCTGGAACACTTTGGAATTTTAGGCTTTTTTTTTTCTATTTACGAAATCTAGGAACTTTTGGGGGAGGGGAGACAAGAGGGTGTTGATTTTATTTTTTGTTATCCATGCTCAAAGTACACGGCCACTCCCCCCCCCCCCCCCCCCCCAGCAGCAGCACCAGTACCGACAGGGTTAATGGTAGCGGGGAATCTGCAGCAGGAAACGGGGAGTTTTCTTTGCTCCTGCAGTCCTGACTCCAGCTTGCAGCTTCCCATGGCTGGAGCCCACCAGCTCCCCCTTTTCTGAGGTTCTTCTCGGGCTCCATCCTCGGCTCCCTTCCTCCTCCCTGGCCAGCGACTCCAGCAGATCCCTTCTGCCATGACTCCCGGTACTTTTACCCTGATCCTGCTGCCTCTACGCGGGGTTCCTCACTTTTGACCCCCCACCCCAAGATTTTGCACCTCCCCGCCAGGGTTTCTGCTTGAGGGGGGGGCACCTCTCCTGCCGTTAGGAAGCAGCAGAGAATGTTCTGGATCTACAGCCACCCACCTTTCTTCTGACCCCCCTTTGTCTGGGACTGTCCCATGTCTGGAGAAAATCCCTTCCAGCGGTCAGCAGATGTCGTGAGGTGAGTTTATAGACGTGCTTTGTGCTGAGTTGGTGGTCTCTGGAATGTCTCGCCTACCCGCGCTGTGACAGCATCACTGCCCTTCAGCGGGGACTGCTTTACACCCCCCGGGAGAGCAGTGTCCAGAGCCCACCCCGACCAGAGCAGAGAGGCACTAGATCCGTCTCTGTTACAATCCTGTTTCTTCAGACTTATTGTTTCCAGACGTGAAGGGTCAGAGAGGAAATGAATGGAGAAAGACATTCGGGTTGCACCAGAGCAATGCCCAAGAGGCTGCTGGGCAGAAACCGTGCCCACATTGGGGGAGGGCGAGATTACAGGTGAGGGCAGGTACTTCCAGGGAACTTCCCATCTCTCACAGCTGAGGTCTCTATAGTGCATTTTCCGCCCCTCCCTCTTTCTTTCTATTTCTGTCTCCCTTTGTCACTCCCTCTGTCTCTCTTCCTTTGTCCTCTATCCCTCCCTCCCTCACTATATGTCTTCTATCCACTAATTATTCATCCTCTCTCTTTCCTCCTTCCTTGTTTCTTCTCCATTTCTACCTTTTTCGCTTTCTTTTCTGTTCACTTTTTGTTTCTGTTCACTTTTTTTTCCATCCTCCTATCATTCCTCCCTGAACACTAGTGAGTTCACAAGCGCACACTGTTCAGAGTGAAGGTTTGATCACTTTAGAGAGATGGGAGTTACTGAGGAGAGATCTGGCGGAGCAGAAAGACCCCCCCTTTTTTTTTTTACATTCCAAAACTGGAATGTGCATGAACTGAATGTTTGTGGATCTTTTACTGGAGAGAGAAGACCCCTTTCCTCTACTTCCCTCCCCTTCCCCAAAGACAGTCACTGAGGTCCACACAGACCACTGGAATTCAGAAGAGGAGGCGGTACAAGAGACAGTCTGTGAAGCCTCTTGTGCAGAATAAGATTCACTCCAGTAAGTGCAGAAAGACCAGGGAAAGAGGGAGAGGGGACCCCAAGGACATGGATCAACCCCAGATGAAGCCCCAAAAGAGAAATAAGCCACAAATGTGTTTGACAATGACATAATCTATTTAATTATACAATGATCGGCATCTTTACAGAAAGCTAGGCTAAAGGAGGAGAGAGAGAGAGAAAGAGAGAGAGAGAGAGAGAGAGAGAGAGAGAGATTTACTCAGCTTTTCAAAAGGTTCAGCTCAAGGCAGTTGCAAAGCAGATATGTTCCTAACCCCAGAGGGCTTACAATCTAAGGGGTTCTTTTGGTCATTAAACCTTAATGTGCGCTTAGCACGTGAAAAACAGACCTACTGCAAAATGTGTTACAGTAGTTTGCCATTTTTTGCCTGTTATCGCCCGCTAACTTGCATCTTAGCTATTTTTTAACAATGTTTTTGGAGGGGTGTTGTCATGGGCAGAGAATGGGCATGGAAGCATTAACTAGCTTGCACATTTGCATTAGCACGTTCTAACCGGCTAGCGCTGAGTTAACGCAGGAGCATTTAGTGCCCCCGTGCTAACTTTGAAATGTAATGTGCATGACCTGAAAGAAAATTATTCAAAAATGCCTTAAACTGTGTGCCATGTTGAATCCGGGCTTAGCACATGATAGAATCCTGTGTTAGGATGTGCTGAGTCCATATGCTAACGCCTTTTAGTAAAAAGGCCCTTAAAATATATACCTGGGGCAATGGAGGGTGAAGAGGCTTGCACAAGGAGCATTAGTGCAAGAAACACAATTTGAACCCTGCCTCTGCTCATTTACAAGCTGCTGCTTTCACCACTGCACCAGATCTGCAGTCTGCTTGAGGATGAAGGGTGTGTGAAAGGAGGGAGGAGGGCAGCACTGGTTTACTTCCAGGTCACGCCAGGTCACCCTCTGAATTGCAGGCAAATACTTGGCTTCTCTTTCCCCATTCCAGCTGGGGCGGAAGGTGATACCTTTTGTTTTCTTGGAAAATGACCACTGGAAGACAGTACGTGTGAGAGGGGGGACAAGGGATGAGATGAGGGAGTGCAAGAGAGGACGGAAGGTGTGTGACAGGAGAGTGGCCATGTGAGCAGGGCATAGGGTGACTGCTTGAGTTGGCGCACCCCAAAACTTGCTGCTGCCATGTAGCTGAAAAAGAAATATTTGAGGATGCTCCTTTTTAAGTTGATGGTGCACCTGTACCACCGTGCACTATGGATGTTATGACACGCACAGAAGCACGAGAAAACCTCCGCACAGGTCAAAGCAAGCAGGCACACACACACAGCGAAGGTGACACAATCGATGTTGTAGAAAAAACGTCCAACGGACTCAGAGAGTATACCTTGGAGGAAAAGAGAAACAGAGGTGACATGATATAGATGTTCAAATATTTGAAAGGTATTAATCCGCAAATGAACCTTTTTCGGAGACGGGAAGGCGGTATATCTAGAGGACGTGAATTGAGGTTGAAGGGGGGCAGGCTGAGAGGTAATGTCAGGAAGTATGTTTTCATGGAGAGGATGGTGGATATGTGGAATGCCCTCCCGCGGCAGTTGGTGGAGATGAAAACAGTAATGGAATTCAAACATATGTGGGATAAACAGAAAGGAATCCTGTTTAGAAGGAATGGATCCACGGGATCTTAGCGGAGATTGGGTGGCGACGCCGGAAATTGGGAAACAAAATGGGAGCTGGTCAGACTTCTACGGTCTATGCCCTGATCGTGACTGAATAGATAGGGGTGGGCTGGAGTGTAAATTTTAAGGGGCTTCAATGTTAGCTTCAGAACGTTTAGTACAAGAAGAGTGCTGGGCAGACTTCTACGGTCTGTGCCCTGAAAATGGCAAGGACAAATCAAACTCGGGTATACATATAAAGTATTGCATACCATGTAAAATGAGTTTATCTTGTTGGGCAGACTGGATGGACTGTACAAGCCTTTATCTGCCGTCATTTACTAAGTTACTATGTAGTTCATACCAGAGGTTTTATTCAAAAATATTCAATGGACTTGACACAAATCGTGTTTTGGTCGCGAAGGCCTGCCTCAAGAGTTGACCTTCTTTTTGTACTGTAGCATCTGAAAAAGATGACCTAGTATCTGGCGTAACGAGCACCGGAGTGTGCAGTACTAAATAGGAGCAAAATATAGCAAGCACTACAGCGCGCATTCCGCACTTCTAAAGTGTGAACTCTTTGAGTCCATTGGACGTTTTTTCTACAATACAACGGTATTTGGAGAATAAAACCGGCGCAGGGCGGACTTCTACGGTCTGTGCCCTGAGAAAGGCAGGGACGAATGGTTTCTGTCACCATTGCTGTGTTTGCCTGCTTGCTATGGATGTTATATCCATGAATGTGCAAAGGGTGAAGGGTACTGAACATTGACTCTTGGACTGTTGCCATTAGGGCTGTATCAAATATTCATATTTGATTCGATTTGACCCAAAATATTGCCCCAAATACATTATTCTTATTCGACCGAATAGTGATTAAATTCGAATACAAATAATCCGGGGCTCTACTGTGCTAAATCTTACTGAAATAAACACTTGGGGCCCTGTTTACTAAGGCGCGCTAGTGTTTTTAGCATGCACTAAAAATTAGCGCTCGCTAACGCTAGAGACACCCATATATTCCTATGGGTGTCTCTAGTGTTAGCTCGCCTACAGCGTGGCTTAGTATAAAGGCCCCTTGATCTCTGATTTCACGTTGCTTCTTTGTTTTGTTAAAGCTCAATGTCCATTATCCGTATTCATATTTGGCCAAATAATATTTTTCATTATCCGTATTCAGTTGTATAGTAAAATATGCTATTCGATACAGCTCTAGTTGCCAGAATAAGACACTGTCTGATGACTATTGCTTGTCCTTTCATGTAAACAGAATTTGCATCCTTTTGGCTGGGGTGCTCAGTTGCTTCTTGGTCCAGAGGATACAGAGACAGAGCATTGGAAAGGAAAGTGGAGTCTCTCTTGGACGTCTGGCCATAGCCGCTGAGAGGGGACAGGGGGGCAAAATTCCCCGGGCTCGGGCCTCCAGGGAGAGCCCGGCGCAGGGGTCTCTCTCTCTCTCTCTCTCCTGCTCCTGACTGGACCTGGGTGACCACGTCCCAACAGGAGCAGGAGAGAGAAAACTCCGGCGCTGAGCCCCCCTTGCGTTGCCTGTCTAGCAGCTGCTGGGCCCTCAGGCCGCGTAAGCTCAGTTTTGAGACTGAGCATGTGCGACCTGAGGAAAGCAGCCGCAGGGGCAGGCAATGCTGGGCAAAGGAAGGAGCTGCACTGACTGCAGCTGGCGGGGCCAGCCAAGGTACTTTGGAGGGGTAGGTGGGAGAGAGGGGGGACGGCGGCAGCGCTGACTAATTTATTTTGGGGGGGGGGGGAGCGGCGGTGATGACGATTCTGCCAGGGGCCTGGCTTAGTCTCTGGTCGGCCCTGAAGAACTGTAATTAGTCTTGTCAGTGATTCAGGAGCGGAAGAGGACTTTGGGGGTTTGTTTACATCCTTTTCTTTTGCAGTTAGTTTCCCAGGAAGCTTTCTGCATCCTCCCAACCATTCTCATCCATTAACCCATGGCTACTGTATATAGAGCTTACTTCCTTCTAAAGACTGAACTTTAAACTGAAGGATTGTGCCAGCAGATGCAGATGTGGTCCTGACACCACTCTCCTAGTCAACCAATCAGTCTGCAACATTTCTGACCTTAATGTACGTAATATAACATAGTAAATGACAGCAGATAAAGACCTGAACGGTCCATCCAGTCTGCCCAACAGGATAAACTCATTTTACATGGTACGTAATACTTTATATGTATACCCGAGTTTGATTTGTCCCTGCCTTTCTCAGGGCACAGACCGTAGAAGTCCGCCCTGCACTGGTTTTATTCTCCAAATACCGTCGTCGCCACCCAATGTCCGCTAAGATTCCATAGATCCGTTCCTTCTAAACAGGATTCCTTTGTGTTTATCCCATGCATGTTTGAATTCCATTACCGTTTTGATCTCCACCACCTCCCGCGGGAGGGCGTTCCACGTATCCACCACCCTGTCCGTGAAAACATACTTCCTGACATTACTCCTGAGTCTGCCCCCCCCCCCCCCGCAACCTCAATTATCTGGCTTCAGCTAATCAGAAAGTAGCTGGCACATTAAAATCTACTTTGAAGCTGAAAATTCAAGTTACCTCACTCATGCTAAGTAAAAGAACACAGCAGAGATGCCAAGGGTGGACAATCCTGAAGAGTGACCCCGAAAAGTGAGATTTCTTTACATGGCACATCTGGGTCTATATCTAGAAAACAAAATGTATTACATTGCTTTGCAAATGAAAAAAAGAAAAAGCAGCACAAAATATTAATTTTTATTCAGTGCCTCTGAAATGATAAAGATAGACTGCCAGTAATTTTCAAATGAATGTGCCTGGCTAAATTTACATGGATAAATCAGGAGCGTAGCCAGACTTCGGTGGGAGGGGGGTCCAGAGCCCGAGGTGAGGGGGCACATTTTAGCCCCCCCCCCCCGGTGCCGACCCCCCCCCCCCCGCCACCACCACCAACTTTGACCCCCCCCCGCTGACGACCCTCTCGACCCCCCCTCCTGCCGCCAACCCTCCCCTGCCGCCGCCGTTGCCTACCTTTGCTGGCGGGGGACCCCAACCCCTGCCAGCCGAGGTCCTCTTCTTCCGGTGCAAGGCTTCGTTCTGTTTCTGTGAGTCTGACGTCCTGCACGTGCAACGTGCAGGACGTCAGACCACTGCACTGACCCAACCCCCGCCAGCCGAGGTCCTCTTCTTCCGGCGCAAGGCTTCGTTCTGCAGGACGTCAGACTCACAGAAACAGAATGAAGCCTTGCGCCAGAAGAAGAGGACCTCGGCTGGCGGGGGTTGGGGGTCTCCCGCCAGCAAAGGTAGGTGACGGCGGCAGCAGGGGAGGGTTGGCGGCAGGAGGGGGGGTCGAGAGGGGGTCCAGGGCCAAATCTACGGGGGCACAGGCCCCCATGACCCCACATAGCTACGCCACTGGGATAAATTCTCCAGACTGAAAATTTTCCCTTTATTCAGTAGCTAAAAGCACCTAGTACTTGTAGAGGGATAGGGCGGGGGAAGAGCAATACACAGGAACATGTACCCAGACACCTGGCTTTTTTTTTTTTCTGTCATGAAAGCGGTGATCAGGACCAGTGCACTGAGGCTCTAATGAGGAGAAGGGTCTCAAAGAGCGAGAGTGAGAGAGACTGAGTGTGATACACCCCTGATGAGTGAGACTTAGCATTTCCGAGATAGACAGAGATGCCAAGCTACTCAGTTCCAGGCTGAAGACTTTTTGCCCAGTTCTGGTTTTTGAACTTACACCCCAAATCAGTGTGGGATTTCTACTGCCACCCTTTGAAATCAGTGCTGCAAGTCACGTAGAGGGGCATTTTCGAAAGAAACGTCCAAGTTGCGATTTGTACGTCCTTGCAAAATGGCGAAATCCAGGGGCGGGGAAACCCGTATTTTTGAAATAAGATGGACGTCCATCTTTCTTTCTGAAAATACCATCAGAGACGTCCAAATCTTTAATTTTGGACGTCCCTAGACATGGAGGTTTCTGACGTTCGGCGATTTTCGAAACCAAAGACGCCCATGTCAAAAACATCCAAATGCAAGCCCTTTGGTCGTGGGAGGAGCCAGCATTTGTAGTGCACTGGTCCCCCTGACATGCCAGGACACCAACCGGGCATCCTAGGGGACACTACAGTGGACTTCATAAAATGCTTCCAGGAACATAGCTCCCTTACCTTGTGTGCTGAGCCCCCAAAACCCTACTACCCTCAACTATACACCACTACCATAGCCCTTATGGGTGAAGGGGGGCACCTATATATGGGTACAGTGGGTTTGTGGTGGGTTTTGGAGAGCTCGCTGTTTCCTCCACAATTGTAACAGGTAGGGGGGGATGGGCCCGGGTCCGCCTGTCTGAAGTGCACTGCAGTACCAACTAAAACTGCTCCTGGGACCTGCATGTGCTGTCATGGACCTGAGTATGACATCTGAGGCTGGCATGACATATTTTTAAATATGTTTTTTGAAGGTGGGAGGGGGTTAGTGACCACTGCGGGAGTAATGGGAGGTAATCCCCGATTCTCTCTGGTGGTCATCTGGTCATTTCGGGCACCTTTTGTACCTTATTCGTAATAAAAACACGTCCGTGTGAAACCGTCCAAGGGTTCGTCAGGGACGTCCTTGTTTTTTTCGATTATGGGTCAAAGACGTCCAAGTGTTAGGCACGTCTAAGTCCCGCATTTGCTACGCCTCCGACACGCCCCCTTGAACTTTGGGCGTCCTTGCGACGGACTTCAGTTGGAGACGTCCAAAATCGAGTTTTGATTATACTGATTTGGACGCCTCTGGGAGAAGGACATCCATCTTCCAATTTATGTCGAAAGACGGATGTACTTCTCTTTTGAAAATGACCCCGATAATGAACCAGGTTGGGGTGGTCAGAAATGCAGGACTGCCTCAAAATCTCCAGCCTGGAACTGGGTAACTTGGCATCTCTGGACAGAGATGTGACCATAGGCGCCCCGTAAAAGAGGCTTGAGGAGGCTAAGCCTCCCCAGCCCAATCGTCGACTTCCGCTTGTGGTGCAGCCCACCCTCTCGCCCTGCGCATTTTCATCTTTTATTTCCGTGGCAGCAACGTCAATGAAGAAAAAGACTACAGGCTCGCCGCCAGCTTCTCCCTTCTCTCTGCACACAGTGTCCCGCTCTCGCGGAAACAGGAAATGCATCACCGCAGAAGGCGGGACACTGTGTGCAGAGAGAAGGGAGAAGCTGGCGGCGAGCCTGTAGTCTTTTTCTTCATTGACGTCGCTGCCACGGAGCGTATGGAGGTAAGCTCCGCCCCCTTTAGCCTCCCCAAACAGTTGGGCTACCGACCGTCTATGGGTGTGACAGAGAACTGGAGAAAGACTGCTGGGCCAGCTGGTGGTTATCTGTTGTCACTTATGATGTTCAATGTTTGAGGTTTACTCAGGCTTGTTGAGGCCTACTGACAAAGATCTGTATGAGAAACTTTGGGGGGGGGGGGGGGACAGTGGAGGGGGGATAAAACCAGGACTGTCTCATCCTCTCCTCACTGACTTGGAGCCATCTGGTGAAATCCAGGCTTGGAGTCTTTCTCTCCCAGCCCCCAATTGCCATCTGACTGCCATCCTTTTCAAATTTAATGGTTTTACTTGGGCTTCAAACAAACGAAATGAAAAAAAAAAAGAAATCCCATTTCCCAGTGAGGAGTTAGTCACTGTAGCCACACAGCTGTGTGCATTTGGAAAAAAAAAAAGAAAAAGAAAGAAAATTTGAGTAGCATGCCTCATTTGCATGGAAAAATGCTAACACAAAGCTGAAAATAATTCTCAGCTAAGCTGCAGATAAATTGTCCCAGGATGCGCACAGAAGGGCAGAGGTCTGAGGCTGGGGGTCCATGGCATGCCTTGCGCTGTGCAATTCAGGGGGCTTTTCTCCTTTCATGGAAGTCTTAAGGAGGAGAGAGGGTGTGAACAGTTGACAAAGCGGCCAGCTGTTATCAGAGGTAGCAACCAACCCGAAAGCGGCCGTAGTTTCTATTAGGTCTTGCTCCTCTTTTGGGCTGTTTTCTGCCTGTGAGAACAGCTGCCTCAGATCATTGCTCTGTTCCTCTGGCTGCAAACTCCTCCTTCGCACTGGACTTCTTGACCCACTCCTCTTTTTTTTTTTCAACTTAGATTGTATCATTTCCTGCACTGTATAGTCAAAGAGGTTCACCCTCCCCCCCCCCAACCCCTGGGAAACATTCCCAGGCTCTAATGGATCACATTGGTGACCTGCATGAGAGCAAACCATCTCATCTGGTGACCTGCTTCAAGATGACCCCCTCCCCCACCCACCTACTGACCAATTTCAAGGTGACCTGGCTCATCTAGTGACCTGCCTTCAGGTGATACACTCAGGACCGTACCAAGCCACAGTGGTGCCCTGTGCAGTTTGCCCACTGGGGGTCCTCTGCCCCCTTCACCATTGCCAGTGAGAGGAGATGAGGAGCCGGGAGCAATTTTTTGTGCCATTCCATATTTGTATCCTATGTGGCCAGACCACTCGCGTAGCCCTTGGTATTGGATCTGCCTCACCCAGTGATCCATCCCAGGGTGCCGGCGTTACCCAATGATTTGTCCTGACCAATGAACCACCTCAAGACAGCCCACATGACCTTGGAAAAGTTTTAGAAGGTTTGCCAGAAGCCAAGAATAAGGCAATTGAATAATGGGGGGGGGGGGGGGGTGTAATCTCTTTCACATGAGAGAAGGGGGGGCAGAGATAAGGCTGTTTACTGATGTGCAAAAAAAATGGTACATGAGCTCTTCAAAGACAACCCAAGACATGAGAAACAGGATTCCAGGACTGTCTCTTTCAACACAGCAGCTGCCCTGTCCCTTAAAAAACCATTGTATGGCATCTCCCAGACTTCTCTCGAGATGGGGGCTCACTTAACTCCAAAATATAAAATGATTCTCTATACAAAAAAAAGAGAGAGAGAGGCAAGAGTCCAAGGAATATGGGCCACTGCAAATAATTCAGCCAGGACTTTCACAGCATCCTCTGACACAGAAAACATGGACATGGAAAGGCAGAGCTAGTACGCTGTATTTTCATCAAGCACTTAAGTTCCATAGCCGGTGTCCTTATGCAGCTGAAGATCAAAAGGAGTTTGTGGTAATCCAGTACTTAGGAAAATAGTTAAATGCAGATTGGGCCTGGCAGTCTTTATTTGCCATCACATTTCCTGTTGCTGTTTAGGGATGTGGAAAGGACGCTACCATATGGGATAAAAATTCAACCAGACCAGATGTGTTTCAGTGGCGGTGGCTCATCAAAGCCTTGCGATGGACGAGACGGAAGGTGTCTGAACCCATAAGTGACGTACTTGCATAAACCAGCCAGCCTGTGAGTGAACTTCAGGAGTCTAATGAAGACTGACATGGAGACCATCGCTGCACCCAAAGCTATATCCTTCCATCCTCCAAACCTGGTCTTACTTAACCTCTACCATTGAAAGAGTCACTTTAGCTCTGGGTACGGAAAGTGTTGCATTTTGTCATGACCTTCTTGTAAGTATTATTCTATTTTGAGTGAAGGAAGAGACGCCACAAGAGTAATAAGGAGCTCGAGGTTACATGTCAATGGTCTTCCATGTTCTGTTCCTTCCTTCTCACAGTCCTCGATCGCCAACGTGCTTATACATTCCTATTACCTTGTACTTATGTATGAAGAGCTGGGGCAAGGACGTGCTTTTGTGCCAGTGATTCCACGAGCTTCTGTCTTCTTCTAGGCAAGTCCTAGCAAAAGAAACTCCAATTTGATGTGGAAAAGGAAGAGAAGGCAGCCTAGGTCATCTGTTGCTTCTCCTACTCCACCCAAAAGGACCTCCCCACCCAGGCAGCAGCCTACCAGAAAACAATAACGGCATTTTCCTTGTTGGAGGGATGAAGAAGTTGGCAAGACACTGGATTTCACATGTGCACTCTGCCGGGTGGTAGGGGGAGATGGAATCTTTAATGAACTGGGGGAAGTGGCAGTGCATTAATAGATGAAAGTGATAGGAAAGCTGGGCCAGATAATCCTTGGCTGCTCTCCAGGTCATGTTCGCTGCGCTCATCCAGTGCCAGACTTTTCTCTGCTGCAAAGGCTGGCAGATGTACAGCTGTGTCGGGCTTCAGAGAGCTTAACTGCTCCGATTTGGTAGAAAACTTGGCCTGGTGTTGACAGAGTGGGCATAGTGCCAGCATCTCTTGGATCCCGAGGTGTGAAATGTATTTTACATTTTTCATCGGGCAAATTATAGCCACATCACCTTAATGCATCCTGACTAGGTTTTGGTGGAAGAAGCAATTTTGCTGAACTCAGTCCATACAGCCACAGACAAATTATTAGTTTATTGATACAAATTAATTAATTAAAATACAACACAGCTTGGAGAAAAGATGGCTGAGGGGAGATATAATAGAGGTCTATAAAATAATGAGTGGAGTGGAATGGGTAGGCGTGAATCGCTTGTTTACTCTTTCCAAAAATGCTAGGACTGGAGGCACAAAATGAAGCTACAAAGCAGTAAATTTAAAATGAATTGGAGAAAATATTTCTTCTCTTAAAATGTAATTAAACTCTGTAATTCGTTGCCAGAGAATGTAATAAAAGCAGTTAGCTTGGCAGGGTTTAAAAAGGTTTGGATACCTACCTAAGAGAAATGTCCATAGACCATTATTAAAATGGACTTGGGGAAAATCCACTGCTTATTTCTAGAATAAGCAGCATAAAATGTATTGTTATGTTTTGGGATCTTACCAGTTACTGGTGACCTGGATTGGCCACTGTTGGAAATAGGATGCTGGGCTTGATGGACCTTCAGTCTGTCCCAGTATGGCAATACTTATGTACTTATATATGTACTTATGGCAGTGGAGAAATTACCTTTCCAAATAAACTAATTGTCAACAATTAGTGGGAAGTGATAGGTAACTTTGCATTTAAGAGGAAATGCTCAGAAAGTGACAAATAGAAAAAGGTTCTGCTTTGAGCAACTATCCAGTTCCAGATCTGGAAAACCACCCTTAAAAATTAAATATACACTTTTCACTTCAAAATATAAATCCAACCCCACCCCCACCCCCACCCCCTTATCTTATAAAAATTAAAAATAATTGGTGATGTGAAAAATGTGAAAATCCTCATTCAGAACATTATCCCAGCGTGGCCAGTGTTTCTCTGGTCAGCTTTTTCAATATAGTTCACCGCAGACAAATTCAGCAGTCCACCGTCAACAACATACAATTTTCATTGTGGTCACCACTTTACAAGTTAATCCATCAACAACTTCAGATCAGTGTACAGTACACCTCCATGCTTACTGTGCTGAGGTTCACAGAATTGGAAAAGTATTTATAAATAAAGGCAGACGAGACGTAAAGAGGCCACCTTTTACCAGCTTCTTGAAGACAACATTCTCATTATTCAGAAGTCCTGGGACACTTGAATTCATGGCATTTGGCACACCTTCCATGTGATTAGGGTTACCATATTTTGTCCCCAAAAAGGAGGACACATGCCCCGCCCCACCACACACCCCGCCATGCCCCCTTTTCACACCCGCCACGCCCCTTTCACGCCCTCGCTCTGCCCCCTGTCACATTTTCTCCTCCCCCCTGTCACACACCCCGTCACTTCTCCCTCCCCGTCACTCCCCTCCCCTTACCTTACTACTGCCCTGGTGGTCCAGTGACCTCTTTGGGGCAGGAAAGAGCCCCATCTTTCCTGCCCGGAGCGCTGCCCTGCATGCATCCTTCCTGTTGCTGATCTCGGCGCAGATTCAAAATGGCCGCCGAGAGTTGAAATCTCGCGAGGTCACTTCAACTCTCGGCAGCCATTTTGAATCGGCGCGGAGATCAGGAACAGGAAGGATGCATGCAGGGCAGCGCTCCGGGCAGGAAAGAGGGGGCTGTTTCCTGCCCCAAAGGCGGAAGCGGTCACTAGAGCACCAGGGCAGTAGTAAGTAAGGGGAGGGGATGCTAGTAATCTGCCTGTTTGTCCAGAAATCCAGACAAATGGGCAGATTGGCAGAACCCGCCCGGTTGCTCGGACATGTCCTCAAAATTTTCGAACACGTTACATCAGTAAATAACCTACCCCCCCCCTTCCTGAGCTACAGCTGGCAAAAGGTCAAACATCAACACCCTCCTACCCCCAGCCGCTGCTCACCATGACAGCAAAGCAGCCAATCCTCTTCCTGCTGCTGCCACTAATCTTCCTCTTTCGGCTCCGCCTTGCCAGCAAGAGCCCCAGCCTGTGTGGACCTCCACACGATTAGTCAGGGTCACCCGACCCATCTTTTAATGACCTGGCTCATCCCCCATGAGCCACTGCTCCTGTAGCTCAGGTTTTTTTGCCGCTGCAACAGCCCCAACTCACGCCACCTGAAAGACAAAACTCCAAGACAAAAACAGTCATGCCCCACCCCTCCAAACTCAAGAAACTGGGCGGGTGGGCAGGAAAGCGGCCTCCAAGGATCAAGAACACCCTGAGCCTCTGAGGGGGCCATCCATATAAGAGGCCCCGATCTCCTGGCTCCATCCACCCTCCCAACCAATCCCCTATCTTGATGGGCTCCCGGGCAGGCAGGCATTCGTCAAATTCAACCAATGCTCTGCCCAGAACCTGCTGTATACGCGTCCCTACTGTTCCCCTCCTCAACTGGCGCTGTTCCGCCCTCGCACAGGCCCATACCGCATTTAACTGGGCCCGTCGAGACAGGGCCTCTCAGGTTTGTTCTTTCTGTATGCACAAATAGTATCAAGAAGTCCTCGACATCTCGCCCTCATTACTTTGCAGATCTGGCGATCTCGGTTCTAACGTGTGAGTCCTTGATGTACCAGCACTTCAGTTCCGACAGGCCGATGCTCAGAACTCCCACGGTAAAGCCAACAGCGCAGATCCCACACTGCCGAAACAGCACAGAAAACTAGCTCGCCAACGCTCAAAGGAAGTTATATTCAAATTATATGCGCGCTGTAAAAGCAAAAGCAAAGGGGAACATGCTTGGTGCATGTGCAGAAGAGTTTCGCTGTAAGCTCAGCTCTTGTGCGCATGCGCCAGGCAAACCCGAAAGTAAAGTACACATTGGCGCTTGTTTTCTGCACCTTTAAATATAAACTTTTCAATTTACGTATTTATTTTACTTGGAAGGCTTACATTTAAGCGCAGGAAACAACAGGCACCAATGTGCGCTTTCACTTTCGGGTTTGCTCTGATTCGCACATAGTCATCTTTCACTATCAGCACTTAGGGCCTTCCACAGGCTTCCTTCTCCTTCCAAATGAAATAAAAACTGACAGATTTTAAAAAGAAAGAATTGTGAGAAATCCTGTCTTCACCCTAACGCCTGCTACAAGCAGTGTTAGGTTTTCAGCGGTAAGGGTGGCTTTTTTTTGTGCGCAGTTCTCTAAGCATTGGGAGGGAATAGGAAATGACCTCACTAACATCCATTTGACTACATTTGCATGCTATTTGCATTAATCTTTGGCATGCACATTGTCTCCTGCACTGTACGGGGAACCTTGGTTTCATTCCCCTAACTCTCAGGTCTTCTCTCCCAAGTCAGCCAGGGCTAAGGATGCTGCAGAGGCAGTAAGGCCCTGAGGATGAGGGGAGAAAGGACTCATAGTCATTGTGCAAGGGCGACACCTAGTGGACACGTTTATAACCCATGATTACAGAGTTCCACATGGAGCCTTGGTGCATGACCTCTTGCCTATTGGAGTGAGTGAAGTGGGATGGGATAAAATTAGGGGGGGGGGGAGCCTGGGAAGTTGTAAATGAAGTCTCATTACACCTGATTCTGACTGAGCTAGAAACCAAAAGGAGCAAGAGGAAACTGTGGATTCCTCCCCCCCCCCCACCCAAAAGAAGACTGACTCGGGTCAGGGAGAAGAGAGAGTATGTGGAGGCAGCGGGCCATGATGCACTGTGGCCAGAGATAACAGGGCATTGTATCACCTTGCCTTGCCCCCCCCCCCCCTCACACACGCACACTTGGCTCCCAGCTATCATGGGAGCGCAAGGATCTTCTCCAGGAGTGAGGGAAGACCGGGAACTGGCTGCAGCCTTTATAGCCAGCCCCTGCCAGGCACTGACCCCTTTTTCAGCACATGTTCACTGTGTGCAGCAGCTTCTCCCTCACCCGCCTTCAGCCAAATCCCAGAGCTGGGAAGTGAGAAGAATGACATGGTCACCAGCAGCCCAAAACTCCCAGGAGAGCAGTAGAAGGTGGAGCCTAATTACCTCTCAGGAGGACCCAGGGCTGGTAAGGGCATCCATTAGAGAACCTGTTCAAGCAGCTCGTCAGCAATTAAAAAATAAGACCAGGAGTCTGAGCTGCACGGGGAGTAAGAATTGTGCATTGACTGCTTGCCCTGCAACTTTCCCCAGTCCACCTCTTGTCTGGCTGGAATATACTTGACTACCTTAAAGGTGCCCTTCTTCCCTGAGACCAAGTCTTCAGCCTCTCCAGGCCAACAAGACCCACAGCTCCACCCAACTGAAGCAGGCAAGCCTTCATGGAATTAGAACCTCTGAGAACAGCCAAGACCATTTGACTGGTTGGCCCTGTTATAATTGTCCTAGCCCACACCAGGAAAGACCTAAGTAGCAGGCAGCCATTTTGTGGCTGTGTGCTGGGTTACTGCAGCCATTTTGGAACTGGAAGCCTGCTGCTGAGCCGTGAATTTGAATGAGCCCATCTCAGGTGATTCCAACAGAAATTTCTGGGCTACTGACTAATGGACATGGCCAGCTCTGGAGATGGCAACCATCCAGCCCAACTACTAACCCAGCAGATCCAACTACCGGGACCCTAGCAAGGGAGTGAAGTGACACTTGCACTGCAGAATCAGAATGGCTCAATGGAACCACAAAAGCAGATTGAGGCAACAGGGGATACTCAAAACCAGCAGCCGGGCAGCAGTAGCCATGAATGGACCCCATCACAAGGAAGGAAGAAACCAAACACCAAGCCTGTGACCAACCCCACGAAACACCACCAACACCAAGCCTTTCTCCATGAGACACAAATCCCTTTTTCAACAGACATTCCGTGTCCCTATCAACCCACTCCAGAACGACACAACCTGGGAAGATTAGCTTTGGCAGCAGTGGGTGTACCAGAGCCAGAGGGGAATTGGATTGACTAGAGACTGAGATTGACTGCAAGAGGGGTCCCCTGCTTATAGGGTCGGTGTACCCATGAATAATGCACAGCTTACACTGGAGCCTGTTTGTGTGCAGGATGGGGCCACCTTGCTTCTAGGCGGGCACCACCCCCCACCACACCTACCATTGGAGATAAAGGCAACCTTGCTGGATCACATGGTGGGCCTGCTTGGTGGTTGATGGCTCGGTAGGTTGTTTTCCTTGCTTGTTTATGTCTCAATAAAGCTGTGGCCTAATGTTTTACCAATAAGAAACTGTGTGGCTGATCAGTCCCCTTGGGTGTTGAGGAATACAGGACAGGCATGAGTTCAGAACTGGCAAGGCAAGGGGAGGGTCACAGCTGTCTAAGTTAGTGGTACAAACCGCTCATGTGTGTGTGTGATAGCAGGGTCTTTATTATACTATTTCATGGAAAGGGTGGTGGATGCGTGGAATGGCCTCCTGGTGGAGATGAGGACTTTGTCGGAACTTAAGAAAGTGTGGGACAGGCAGGTGGGATCCCTTAGGAAAAGGAGGAGCTGGTGGTTACTGAGGAAGAGACTGGATGGGCCATTTGGCCCTTATCTGCGGTGTCATGATTGCATGTTTCTGTGTTTCTGTCTCTGGCTTCGGGACTGGAAGAACATGTTCATAAAACTGCTGTATATGTGGGTCAAGTTCACAGCTCGCGCTTGGGGTCCTCAGCTGGCCTCATTCCCCTTCCCTGACTTCCTGGTGCTGACTTAACTAAGGCTCTACTGCCAGGGCTCTGCAAAGATAATCCAGCTGTGACTGGCAGCTGTTTCATTGTTCATCCTGGAGCATTCCCTGCAAGAATACAGCCCCCCCCCCCTCCTTCTCTCCCACTCCCACACACTCTCTCTCCCTACAGAGAATAATAAACTGCTGAATAGAGGATCTGAAGTCCTTTTCCTGGGGGGGGGGGGGGGGGGCTGGGTTGCCGGCCAGGGTAAGTCTTGATACAAAGCCCAGCCAGGTCAGCCTTGTCTTCCATGCTTCAGTGATACAGTACCGACCAGAAGCATTCTGCATGCCAAGCTGCTCTGTCTGGGTCAGGCATTCAAACCTGGGAGCAGGCGCTGGCAGCCTGTAACTGCCTTCTGAGCAGAACTGGATTTGGGGAGTATCTCTGGTTACGCTGTGTCAGGGGTTTTGCTGCCGAGCAGTTATTAGTTCCAGGAGGTCAGTAATTCAACTCCCCTCCCCCAGGGACAGATTCAGGCTCTGGGGTCTGCTGAAGTGTTTAGTGTTTTGGGGGGTGGGGGTGAGGGAATTCAAGCTTCGGCAGCTAGAAAGTGAACCTGTGTATGTCTGATGAGTCTATATGACCTGTTTATAAGCATCCTGATATCATGTCATGTCTGGCCTCCTCCCAGCTCTGCTCAGGGAAGGATCTGACAGCACCACCTTGCTAAGACAGGTGCAGATAAGTGAGATGGAAGGGGGTAACTTTGTATATGAACCACTCAACTCTGTCCTCTTGTCATCACCTCTTAGGAGCCCAGCCTTGACAGAGGCACTGAGGCTTGCCTCATGGTTTGAGGGGGAGGGGAGGGGAGTGCATGCAGGGAAGGCAAACCAAATCTGTATTTTAACTTCTGACTCCTTCTTCTTCCCTTTCAGAGCGTCGGTCTGAGATCACATCACCATGCCTGAGGGAGCCCGCCGGGGCAGTGTGAAGAAAGCAGGCAAACAAGGTTTGTGCCCTTCGTATTGCCAGCTCCTCATTCTCCAACACGTTAGAATAATTGAAAAGCAAATCATCTTCTATCCAAATCCGTTGAGTATGCAGCCGTCTCTGGGGTGCAATCAAGCTGCAACCATATTACTCAATAGTGGTGGGAGAAGAGCGGGTTTCATATGCTGGGATGCTGTTTAAAGGCAGAATCATATCCGGTTACAGCCAGCCCAAGAGTAAGTGAAGCAGAGCTTTTTTCGCATGCTGACACAGGAAGGTAGAAGCAGTTCCACCCCATCTTCTGTGGCTTCTTGTTTCCTGCGTCTTAACTGCAGAAGGTGAAAAGCTGTTTTGCACCATGCGGGGCTGGGAGACATGAGTGTGTCAGGGGTGGCCTGGTTATGTGAATGTGTTGTATGGGGTATGTTTGATGTGAAGGGGGTTTATCATGTCCTAGTGCAGAGAGTACAAATCTAGGATAGAGCATAACTACATAGTACATAAGTATTGCCACACTAGGACAGACCAAAGGTCCATCAAGTGGCCAATCCAGGTCACAAGGTCCCAAAAAAGTTCAATACATTTTATGATGCTTATCCCAGAAATAAGCAGTGGATTTTCCCCAAGTCAATTTAATAAAGGGCTATGGACTTTTGCCATCCAGACCTTTTTTAAACCCCGCTAAGCTAACCGCCTTTACCACATTCTCTGATAATGAATTCCAGAGTTTAATCACATGTTTATATCAGGATGCACCTGTTCTCGTTAGAAGGCATATAAGCCAGAGCCTAGTAGACCCTACTGTACTCAAGTGAATGCCTTAATTAACTTATTTATATACATTTCCAGTGGTGGTACAAAACAAGTTACCTCCCAGTACAGTTTCCCCAGGAGGCTCACCATCTAAGTTTATACCTGAGACAATGGAGGGGTAAGCAAGTTGCCTAAGGGCACAAAGGGGGTCAGTGAGATTTGAACCCTAGTCTCTCTGGTTTATAACCTGCTGCTCTAACCACTAGGCTACACCAGTGAACATTTCCTATAAGGTGAAAGTGGAGTAGGGATTGATTTGGGCATCTGGTTCTGATCCACTATTGTCTGGGCTTAGTCCACAGTAGCTTAAACCACCTTGCCTGAGCAAATCCTGATGCACTTTCTACTCACTTGAGATGGGGCAAACGGGGCAGTGTGTGCCAGTTCCAGAGACATGGGGACAGTGTATAATGGTGATGGGGACAGGAGCAATGTCTTTTCCAAAAAAGCTTCTCTCAGCAGAAAGAATTTAAGTAAACATGGCCCCGAGCCACAAACCCAGAAGGAGCTGTGTGACTTCCTTGTGAGTGAAGAGTTTCAGAGTGACTGATGAGCAAACCATCAGGAAGAGAAGAATTGAGAAGTAGAGACTGTCTTCCAACAGATTGATCCCTGGAGCTCTTAAAAGATGCCCAGACCCTAGCAGCCTCTTTTGCTTGAAAGTTTTTGAGCTGTTTTCTTTCAGTTCAGGATCTGCAGCTTTCTGCTTGATTCGGAGGCAGGTTCATTCAGGATGTGCCCTCAGCTGACAGAAGTCTTTCATTTCAGTGATTCGCTAAGTTGGGCTTTCTCTCTGTTTGCAAGGAATGAATTCATATTCTCGAGTGCAGTGAAGCAAGCTCTGTCTGTCGCACATTTTCTCGTGCTGGTCTCTTCCTGTTTTGCGAGACACTTGTGATGGGAACTGAAGTTCCTTGATCTTTTTCCCCTCCCCTCTGCATCATCGCATCTAATAATGTAGCCAAGAGTGGTTTTGCGCATAGCACCCTGTAGCACAACAACAGAAAGCTGCTCTTCTGTCTTTGGTCAAGTGAATGACAGTCCTGGATCTACTATCACAACCCATCTGTGACTGCTCAATCTCCAAGATATGCCCTACGGTCCCACAGTGTCCATGCCAGACTAGCTAATGGCCTGGGGTAATCTGAAGAGAAGATGGCCTTAATCGCTGTTGGTGAGCCATAGATGCTGGTGTTCATGACGCTTTTCATCTGACACTCGAACTCAAAAAGATTCCCTAATAGGCCAGATAACTTCTGCTGTCTGAATTCCAGAATACGTTGTTTATCTAGAAAGTGCTTAATTCAGGTCTCAACTCGGGCAGAGTTTCTAAGGTGCAATAGTGTTAACCAGGCAGCAGTGCCTAACCCACAACAAGCACCAGTAGTAGAGGGTTGGCTCAATGATCGTGCTCCACCAGGTGGGTGCTATGAGTTCCAATTACTCAGGCAAAGAGCCATTACTTAGTGGGTGGTTATTGCTGGTATGTTATGTTAAAGGCTGCGTGCAGGACATTTGGCTGCAACAGGGCACAGCATGGTTGGATGTGGTTTGGAAACATGATGTTTGATTGTGGTTTGATGTAATAAAATATCAACCACCAGCATCCACTTCATCCTTCCAACCTGTCTTAATTGCCAGTTGGGTTGCACTAAAATTTGAGATAGCCCTGTGACTCCACAATATCTCTAGCTAATGTCCAGATGTAGGGTCATCATCTTTTCGGTAGCAGATATCAGAATGGCAGACTGGGAAGGGGAAGGCAAGAATAGCCCTTGGTGTGATGTGGAACCTTGTGGCCATAGGACAGTCTCCATAAATATTAGATTTCTATAGTTCAACCACTTTTGTTTTCTCTCCACAGCAGGCCCTAGACCTTCCTCTGCCTCCTCACTGAGTGGGATTGTCGCCGGCATGTCATCGGAGCCCATTTCGGGCAGCTGCACCTCAGTGAACACAGTGTGCTCGGACAGCGACAGGCCTGTCAGCCTGAGCTCTTCTGCCTCGTCAGCCTCCCTGCAAGATAGCCAAAGCTCCTTTGGTAGCAGCGGGGCCCTGGGCTCTTCCTCTCACTATGGGTCTTCATATCCGCAGCAGAATGGCAGTGACATCAGCCTGGACCTGACCCCGGTCACGCAGCTGGATGGCCAATGTGAAGCCGAGCGCTCTTACGTCATGAGGCGTTTCCAGGCTGACAGCAGGGGTCCCCCCTGGTCTCCAGTTCTTAGCAAGTGCCGGGACCCCAAGATCAAGCTGTCACACCTGGACAGAGTCATGCTGGAGATTGTGGAGACTGAGCAGACCTATGTGAGGGACCTGAAGAGCATCGTAGAGGTGAGTTCTTAACCTTAACCTTGGGAAATTAGGTGCATAACCACATTCTTTCTGGGATACTCTGTGGTATGACTAAGCAGGTAGGGGAAGAAAGGCTTAAACAGCATTTGAGAGCAGCTCTGTCCCCTTGACAGCAAGATCCTCATTCCAGGAGGCTACATTCCCAATCTAGATCCCCTTGAAGACAGACCATTTCTGGAGATATAATGTTTCCACTGCTGGACACCTGTCTTGTGCTCACTGGACAAGGGCAGCATGGCATTAAGTATTTCTGCAAAGTGGTTCTAATACTAAAAAAAGGTTTCGGAGCAATTTGTGGTATCTGTCACAGAACATTAATGGTGCAACAAAAATACAACTTGTATTTTAGCTCAGTAACATTCCGTGTTAATGAGACAACCTTATGTAGGCAGTGGGTCATGCTGAGATTTTTGGTGTATGTTTTTATTGCTGTAAATTAGGGACTCTCAACCCAGGTCTTGGGACACACCGAGCCAGACAGGTTTTCAGGATATCCCCAATGAATATGCATGAGATAGTTTGGAGGTTCTGTATGCAAATCTACGTCATACATATTCATTGTGGAAATCCTGAAAACCTGACAGGCTGGAGTCTGTTCCTGCTCTAAATGGTTCTTTATTTCTGATGTTTTTTTTGTTTGCCACCTAGGACTGTAAGCTGTTTATACATTTAAAAATTAAATAAATAAACTAAATACATTGTATGGCAGCACCGGCGCTTTTCACTGGATTCGAAACATGGGTTATATGTACAAAAAAAAAAAAAAGATGCTAGCAAGATACAGGCAGCAGAAATGAAAAATGTAAGATTGTTTAAAGGATGTAATAGACAAAATAGGACGAGGGCTGAAGCCCTTAAAAAAGAATGAAATATTCTGTGAATGACAAACTCACTTGGGTGCCATCCATGGACTGTTACTCCACTGAGTCCAGCTAGAATTCTGTGATCCCTGGATACGTTGGGATACAGTTTGGAAACAAAGGCCCAGATGCATTAAAGACATTGGTAATTCCCGTTCCCTACTGATTCCATAGCGAATCGGTAGGGAACGGGAATGCATCAACGATAGGGAATGCAAATGAGCTACTCGTTGTAGCTCACTTGCATTCTCTAGTCCTTCGGTACCTGAGTCGGAGAATCGGGACGTCCCTTTAGATTAGGCTCCTCTTCCTGGTCTCTTCAGCCAATCAAAGCGGGCTTCGCTGGCTGTTGTCAGCGAAACGCGCTCTGATTGGCTGAAGAGACCAGGAAGAGGAGCCTAATCTAAAGGGACGTCCCGATTCTCCAGCAACCAGGAAAATAGAAAAATTTCGCTGTGGAGGGGTAAGTGGCGCGGCGAAGACTAAATAGAAGGGGGAAAAAAAACACGAGCGCCGGCAGAGCAAAAAAAAAAAATGCGAAAAAAAAGACGTCTCTCAGAAGCGCAGGGAGAGTACGTCCTTAAAGGACGCCCCTCACATGCGCTCCCTGCTTTTTTTTTTTCTTTTTTACCTTTTTTGGGGGCCCTTTTCCTTTCCGATTCCCTCACAGGAGCCCTAACAAGAGGTCAGACATCTCGTTAGGGTTCCTACGGTAAGGGAATCGGAAAAACGGTAGTGCAGCTCATTATAATAGCTTTTTAATCATTTGCATTCCGTTTTCATTGCCTGCTACCGTGGCAGGGAAAATGCCCTTAGTGCATGCCCGGGGTGCACTACTTGCGTTTTAAACTGGCTGGAACCAGTTTAAAACGCAAGTTGTGGGCTCGTTAGGTTTTGTGCATCTGGGCCAAAATGAAAGGTTAGAGATGAAAATAACAGGAGAACCAAATGTGCTCCTTTCCCTCTCAAATCAAAGAGGCTCACAGCCAGCAGAAGATGGAGACTCTGCTTTAATTCTCTTATGCTGTGCAGGAATATTTCCAGCAGAGCAGCACAAATTTGGAAATACAGCCCCGTTACAGATTAGCGAGATCCCTCCTTGTCCATTCCAGGGGATTTTTTGGCATTTGACATTTCTTGACATTAACGTCCAGTGTGGATCACAGTCAATGTCAAAAGAACACAGGGATAAGAATATATCTAATATAATAATTCGTGCCTCCAACATTCTGAAGCTGACTCCGTAGTAGCGTGGCAGTGAAGCCGCGTAGTGTTTGTAGGGTTCGTAATCGCCCTGCCCTCGAGGGAACTCTGTATAGTTGCCAGGGAAACAAACGCGATGTCAGAAGGAGAAGGGACCAACCACAGGCAATCGCACTCGCTCTCACTGCCCCGCCCTCGGAAGGCTGCATATAATATTCACCCACCGGAAGTTTGTTCCCTCCCTCCGAGTTCCAGGGTCGTCGTCCGTCCCCCCTCCCTCCCTCCTAATTCCAGGGTCCCCCTCCCTCCCACTTCCAGGGTCATCGTCCCTCCCTCCCTTCCAGTTCCAGACCCCCTCCCTCCGAATTTTAAAAGTCATCCTGACTTACCTCGCGCGGTAAAAAGCGTGCAGGCTCGGCACTTACTTCAGTTTTCCCTTCTCTGTCTCTCAGCTCTGGTCCCGCCCTTGCGGAAACAGGAAACGCGGGCGGGACCAGAGCTGAGAGACAGAGAAGGGAAAACTGAAGTAAGTGCCGAGCCTGCACACTTTTTACCGCTGCTGCCGGCTGCTGTAACCCCAATGAGGTAAGTCAGTATGACTTTTAAAATTTGGGGGGAGGGGGCCTGGAACTGGAAGGGAGGGAGGGAGGGATGACGACCATGGAACTCGGAGGGAGGGAAGACGACCCTGGAACTCGGAGGGAGGGAGGGAGGGAGGGAGGGGGGATCCTGGAAATGGGAAGAAGGGAGGGGGGACCCTGGAACTGGGAGGGAGAGAGGGAGGGGGGACGCTGGAACTTCCCTTAAAAACATTAATGACAGAAGGTGATTACCTTGCTAGCGCCCGTTTCATTTCAATGAGAAATGAGCTTTTTCTACTAGTATCTATATAATCTTAAATCATCGAAATGCGGGATCTTTAATAACAGTATATCTAATTACATGTTGACAATAACTTACGAAACAAGAACGTTTTTTTTAGCATTTTACGAAATGTGGAGTAACCTTTCCTAGCACCTGGTTTCCAAGGGTAACAGATTCCACCATTTAGTTGCCTGATAAGAAAACCAACTAAACAATAAGGAATAGACTAAAAAGCCCCCACCTGTTACACACTCAATTTGATGAGGGGGGAGAAAAGCCTCAGAATTTCACAGAAAAGGCTCGTGGTAATCGCAGTCAGTGCTTAATGGCTAACAGGCTGTCGCCTTGTGATATATATAACCATTGGCAACCCCCTCCTCCAAATTGCGCTCGTGGCTGTAATTATTTCGTTATTGTATCCAATAGTTATCTTTATTGGATGATTTAGCTTCTATGTTAGATGTTTATTGATGTACTTATTGTCCAGACTTGCAGCGGTATTTATATACCAAAGTGCAATTACTTAGCTTCCATCGGCTTCTCAGACCTCGACAGGGACCCGTTTCCCGGGGCTTTCTCAAGAGATCTGGGCCTGTATGGACAATAAGTACCTGTATTGGCTGGTGGACAGCTAAGTCTATTTGTGATATGAAAACCAGGCAGATGCTGGAAGGTGACCGCTGAAGCCCCTTTCCCTCTCGTTCACAGGATTATCTGGGGTGCATCATTGACTGTGACCACCTGCCCCTCAAACCCGAGGATGTCAGCAGTCTGTTCTGCAATATTGAAGATATTTATGAATTTAACAGGTAAGTTAACGTGTCGTGTCCCGTCAGGCTATGTTCAGGGAGCACACCGCATGAGCAAGGATCCTAAGGGCACTGAAAGTTCAATATTCAGACTCCACGATCAGCGTTTTATTTAAGTGCCGGCCACAGCATTTGAAGTTGTATCCGAATAGCCAGTTCTGGCTGATATCTGAACATCCAGGTAATGACTGCTTTTCATACAGTGGGGGAAATAAGTATTTGATCCCTTGCTGATTTTGTAAGTTTGCCCACTGACAAAGACATGAGCAGCCCATAATTGAAGGGTAGGTTATTGGTAACAGTGAGAGATAGCACATCACAAATTAAATCCGGAAAATCACATTGTGGAAAGTATATGAATTTATTTGCATTCTGCAGAGGGAAATAAGTATTTGATCCCCCACCAACCAGTAAGAGATCTGGCCCCTACAGACCAGGTAGATGCTCCAAATCAACTCGTTACCTGCATGACAGACAGCTGTCGGCAATGGTCACCTGTATGAAAGACACCTGTCCACAGACTCAGTGAATCAGTCAGACTCTAACCTCTACAAAATGGCCAAGAGCAAGGAGCTGTCTAAGGATGTCAGGGACAAGATCATACACCTGCACAAGGCTGGAATGGGCTACAAAACCATCAGTAAGACGCTGGGCGAGAAGGAGACAACTGTTGGTGCCATAGTAAGAAAATGGAAGAAGTACAAAATGACTGTCAATCGACAAAGATCTGGGGCTCCACGCAAAATCTCACCTCGTGGGGTATCCTTGATCATGAGGAAGGTTAGAAATCAGCCTACAACTACAAGGGGGGAACTTGTCAATGATCTCAAGGCAGCTGGGACCACTGTCACCACGAAAACCATTGGTAACACATTACGACATAACGGATTGCAATCCTGCAGTGCCCGCAAGGTCCCCCTGCTCCGGAAGGCACATGTGACGGCCCGTCTGAAGTTTGCCAGTGAACACCTGGATGATGCCGAGAGTGATTGGGAGAAGGTGCTGTGGTCAGATGAGACAAAAATTGAGCTCTTTGGCATGAACTCAACTCGCCGTGTTTGGAGGAAGAGAAATGCTGCCTATGACCCAAAGAACACCGTCCCCACTGTCAAGCATGGAGGTGGAAATGTTATGTTTTGGGGGTGTTTCTCTGCTAAGGGCACAGGACTACTTCACCGCATCAATGGGAGAATGGATGGGGCCATGTACCGTACAATTCTGAGTGACAATCTCCTTCCCTCCGCCAGGGCCTTAAAAATGGGTCGTGGCTGGGTCTTCCAGCACGACAATGACCCAAAACATACAGCCAAGGCAACAAAGGAGTGGCTCAGGAAGAAGCACATTAGGGTCATGGAGTGGCCTAGCCAGTCACCAGACCTTAATCCCATTGAAAACTTATGGAGGGAGCTGAAGCTGCGAGTTGCCAAGTGACAGCCCAGAACTCTTAATGATTTAGAGATGATCTGCAAAGAGGAGTGGACCAAAATTCCTCCTGACATGTGTGCAAACCTCATCATCAACTACAGAAGACGTCTGACCGCTGTGCTTGCCAACAAGGGTTTTGCCACCAAGTATTAGGTCTTGTTTGCCAGAGGGATTAAATACTTATTTCCCTCTGCAGAATGCAAATAAATTCATATACTTTCCACAATGTGATTTTCCGGATTTAATTTGTGATGTGCTATCTCTCACTGTTACCAATAACCTACCCTTCAATTATGGGCTGCTCATGTCTTTGTCAGTGGGCAAACTTACAAAATCAGCAAGGGATCAAATACTTATTTCCCCCACTGTATCTGGATAAGAGTGATGTTCAGCACCAGGATCCAGGTAACTAAAGACAGCCTTTTTGTCGTCCTAAGTTATCCGGTTTCGTTTTTCAGATGCCAGTTGCTAAATATTGCCAGGCGTCAGATAAATTCCCTGTTGCCCAGGCTCCACTCCTAGAGTGGCCTGGCACTGTCAGGACAATGATGCTGAAAATCGGCACATGCCTTGGTCGGCAGGACCTAACCCAGGTAGAAGTGACTAGATAAGTCCTTTTGAGTATCAGGCCCTAGGAGACCCCCCCAGTGGGTTAGAATAATGATCGCAGACCTTTCAGCCCAGCCTTCTTCTCAGTGATCTTGGGGCTGGAGTTTGCTTTGTGTCTCTTGAATAGGGTTGCCAGCTGATTCTGGATGTTCCCCAACAGGTTGATCCAGTCCTGGGTTTATCCCGTTGCAAGCAGGAACTTGTAGTTCTGATTTCCCCATTGCATGGCTTAAGAAAAGCAAGACTACAAGTCCCAGTGTGCACTGAGGTAAATGCAGGACCACATCGACCCTGTCCTGCAAATCCGGATCCAGTTGGCAGCCTTAAAAATAGTGAATGTTGCAGACTGGCCTTTGGTTCACTGAAGCCCACAGGGAGCAGGACCTAAAGGGTTAACACAGAAGCCCTTCTTAGCCTTCTTTTCTCTTGCCTTTGGCTTTCCTTTAATGCCCCCAGTTTCATTTTCTCTTTCTGCCCTGTTTGTCTTTCTCTGGGCTTTGTCAGCCTCACTTTTGTTTCTTCCTTTTAACTCTCAAGACACTTTTAAACTTTCCTAGTCTGACAATTTGTATGTGTGTTGCCAGAGCAGTAAAAGCAAAAAAAATTACAAAGTACAGAAGAGAAATGACAGGGACAGTTCCCAGGGTCTGGTGAGTGTCAAATGTTGTCTCTGGTTAGATCATATCTCTGGCCAGGTCACAGCATACACTATAGTAGCAGGTAGAGTTTTTCCTTTTCATTCATACATACATAGTAACATAGTAGATGATGGCAGAAAAAGACCTGCACGGTCCATCCAGTCTGCCCAACAAGATAAACTCATATGTGCTGCTTTTTGTGTATACCTTGATTTGTACCTGTCCTCTTCAGGGCACAGACCGTATAAGTCTGCCCAGCACTGTCCCCGCCTCCCAACCACCAGCCCCGCCTCCCACCACCGGCTCTTGCACAGACCGTATAAGTCTGCCCAGCACTATCCCCGTCTCCCAACCACCAGTCCCGCCTCCCACCACCGGCTCTGGCACAGACCGTATAAGTCTGCCCAGCAGTATTCCCGCCTCCCAACCACCAGCCCCGCCTCCCACCACCGGCTCTGGCACAGACCGTATAAGTCTGCCCAGCACTATCCCCGCCTCCAAACAGTCTTTATTTATTTATTTGTTACATTTCTATCCCACATTTTCCCCACCTATTTGCAGGCTCAATGTGGCTTACATAGTAATGTAAAGGCGTTTGCCAATTCCGGTATGAACAAATACAGTAATGTTGTGGTAGAATAAGGTTTGTGTGTACAGACACATTAGGGAATCGTAGAGCGGAAGAGAATCGTAGAGAGGAGGAGTTATTTTATGTCCATGACGAGCTTTGATTTTCTTTTTCAGCTTTGGGAACTGTGCATCTCTGATATCTTTATATTATGCACGATACAGGAGGAAATGCACATTTCTGTTTCTGTGGTATTGCACTGACTTTAAGAACATAAGAGCAGCCATACTGGGTCAGACCAATGGTCCATCTAGCCAGTGGCGTAGCGAGGGCGGGTGACACCCGGGGCGGGTCGCCGCTGCGCACACCCCCCTGGGTGCAGCACGGTGCACCCCCCCTCGGCGCACGCACCCCCCCTCGGAGCGCATTCTTACCACTGGCGCTCCGCCCCGAGTGCACGTCATCACTGGGAGCTGCGTCGGCTCCACTGGTTCCCTGCTGCTCTCTGCCCTGGAACAGGAAGTAACCTGTTCCGGGGCAGAGAGAACAGTGAACCAGCGGAGCCGACACCCCCCCAGCGGCGTGCACCCGGGATGGACCGCCCCACTGCCCCCCCTTCCTGTGCCACTTCATCTAGCCTAGTATCCTGTTTTCCAAACAACGGCCAAGCCAGGTCACAAGTACCTGTTCCACTCTACTCAGTATTTTATAGACGTCTATCATATCTCCCCTCAGCCATCTCTTTTCCAAGCTGACGAGCCCTAGTCACTTTAGCCTTTTCTCTGTTGATATTTTTCTCTGCACATTTCTGTCTTAATTTTGTGATCCCTTCTGTATTTAAAAAGGGTCTGTATGCTTTGTATGTGTGACCAAAGTGATGGATTGATTCTAAATAGGGACTTTGTAGCTGTCTAGTAGGAGGTGTATTAGTGTTCTAGGGTTTACCGTGAAATTTTACCGGCCTATTCTCTCTATTGTGACCCGGCTCTCTGATGTAACTTCCTGTTTCCTCAGAGGCGGGTCGCAGTAGAGAGAATAGGCCAGTAACAACGGCAGGGCAGCCTATGAGAATTGCTGCCGCCACTGCCTTTTGGAAAAGAAGAAAAGAAGGTAGATTTGGGGAAGGGAGCTGAGGAAGGAAAGGGCGAGATGCCAGACTGTAGCCGGGGCTGGGGAGGGAGTTGAGAGAGAAAGAGAGAATGTGAACAGAGAGCTGTTGGACTCTGGGGAGGGGGCAGGAGGACATCTCATCCTTCACCTCAGGCAGCAGATTGCCTTGGGCTGCCCCCTGCACTGGAGACTCAGTGTATATGAATCCTTTCTTATGCATATTCATTGCCACAGTCCTGAAATCTGATTGGATAGGTGTGTGCATCCAGGAGAGGACTGGGAAACACTGCTATGGTGTCTTTTTTTTTTTTTTTTTTGAAATATCTTTATTGAAGCTGTGGAGTCATTTTAATATTAATTTAACTGGAAAGGAGAAACTGGCCAGGCATGCCAAGTGGCATACCTATATTAGTTGCTACCCGGGGAAGAGCACCCCCCCCCCCCCCATGGGTGGAGCTCCCTCTCTCCCAAGCAAGGGGGTGCACGGAACAGACTCGCGGCTGTCGGTTCTGCCGGTCCCCTGCCCTGGAATGGGAAGTTGACATCAGAGGGGGCAGAGGACCAGCAGAGCCGACAGCTGTGTTCCTACTCCCCACACCCCTTGCTGCTTGCACCCGGGGCAGCCCACCCCCACCGCCCCATCCTTGGTACGCTAGAATATCTGTGGTTAATTCGGCCCAAGGCTTTGAGCAATTTACAAACCACTTACCGCTGCCGGCTAAATTTGGGCCCTTTGACTATAGACCTTTTAATATCAGTCCAAAGTATGCATAATTTTGGGTGTGTTCTCTTTCTTGCTTATGTAGGTAAAATTTCAATCAGTGTTATTGTTTTTTGGCTGTTTCTGGAAAAAAGAAATCCTAGTTGTCTTTCAAAGACCCACCTGTAGGGTGTGGGATTTGAGAGCAGTCTTGAGGAGTAGCCTAGTGGTTAGTGCAGTGGACTTTGATCCTGGGGAGCTGAGTTCGATTCCCACTGCAGCTCCTTGTGACTCTGGGCAAGTCACTAAACTCTCCATTGCCCCTGGTACAAAATAAGTACCTGAATATATGTAAACTGCTTTGAATGTAGTTGCAAAAACCTCAGAAAGGTGGTATATCAAGACCCATTTCCCTTCCCCTATTTGAGATTCTGCACGGAATGTTGCTACTATTGGAGATTCTACATGGAATGTTGCTATTCCACTAGCAACATTCCATGTAGAAGGCTGCGCAGGATTCTGTTTCTGTGAGTCTGACGTCCTGCACGTACGTGCAGGATGTCAGACTCACAGAAGCAGAAGCCTGCGCGGCCACATTGGTGATCTGCAAGGGCTGACTTCTACATGGAATGTTGCTAGTGGAGGAGTAGCCTAGTGGTTAGTGCAGCAGACTCTGAATCTGAGGAATTGGGTTCAGTTCCCACTGCAGCTCCTTGTGACTCTGGGCAAGTCACTTAACCCTCCATTGCCCCTGGTACAAAATAAGTATCTGAATAGTAGTAGTAGTAGTAATATGTAAACCGCTTTGAATGTAGTTGTAAAAACCTCAGAAAGGCAGTATATCAGTTCCCTTCCTGTCCCTTTAGGTTCTTCTATAGACCTTCTGGGGTACAGAATATATCAGTAGATTTTCCTCCACAGCAGGGTTTTGATCTTTGAGTTGTTTAGTTCAGTCCTGGGACTGAGGAGTTCCGCAGTAGGATGTGAGAACATTGATATACATATTAAAGAGGGTGGGACTGAGACTACATCGTGGTATCTGTCTCCAAGTTGTTTATCTTTACCTTAGCGCTGGTAAATACATAGATTTGTTACTGGCCTGGTAATTTCCTTCTTGTCCTTTGAGCTGCCTGTTCAATCAGAGCAAAAGACGTAAGATGTGCTTGTGCTGTACTAGGTCAGACCAAAAATCCATCAATCCCAGCATCCTGTCTCTGACAGTGGCCAATTCCAGGTCACAAGTACCCAGCTGGGTCAGAAAGAGTAGATTCATTCCTTCTTGTTCACTCCTAGGGATAAGCAGCGTCCTTCCCAAGACTACACGGTTAGCAATGGTTTCTGAAATTTTCCTCCAGAAACTTAGATCTAAGTCTGTTTAAACCCAGATATGCAAAATACCTCGACCCCGTCTTCCAGCAGTAAAATCCACAGATGAAAAAAAGCAACCTTTCTCTCTTTTGTTTTAAACCTATTCCCTCATCTACTGGACTGCAATGTTATGACTCTTTATTCCCAGCTGCCCAGGTTATAATGCTCTTCCTAGTTCAGCCACTACAATGACAATTCTTGACCAGAACCAGCAGACCATGGTTTCCATCCAGATCCTCATGTGTGTACAAACTGTTGGATTATTTGTAGTAAATAATTAGCAGATTTTAGTACACACAGCTTCAGCTTTAGAAATGTTAATTTCTTTCTTCATCTCTCTCTCATTCACCCCTGAATAATTCACTGCTGAGTCACTTTAAAGTTGAAGTAACAAAACATCTGTTTACTCACAGTTTGTAGTTAGATTATAATCAGACAGGCTTATATATACATATTACTATACATTTGTCTTATCAGCTCCTTCCATGTGCTTAGATGGTAATGGATGCTCACACCACCATAGATCCTCTCAGGTTAGGAGAGATCATGAGCTCCATGTGCTCCATGTGCTGCATGTGCTGTGTCTAACCCCCACAGGAAGTTGCATAGCTGTGTGACCTCTCTAAGTAATTCACATCAGAGGTCACAGAGTAATCACAGAGAAATAATAGGTGACAGGCAATGCATGTAAAATACAATTACATTCCAACAAACCCCTTCTCATGCATAACTGTCATGCAATTATTTATTCATACAAAGTCCAAGCTTTATACGCAGATTCACAAAATGTTCTCTGGGTAACGGTTTGGTCATGATGTCAGCTGTCATCTCACTGGTGTGACAATAGTGTAGACTGATGACCCCTTCTTTTGCCAACTCTCGCACGTTGTGGTATTTCGTTGCGATGTGCTTGGTGCGTGACTGAACCTTGTCATTCTGTGACAGTCGGATGCAGCTCTGATTATCTTCCATTATCTGGATTGGTCTCTGTTCAGCTATTCCGAAATCCAGCAAAAGTTTTTCAATCCACATCAGTTCTCTGCACGCTTCCGATACGGCCACATATTCAGCTTCTGTAGAAGACAAACTCACAATACTTTGTTTATGACTGGCCCATGAAATTTGTACATTTCCATACATAAACACATATCCACTTGTGGATTTATAATCAGAATGATCCCCTGCCCAATCTGAATCACAGTAACATATTAGTTTTGGATTACTATTGGCTGAAATCTTTAATTTACAATCAATGGTACCCTTTAAATACCTTACCATCCTTTTAACTGCAGTCCAATCTGATTTGGTAGGTGAGCTGACCCTTCTGCTCAAAATTCCTACTGCATTTGCTATATCAGCCCTGTATGTGGTAGCTAGATATAAAAGCTTACCTATGGCTGATCTATATTGGATGTTATCTGGTAAAGGTTCTCTTACTGTTTCATCCTTCAGAAAATCAGTGATCATGGGAGTGCTTACAACTTGGGCATCTTGCATACCTAAACTTTCAATAAGCTCATTTATTTTCTGCTTCTGGCTTAGAAGATAAGAACCATCATTTTGTTTCTCAATTTCTATACCAAGATAGTATGACACATTACCAAGTTCTTTTATCTCAACATTGAGGTTTAAACACTTTACAATGTCCTTGTACTCTTGCTCACTTTTGCTTGCAATGAGCAGATCATCAACAAAAGCTAAAATGTATGCATATTGTCCATTTGTGCACCTAGTGTACAAGCATTTATCTGCTTCACCTTGCTTAAATCCTAAATTTGTCAATATTTCATGCAATTTTTCATTCCAACATTCTGCACTTTGCTTTAATCCATAAAGACCTTTGTTTAATTTACACACTAGCTGTCTTTGTTTTGTATTTATGAAACCTGTTGGCTGTTCCATGTACAAGTCTTCAGTTATATCTCCGTGAAGAAACGCTGTTTTCACATCAATGTGGTTGACTTGCATGCCTTTTGAGACTGCAATGCTCAGAAGTGTTCTGATTGTCGTGTGTTTCACTACAGGTGCAAACACTTCATCAAAATCTTCTCCATATTTTTGAAGATATCCCTTTGCCACTAATCTGGCTTTATACCTTTCCACTTTTCCTTGTGCATTCCTTTTTAACTTGAATACCCATTTGCATCCTATAGCTTTCTTGCCAGGAGGTAATTTTGTAAGAATCCAAGTATTATTTTTATCCAATGCATCAATTTCTTCTTGTGCAGCTTTATGCCATTCAGCAGCTTCTTCTGCTGGCATTTTCTCAATCTCATCCCATGTTAAGGGCTCTTGAGCTTCTGCTGACTTTGTTAGGTAAGACAGTCTTGGGGGTGGAACACCTTTGTTTTCCCTGGATGAGCGTCTGACAACAGGTTGGTCTGACCTTTCCGCATCCTCAAAATCTGAGAGTCCTTCTCCAATTGATTCCCCTTCTCCAACTGTACTGTCTTCTTCAATGATCCTTTCTGTGTCTGCTTCCTCTGCCTGTTCCTCGTTAGATACAGGTGAGTTGCTTTCAGACATCTGCCTTGGTATGGCATTTATATACACTGGCATGTCTATTATGGTTCTAGTTTCATATTCTGGATGATAAGGCTCATCTGGGATAATCCAGCCTTTATCAACCCTCTTGTTTTCATCAAAATATGTAACATGTCTTATGCCAACAATGCCAGTTTTCAGATTCAAAATTCTATATCCTTTGTGTCCTGGAGCATAGCCAACTAAAATGCCCCTTTCTGTTGTGGAATCCAGCTTATGCCTTCTTTGCTTTGGTACATGAGCATATGCTGTACTTCCAAATGTTCTTATGTGTGACAGGTTTGGCTTCCTACCATGCCATGTCTCATGTGGTGTGCGCTCAGCGCCTTTAGTTGGCATTCTGTTTTGTAGGTACACTGCTGTGAGAATGGCTTCCCCCCATAGTCTTTTAGGGAGATTGCTATCTGACAGCATACATCTGGTCATTTCCACAAGTGACCTAAATTTTCTCTCTGCAACAGAATTTTGCTCTGGTGTGTAAGCTACTGTTGTGATATGTTGAATGCCTTCTTGTTCTAGAAATGTGCACATGCTTTGTGAAGTGAACTCACCACCATTGTCGGTCTGAAGAACCTTTGGTTTTCTTTCAAATTTATTGCTCACCATGGCTACGTATTTCTTCAGCATGTCTGTGACTTGACTTTTCTCTTTCAGCAAATAGGCCACACAGTATCTAGAGAAATCATCCAAGAATATTAGCACAAATCTGTTATTTCCCAATGATGGGATATTAAACGGTCCACATAAGTCACTGTGTATTAAGTCCAGCACTTTATTACTCCTATTTCCTGTGTATGCAGGAAATGAGGATCTTACACCTTTTTGAGTAACACAGTCTATGCATTTCTCCATTTTACCAGCATCTGCACTTATCTGAATGCCGGTGGCCAGTTGCTTACTGTAAAGATCCTGGATCACCTTAGAATCACGATGTCCCAGGCGGCGGTGCCAGATTTCCAGACTACATTTACCATCATTCTTCCTTACTTGCGCCATATGTGAGGCTTCACCTGAAATGTTCAGCTTATAAACATCATTATGCATAAAAGCTTCAGCATACACTTTATCATTTTTAGAGATTGTGCACTTACTGTTTTCAAAATGAATCACAAATCCCTTCTTATCTAATGTAGATACACTAAGCATATTGCAAACTGCTTGGGGAATATACAAGACATCACTTACAGGAATTTCTTTAACTTCATTAGACACTTTGCATTTTAAGAATCCAATACCTTTTGCTTGGATCTTAGCAGTCCCTGCGTTTGCAGTTTTAAGAATACCTTCTTCTGGACACATTTCCTGAAAGAAATCCTTACAATTGGTTAAATGGCATGTGCTCCCTGAATCCAAAATCCAAGTACTTTCATTTGAATTATTATTTACCATAGTCAAAGATTTTTCTGCCATTAGAAAGCCCTTGTGTTTATCTTTGTCCTTCATACATTTCCTGGTTTGAAAATTCTTTAGTTCCATTGGCTTAGGTGAGCTAGAGGGAGTGTTTTGTGTTTCCTTACACCATTTAGATACATGTCCCTCCTTTCCACATGAGTAGCAAATCAGCTTGCCCTTGGGTGGAGTTTTCCCATAGCTCCGCCTTCCTCTGTTCTTTGCCAAGAAATTTGTTTCATTTCTCTCTGACTGACTTTGAGAACACATCTCCTCAGAATCATTTATTATGCATTCCTGCCTTAGTTTTGATGTTGCCTGTTCAAAAGATTGCCCTTCAATGGCCTCATTTACAGACCTAAAAACATCAAACTTCTTTGATAGTGAGGTAAAAAGAAATGCTCTTTTCAATGCATCACACATGGGAATTCCAGAAAGTTCTAGCTTTTGAAATGAAGACATAAGATGCATAATGTGATCATTACATTTACTTTTATCCCTTAATTTGGTTTCATTCAACTCTGCCAACCAAATTGGTTGCTGCTTTGCATATGTAGTTGCATACATAGTTCTCAGTTTATATAAAATGTCCTTTGGTGTATCTTTTCCCTCCACTAATATGGCTTGTTTCTCTGAGAGAGCTTCCAAAAGCATGCACTTCACATAATAGTTTGCATTGTCCCATTCAGCCATATTTTCAGCTGTTCTGTCTTGGTCTAAGCATATATTTAATTCTTTTGCTCGAAGGAGACATATAAATCTTAGTTCCCACTGCTGATAATTAAACTCAGTTAATTTAGGCACCTTGAGAGAATAGAAAAATGGTGAATTTCTTCCCTCAGCCATTTTCTTAGCCTTCTGTCTGCTGTGTGGGGGGAGAGAGAGACAGACTGAATCTTTCCTTTAAAACTTAAGAGAAAAATGTGGCCTTTTTTCTGCCTGGTAATATTTCTCTTCTTTTTCAATTCCTGGCCCTGGGCCCATAACCCTTTTGTTGGATTATTTGTAGTAAATAATTAGCAGATTTTAGTACACACAGCTTCAGCTTTAGAAATGTTAATTTCTTTCTTCATCTCTCTCTCATTCACCCCTGAATAATTCACTGCTGAGTCACTTTAAAGTTGAAGTAACAAAACATCTGTTTACTCACAGTTTGTAGTTAGATTATAATCAGACAGGCTTATATATACATATTACTATACATTTGTCTTATCAGCTCCTTCCATGTGCTTAGATGGTAATGGATGCTCACACCACCATAGATCCTCTCAGGTTAGGAGAGATCATGAGCTCCATGTGCTCCATGTGCTGCATGTGCTGTGTCTAACCCCCACAGGAAGTTGCATAGCTGTGTGACCTCTCTAAGTAATTCACATCAGAGGTCACAGAGTAATCACAGAGAAATAATAGGTGACAGGCAATGCATGTAAAATACAATTACATTCCAACACAAACTACTACAACATTCAGAAATAGGAGGACCACTCTCCACAGATAGACTTCTCACTGGTCTTCCGCTCAGCCATCTCTCTCCCTTGAGGTGGGGCGGGACCAGAGCTGAGCAAGGGAAAGGAAGGAAGGCTCCCGAAGTGCCACCCAGCAGCTCGCACGCTTTTCACTGCTGCTGCTACATGCCGGCCGCTGTAACCCGATGTTGATGACGAGGTAACTTTTAAAATTCAGAGGGCGGGGGGACTACTGGAGCTTGGGTGGTTGGGGCGGGGCAACTTCAGGCGCGCTGCGCGGGGCCCCCTTGAGCGCGAGGCCCTATGCGGTCGCCTCGGTCGCCTCGTCCTAAGACCGGCCCTGTCTCCAATCTGTCCAAAATTCTGCGGCACGACTTATTTTCCACCAGAATCGTTATACCCACACCAGCCCACTCCTCAAGTCACTTCACTGGCTCCCTGTCCGCTTCCGCATTCAGTTTAAACTTCTCGTACTGACCTTTAAATGCATCCACTCTGCAGCCCCCCCCATTACCTCTCCACTCTCATCTCTCCCTACATTCCTCCCTGTGAACTCCGCTCACTGGACAAATCTCTCTTGTCGTCCCCCTTCTCCTCCACTGCTATCTCCAGGCTTTGTTCCTTTTCTCTCACGGCACCTTATGCCTGGAATAGACTTCCTGGACCTATACGTCTAGTAACAAAGAAAGCGGGAGAAAAACCAAAATAGACCAGCTAGAAACCACAAAGAGTAAGAGCACCAAAAAAGTTTATTAAGACCCTACACGGTCCGTGTTTCGGCCAACCGGCCTTCTTCAGGGGTCTTCAGATTGACGTATACAGATGTGCCTCCAGAATTCTCATGGAGTGCAAGGCATAAACACTGAAGTTCTGTCCTGCTCCAGAATTCCACTCACAGCACTTCTTCTAGACACAGCCCACCCATTTTTTGTTTGGGTCCACCCAGGTCTCATGAGAATTCTGGAGGCACATCTGTATACGTCAATTTGAAGACCCCTGAAGAAGGCCGGTTGGCCGAAACACGGACCGTGTAGGGTCTTAATAAACTTTTTTTGTGCTCTTACTCTTTGTGGTTTCTATCTGGTCTATTTTGGTTTTTATCCCGCTTTCTTTGTTGCTTTATGTGTTTTGCGGGAGACCTGGACCTTCTTTTTGTTGCCTATACGTTTAGCTCCATCTCTACCTGTTTTCAAATCTATGCTGAAAACCCACCTTTTCACTGCTGCTTTTTAGCTCCCATTACTTCCCTCAACACTGGAGGAAAACCTTTTCTGTTGGCAGGGCCCCCCCCCCCAGCCTATAGTGTCTGCCCCTCCGGGGCCTCCCCAGCCTCCAAGGGGGGACCCAGCTCCAGAGTTTTCTCTCTCCTGCTCCCGTCGGGACACAATCACCCGGTTCCCATCAGGAATGGGAGAGAGAGAGGCCTCAACGCCGCCCCCCCCCTTGGAGGCCTGGGGAATTTTGCCCCCACCCCCCTCAGCGGCCCTGATCTCCCTTCACTCTCTTCACCTGGAAAGACTTTTGCACATGGTTCCAGTCCCAGATGAGGCTGCCTGTCAGTCACAGAATGGAAAACAGCCAGTTGTAGGTACCCTTTGCCCGAGCCGTGGCCCCCACCGCTGCTGTCCTTTCAACAATTCTTGCGTTTTACAGTTCACTTCGGTCCAAGCGGGAGGCAAGAATGTGGCCATCCATCAGCTTTCTGAAAAAAGTGACAGACTGCATGTCCTGACTGGGAGTGTGAACATCCAGGGCACATGGGCGCCTGCCAAAAACCCCCTACCCTTCCTCCCTTCCCTTTCCCTTCACTTGCAAGGCTTTATGTGGGGAGGGGGAGATGGTGATTTCCTTCCAAGAGAATGAGAACTTGGGCTCCATCTGCATCCATTTAAGACATTTTTTGCAGTGGCATCTTTCAGCTTCCATTCAGCTGAGCTTGAAAATTAACCCTTCCTGGGAAGCACTGCACCCTGAGCCTCAGACAGCAAATGTTCTAGTCCCCTCTTCAACCACAACCACACTCTCCAGTATGAGATTCACTGAGAACGGGGGTGAGGGGAATTGATGTTTTGGGCAATGATTTTGGTAGAGTTATAAACCTTGGAGCTGGGACCCGTTCTCCCCCAAACCGCCCTCCAGCCCCTCTTCTCCCCCCTCCCCTTCAATAACTCTCTAGAAACCAATATTGGGAAAATCTAGGCCGCGGCTTGCTGTATTAACAATTCAAACAATTGATTAACTTGTACAAACTTGTCACCCCCCTCACCCCGAGCTACATGGGTCCGACATGCCATCATCCTGGCCCCCCCCCCCCCATCCGCCGATCGCCATGTCAGCAAATCGGCAATCTCTTCCAGGCCCCGCCATCATAGCAAGGGCCCCGCTCCGTGTGGACCTCCACACTTGTCTCCCGGGTCACCCGACCCGCCTTCCATGCTCTGGCTCAGCCACCCCCCCCCCCCCATGAGCCATATCTTTTGTAGCTCGAGGTTTTTTGTGTTCTTTATTTTTGCCGCTGCAACATCTCCTGCCAATCCTGAAAGACACAATAACGCACATCGTCCCCCAAACGCATCCCCTCCCCCCCCGACATAAGGATGTGCGGGTGGGAAACCTCCTCCGAGGATCGCCAACGCCCTGATGTTCGACGACGCCCCCCTCCTTTATCTCCGCGCCCAGCCCCGCCCCCTCCCTCCTTCTTTGGCCCATAGGCAGCATGTCCTGACAAGCTGCCTCTTTTAACCTGCCCAATCCCAGCCTAGGAGCTTCTCAGCACGGCCCCGTGCTAGCTCCCGACATGCCCCAGAGCTGACTCGAACGGGCCCAGCCCTCGTTTAACTGGCCCCTTCGAGACCAGCTCTCGGGCCTCCTATTATGTGGATTATTTGAAAAGTTGATAATAACACAGGGAGGGGAGCATGGATATTGGAGTTACTGTTGGCCTTACAAGAATCATAGACTAAGATGAAAAGGCCTGAAATGGGTGGTGATTAATAGATTTTGGACACATTTGAGACTGATATGGAGGACAGTGGTAAGAAAGAGGTTGAAAGTTCAGGTAAATGATTAGGGCAGGGGAACTAGTATTGGATTGAATATGGGAATATATGTACTTTTCAAGACAAGGTGAGAGAATCTTAATCGGTCAGAGCAGATCAGCCATTTTGTTTTTTGTTTTCTTCTTCCGTCCTTTATAATATTGCTGTAGTGCTTAGGGAGCATTCTGGATTTGACAAGCGATAGTCAGTATTTATTTGGAAACACTACGAATGTGGCACATTATGGTACAACCTTTCTTTGGGAATACTTTGGATTTGGTCCACTGTATTACAGCCTATCTTTGGGAATGCTTTGGATGTGATGCACTGACTGTAGTGCGATATCCCTTTGGGAATGCTGATATTTGACTCTTCTAATCTTGCAGTAACATTGAGCTCCCTATGAATCTGATTTCCAAGTCTCTTTTTCATAAAGTGTTAGAATGCTTCTGACATGCCTGTACAGGGACAGGAGCTTCTGATGCTCAGAGTACAATGTAATAAACAGACTTTTAAAAGAAACAAATCAAGGGAGACAGCAGAACATGAAAGAAAATGCCTGAATCCGCTAGAGACCAGCTGACCTCAGTACATCTGGCAGTAGTTAGCTCCGAGCTCTCTCTCACTGCTTCTCAGATAGTTACAGTCTGACTTCTCTGCATCGCTCTAAATCCGTTTCCCACCCTTGCAGTTTCTCTGTGTCTGGCCCGTGTTTCCTTGAACTTTGATACTTTCTTTTGCCCCACTACCCCTACCTCTGGAAGGATGTTTCATGCTGTACCCCTCCACAAGGATATTTCCTGTTCTGTTTCCATTCCCCCTCCCCCAGGGACCCCAGAAGGAGCCCTTAGTAACCGTCCTGACTCTGCTCTTTCAAGCAAGGGCTGGTTGTTGGATTGAGATGGAAAGTTGGGAGTCCATGGTATGACCAGCCTTGGAGGTGGTGAGGGGGGGGGGGAAGGATGACTAGAGCATCTCAAGAAAATGTCTAGGTGGCCTCATTTACCCCATGCCCACATCTTTGCGTCTGTTCCCATGCTCTGCCTTTCAAGGGTTCTACTTAGATTCTATGACTTGTCATTGTTACTGTTGCAAGTTCTGTGAAAGCCAAATGTGGCTACATTGTATCCAATTCTGTGGCACATGCTTATCCCTGCCAAAAGGACTCCAGTGTGCTTGTTTACTGGCTTTTTGAGGGTTGCAGCTGATGGGGAACATGGAGAACAGAGTGGAGCCAGGGGTTCAGTTTTCACTTTTGGGTGTGAAAAGCTTCTGTACAGCCAAACCCGGGGAGTGTTTCTCTAGCTTTGGGGAATGAAAACCATTACCCAAAGTTTTTGAAAGAATATTTGACATGTCTGTTGGAAGATAAGGACTTCTGTCCCCTCATTGCTTAGAAAGGTGGGAAGGAAGATGGGTTCAGTCTTCGATGACTGCTCACTGTATATAACCCTAAGGAGGTGCTCAATCTTTCTGTGTCCAGACTGTGAATGAATAAGCAGCAGGGGAGTAGCCAGATGGCCAATTTTGGGTGGGCCTGAGTCCAAGGTGGCTGGGCATGGAATTCACCCCCCCCCCTCCCAAAGTCCCCCACAAATCCCAAATATTAAATACTTGAACTGGTGGGGATCCCCAAACCCTGCCAACTGAAGATTTCCTCCTCCTCCTCGAGCAGCCAGCACTCTTCCAAATGGCAGCCGGCAGCACTTGCCTCAGTCTGATGCTGCTGCCTGCAGGTCGTGCATGCTCAGTGCTTTTGCATGTGCAGAAGAGCTGGTCTCAATGTCAGCTCAAGGCAAGTGCTGCTGGCTGACATTTGGAAGAGCGCTGGTTGCCCAAGGAGAGAAAATCTTCAGTTGGCAAGCAGTGGCGTAGCTACGTGGGGCCTGGGGGGCCTGGGCCCCCGTAGATTTAGCCCTGGCCCCCTGCCGACGACCCTCTTGAACCCCCCTCCCGCCACCAACCCCCCCCCCCCCCCCGCCGTCGCCGTCCGCCCCGCCGCCGCATGAGGTACCTTGTTTGCTGGCGGGGGTCCCCAAACCCCACCAGCCGAAGAGTCTTCTTCAGCGCCGGAGTTAGTAGACTCCGGCGCCTTCGTTCAACGAAGTTCGTGTGAAGATCAGCTGCTTTTGACGCCTTACGTCCTGCACCGTGCATGTAGCCCCTTGCAGGACGTAAGGCGTCAAAAACAGCTGATCTTCACACGAACTTCATTGAACGAAGGCACCGGAGTCTACTAACTCCGGCGCTGAAGAAGGCTCTTCGCGTCAAAAACAGCTGATCTTCACACGAACTTCGGCTGGCGGGGTTTGGGGACCCCCGCCAGCAAACAAGGTACCTCATGCGGCAGCAGGGCGGGCAGCGATGGCGGGGGAGGGTTGGTGGCAGGAGGGGGGGTTCAAGAGGGTCGTACTCGGCAGGGGGGGGGTCTAAATTGGCGGCAGTGGTGGGCGGGGGGAGGCGGCGGGGGGGAGGCGGCTAAACAGTACCCCCCACCTCTGGCTCTGGCCCCCCCTCCCGGCGAGGTCTGGCTACGCCCCTGCTGGCAAGGTTTGGGGATCCCCCCAACCACAGCGTCACAATTTTGGGTGGGCCTGAGTCCAAAGTGGACCTGAGGCTACGTCACTGATAAGCAGGGTAGTCTAATGCTCTACCTTCTTCTTTCACAGTGAGCTCCTGGAGGAATTGGAAAGTTGCAGAACTGCTCACTCCATCGCTGAGTGCTTTGTCCAGAGGGTAAGTTGTGCCAGTTGGGCAAGTGGTTTGCTTTTCTACCCCTGACATCAGGGCACAGAGGGTGAGAGGACTGTGAGGCACTTCACTTGAGAGCAGGGGCGTAGCCAGACCTCGACGGGAGGAGGGGCCAGAGTCCAAGGTGGGGGGCACATTTTGACCCGCCTCCCTGTTGCCGCCCTCCCGATGCCGCCTCTGCCCCCGCCGCTTGTCTCCTCGCTGACGCAGCTGCTCCCCCCTCCCTCGCTGCTGCTTCTGCCCCCACCACTGCTTGTCACCACCGCTGCTGGAAGGTACTTTCGCTGGTGGGGGTCCTCAACCCCCTCCAGCAAAACTGCGCTAGTCTTACATTGCTGGTGCCCTGTCCTGCTTTCAGTGATGCGCGAACGCTCGTTTTAATGAAACTGAGCATTCATGGGGCTGAAAAACAGGACAGGGCGCCAGCAATGTAAGACCAGTGCGGGACAGGCGCCTTAGCTGGCGGGGGTTGGGGACCCCCGCCAGCCAAACCGGGGGCCCCTGAGCCAATTTGAGGGGGCCCAGGCCCAGTGACCCCCTGTAGCTACGCCACATCTCGAGAGTGCTGCAGGCAATGAGTATATAGAAATTTGAAAAGAATAGCTGGAAAGTGATATGTGTGAGCTTATCAAATTAACCTTAAACTTGCCTTTGCGAAGGTACAGTATTATCTAACCAACAGATGTATGATGTATTTTTTTATGCATGATGTAGTATATTCATTAGGTGATTCTATTTTTTTTTTAATTGTGGAAGGTGGTATATTAAATTTAGTAAATGGAATGGAATGATGGGTGATGGAGCCTGTTTGCATGTTCCTCCTGAAAGACTGTAGAACACGGAAGATGCAACTTGATTTTACACCTAGGCGCTAGGCTGTCCTCTGACCCTTCCTCGTATCCCTTTTTCTGGTCTCCAGGCATAGTCCCTTCACTACCCCCCAACCTCCCAGGGGCCCTGTCTCTCCGAGGGTCTTGCTATTGTGCACCTGTCCAACCTTGTGAAAAGGAGATACAGTTCAGAGCAGAAAATGAAAACAAACAGAGGTGGACCAGAAGGGGAAAGGATTGATATTTTATTTTTACTTTTTCTTCATCTTTCCTCCTATTAACAGCCCTCATTTGCTTTTTCTCAACTTCAATTGTAAATCGTTTTCAGCATCCCCTTGTAAGGCAGTATATCAAGCGCTCTGTAAACAATAGACAATAAATAATCGATAGCCCAGAAGGGAAGGGAGACCCCAGCCCTGCACCACCCTGGCATTTGGCCCTCATTCACTGCCCCCTTATTATTCTCCGATGGAGTGCAGGGTGTGATGAGGGAGAGGGGAAGAATTCTGTCTTCCCCATCAGGCATTCTATCAAGGTCCCCAAACTCCTTTGCTTTTCTGGGGATTTTAACAACACATTTTTGGCACTGTGAACGGAGTCAGAAATGCTCTCTCTCTCTCTCTCTCTCTCTCTCTCTCTCTCTCTCTCTCGTATATTTCATTCCACATCTGGGTTTGATTCTTTCTGCTCTCTGTCATACTTCAGACTTTCCTCTTTGCAGTACTCTTTGCACACAAGGATTTTATTTTAAATTTAACGTCAGTCTACTTAATGTTTTCATTTTGTCTGGTGTCTACCTGTTTCCGAAGACCAACACAAATGACAGGCCAGAATGCAGTGTTACAGAAGGGCCATTGAAAGACAGAAGTAGAGACTGTGTGGGGATAATAAGGCATCTTTATGGGTAAAACTGTGTTTTAAGCAAACAAAAAGCCTTTTACAAAACAGATCAGACCATATGCACAGGTTTACCAACTTGAGTGCAGGTATTCCTGAGGGAGAGGAGGGTTAAAGGCGCTTCTATAACTGGGCTCATGTAAGTGCACAGAACAGCTGCAGTAACATGTGTAAGTGCACTACGCACTAGTCTATAAGGTAGTGCATAAGTGCATTAGCAGGTAAATGCATGGGGTGTACAAGTGGGAGGAGCATGGGAGGGGCATGGGTGTGTCTCCATATACATCTGATTTACAGATGGAACACTTAGGCCTATCCATTCGCCTGGCGTAAATGATCGTGCCTAACTTAAGGTACACCAACGCCAACTTAAGAAAACATTCTATAGCTTCACTCAGTGTGCAGCATCGGTGGTGTCTAAGTGGTCAAAAAGTGACCCAATTACCCCCTAATTCTATAGGTTACAAAACTCACACATGCAATTTCATTGAATAATGAGCTAATTTAGTGCCGATAATTAGCTTATTAACCACCAATTATTGGCCCTATTTAGATTTGATTGGCATTTACGCATGTAAATTGCACCTAAATTTTAAGTGCGAGTTGAAAAAGGGGTGTGGAAATGGGAGGGTCCTGGGTGGAACGGGAGTGTTCCTAACATTTATGCACACTGTTATAGAACGAGGGGGGCAACACACCTAATTTAGGTGAATACATTTGCACCACTCAGTGCAAATGTCCATGCCAAACGTTAGGTGCAGTTCCCGGGAATGAGTGCTGATCTGTAAACCGTGCCTAACTTTAAGTGCGGCTTATAGAATAACCAGGGCTTTTTTTGTGGGGGTACTTGGGGGTACTGGCACCTTTTCCATTGTCTGTTAAAATTGACCCAAGGAACCCAAGTTTTAATGAAAGAGGTCAGGCTCAACACACCAATTCTGCCGTGCCATAGGGTCTGTGACTGGTTGCAGGGGGCCTGGCTATTGTGGGGTGGATCCCTCAGTGATCACCCCACCCCTGAAGGGTGGCCTGGCATTTGAGTACTGGCACCTTTTTTGCTAGAAAAGACGCACTGAGAATAACGCTTTTTTTTTTACACCATATATGGAATTCACCCCTTAGTGTTTATGCGTATACTTTATGAAATATCACAATTACCCATGCATGCCTGTAAAGTAAGCCCAGATATTTGTGCTGATTAAATAGCAGGTAAGGGGGTAACTTTCAAAAGGTATCTGGATCTAATTTAGCCCACAGCTGTCCATGGCTGAATATCTGTCTGAATATTTTTAGCTCTCTCTTCCCGGAGGCTGGCTGATGTGCTGCTACTCCTTGGACCCTCTCCCTCCCCTCCCCTGCTTTGGAAGTAAGTCAGCTAGGGGTGTAAGAGCATTAGAAAAGCCATGTTGTGTCAAACTGAGATCCATCAAGCCCAGCATCCAGACTCTGACAGTGGCCAGTGCATGTAACAAGTACCCCGGCAGATCCCAAATTCCACCCAAGCGGTCCGTGCAGTGCAGGTAGCCGAAAGGGACCACTTACAGGCGCACCTATATCTTCTGAGGGGCATCCCTGCTTTTCTGGGGGTCCTTCATTTGAACGTCTGCTATCCATCCCCGGAGCTTTCTGGGTCTGCTCCGCTTCACTTTATGGTGTGTGTGTGTGCCGTGATTTACTGCCTCTGTCTGCACAGAGCGCTCCTGGGATTTTTTTGCTTAAATACTTACAAATCCCCTTTCCTCTCTCTCTCTCTGCTTTCTTTGCTTTCCCTCTCTTGTCCTTTCATCTGTTTCTCTTTCTGAATTAGATTCAAGAAATGTTCTTGGCCTGACAATCTGCATGAAATAAATAAAGAGAGGATCATTTCACAGGCATTTCTGGAGGTCAAGCAGCGCTTTAGCTGGGAAAATGCCTTCTTGTAAAACTGCCTTCCCAATATATATGCAAAAGTGTGTGTATAAGCTCTTATATATGTATTTGTACCTGCATTTGGGGGGGGGGAGGGGTCTAGGCCGAGTTTTAATTTGTACATCTACTTTTACAACCTGATATTCAATGGTACAGTAGCACCATTGAATATCAGTGGAGTGGAGGAGTAGCCTAGTGGTTAGTGCAGTGGACTTTGATCCTGGGGAACTGAGTTCAATTCCCACTGCAGCTCCTTGTGACTCTGGGCAAGTCACTTAACCCTCCATTGCCCCTGGTACAAAATAAGTACCTGAATATATGTAAACCGCTTTGAATGTAGTTGCAAAAAAACCTCAGAAAGGCGGTATATCAAGTCCCATTTCCCTTTCCCCCTGTCCCTTATGACATCACAATATCAGAAGTGAGCCAAGTATCGGGCAATCAAGCCATTGTGACATCACTGATGAGGTTGGCTCTTATTGGTGGAATGAGTGGAGGAGTAGCCTAGTGGTTAGTGCAGTGGACTTTGATCCTGGGGAACTGAGTTTGATTCCCATTGCAGCTCTTTGTGACTCTGGGCAAGTCACTTAAACCTCCAAGGTACAAAATAAGTACCTGAATATATGTAAACCGCTTTGAATGTAGTTGCAAAAAAACCTCAGAAAGGCGGTATATCAAGTCCCATTTCCCTTTCCCCCTGTCCCTTATGACATCACAATATCAGAAGTGAGCCAAGTATCGGGCAATCAAGCCATTGTGACATCACTGATGAGGTTGGCTCTTATTGGTGGAATGAGTGGAGGAGTAGCCTAGTGGTTAGTGCAGTGGACTTTGATCCTGGGGAACTGAGTTTGATTCCCATTGCAGCTCCTTGTGACTCTGGGCAAGTCACTTAAACCTCCAAGGTACAAAATAAGGTACAAAATAAGTACCTGAATATATGTAAACCGCTTTGAATGTAGTTGCAAAAAAACCTCAGAAAGGCGGTATATCAAGTCCCATTTCCCTTTCCCCCTGTCCCTTATGACATCACAATATCAGAAGTGAGCCAAGTATCGGGCAATCAAGCCACTGTGACATCACTGATGAGGTTGGCTCTTATTGGTGGAATGAGTGGAGGAGTAGCCTAGTGGTTAGTGCAGTGGACTTTGATCTTGGGGAACTGAGTTCGATTCCCACTGCAGCTCCTTGTGACTCTGGGCAAGTCACTTAACCCTCCATTGCCCCTGGTACAAAATAAGTACCTGAATAAATGTAAACCGTTTTGAATGTAGTTGCAAAAACCTCAGAAAGGCCGTATATTATATCAAGTCCCATTTCCCATATTTATATATATATCTTCTACTACTACTACTATAAATCACTTCTATAGCGCTACCAGTCGTACGCAGCGCTTTACAATTGAACATGAAGAAAGACAGTCCCTGCTCAAAAGAGCTTACAATCTAAATCAGGACAAACAGACAGGATCAATAAGGATAAGGGAAGGACAGACAGAACAACACAAGGATAAGATAAAAGTGACAGATAAAGTTCTGTGTATGTTCAGCAGTGGTGATAAGTAGAAATGCCATACTGAGTATATACATATAAAATTATACACATACCTTATGTATATAAATTTATACCTGCTATTTTCGCATCAACACTTATATATATAACATATATGTTTGGTGGCTGAATTTTACCACATAACATATATGCTTTTGGCCTTTCCTTGCTCAGCCCCAGATCACTTCTATTTTATCAGCATGTAACTTTGGATGTATAGCATATGTACTGTTTGCTGAATTGGGGGGCGGGGCATTTCCAGGAGTATCTTTAGGGCAGAGTCAGTAAACAACATGTCTAATTTTAATTTTTAGTTTTATGTTTAGCAGTTTCTAACAGTAATTTCATTATATTTCTGGCCTGGATATGATATTTGCAGCTACAGGTGCTGTTCCGTTTGCTTCCTCCCCTAACTTGTCCCCATCCTTCCAGAATTATAGCGAATGTTTCTCACTCATTCCATTGTGGGAAGTCTTAAATCTTTTCCTTTCAGCTTTGGGAAATGTGTGTCTCTGCTACCTTTATATTTTGCACAGTACAGAAGGAAATGCCTTTTAGTTTCTATTTCTTCTTTCTGATTATTTATTTATTTTATTTATTTGTTACATTTGTATCCCACATTTTCCCACCTTTTTGCAGGCTCAGTGTGGCTTACATAGTACCGTAACGGCGTTTGCCAGTTCCGGTATGAGCAAATACAAGGTGATATTGTGGTAGAGTAGGTTCATGTATGGTAGATTCATTGGGGGAACTTAGAGAGAAGGTGGGGGGGTAGGGTATGTCCTTTACGGTCTTTAGTTTTGTTTTTGTGGGTCTGTCTGTGTTTTGTATATGCGGTTGAGGTGAGGTGTTTAGCTAGTGTATACTTTCTCTCTCCCTCTCCCTTTGGGAGTGCTTTTTATAAAGTTTTTACAACGCGTAGTGCCGTTTACATACAGAACAGCCCTTTTATAAAAATCATGCAACTTCATACATGTGGAAAAAGCGTGTGCATGTAGTGTGCTTCTGCCTTAATGATTGGTGAGGAGGCATTCCCTAGGATGGAGTGGAGCAGAGGCTGAGTTAAAATATAGGTTCATATTTTATAAACTATGGGGTAGATATGCAGTGGGCAGTCATATTCCTGGATATTCAATGCCAGGCCATGTCCAGTCACCGACAATGACTATCCAAGTTTATGAGACCAGCTACCTCTTATGCGGTTAAGTGCAATATTCAGCAATTAATTGCATAAGTGCTGACACCATCCCCAGACCACTCACAAAATAGCCGCCTTTCAGTTTAGTGGTCTGTGGTGATATTTAGAGGCAGTAACCGGTGAAATCTTGTTGAGTATGAGCGGATAGCCCCGATTTAAGTGATTAAACTGTCTGGAAGCTGTTTCTGGCTGGTTAAATCCCTTTGAATATCGACCCCCTATATGTGTTCATGCGTAGAGCAAAGGCCCAGATTTACACCTTCTTTGGCGCAGGTGGAAATTTGTCATGATTATTTGTGAGCTTTCAGGGCTGGTTCTGGAACCTGTTTTATAAAGACACATAGGTAGGTCTGGCCCAAGGGTATTGATGCCCTGGACCAGAGCTTCCAAAACTGTGAATTGGGACCCCAAATGGGATCATAAAACCCATGCTTGGAGTCACAACCTCGGTGGGCTCTTCAAAGGGGCACCATTAATCTGCACCTTGGGGGGGGGGGGGGGGTCACACAATTTTATTTGGCTGCAATCATGGGCTCACAGCAATGAAAAGATTGCCCTAGATGAACCTTCAGCCATGTGCCCCAACCCCAGGGACAGTTTAAGGACCTCCCCTCCCCCTCATATTTCAGCATCTCCCCATGCCCTCCCTCCTGGATCCAGCATCTCCCCTTGCCCTCCTTACCCTTCCTGGATCCAGCATCTCCCCTTGCCCTCCCTACTCTTCCTGGATCCAGCATCTCCTTTTGCCCCCCCCCCCCCACTCCCTTCCTGGATCCAGTATCTCCCCTTGCCCTCTCTACCTCCCTCCTCAGGGTCAGCATCTCATCTTCCCTTCTGCACCCTGGTCACATGTCCAGCATCTTCCCTCTGCCCCGTCCTTTCTTCTTGCTGCCCCACTGTTGCTCTATCTCTTTCCAGGCCAAAACGCCCTTGATACTCAGCGCCAGCATGGGACCTTTCAGCAGAGGTCCACACCTAAGCACTGCAGCTCCCACCCTCCCCCCAATGCAGGAACATCAGGAGCACAACATGGCAGTGCTAGAGGGTGGCCTCTATTGCTCTGAGCAGGCACTGAGGACCTTGGGAGTTTTGACCTGGTAACAAGGTAAGGCAACAACAGGGACAGGAAAGGAGGAGACGGGGACAGAGCCGTAGCGAGGGGAGCTGACACCCGGGGCAGGTCGCCGCTGCGCACCCCCCCCCCCCGGGTGCAGCACGGTGCACCCTCCTCCCGCTGGAGTGCACACCCCCCCCCCCCCCGGAGCGCATACCTGCGGCAAGGGATGGGCGGGAGGGCCGATCCACCCTGACTGCATGTTGCTGGGTGTGTCGGCTCCGCGCTGGTTCACTGCTCTCTCTGTCCCGGAACAGGAAGTAACCTGTTCCGGGGCAGAGAGGGCAGTGCACCAGGGCGGAGCTGACACCCCCCAGTGGCGTGCACCCGGGGCGGACCGCCTCCCCCGCCCCCCCTTCCTACGCCACTGGACGGGGAGATGCTGGATATGGCACCAGGGTAGGGAAAATGGAGATGAGATAACGCTCTCCAACCATGCTACTGGCCCCCAAATGTGCCACTCTACAGTTTGTAGTTTTTTCAGACTTTCTATACTGCTCATACTGACATGCAAGACCAGCCCTGCACATAGGTGTCTACATTGCTTTTATAAAACAGGCTCCTAGGTGTCCTTTTATACAACAAATTCCTCTCTGTCCGTCCCTCTACTTTTGTCAGTTTCTTTCTCTGTTCTTCTCCGTGAGCTTCCCATTCCCTCCTTCCTAATGCGGTCTCTCCTCCTCCTTGCAGAGTGAGGAATTTGACATTTACACCCTCTACTGCATGAATTACCCCAAGTAAGTATGAGATCAAATTTTTACTTTTCATTGACGCAGATCAGCACTGGGAATCAAAACGAAGGGGGTGCTTGAGGACTGGAAGTCTCACTGAACTAGCAGGATTTGCAATTTTATTTTACCAGAGAGAAGAAAAGGAGTGGAAAATCTAAACTGTGATACATGGGAGAACCGGTCATGTCACATACCCCAGCTTTCTGGACCTCACTGCTGCTTCCAGAGTCCTCAGACACACACTTCCCCCTAATAATTCTAGAAAGCTGCGCGCCCAAATTTGCAATTAGACGCGCACAAGTTGCAGAAAAAGTTCAGTTGCACGCGTATCTTAATTTAATAATAAGCTGCTAATTAGTGTTAATGAGCTATAATAGGCTATAATTGGCCAACTAGCACCAGTTAGCAGTTTTATGTGTAACTGCTCTTAGGGGCCAATGTTCAAAACTAATGCCAGTGCTGGAAGGGGGTTAGCGCTGGGTTTGCGCATTGTGTGCGGAATGCTCTAATGATTTCACTATGGACACCACAACCATTAGCACAGATCGTATTTAAATGTGGTCATTAATTACCCTGCAGTCACGCCCCCCCCCAAAAAAAAATAAAAGTTTCTCATGCAAGTTTAGTGCCAGCAGTAACTAGGTAAGCACCACTGAAAATTAGTAGCCCTAAACAGGTGATTTAACCAGCCAGGAGCCGTTTCTGGCCGATTAAATCGCTTTGCATATCGACCCCTAAATTGCTTAGCTGACGACTCCACAGCCCACCAACTCCCTTTAGAAAACCGCATCAGTCAGTGGCAATGTTGCAAAATGCTAAAGCTGGCAGCCCACACATACTCAGTTCTCACGCATGAGCCGAGCATGTGCGAGAACTAAGTATGTCTGTGGTGCCGGCGTCAGCAGCTCGGCACACTGCCGTTAACAGCTACATTTTTCTGAAGCGGGTCGGTGGGCTGCAGAGTCTTCAGCTGGCTGGAGTTGGGAATGCCTGCCAGCTACACAAGTGGCATGCTGCTGCTGGGTAGGCCTGGGGTGGAAGTGGGTGGGCCCATCCGTAGCTACACCCCTGAAAACCTGCATGCTAAAATTTACAAGCAGTGGGTTCTGTGCTCAGGATTAGGGATGTGCATTTGTTTGAAATGGCATTTGAAATTCAACGACGCTATTTATTGATCACGTTTGTCCCGAAATGAAAAAACAATTTTTTTAACCCCTGAATGGCTTCTCAATGAACAAATAAAGTTTGAGGGGGGGAAGGGGGCCTTGAATTATACAGTGCCAATACCCATAAGTAGATGGTGGAAATTGTGCTATAGATGGGGTTTCTGTGATGCCCCCCGGTACACTGTTTTGATAAATGGGATTACTGTGCTATAATTCATCGCTGGAGCTTTTGTAAAGATGGACAGTGACGATCAGTTTGTGTTGTTGTTAGAAAAGTTGCATTAATAAGTATAAAGTGCAAAACCCCTTCGGGAAAAACTACTCTGGCCTCCCAATCAAAGAACGCCTTGCTTTCAAAATCTGCACTATGGTTCACAAAATTATCTACGGTGAAGCTCCGGGATACGTGACAGACTTGATCGACCTACCAACTAGAAACACATCCGAATCAACACGAACGTACCTAAATCTGCACTACCCAAGCTGCAAAGGACTCAAATACAAATCAACTTACACGTCCAGTTTCTCCTACATAAGCACACAACTGTGGAACGCATTACCAAAAGCCTTGAAAACTACGAACGACCACCTAAACTTCCAGAAAACACTAAAAACTAACCTGTTTAAAAAGGCATACCCTACCCATCCAACATAAATGCCTGATCTCAGCAACACAACAAAACTAAAGAACGTAATGGACATAAGTATAACACAACTCTTCCGTTGTATGATTCCCTAGTGTGGCTGTGCCACATGAACTTTATCTTACCACAACATCATTTTGCATTTGTTTACACCGGAGTCCGTAACGCCTCTCCGGTACTATGTAAGCCACATTGAGCCTACAAATAGGTGGGAAAATGTGGGATACAAATGTAACAAATAAATAAATAAATAAAATAATGGGGTATATATTTAGCCAGGGGCGGTCAGCAATTTTTTTTGCCACCACCGGCTTTATGGCTGGATATTTATTTATTGATTGATTGATTGATTATGATTGGTTGATTTAAAAAACTTACATGCTGCTCTATCAATAATCTTCTAGACGGAGTACACCAATAACAGACATGATCATTAGATATCACAAACATGATCTAATATCTATACATACACACAAATAATACAACACGTAATCTACTTATCACATCTCAATACCGCAGCCAACCCTCCCTCCTCATACAGCACCTTCACCTCCTAACATTATACTCCTGCACATACCTGTCTAAACAAGCACGTCTTCAACAATTTCTGGAAAGCAGCCATCTCCTGAGTCTCTCTGATGCATTGAGGCAACTGATTCCAACATCGTGGCCCAGCAATATGAAAGCTAGAATGTCGGAATTCTTCCAGCCTAACATCTTGATGTGTTGGCACTTCTAGTAAAGATTTGTTCATTGAGCGCAACAGCCTTCTTTGACTGGTAGACACATAGCTTCGAAGCTAAAATAAGTGATGTCCTATGTGTCAGCGTCTTAAATATCAAATACAGAATTTTAAATCTTATTCTGTGCTCCATTGGTAACCAATACAGCTGTTTGAGCACAGGCGTAGCGTGCTCATTATGACTACAACCCCTAACCATTTTGGGCCACTTACGGTGCTCTAAGTTGATGCCTTTTAATACCCCAAAGCAGGCCTTTGCAGTAGTCAAAGCATGGTAAAATCGTAAAATCATTCAGTGCCAGGCTATGTCTGGACACCGGTTAAGTGTCTGACCATAGTGGTCTATGCCATGATAACATCATGACTAGACTACTGTAATGCCCTCTATACTGGCCAAACCAAAAAGAGTTTGTATCAGCTCCAACTAATTCAGAATGTCGCAGCATGACTGATAGAAGGCTGCAACAGCGTGACCACATCACACCCTTCCTGCAAAAGCTACATTGGCTACCAGTACCTTAAATGTAAAACTCTATGTTTGATTTAAAAGGTCCTCAGACAAAATGGGCCAGAGTACTTCAAGAATAAGTTAACCCTTTACACACCTTTAAGATCTCTAAGATCCTCTCAAGGATCATCACTATCTGTAACTTCATCAAAAGAAATTGTACAATGTGATACCTGCCAGTGAGCCTTCTCAGGAGTAGCCCCCACACTTTGAATTTACTCCCAGAGGGGCTACGGATAACTCAAGACTACCTTTACTTCAGGAAGCAGGTAAAAGCCTGGCTCTTCTCCCAAGCCTTTAATACATAGGGTGACTGACTATACACTCATTCTGCACCTGGACCAGCTTGCTACACCCCACTGTAACTTAGATCAGTTCCTTATCTGTTCCTTAACTATACAACAAACTTGCCTTGACTTTAACTAACCATCAAATTATCCCAAATGACTCTGTACCACACATCTTGTTCCCATCATATATCTGCTCATGGTCCCTCAGCTATATGGTAAGCCATACTGTAGAAAATCTTTAGCATCATATCTCTGTTAGTTGAACGTTCTAATCCATGCTTATTAGGTGTATCATTAGTATTATGCTAACATTGTATTATATCTCTGATATTTGAATTCCAGTGCTGTTAAAGGTGTACATTTTTGATACTAAGTCATGATAGTTCTATTATTAGGTTTCAATTTACTGTTTTCAAGTATACCTCATTTATTGTATTTATGTTTATTCTTGGTTGTTTTACTATTGTTATGCCGTTAACAAAATGATAAGTTTATGTTAAACTGTACCTACTATACACCGCCTTTGGTGAATGTCTTTATAAAAGTGGTTAATAAATCCCAATAAATAAATAAGTACCAATATTCAGTCTTCACCAGTTAAGTTAAACCTACACAGGATAGTTATTTACGCGGGCATATTTGATTGGCTAACAATACTGCTGGGCAGACTTGTACGGTCTGTGCCCTGAAAAAGGCAGGTACAAATCAAGGTAAGGTTTACACATATGAGTTTATCTTGTTGGGCAGACTGGATGGACCATGCAGGTCTTTTTCTGCCGTCATCTACTATGTTACTAACTGAACTGGTTAAGTATTGACTCCATCCCTGGACCACCCGCTGAATAGCCAGTTTCGGCTTAGGTGATTAGTGCTAATTTTTAGTGGTACTCTCTGGTTAAGTACCACTGAATATCAATGGATAGTTCCATGAAGGCAATGTAACCGGGCAGGAGCCTCTCCTGCCCGATTAAATTGCTGTGATTATTGATCCCAATGTTTGAAAAAAAAACAAAAAAAAAACCTAAATGACACACAGTACAGGAAACAATAAAAAATAGACATTTTTGGCTTGAGATCAGCCACGCCTGACTTGCTAAAGAGCAGTGACACAGGCTGTAGTGGCCCCAGCTCTGCTAGTGCTATGGAGGCTGAAGTCATTGAGAAGTCACTGATGCTGACTTTATCAACGGTAAGGAGCTTCTAACTGATGCTTCTGCTCAGCCTTCGAGGCTATGATTTCAGGCCCAGTAACCTCTCCAGTGGTTGTCCTGCAGCGGTTTTGTAGTCTTACTTCTTTCTCTCCATGTTCTTCCAGCTCCGTGTCTGTCCTTCATGACTGTATGAAGAGCGAAGTCCTTGCCAAATTCTTCCGTGAGAGACAGGCAATGTTATCACACTCCCTCCCGCTGGAGACCTACCTTCTGAAACCTGTACAAAGAATCCTGAAGTACCACCTCCTGCTGCAGGTAAGGAATGCGGGAGGAGTGCTGCGGAGTCTCCCTGCCGCGGGCAAGGGAAATGGGGGAGTTCTGGGGAGTCTCCCTGCTGCAGAGGGAGGTGGAAGAGTTTTGGGGCGTCTCCTTGCTGCAGGGGAAGGATGTGAGAGAGTTCTTGGGATTCTCCCTGCCATAGGGGAGAGAGATGGGGGAGTTCTGGGGAGTCTCCCTGCTGCAAGGGAGGGATGTGGGAGGAGTTCTGAGGAGTCTCCTTGCTGCAGGGGAGAGAAATGGGAGGAGTTCTGGGAAGCAGGAGGAGTACCGGGGAGTCTCCCTGGTGCAGGGGAGGGAGATGGAGGATTCTAGGGAGTCTCCCTGCCGCAGGTGAAGGATGTGAGCCAAGTGCCAATGAGTTTTCCTGCTGTTGGACTCCTTTGTACAAGGAAACCTGATGTCTCACTATGTCTCATTCTGTTTCTCGCAGGTTAGGTGTCTGGGTTCTGTATCGGCTTCTAGAGGAAGTTATGTTCTCTGCCCTAAATCTTGCTCTTTCCCTGCTTTCTGTAGGAGTTGGCCAAGCACTTTGACAAGAATAGCCATGGCTATGAGACAGTGGAAGAAGCAATTATTACCATGACAGCGGTCGCCTGGTACATCAATGATATGAAAAGAAAGCAAGAGCATGCCATCAGATTACAGGTATGGAATAGCTCCATGTCACCATTAACAGAGCAACAGGCACTTCCTGTTTCGTAGAATCTGTACATTGTACAGACCAGGTGTATTGTGTCTCACCTGTTGGTGGGTATTGGAGCCCCTCCGAGATTTCTGCCCTGGATTCCAGCATGTATTAACACTAGGGTTACCATACTTGCTCCCCCCAAAAAGAGGACACATGCCCTGCCCCTGCCACACCCCTGTCCTGCTCCCACCCTGCCCCCTGTCACATACCACCCTGCCCCTTTCACACCCCACCCCCCATCACACCCCCTAAGGATGTCCTATCCTCCCCTCCCCTTACTGTACTGCCCTGGTGGTCTAGTGTAGTGACCTCCTCGGGGCAGGAAAGAGCCCCTTCTTTCCTGCCCGGAGCGGCTGCAGACTGTCTTGCTGCCTCCCGTATCGGCGCCAATTCAAAATGGCTGCCAAGAGTGACCTTGCAAGACTTCTGCGGAAGTCTCGCGAGGCCACCGCTTGAACTCTTGGTGGCCATTTTGAATCGACGCCAGGACCGGGGCAGCTAGAGATAGTCTGCAGCTGCTCCAGGCAGGAAAGAGGAGGCTCTTTCCTGCCCCGAAGAGGTCACTAGATCACCAGGACGGTACAGTAAGGTAAGGGGAGGGAAGGATAGGACACCCCTAGGCCCGCCTGCCCGGCAGCCTACCCAGCCGTGTCCTCAAAAAGAGGACATGTCTGGGTAAAACCGGACATATGGTAACCCTAATTAACACCAACCCTGACATCCAGGGCGAGCAGATTTCATTCTGCATAGCTTTGGGTTAGTCTTAGACATCCTGTCATATGAACTAAAGAGTGTGGTGGAGGATAGTTGCCTACCTCCTGCAAAAAAATATACAGGGTTTGGAACTGAACAGGACACAGCCACAGCACTCGGGTGGGCCTGAACAGGCAGAAGCAGTCCTGCTTTTGCATCATTGAATGCAGGGAGTTGTAGTTCTGATCTAACAAGCGAAAAGAGAACATTTTCATGCCTGAAGTCCCTGCTCCTGTGAAAGGTTTACAGCTTCCCTTTCCTGAGCTCAGGGCTTAGGCTCACACCTTCCCTAATGCCCCAACTTTTGATGATCCCCTAAGGCTGTTCTGGTTTTGTTTCCCCTGTAGGAGATCCAGAGTCTGCTGGTGAGCTGGAAGGGCCCAGACCTCTGTGCCTTTGGGGAGCTGGTCCTGGAAGGGATGCTTCGTGTGCAGCGAGTGAAGAAGGAACGGGCTTTCTTCCTTTTCAGCAAAATGCTGCTGATCGCCAAGAAACGGGGAGAGCAATTTGTCTACAAAACACACATCTTTGTAAGCTGCCCCTGTTTGCATTGTCATGAGTCTTAAAGTGGTAGGTGGGCTCCCTCTACTGTCTGAGTGCTTGACTCTGAAGCTCTGAGGCAGGAGGTTCGACTATATCTCTCAGGGTGGACACCTTCCCCCTCATAACATAGAAACATAGAAACATGACGGCAGATAAAGGCCATATGACCCATCCAGTCTGCCCATCCTCTGTAACCCCTAATTCTTCCTGTTCCTAAGCGATCCCACACGCTTATCCCATGCCTTTTTAAATCATGTCTCCTCTCTCTCTCCTCTCTTCCAGCGTATACATGTTATAATAAAGAATATTGCTTTACACACCTAGTATCTGACCTATTTCAAATAAAAAAAACTCAATAACAGATATCAAACTGCTTTCAACTTCTTTAAGTTAACAAAATCTGCGGCTAGGAAAGCGGATAGAATGTTGGGTATTATTAGGAAAGGTATGGAAAACAGGTGTGAGGATGTTATAATGCCGTTGTATCGCTCCATGGTGCGACCACACCTTGAGTATTGTGTTCAATTCTGGTCGCCGCATCTCAAGAAAGATATAGTAGAATTGGAAAAGGTGCAGCGAAGGGCGACTAAAATGATAGCGGGGATGGGACGACTTCCCTATGAAGAAAGACTAAGGAGGCTAGGGCTTTTCAGCTTGGAGAAGAGACTGCTGAGGGGAGACATGATAGAGGTATATAAAATAATGAGTGGAGTGGAACAGGTGGATGTGAAGCGTCTGTTCACGCTTTCCAAAAATACTAGGACTAGGGGGCATGCGTTGAAACTACAGTGTAGTAAATTTAAAACAAATCGGAGAAAATGTTTCTTCACCCAACGTATAATTAAACTCTGGAATTTGTTGCCGGAGAAAGTTGTGAAGGCGGTTAGCTTAGCAGAGTTTCCTAAAGGACAAGTCCATAAACCGCTACTAAATGGACTTGGGAAAAATCCACAATTCCAGGAATAACATGTATAGAATGTTTGTACGTTGGGAAGCTTGCCAGGTGCCCTTGGCATGGATTGGCCGCTGTTGTGGACAGGATGCTGGGCTCGATGGACCCTTGGTCTTTTCCCAGTGTGGCATTACTTATGTACTTATGTACTTAATTGTTCCGGAGAGAAGAAGATATATTTAAGCCCTAAGGTATTTTATTACACATTTACAAGGGTAGTTTAGGTAAAAAGAAGCTCCTATTTCTATGGCCTCTTTCCTAATGGCTAAAAATGCTCTTCTTCTTTCCTGTGTTTGTTTAGTAACATCTAAATACATCCAAATCTTTCGTCCATAAAAGAGAGATTGTAAGTTCCTAAAAAATAGGCGTTTTACTGCTTCTAGATCTTGCTCAAATATAAAGGAAACTGTTAGTGTCATCCTTTCGGATTCCTCAGTTATTGATGATTCTAGAATGTCAGTCAAATTCAAATTTTCTTCATCCCTTTTTTGGCTCCTGTTTGGTTAAATAATGCTTAATCGGCTATCCACAAATATTCAGTGGGTGATAACTGGTTGAAAAGAGGACGTGCCCATGGGTGTGGAAAGGGCACGGGCATTTCTAAAATCTATGCGCGTTGTTATAGAATACACCTGGTCTGCGCTTAATTTAGGCGTTGGCCTTTCCACCAAGTTTTACTTGGCGTAACTGCCTGCGACTAAAATTAGTTGTGAGGATGGGTTGCTCAGCATATTCTATAAACGCCTACATTTAGGTGTACTTTGTAGAATATGCCTAGGCGTATTTTTTTTCAACGCTGATTTTTTTTATACGCATGATATATAGAATCTAGTCCCAAGTGTGTAAATGCACACACTGTTTGTCCACAGAATAGGCTTCACTACTGGTGCTATTCTCTTGCCTAAACGTTGGCGCCTTTTAGGGAATTCCCGCCATTGTGTCCGAAAACCTCAAGGGTGGCAGAAAATCCCCCCAAACCCTTGGGCTACTGAGGGTCTCTGCAGACAGGGTGGCCTGCTGGGTGCAGTCCCTGAAATCCAGAATAAATGGATGGTTTTATTTACAAACTTTGCAGGTGCTCAGAGAGACTGAGTGAACCTGGGATTATCACCAGCCAGCAGGGCTGCCGAGGGGGTGTGTGTGTGCAAAATTCTCCAGGCCCGGGCCTCCAAAAGGGAGCCCGGCGCCGGGGTCTCTCTCTCTCCTGCTCCAGACAGAACCTGAGTGATTGCATCCTGACAGGAGCAGGAGAGAGAAAACTCCGGCACCGCAGCCGGGCTCCCCTTGGAGGCTGGGGAGGACCTGGGGAAGCACCTCCAGTGCTGCTCTTCTGTCCAGCTGAGCGGCTACTTTTCCTTTCAGGTGCCCATGCTCAGTTTTGAAATCAAGCATGCCCTGGGAGGAAAAGCAGCCGTAAGGGCAGGCAATCAGCAGAAGAGCAGTTCTGGAGGAAGATGTCTTCTGCTGGCGGGGCCTCGGGATCCTCACCAGCCAATTAGGTATTTCAATTGGGCAGTGATCTGGGGGGGGAAGCGGTGATGATTGGAGGGGGGGGGGCGGCCATGATACGGGGGGCGGTGGCCCAGGCTTGGCGGCGGCAGCCCTGTCCCGGTTCAGTCTCTCAGTGGCCCTGCCAACCATCTTCATAGCTCCATTTAAGTGCTGGTGACCTGAAGCTGTTACAAAATATCTGGAATCCCACAGTCTGAGGTCAAACTAATGGTTTCTCTTTTCTCAGTGCTGCAACCTTGCCCTGACTGAACATATGAAGGATTCTTTGAGCTTCAAAGTGGCAGATCTGACAATTCCAAAACAGCAGCAAGTTGTACAGGTGGGGAGGCAATGCATGCCATACTCTTGAGCTCCTCGCTCCTTACCACATGCACCATACTGAGCTCCACACCCCTTACTGCATACACCATACTCTGACTTCCACACACCATACACAAATGTAACAAATAAATAAATACTTTGTGCACCATTCTGAGCACCAGACCCCTTATTGCGTGCACCACACTATGAGCTCCATACTCCTTACTGCATGCTCCATACTTGGAACTCTATTGGGCTCATTTTCGAAAGAGAAGGGCGTCCATCTTTCGACATAAATCGGAAGATGGACGTCCTTCTCCCAGGGACGTTCAAATCGGTATAATTGAAACCCGATTTAGGATGTCCCCAGCTGCACTCCGTCACAAGGACAGCCAAAGTTCAAGGGGGCGTGTTGGAGGCGTAGCGAAGGCAGGACTTGGGTGTGCCTAACACTTGGACGTCCTTGACCCACAATCGAAAAAAACAAGGACGTCCCTGACGAACACTTGGACGTTTTCACTTAGACGTGCTTTTATTACGACTAAGGCACAAAAGATGCCCGAAATGACCAGATGACCACCGGAGAGAATTGGGGATGACCTCCCGTTACTCCCCCAGTGGTCACTAACCCCCTCCCACCCTCAAAAAACATCTTTCAAAATATGTCGTGCCAGCCTCTATGCCAACCTCAGATGTCATACTCAGGTCCATCACAGCAGTATGCAGGTCTCAGGAGCTTCAGACAGGTGGACCCATCCCCATCCCCCCCTACCTGTTACGTTTGTGGAGGAAACAGCGAGCCCACCAGAAACCCACTGTACCCACATCTAGGTGCCCCCCTTCACCCGTAAAGGCTATGGTAGTGGTGTATAGTTGAGGGTAGTGGGGTTTGGGGGGCTCAGCACCCAAGATAAGGGAGCTATGTTCCTGGGAGCATTTTATGAAGTCCACTGTAGTGCCCCCTAGGGTGCCTGGTTGGTGTCCTAGCATGTCAGGGGAACCAGTGCACTAGAAATGCTGGCTCCTTCCATGAACAAATGGCTTGCATTTGGTCGTTTCTGACATGAACGTCTTTGGTTTTGAAAATCGCCGAAAATCAGAAATGACCATGTCTAGGGACGTCCAAATCTAGGGATGGCAAATTTTAAGGATTTGGATGTCCCTGATGGTATTTTCGAAATGAAAGATGGACGTCCATCTTGTTTCGAAAATATGGATTTGCCTGCCCCATTTTGCAAGAACGTCCAAATTGCAATTTGGATGTCCCTTTCGAAAATGCCCCTTCACGTCTCTTACTGCATGCCCCGAACTCAGAGCTTCATACTTTTTATTGCGTGTGCCATACTGTGAGTTCCATGGCTGCTCCTTACTGTATGCACCATACTCTGAGGTCCGCTTCCCTTACTGCATGTGCCATATTCTTAGCTCCACACTCCTTACTGCAGTCACCATACTCAGTAGCGCAGTAGACAGTTAAAGGCATGCTGTTTTATGCAATGACGCTGGAGGACTCACGGAGCCATCATAACACGACAGTTAAAGGCTTTCATGGTCCATCCAGTGTACCCAACATTCCTTACTTCATGCACCATACTCTGAGTTCCTATCCCTGTTTCTGAGTTGCAATGATAATACAAGTTTGGGGGGAAGAGTGTTTGGTGTCTTGTCTGAAACCTTGTCTGAAACCACAGTACAATTCCCTGATCCTGCTGAGATCTCCCTTTTCTCACACTGATTCCACAACTCACTTCTACAGGCCAAGAACCAGGAGGAGAAACGTTTATGGATTCATTATCTGAAGCGTGTAATTGTGGAGAACCACCCAGCTTCAATCCCACAGAAGGTACAGTGATGGTACTATTCCTACAGTCTGTCCTCCACCCTGCTGCCCCTTCCTATCCTTCTGCCTTCAGAACTGCCAAATGACTATTTAGGAGGGAGATTTGTGGCCACTCCTGGTTTTTGATACGTTGAAACCCTCTGCTCAGTGTGCTGCGGCGTCTAAGAAAGCAAATAGAATGTTAGGTATTATTAGGAAAGGAATGGAAAACAAAAGTCAGAACATTATAATGCCTTTGTATCGGGCCATGGTGCGACCGCACCTCAAATATTGTGTTCAATTCTGGTCGCCACAACTCAGAAAAGATATAGGTACAGAGAAGGGCATCAAAAATGATAAAGGGGATGGGAAGATTTCCCTATGAGGAAAGGCTGAAGTGGCTAGGGCTTTCCAGCTTGGAGAAAAGACAGCTGAGGGGAGATATGACAGAGGTCTATAAAATAATGAGTGGAGTGGAATGGGTAGACGTAAATCGCTTGTTTACTCTTTTCAAAAATGCTAGGACTAGGGGGCACGCGATGAAGCTACAAAGTAGTAAATTTAAAACAAATCAGAGAAAATGTTTCTTCACTCAACGTGTAATTAAACTCTGGAATTCGTTGCCAGAGAATGTAGTAAAAGTAGTTATGGGTGTTTTAAAAAGGTTTGGATGGCTTCCTAAAGGAAAAGTCCATAGAATATTATTAAAATGGACTTGGGGAAAATCCAGTGCTTATTTCTAGGATAAGCAGCATAAAATGTATTGTACTTTTTTGGATTCTTGCCAGGTACTTGTGACCTGGATTGGCCACTGTTAGAAACAGGATGCTGGGCTTGATGGACCTTCGGTCTGTCCCAGTATGGCAATAGTAACATAGTAACATAGTAGATGACAGCAGAAAAAGACCTGCACGGTCCACCCAGTCTGCCCAACAAGATAAACTCACGTGTCATTTTTTGTGTATACCTTACCTTGATTTGTTCCTGTCTTTTTCAGGGCACAGACCGTATAAGTCTGCCCAGCACTATCCCCACTCCCAACCACCCGCCCCGCCACCCACCACCGGCTCTGGCACAGACCGTATAAGTCTGCCCAGCACTATCCCCACCTCCCAACCACCAGCCCTGCCTCCCACCACCGGCTAAGCTTCTGGGGATCCCTTCCTTCTGAGGAGGATTCCTTTATGTTTATCCCACGCATGTTTGAATTCTGTTACCGTTTTCATTTCCACCACCTCCCGCGGGAGGGCATTCCAAGCATCCACCACTCTCTCCGTGAAAAAGACTTCCTGACATTTTTCTTGAGTCTGCCCCCCTTCAATCTCATTTCATGTCCTCTAGTTCTACCGCCTTCCCCTCTCCGGAAAAGGTTCGTTTGCAGATTAATACCTTTCAAATATTTGAACGTCTGTATGATATCACCCCTGTTTCTCCTTTCCTCCAGGGTATACATGTTCAGGTCTGCAAGTCTCTCCTCATACGTCTTGTAATGCAAATCCCATACCATTCTCGTAGCTTTTCTTTGCACCCCTTCAATTTTTTTCACATCCTTCACAAGATACGGCCTCCAAAACTGAACACAATACTCCAGGTGGGGCCTCACCAACGTCTTATACAGGGGTATTAAACCCTCTTTTCTTCTGCTGGTACTTATGCACTTATGTAAGCACTGTGTGATTTGTAGTACCAGCGTCCAGATTTGAAATCAGCAAAGTAGGTACCAGCATGCATCAGGACTGTATTATCCAGGGCTGCCTCGGCTGATAGTAGTTTGTTGGAAGTTCCTTCCTTTCATACTATTAGATTGGAAATGTGTAGAACATCTATTTTTAAAGTGATTGGTCCTAAGTTATGGAATGTTTTACTAATGAGTATCTGTAAAATGACAAGCTTAAAATCATTTAAGAAAGAACTTAAAACTATCTTGCTGATTTATTTACTCATTTATTGGGATTTATTAACCGCCTTTATGAAGAGATTCACCCATTAAATCATAGAGCAACTGTTGGTTGGAGAGAATGAGCTTACAGCCAGTGGCGTACCAAAGGGGGGGCGGTGCGGGCGGTCCGCCCCGGGTGCACGCCGCTGGGAGGGGGGGGGGGTGCCGCTCGCCGATCAGCGTCGTTCGTTTCCATGCTCCCTCTGCCCCGGAACAGGTTTCTTCCTGTTCTGAGGCAGAGGGAGCATGGAAACAAACGACGCTGACTGGCGCGCGGCACCCCCCAGTGGCGTGCACCCACGGGGGGGTGTTCTTTCGCCGGGGTGGGGGTGTCCCTTCACGGGGGGGGGTTGCGCTGCACGGGGGGGGGGGGGCGCTGCACCCGTGGGGGGGGGGGCGCAACGGCGATCCGCCCCGGGTGTCAGTGCCCCTCGGAACGCCACTGCTTACAGCTGTTTTGTTTTAATACGTTTTCTTGATTTTAGTAATGCTTTTAATTTTATTGAATGTTGTTTATACAAGTATTGTGGAGAAATCATATTTATATACGTTCAGTTGTAACCTCCAAGGATGTTAGATTGAGCAGGATATAAATCCGGAAAAAGAATAAATAGTCTTGGGTCACTTGAAAGCTCTGAAACCCAAAGACCTGATTTTGGACTCCTTCAATTCTCTTCTTTTTGCTTTCTTCTCTCTGCCTACTTCTTTGTTTACATATTGCATTTGTATTCCGCTGGTCTGGCGATCGCCTTTCCAGTCTATTGTAAGCCACTTTGAGCCCGCATCCTGTGGGAAAAGGTGGGGTAAAAATGCACTAAATAAATAAATATTCCAAAACTTGCTGAGTGGATAAGATAATCAGATAAATTTATCTGACTGTCCTTATTCGACACCGCATAAAATTATCCAGATAAAGTTTTCCAAATAACCTGAGCTCTGCCATTTCAATGGACTCAAATTTCTGTAAAACTTAGCCTGCTGTCATCACACTTCCATCCCTGTCCCCTATTTGTCCAAGTAACTTTTATCTGAACAAATTTTTTTGTGAGGACAAAGTTACCCAGAGAAAAGGAGAATATTTTTAAAGGGGCAATTTATGCAGAAAAAGCAGATTTTTACCCACCTTTTGCCTGCTGCTGCTGCTGCCATTCTACTCAGCCATCCTGGCTTGCCTCCCGTCCTATTTTACTTCCTAACCATCAGTGGCATGCTTAAAGAAGGTGCGTCAGTGGCGTACGCACCCCCTTTCAGACGCGGCCCCGCCCCCACCTCAAAATCCTGCCTGCAGTCTTCGTCTGGGCAGTGGCAGTGGCACTCGTAGGCAAGCAGCCTATGAGTGCCGCTGCTGTGCCTGGGTGAAAACTGCAGCACTGCAGGTAGGATGTTAAGGTACTGAGAATAAATGTTATCGGCCACACCTCCCATTGAGCCACCTTTAACTAGGCCTGCGCAGGCTCCGTGGGAAGCGGGGGGAGTATGGTAGTATTGTTCCAAGATGGCTAGGAGCCGTGACACAGACAGCAAGGTAGGGCTGGAGATTACGTGTTTATCTGTGTCCACTAGAATGGGGGGTCATTGTCATAGAAAGTTTGCAAACCGCTGATACGGACACTAACACCAATTTTCACTTGGTTGCAGGCAAAACAGGTGCTCCTGGAAAACAGTTTTCAGTGTAAGTGAAGTCATTTCCTGTCATTACAACCTGATTGTCACCTTTTAACCTTGAACATCTCAGAGATGGGAGATTGTTGGGGGGGGGGGGACAAGGACACTGCTCTGGAATTCTGTTACTTAGCATGGGCCAAGTTACAGACCAAGAGGGAAATGGTGAGGTCCAGCATCGCCGAGGAGGTGGAGGGCAGGGGGGACAAAATTCCCCGGGCCCGGACCTACAAGGGGGGCCCGGCGCCACAGTCCCCTCCACCCGCCCCCATCCGTCCACTACCGGGCCGGGCTCACCTCGACCTCGCTCCGTGTGAAAGAAGCACAGCGGCGGCAGTCTGCAGATCGCCTCCCTTCGGGCCTTCCCTCCCTGTGTCCCGCCCGAGGGCGGGACACGGAGGGAAGGCCCGAAGGGAGGCGATCTGCAGACTGCTGCCGCTGTGCTTCTTTCACACGGAGCAAGGTCAAGGTGAGACGCTATGATTTGAATTCAGGGGGACCCGGCCCGGTGGTGGACAGAGGGGGGCAGCGATGACGATGACCTCGGGGGGGTGGGGGGCGGCCTTGCCCCAGGCCCGGCCCAGTCTCTCAGTCTCTCAGCGGCCCTGTTGAGGTCCCTGGTAAACAATAGACTTGAAGAGGGGAATCCTGTCCTGAGTCTCTCAGGAGGTGGGGGTGGGCCTTACTTATCAGGACTCATAGGCTAGTCTCTTTCTCAGCCTTGATTGTTGATCTTTGAACCCTGTACAGTACTAATCTCATCTGGATGTGGTAATTCATTCGGAAGTGATGGAAAAAGGCTTCTGGTTAGGGAATAAGCAGGAGCAAGCAAACTTCAATTCCCATGGACACCAATCCACTCTTGTAATCAGGATATCCTTAGCGAATATGCATGCTTATATCTGTTTATGTTTTTTTAAGGTTTATTATACCTCCTTTTGCACCAGGCAGAGCAAACCTGTTTACGGACTAAAAGAAAAGCAGAGAGAAAGGAACTCCAAAATTCAGTAGGACAGAGTGGGGGAGGGGATAGCAGAGCCGCCAAGTTACTCATTCCAGAAAGGAGACTGTTTGGCAGGTCCTAGATTTCTTCCATCCTCATCCTGGCGCATTATGGAACCCTCAGTACTAGATTCAATGGATAGAATCATGGATTACAAATACTACACTTCTTTGGAATGTTAAGTTTAAAAACCAGGATCGTCCAAAAAGTCTTCCTTCTGGAATGGGTAATGGCAGCTCTGGGATACAGGAGCAGGAAGGGGCAGCCCAAGGCCAGACAGAAACTACTAAACAGAATGGAAATGCAGGCAGATGGCTGAGTCCAGCAGACCCTGTGGTGTCTAGGACCTGCCAAAGACCTGAGTACAGAGCAGGGCCACAGAGATGGGGGTGGGGGTGGGGGTGGGAGGGGCAAGATTCCCCGAGCCTGGCCTCCGAGGAGGGCCTGGCGCCAGCGACCAAAAAAGACTGCTCTGCTGGCCACAGTTCCTTCTTCCTGCTGCATCCTGCCTATGTGGAAACAGGAAGTTACTTCATAGGAGGCGGGGATGCAGCAGGAAGAAGGCCCTGTAGCCAGCAGAGCACTCTCTCTCATTCACTGCTGTGGAGGAGAGCTATATGGTAATCCTAGCCCCGGGTCCAGCTTTCTCTTTCGGCGACCCTGGTACATAGGTGGGTTATCAAGGCAGCGTTCAACTTTCTGTAAGAAAATTCCAGCTAGATAGGGGTCAGGAGGGCATTTCAGAGATTTTTTGCTGCCTAGAAAAAGGCGTTGTGCTTGGTGGAGTTCAGACACGCATGAAATACTGGTGGCATTACCAACCTACAATCCCTGGAGGATCAAAGCAATCCAGGTGGAATGTAAGGGGTAGTTAGGAAGCCTAGGTAAAGAGGGCTACCGGTATATACAGCTCACTCTAAACTGAATCGGGATCCATGGGGCTGAAAGAGCAAAGAGGTGATGTGATCACATTTTCATGTGTGGCCCAAAATCTGAAATGGAGGTGTTTAGTACAGATTGGAGATAACATAACAATAAAATTTATATTCTTCTATATACTTTCCAGTTCAATGCGGATCACAATAAAGAGACTGATCATTTCCAGGAAATACATAAACAATTAATACAAAGCAGCAGACCTATTACAACTTATAAATCAGGCATGATTCAATACAAAATTCTTAAATAAGTAGGTTTTTATCTGTTTCCGAAATTGTCTATAATTGATCATGGAAGATAATATGTTTTGGATAGATTTGTCTAAACAAGCTGCCTGATAGGAAAAGAGAGTATCTAAAAGTTTAGTCCTTTTCTTTAAGTATTGTATTGATAGATAAGCAAATAAAGCTAATGATCTAGTAATCCTAGATTTCTATAACAAAACAAAATGATGCTTAAGATATGACAGGGCAAGACTGTATAAAATCTTGGAATTAAACTCTGGAATTCATTGCCAGAGAATGTGGTAAAAGCAGTCAGTTTAGCGGGGTTTAAAAAAGGTTTGGATAGCTTCCTAAAAGAAAAGTCCATAAGTCATTATTAAAATGGACTTGGGGAAAATCCACTGCTCATGTCTAGGATAAGCAGCATAAAATGTATTGTACTGTTTTGGGATCTTGCCAGGTACTTGTGACCGGGATTGGCTACTGTTGGAAACAGGATGTTGGGCTTGATGGACCTTTGGTTTGGCAACACTTATGTACTTATGTACTTAAACAGTAAAATTTAAATCTTAGTCTGGCCTGTATAGGGAGCAATTTTCTATAGTATTGAAGTGTGGTAGCCGTGTTAGTCCACTCTTAAGGTTATCAATAGAAATCAAACAAAATAAAACATGGAAAAGAAAATAAGATGATACCTTTTTTATTGGACATAACTTAATACATTTCTTGATTAGCTTTCAAAGGTTGCCCTTCTTCGTCAGATCGGAAATAAGCAAATGTGCTAGCTGACAGTGTATATAAGTGAAAACATTCAAGCATTACTATGACAGTCTGACAGGGTGGGAGGATGGGGGTGGGTAGGAGGTATGCATGGGGACATCAAAGCATATCATTGATATTCTAACAGGATGGGTGTGGATAGGTGAGGGGAGGGTGATCAACAGAGACATACAGCTTTATGGTTTATAATGGGCTAAGAACCCCAGATCCTTGTTAAGTCCTTTCTGTTGGGTGTTTTCACAGTGAGAATACTGAAAGGTAACTTTAAAACCATACAAGAACGTAAGACCAACCGAGTCATATTTTGACAGTGAATAAACGAGGTGCAGTGTCACATTTTGAACAGTCTGTAATTCCTTCAAAATGTGTTTAGATGCTCCTAAATAAATGATGTTACAATAATCTAAGGAGCTCAAGATCAAAGATTGTACTGTAAGCTGAAAGCGTTTTTGATCAAAATATTTTCTTACAAGTCATAAGTTTCGCATCAAAAAAATGATCTTTGTATTAGTTTAGAAATCTGCAAATCTAATGACAGCCTAGTGTCCAACTGAATTCCCAGGATTTGTATAGAAGAAGAAAAATTGAATTGAATTGATTGATCATCACAGAGGTTTTGGTTTCTTCTCTAGAGCGGCTAACCAACAGAATTTTAGTTTTATCTGAATTCAGTTTTAACTTATGTTGTTTCATCCAAGGTATTTAAAATATTATGAAGTCAGATTGAGAAGAAACTGAAGAGCATATAGAAACCATTATTGTTATGCCATCTGCATAGCTATACAGATAGATGTCTGTCTTATCCAGGACAAAACCCAGAGAATACATGTAGATATTAAAAAGTCCTGGCATGTACACTGTTACAGTAATCAAGGCATGATATTTGGGCAGCGTCATTGAGGGGGAAATACACAGAGTGAAATTGTCACACTGCCCAAAATTGTGTTTCACAGCAGTGGCGTACCAAGGGTGGTGGGGGCGGTCTGCTCCGGGTGCACTCTGCAGGAGCGCAGGGAGCAGCCAAACGGCTGTCGGCTCTGCTGGTTACCTGCTCCCTCTGCTGTTATTTCCTGTTCTGGGGCAGAGCGAGCAGGGACCCAGCAGCCACATGGCTGTTGGCTCCGCTGGTTATCTGCTTCCTCTGCTGTTACTTCCTGTTCCGGGGCAGAGGGAGCAGGGAACCAGCGGAGCCGACAGCCATGTGGCTGCTCCCAGCAGCCCAGAAGGTAGGAAGAATGCACCCGGGGGGGGGGGGGGGGGCTTGGAGGTGATGCCCCGGGGGGGGGGGCGGTGATGTGTATCGTGCTGCACCCAGGGGGGGTTTTGTGCTGCACCCGGGGGGATGGACAATGCTGCACCCAAGGAGGGGGGGGGGGGGTGCGCAGCGGTGATCCGCCCCAGGTGGCAGCCGGCCAAGGAACATACTTCTTCAGTTGTATACAAAGCTATCTCCCAGTCATTAAGGGTATCCTGAAACTGAGCAGTTTGGTGTCCATAAGGACTCAAGGTTGTCTAATCCTTGGAATAAAGTGGGAAAGGAGACATTTGGTGGGATCTTTACAGACAGGGCTGATGTTAGACATGTGGGGGCCCTGGGCAGAAACTGAGAAGAGGGCCCCAAAGCTTGTCTGTGGGTGGATTTGGCTCCTTCAGCTTGAGTCAGGCCTGGAGCCCTTTGTGGCATGGGGACCCAGGACAATTGCCCTGTTTTGTACCCTTGTTTACAGAAAAGCTTGTTTTATATGTGTCGGATCTTTGGTATCAGACCTATGTGTTCTTCATACCAGACTCACCTGAGGTCCGATTGAGCTCTGAATCTCTATGGAAATCCGTCTCTTCTCCATGGTCAGCTGAAACCAGGGGCTACCCACTAGTCCGGCGCCAGTCAGGTAAGGACAGCTCAGGTAAGGAAGGTGGTGGCAAGCTTGTGCCGTGGACATTTGATGACTAGTGTAAAAATACAAACCATTGTTAAAAGAAATTTAGAAAAAATGTGACCCTCTCTGAGAGAACATGACCAAAGTCACCAGACTTCAGTAATGTCTTCCCAGAGATGGTCACAAATAGGGCAGGGAGTCAGATCACTTGAGCTCCCCCCAGTGGTGAGAGAGGGGCCAAGATTAAAGTCACCTGAGCTCCCTTTCAGCGATGTTAGAGAGGTGCATGATGCCCTCAGAGCCCCCCCAGCAGTAACAGGTGAGAGTTAGATCACCTGTGTTCTCCCCAGCAGTAATGGGAGCACTTGAGCTCCCCATCCGCAGTGACTGGAGAAGGAAGTGAGATCACCCCGCAGCCCTTTACCCCTGAAGTGAGGAGAGGACATGAGATCCCTTCAGCCTTAGCAACAGCCTATCCTTTGTCGTTATAGAGCCACCGCAGTTCTTATTCAGCCCAGAGAAGGGACGAAAGAGCTTATCTATCTGCAGCCTGGATAACAGTGTCCAGTACCGCCGCGGGAGACGGCAGTCTGGTGAGTACATCCCAGTTCCAGCAAAAAGATCAGCATTCCATTTATTAAAGACACTTTGATGAGTAAATCTTTGGCAGTTTCAAGAGGTAAGACCATGATGAAGAGAAATGAGCTAGGATAATCAGCCATCTTGCAGATACCCATTGGCTGTATTTTTGCAAAGATAATCTTAATAGTCCTGCTTTGGAGGAAGTCTTCTGCTCCGTGCTGTAGAAATGCGGCCATGCGGTGCGTACCACTGGGGCTGCATTAGAAGATGTATCCCTTTAAAGAGTGTTAGGGTAGAAGTTCTTAGGGATCTGCAGCTGGGATAGGGGTCACACTGGGACCTTCTTCATCAAAGCAATGTCTCCAAGTTCTGCCTCTGGGATAATTCCATCCAGCACCCCATCCTGCGCTAGACAAGAACCTGTCTTGCAATTTATTGGCAAATGGAGGCCTACCTTAGCAGAAACAAGATGTGACTGGCTCCTTGTTTCAGTAGGAGTGCCATGTTCTGCTATGTAGCCAGAGCCATAACCAGCCAAGGTAGCAGGCGAGCGTATGTGTGCCACCCACCCCTACCTTGATGCCCACTCTTCTCTTCCTCCTGTATTATTCCTAGTCCCTTTTGCTCTGAACTCATGTGCCCCTACCCATTCCAATCCCCCCTGCTTCTCAGCTTGAGTGGCAGGAGCTCTACACACTTCCTGACTTTCCAGGTGCTTCTGACTCACACTGGCATTTAAGTCATTTTGTGCCTTGGGCAATTGCATTTTATTGTTAATTACAGTCCTGCATGCAGTCCTGGTTTGATTCCCAGGTAGGATCTTTCACTTCCCAGGTCAGCTGGGTTTGGGGATGGTAGAGAGGCAGCATTCACAAGCTCTGGGAAGGTGGGGAAGACGTCAAGGTTAAGGATTGCATCCAGTGATGGATTTAGAGCCCATGGTGCAGGGTTCCGGGTGCCAGTGATGCATGACTCACAGGCAGCTGTGGCTGAAAAAAAAATAGACTAGGAATGGTGAGAAGGCCTAAAACAGGGGAAACCCCCAGGTTGATGTGAATTAAGATTCATGCCACCAGAATCTGCTGGGCCAGGTCTAGGGGACACTGTATAGAATACGAAAGTGCAAAGCCCCTACGAGAGAAACTACACTGGTTACCACTCAGAGAATGCATCAAGTTCAAAGAATGTACCCTAGTACATAAGATCATCCACGGCGAGGCCCCAGCCTACATGTCAGACCTGATTGACCTACCACCCAGGAATGCCAAAAGATCATCTCGCACATTCCTTAATCTTCATTTCCCCAACTGCAAAGGCCTAAAATATAAACTAATGCACACATCAACCTTTTCCTATGAGCACGCAATTCTGGAATGCATTGCCACGTAACCTAAAGGCGACCTATGAACTGACCAACTTCCGCAAACTGCTGAAGACCCATCTTTTCGATAAGACATATCACAAAGACCAAAACATATGAAATCCCCACATATATCTAGCAAGCAATGTTAAGAACGCCATACATTACATCATCATCATGTTTTCTATTACCATTCAACCCAAAACACTCTGTAATACTAGATGTCAACTCTCTGTTCATTTCCACTAGCCACGATTTATTGTAAGCCACATTGAGCCTGCAAAGAGGTGGGAAAATGTGGGATACAAATGTAATAAATAATAAAAATAAAATAAGTAACAGGTAGCAGATTTAGGGAAAATTTTGAGCCACAGGGACCTGTAATTGAGTTTGAAGATCAGGCTGGTGGCACACAGTACCTGCTTGCATCTGAAGGTGCACACACAGAAAGAATGCACGGAGCTTTCAAAATGAAAGTCTAGCACAGGGAGAGATAAATCTGTTTGCACTGCCTCCACTGTATGCAAATACATCTCATGAATATTCATTGTGGATATCTTGAAAACCAGACTGGCTTAGGGTTTTCCGGAGGACTGGGTTGACAAACTGTACTTTCCCTCCCTTGACTTAAGTGGAGATACAGCCTAGTGGTTACAGCAGCAGACTGAGCAGCAGGGAAGCCAGGGATCAAATCCTGTTGATGTACCCTTTGCTATCCATTACCTACTACTACTAATCATTTCTATAACGCTATAAGACATACGCAGCGCTGTACACCATACACAAAAGACAGTCCCTGCTCAAAGAGCTTACAATCTAGATAAGACAGGTAAACAGACAAAACAATTAATGGTAAGGGAATACAGACAGAACAGTTAAGGGTAAGGGAATAAAGAGGTGAGGATAAAGGACAGGGCAAATGAGTTGGGAGTCAAAAGCAGTGGTACAAAGGTGGGTTTTGAGTTTGGACTTGAAAGCAGCTAAAGACTTACCTCAGATTAAGCTAAAGACTTACCTCAGACTTACCTTAGATTGTAAGCTCCTTTGAGCAGGGACTGTCCTTCTTTGTTAAACTGTACAGCGCTGCGTAACCCTAGTAGCACTTTAGAAATGTTAAGTAGTAGTAGTAGGTCCAAAAATTTACTGTCATCACTCTGGGGACAGGACATGCCAGGTGCTTCATCCTATGGACTGGACCGGCCATGTCAGAATCAGGATTCTGGGCTACATGGACCAATGGCCTGTCCCAGCATGGAACCTCACTTGTTCTTCTGATCCCTATGCGAGCCCTCTGGTTTTGGTGCATCATAACGGTATTCTTAAGTGGAATACTTTGGAAATGATTTCATTGTGGTTTCAGGGCTTTTGGCTAGTGACTGCTTCAGCTCCAGGTGTCCCTGTAGGAAAATAATTCCAGCATTATCTTTAAACTTTGTTTCTTCTGCAGAGCCGGCACAGGAGATACCAATGACCTTTGCAGGAGCGTGTAAGTAATTTCTTCGTTCTGTGCTTCTTGCCTGGGGAGATGGGAAGAGGGGGATGTTGGCAACGTTGACTGTGTGGGGATGCAGGAATGGTCCATGTGAGACTTTTGTAGTAATGTAGTGAGTGATGACAGATAAAAGCCAGAATGATCCATCTGGTCTGTCCGGTTGAGATTTATACAGACAAGCCTCACATGAGAAGCTCACTAGACACATAGTTAGGAAGGCAGAAATCTCTGACCAAAAGGCAGAGCCAGCCCAAGAATATCACTTTTCCTAGACAAATCTTTAGCCATATGCCTCTCCCCAGGGGCAACTCAAAGCCCTACCCCCCATAGTGGAGCATCTCCCTCTCTATGCCCCTTCAGGTGGCCATCATCTCCCCTTCCCTTCTCTACCTCTCCCCCCCAAAGTAGCCAGCATATCCTCTTCTCTTCTATCTTCCTCTCCCCCAAGGTGATCAATATCTTTCCTTCCCTCTACTCCCCCTCTCAATTGGCCAACATTTCATCTCCCCTTCTCTACCTCTCCCCCCCCCCCCCCCAAAGTGGCCAGCATATTCCCATCCCTTCTATCTTCCTCTCCCCCAAGATGATCAATATCTTTCCTTCCCTCTACTCCCCCTCTCAATTGGCCAGCATTCCATCTCCCCTTCTCTACCTCTCCCCCTCAAAGTGGCCAGCATCTCCCCTTCCCTTCTATCTTCCTCTCCCCCAAGACGATCAGTATCTTTCCTTCCCTCTACTCCCCCTCTCAATTGGCCAGCATTTCATCTTCCCTTCTCTACCTCTCCCCCTCAAAGTGGCCAGCATCTCCCCTTCCCTTCTATCTTCCTCTCCCCCAAGACGATCAGTATCTTTCCTTCCCTCTACTCCCCCTCTCAATTGGCCAGCATTTCATCTCCCCTTCTCTACCTCTCCTCCCCCAAAGTGGCCAGCATATTCCCATCCCTTCTATCTTCCTCTCCCCCAAGATGATCAATATCTTTCCTTCCCTCTACTCCCCCTCTCAATTGGCCAGCATTTCATCTTCCCTTCTCTACCTCTCCCCCTCAAAGTGGCCAGCATCTCCCCTTCCCTTCTATCTTCCTCTCCCCCAAGACGATCAGTATCTTTCCTTCCCTCTACTCCCCCTCTCAATTGGCCAGCATTTCATCTCCCCTTCTCTTCCTTACCCCCCACCCTACATTCAACATCTCCCCCCTTCTGGACCTGCTACTGCCGCCACTGCCTTCCTACCTCCTTCAGTGCCAGCCCCAAACTTAAAGCGTGAACACTGTACAGGCTATGTAAGTGCAGGACTTCACTGAAGTGCTATCAAGTCCCATCCCTACGACAGGAAGTCTGCATCAGATGGGGGTGAGACAAAGTAACCCTTCAGTGCAGGCCTGTCCTTACAGGGTCCGCACAGCACTTGCTCTTCTTTAAGCTTTGGGGCCAGTGCAGGAGGATGTAGGGGGGTGGGGGTAGGGGCAGCAGTAGGAGAAACATTCTCACTTACACTGGATCTGTGCCACCAACCCCCAAATTTTGCCACTCTAGGCGGATACCTGGTTCACTTAGTACAGTGATTCCCAAACTGGGTTCCTGAAACTCTTCAGGAGTTCCACAAGAAATTAAATTATAGAATCTGTCTTGGGTATGAAAAAATATTTTAGGTGTTCCGCCAGTTTGGGAATCGCTGACCTAGTAGCAGAGCTGATCCTGCCAAAAAGGTCATCCGCAAAACCTGTAAGTGGTATTAGCATTATGTCTGCAGACTAACTATATAAAAAAAAGAGCAGTACAGTGGTGTAGGAAGGGGGGGGGGGGGGCGCGGGAGGGGCGGTCCGCCCCAGGTGCACGCGCTCGGGGGGGGGGGGGGGGGGTGCCGGCCCCGCTGGTTCCCTGCTCCCTCTGCCCCAGAACAGGTTACTTCCTGTTCCGGGCCAGAGAGAGCAGGGAACCAGCGGGGTCGACGCAGCTCCGAGTGACGTGCACTCGGGGCGGATCGGACCTCCCGCAGGTAAGAATGCAGTCCGGGGGGGGGGGTTGTGCTCCGAGGGGGGGGGTGCCGCAGGGGAGGGGGGTCGCGCCATGTTGCACCCGGGGGAGGGGGTGCGCAACGGCGACCCGCCCCGGGTGCCATTAGCCCTCACTACGGCACTGGAGCAGTAGTGATTTAACTCTCTATTCTCTTTTCCTCCTATCACCACCACGTACAAGTCCGGATAGTCTGGGGCAGTATTTCTCAAGCCAGTCCTGGAGTACCCCCTAGCCAGTCTTGTATTCAGGATATCCATAATGAATATGCATGAGAAAGAGATTTACATAGTAACATAGTAACATAGTAAACATAGAGGGGCATAATGGAACAGAAACGCCTATCTCCATGGGCGTTAATCTCCGAGAACGGGTCCGTGAAGGGGCGGACCGAACCGTATTATCGATAAAAAATAGACGCCCATGTTTTATTCGCCAATGTGTGAGCTGGGCGTTTTTGCTTTTCAGCGATAATGGAAAAGGAAAGTGCCCAGCTCAAAAACGAATAAATCCAAGGCATTTGTTCGTGGGAGGGGCCAGGATTCGTAGTGCACTGGTCCCCCTCACATGCCAGGACACCAACCGGGCACCCTAGGGGGCACTTTTACAAAAACAAAAAAACAGGTAAAAGAGCTCCCAGGTGCATAGCACCCTTCCATTGTGTGTTGAGCCCCCCAAATCCCCCTCAAAACCCACTGCCCACAAGTCTACACCATTACTATAGCCCTAAGGGGTGAAGAGGGGCACCTACATGTGGGTACAGTGGGTTTGGGGGGGTTGGACGACTAATAAGCATTAAGCAGCACAATTGTAACAGGTAGGGGGGATGGGCCTGGGTCCACCTGCCTGACGTCCACTGCACCCCCTAACAACTGCTCCAGGGACCTGCATACTGCTGCCTGGGAGGAGGGTATGACATTTGAGGGTGAAAATAAAAAGTTGTGAAACATCATTTTTTTGTGGTGGGAGGGGGTTAGTGACCACTGGGGAGTCAGGGGAGGTCATCCCCGATTCCCTCTGGGGGTAATCTGGTCATTTAGGGCACTTTTTGGGGCCTTATTCGTGAAACAACAGGGTCCAGGAAAAGTGCCCTAAATTCTAGCTACAAACGCATCCATTATCGGCGAAGGGCGCCCATCTCTGTTCGGGTGATAACCATGCCCCAGTTCCGCCTTTGACACGCCTTCGACACGCCCCCGTCCACTTTGTCCGCATCCGCGACGGAGTGCAGTTGAAAGCGTCCCAAATTCGGCTTTTGATTATACCGCGTTATTCGTTTTTGTGAGATAAACGCCCATCTCCCGATTTAGGTCGGAACTTGGGCGTTTTTCTCGTTCGATTATAAGCTGGATAGTAACATAGTAGATGACGGCAGAAAAAGACCTGCACGGTCCATCTAGTCTGCCCACGATAAACTCATGTGTATACCTTACCTTGATTTGTACCTGTCTTTTTCAGGGCACAGTAGGTACTGCATGCAAATCTCTCTGATAGGTATTCTTTATGGATGGCTGTCACTCCTCTCTAGCTCACCTTTTCTTCCTCCTTCTGTCCCACTCAGAGACTCATATTCCTGGTTTCTGTGAATGAATATTGGGATCATACGTGAAAGGAGGCGTGGTCTAAGAGCTGGAACACAGAAGCTGCATCCAGGGTTCTAATCCCAGCTCTGTCACTGAGTCTCTGTGTGTAACCTTGGGGGCAGCCACTTTGTCTCCCTAAGCACGAGCACGCATTATTAGTAAACAGAACTCGTTGCATTAATGCAATATCCCACTCTAGTAAATTTAGCCCTGTCTCTCTGTGCTAATCTCCAGCCCTACGTCTGGTTATAAAGTGACACACTGTGGGGCCGATGCTCAGAAATCCCCTGCTTACAGCCAACAGCATACACATCCCCATACCGCTGGAACAGTGCAGAAAACTAGCTCGCCAATGCTCAAAGGAAAGACTTGGACAATTCTTTAATTATAGATAATTTAACATATAAGTTGGAACCTTCATTAAAAAATCTTGGATATCACGTTGGATCAGAATTTGACAATGGGATCCCAAGTGAATTCCCTTGTTAAGAATTGTTTTTGGATTTTATATAATTTGAGAAGGATTCAGAAATACTTACATCAGGAAAAGTTCAGGTTGTTTAGGCTTTATTGCTATCTAAATTAGACTATTGCAATTTAGGGGTATATTTTCAAAGCGCTTAGACTTACAAAGTGACAGAGTAACCTGTGGAACTTTGTAAATTTAAGGGCTTTGAAAATGAGCTCTATAGTCTGTTTGGGTTGTTCAAAGCATTTATTACAGAGATTACAAACTTTACAGAACACTTCTATTTGTCTAATTTGAGTAGCCTAGTGGTTAGTGTAGCAGACTTTGATCCTGGGGATCACTGCAGCTCCTTGTGACCCTGGGCAAGTCACTTAACCCTCCATTGCCCCAAATATAAATAAGTATCTGTATATACTATGTAAACCACTTTAAATGTAGTTGTAAAAACCATAGAAAGGTGGGATATCAAGTCCCATTCCCCCCTCCCATGAACAAATTTGACAGAGTGACTCCATGGTACATTCAACTACATTGGTTGCCTATAGAAGCCAGAATTTTATATGTGCAACTAATTAATACCTTTTGTTTTACCTCTGTTGTCTGAGCATTTTATTTTTCCATTTGCTTTGGTCCCAGTGTTTCTTTTCTGCTTTTCTCTTGTCAGGGTGTCCATTTCACATTTCATCTCTCTCCGTGTCCACCATCCATCTTCCTTCTATGTCTCTAACGCATCCTGTCAAGCATCTCCCCTCTATGTCCCTATCCTTCTCCAGTGTTTACCATGTGCCCTCTAAGTGTCCCTATCTCTCCCTCTGTGTCCAGCATTATCCCTCTGTATACCTGTCCCTTTGCTCCCTCCATGCCTAACATCTTTTCTCTGTGTTCCTGCCCCATCCCTTGTCCAGTTTATCCCCTCTCTCTTCCCTTTCTCCCACACCCCCCAACTTGGAGCCAGCATCTCTTCTTCTCTCTCCCGTGCCTCCCCCTCCCCTAATTTGGTATCTCTCCCTCTCTCTTCCCTGATTCCCTGGTCCTTTCTCTCTCTCGCTCTCTCTTCCTCCATTTAGTCCCCCCCCCCCTCCTGGAGTCCAGCACCTCTCCCCCTTTCTTTTCCCTTCCCAACCTGGTCCATTATCTCCATGCCTTACTCTCACATCTCCATCAGATATCAAAACACAGTGGGCTGCCAAGGGGAAAACATCCCAGACCATTGCGTGCACTTGAAATACACTACTCAACTGCAGCCAAACATCTCAGCATGTCACCAATCCACAGCACTAACGCTCTTCATAACAACTCTTCTCCCAAACTGAAGACAAAACTCCCGACAAAGATCCTTGTTTCGCCAAACCCTCTGGCTGCTTCAGGAGAAGGTTCCCAAATGCACATTTGGAAGAAGGGTTGTTATGAAGAGCGTTAGCGCTGTGGATTGGTGGCATCCCGAGATGTTTGGCTACAGATAATGGTCTGGGATGTTTTTCCTTTGGAAATCCACTGTATTTTGGTATCTGATGGCATTTTTTATGCCAATAATAATACTGATGACAGCAGTGATTAGCGGGTTTGCTTATGTTGTTTATACCTGTCGCTTAAGTTTGGGGCTTTTTCTCCATCTTTAATGATATAAACAGTTGGGTCCGGTAAAACTCCTTTAAGACCATGGTTGTTTTGCATTTGTCATATTAGTGTTTTCCTGTTTTCAATATTGTATGCTCAAACTGTGGAGGAGTGGCCTAGTGGTTAGGGTGGTGGACTTTGGTCCTGAGGAACTGAGTTCGATTCCCACTTCAGGCACAGGCAGCTCCTTGTGACTCTGGCCAAGTCACTTAACCCTCCATTGCCCCATGTAAGCCGCATCGAGCCTGCCATGAGTGGGAAAGCGCAGGGTACAAATGTAACAAAAATAAAATAGATACTATTGGAGATTCTACATGGAATGTTGCTATTCCACTAGCAACATTCCATGTAGAAGGCTGCGCAGGCTTCTGTTTCTGTGAGTCTGACGTCCTGCACGTACGTGCAGGACGTCAGACTCACAGAAGCAGAAGCCTGCGCGGCCACATTGGTGATCTGCAAGGGCCGACTTCTACATGGAATGTTGCTAGTGGAATAGCAACATTCCATGTAGGAATCTCAAATAGTAGCAACAGTGGAGGAGTGGCCTAGTGGTTAGGGTGGTGGACTTTGGTCCTGAGGAACTGAGTTCGATTCCCACTTCAGGCACAGGCAGCTCCTTGTGATTCTGGGCAAGTCACTTAACCCTCCATTGCCCCATGTAAGCCGCATTGAGCCTGCCATGAGTAGGAAAGCGCAGGGTACAAATGTAACAAGAATAAAAATAACTCACTTGGAGAAATTGCCCCCAAGATAATGAAAACATAAAACTGTACAGATTTATACATCAGACCTAGGAGTGTTCACACCCTCACAATACAGCTGCGGGACTGCTCATACTTCCACAATACAGCTTTTCACTCTCTAAGATGGGAGCCTCAACCTTGTTTTAAAAAACTTGCCCTATTTAGCAGCTACTATCCAGATAGACCATATCTGTTGCCTCTGGTTTGTTTCCTGCAGGATTCCCCTATTTAACCAGCTCAATCTTATGTTACTTTTTTTTTTTTTTTTGATCTGGCAGTTTCTTCCTGCTTTTTTGCCTCCAGCTCAGCTAGAAGCAGCACTGGGATCTGACACTTTGAGCCTTGAATCGCATCTTCCTGGGAAGATTCCCACTTTTATTCCCCTCCAAACTTACTTAGGTTCAGTCATGGCAGTGAAAGCCCTTGGTCAGGAGCCAAGCATCAGAGTCAGGGCCGGTCTTTGGCAGGGGCAACAGGGGCGGTTGCACAGGTCCTCGCACTCCTAGGGGCCCTGCATCTCTAGCACATCTGTCCTCCTGTCTCAGAACACCTCCCTGCTCTGTACCTTAATATCAGTGGTGTGCTGGAGCAGGCTCTCGAGAGCCGTTTGTTAAGTTTTTAAGAATTTTGGGAGCCGGTTTTCCATGGCTACTTTAACAAATGGATCCCAAAATGTGGGCTTGGGCCCCTCCTGAATTCTCTTTTACTTTGCTGGCGAGAGAGAGCCCCCTGTTAACAATTTACCAGCACACCCCTGCTTAATATGCATCCATATTTCAGTGGAAAGCATCAGGCAGTGGCAGCGATTTTTACATCCTTTCAGCTGCCGAGCCCAGAGCCTGCACGCTGCTGTGTCCCGCCTCCTTTTGATGTCACTTCCTGCTTCCACAAGGGTGGGATGCAGCAGCAAGGAGGCTCTGAGCTTGGTAGCTGACGAGATATGAAAATTACTGCCGCCGTCTGCTGCTCTCCACGGAAACGTGGTGGATGCATATCAATGTATGGGGTAAGGTGGGGTTTCCTAGAGCTCTAAATTAAGCCATACAGACTACTGCAATGGAATCTATGCAGGACGTAAAGAATGACTTACAAAGAAACTACAGACCGCCCAAAACAAAGCAGCCAGATTGATTTTTGGTAAATCAAGATTCGAAAGTGCCAAACCCCTCCGAGAGAAACTGCATTGGCTCCCAATCAAGGAACGTATTACCTTCAAAATCTGCACCCTGGTCCACAAAATTATTTATGACGAAGTCCCAGGATACATGACAAACCTAATAAATCTACCATCCAGAAATATAACCAGATCATCCCGAACATACTTAAATCTCCACTGCCTCAAATACAAATCAACCTATCCATCCACCTTCTCCTATATAAGTACACAACTACGGAATGCACTGCCAAAAGCTGTGAAAACAATCCACAATCATCTCAACTTCAGGAAATCACTAAGGCATACCCCACGGATCCAACATAAGTCCCTACATCCTGCAACACCACCAAACCAAGGACCGTATTGGACACTTATACCCTCCCTACCTTTAACCCCTTTGTGCTTGAAACACATGATCCTCATTCGACCACTACACTATTTTGTATTTGTATATCTACCGGACTGGCGACCGCCTTTATGGTACATTGCAAGCCACATTGAGCCTGCAAATAGGTGGGAAAATGTGGGGTACAAGTGTATTAAATAAATAAATAAACCTCCTTTTAAACTGATAAATTATGGCTTATGGTGGTGGGCGCGGGTCGGGGGTGCGGGTGGGAGGGCCCACTGAACTGATCTGCACAGGGCCCCGCAATTGCTAAGTGGCCCTGATGGTCCTTCTGGAATCCTGCAACTAGAGACTCTGAATCTGGCCAGTTAGTTTCATGGCTGTCAACTTCCCCTGCCCCTAGAGGCTGTGAGCACTGCCTCCGAGTCCACGGCATACTGAGCCCCAACCAACCTTGTGAGCAGAAGACATGAGCTGAAAATTGAACTCGGGTCCGTTTGCATCATGACAGTGCCCTAAACAGTCACAGAGCTACCAGGCTGACCGCCCAGTATACCGGCCCTTCTCCCCAGAGCTGGAGAAAGTGTTCAGTGGTTCTTTTAACCAATGACTCTCTTGTCGCAGCTGCAGCCCCCACCCCCCTCCAATATATATTTTCTGTGCAACATAGTGGGCATCTCCCTTGTTCCCTGTCATCAGAAGAGCAGATATGGCTGTGGCTTTGATTACTTAAAGAGACAAAAAAAAAAGTAAGACCGAGATATTAAAAGTTACGCACTTAGCCTTAATTCTTCTCTAACTACGGAGTTCATTTTCAAATAAGAAAAACGTCTAAGAAGTGGTATAAAGCTGTAGAGGGAAGTGAGTTGATGTTCCACAGAGCCTGACAAAGTCATCAAAACTTTGGCCATTGTCGGGCACGGGCAGCAGGAAGAGTCCGTGCATCCTCACGAACTAAAGTTTTTTTGATATTTTGTTTGGACTTTGAAATAAAAATATTTCGGGAGGTTTTTCTGCCTATGGTGACAGCAAGAACTCCTAAGTGTTAACGGCTCTGGTGCCTAGAAAGAGTTTAATTACGAAGGAGTCTGTTGAGGCTTTTCCTCCCTCTTTTTAGACTATAATCTTGTTTAAAAATCTGATACAAATTGATTAAAGTGAATTAGGGTCTCATTTCAGTAATATCTATTAGAAGAGGATTATTTTTGAGTTGTCTCTTATAAATAATGACATGAAAATTAAACTGTAGTACATACCGTGTTTCCCCGAAAATAAGACACTGTCTTATATTAATTTTTGCTCCCCAAGACCCGCTAGGTCTTATTTTCAGGGGAGGCCTTATTTTTCGGGGAAACATCGGGTCGCCCCCCCACCTGAGATCGCCGGCTCCCCCCCTCGATCAGCGGCTCCCCCCGCCCTCAGTCGCTCCCGGAACTAACCTCTTAAACGCTTCCTTTCACCATTCATCTTCGCACTCGCAGCAAGCAGCAGGGCAGGCCACTCCTTCCTTCCGTGTCCCGCCCTCGCCTGACGTTACGTTATGTTACGTTATGTCAGGCGAGGGTGGGACACGGAAGGAAGGAGTGGCCTGCCCTGCTGCTTGCTGCGAGTGCGAAGATGAATGGTGAAAGGAAGCGTTTAAGAGGTTAGTTCCGGGAGCGACTGAGGGCGGGGGAGCCGTCGATCGAGGGGGGGAGCTGGCGATCTCAGGTGGGGGGGGCGACCCGATGTTTCCCCGAAAAATAAGGCCTCCCCTGCTAGGTCTTATTTTCGGGGGAGGCCTTATATTTTCAAATTGCAGCAAGACCTCTACTAGGTCTTATTTTCGGAGGATGTCCTATTTTCGGGGAAACACGGTAACAGCATAAACATGTTGAAGTTGATATCGAAAGCAATTTAACCAGTCAGAAAGAGCTCCTGGCCGGTTAATTTACTTGTTCGTGGCTAACCGGTCGTGTTCAGTGGCTCTTAACTAAGTAGTGCCGCTGAAAGTGTCCAGTTGGCACCCATTTGAAACCAGCTATTTTGGGGGTGATTCTGGGGTCAGAGTCAGCACATAGCTCGTTAAGTACACTTAACCAACCAACGTAACCACATAAATAGGACCACATAAAAGTCAGTCCTGTCTTTATATGGTTCATCATAGCCAGGAAAGGCTAAAGAGGTTAGGGCTGTTGAGCTTGGAAAACAGACAGATAAGGGGAGTTATAATTTATTTAGATTTTGCTCACACCTTTTTTCAGTAGTAGCTCAAGGTGAGATATATTCAGATACACTGGGTATTTCCCTGTCCCAGGAGGGCTCACAGTCTAAGTTTGTATCTGAGGCAATGGAGGGTTAAGTGACTTGCCCAAGGTCACAAGGAGCAGTAGGGGGATTTGAACTGGCCACCTCTGGATTGCAAGACTGGCGCTCTAACCACTAGGCTACTCCTCCAATCCACTGAAAATTGAGGTCTACGAAATCCTGAGTGGTGTAGAACGAGTAGAAGTAAATCGATTTTTTACTAATTCCAAAAGTACAAAGAAGTTACATGGAAATACTTTTAAAACAAATAGGAAGAAATATTTTTTCACTCAACGAATAGTTAAGCTCTGGAACTCTTTGCCAGAGGATGTGGTAACAGCAGTTAGCGTATCTGGGTTTAAAAAAAGGTTTGGACATATTCCTGGAGGAAAAGTCCATAGTCTGCTATTGAAACAGTCATAGGGAAGCAACTGCTTGCCCTGGGATTTGTAGTATGGAGTGTTGCCACGATTTGGGTTTCTGCCAGGTACTTGTGACCTGGCTTGGCCACTGTTGGATACTGAGCTAGATGGACCATTGGTCTGACCCAGTATGGCTACTCTTATGTTCTTATGTTCAGTTAAGTGCTGAATATCGCACTTAACTGGCTATGTTTTCGCCTGCTTTCTATACCTGAAATTCAGTGCCAGAGCCCAAACATGGCCTGGCATTGAATTCCAGGGGATAACGCTGGCAGCAGACAGCAAAATGCTGATCACCGCCTGCTGAATATCGGGCTCACAGTTTAAAATGAAAAGGGCGAAGATAGGAGACCCAAATTATGACAGTGAGGGGCATCATCGAAAGGCGCCGGCCAAATAGCTGGCAGAGCCAACCGTATTTTCAAAAAAGATGGCCGGCCATCTTTTTCTTTGCTAATACGGTTGGGCCCGGCCAAATGTCGGAGTTCGCCGGGGTTGAGATGGCCAGCCTCGGTTTTCAGCCATAATGGAAAAAAATGCCGGCGATCTCAAACCCGGCGAAATCCAAGGCATTTGGTCATGGGAGGAGCCAGCATTTGTAGTGCACTGGTCCCCCTGACATGCCAGGACACCAACCGGGCACCCTAGGGGGCACTTCTAAAAATTTAAAAAATATATATTAAAATAGCTCCCAGGTGCATAGCTCCCTTTCCTTGGGTGCTGAGCCCCCCAAATCCCCCCCAAATCCCACTCCCCACAACTCTAAACCATTACCATAGCCCTTATGGGTTAAGGGGGGCACCTACATGTGGGTACAGTGGGTTTTGGAGGGTTCCCATTTACTACCACAAGTGTAACAGGTAGGGGGGGATGGGCCTGGGTCCACCTGTCTGAAGTGCACTGCACCCACTAAAAACTGCTCCAGGGACTTGCATACTGCTATCAGGGAGCTGGGTATGACATTTGAGGCTGGCAAAAAAGTTTTTTTTTTTTTGGGTGAGAGGGGGTTGGTGACCACTGGGGGAGTCAGGGGAGGTCATCGCCGATTCTCTCTGGTGGTCATCTGGTCAGTTCGGGCCCCTTTTTGAAGCTTGGTTTTGAAAAAAAAGGGACCAAGTACAGCCGGCGAAATGCTTGTCAAGCCTGGCCTTTTTTTTTCCATTATCAGGCGAAGCCGGCCATCTCGTGAGCATGCCCCCGTCCCGCCCCTTCCCACCTTCACTACCCTACCGACACGCCCCCTTGATATTTCGCCGGCTCCGCGATGGAAAGTAGTTAACTCGGCCAAAATCAGCTTTCGATTATATCAATTTGGCCGGGTTAGGGAGATTGCCGGCCATCTCCCGATTTGTGTCGGAAGATGGCCGGCGATCACTTTCAAAAATGAGCCTGAGTGTGACATTTCAGGTGGTGTCAAGTTCTTAAGTTAAATTTACCTTTTGAGTGAAAGAAACCAGCTTGTGCAAGGAATGACTCTGACAGCAATTGGGTTTCTTGGTGTTCCACTATGAAATGTTGTCTTTCTTCACTTGGTCTTTGATCACTCGAAGCCAGGAAGCTACTGTCTTTATGAACACATTACCCAGGGAATGTATGTGTAAGCGGAAGCAGTACATTTGCCTTGAGTGAGAAGAGGAAATTCTAACACTGTTCTCTTTTCTTTCTGTTACAGCGATTGCCAAGCTGAAGGTAGGTTGCAAGATTGACTGTGTTTTGTGGGGTTAGGTGCAATGATTTTGGGACTGTCAAGTGGAAAGTTATCTACATGTGCGTGCTGGATGATTTGATACAGCAGCTTAAACTGATTTGAATTCAAATAAGAGTAGTGGAAAATTGCCAGGTGGAAGTTTATGTTATCCACACATATGTACTGGACAATTGGATACAACAGTATGAACTGATCTGAATTCAAACAAGGGTGGGTTCCCTCTTGCCAGGGATGAAAAGATTGTAAACATTTTTCACTGTCACAATAAACATGTGTACGATATCAACATTAGGAGTATGAAATAATATCCTTCCTCCTCTGTTCAGTATTATATATACATCATCAGATGTTTACATAACATATTTGATATGAAATTTGTGCTCCTGTGATGTTATATATTAATTTTAACTGCCAGACCCTTGACCATTCTTCTAATGTTTGGAGATCCCTTCTCATGATTTAACTCCCTCCAGGCTATCCACTCTATTGGCTATCTTCCTGTCAGCCGCAAAAAAGCAAACTTTTCCTTCTTACCCTTCAGCAATGTCTCTCACAAATATATTAAAAAGAATTGGCTCCAGCACCGACCCCTGAGGCACTCCACTGCACACCTTGCTTTCCTCTGAGCAGATTCCCTTTACCACCGCCCTCTGTCGCTTGTCGGTGAACCAGTTCCTATCCAGTTCACCACTTTGGGTCCTAAGTTCAGCCCTCTCAGCTTATTCACAAGTCTTCCGTGAGGGACAGTATCAAAGGCTTTGCTGAAATCCAAGTAGATTACATCTCGCACATGTCCTTCATCCAGTTCTTTAATCACCCAGTCAAAGAAGTCAATAAGATTTGTTTGGCAGGATTTTCCTTTGGTAATGCCGTGCTGCCTCGGATTCTGTAACCCGTTGGCTTCTAGAAAGTTAACTATCCTTTCCTTCAGCATTCTTTAGTATGGTGATGCCTTGGGGTAATTTTTCCATAAACCACTCAGTGGCCAATAGCATCTAACTTTTGGTTGAGTAAGTTACATTTTGGATAATTTTCAACTTCAACCTAACCATTAAATTGTGGCTGAAAATTATCCTAAACTTATCTGACTAAACATATCACCTCAGCCACGCTTTGAAATGTATTCCATAGTATTTAGACTGAAAAATTGCATTGATTCATCTTGTTGAACTTTCTTGAGACTACTCTGACCAGGCAAGGGGTAGTGGGTGTCCAAGGTGAATATTCAACTTTGTGTCCTCCCCCCCAAATTAATTTCAAGCCCCCCCCCCTGAGATTTTGATACGTTTGGGAAGCTTGCCAGGTGCCCTTGGCCTGGATTGGCCGCTGTCGTGGACAGGATGCTGGGCTCGATGGACCCTTGGTCTTTTCCCAGTGTGGCATTACTTATGTACTTATGTACTTATCCATGATCATCTCAATCAGGGGCGTAGGTAGCCCTCCGATTTGGGGGGAGGGCAATGCACCAAAAATAATATCTTTCCTGGTGGGGATGCCGAAGCCTCGACAGCCAAACCTCATCCTTGTGATGCTGCGTAAGAAGAAGTTGGCGGCTTGCCTCCAGCCATTGATGCTGGGACTACTCTGAGCATGCTCAGTTCTTGCACGAACTGAGCATGTGCAAGGAGTTCTAGTGTCATCGGCTGGCAGCACACCACTGACTTCTTCTGTACTGCAGCAGCGTGAGGAGGAGGGGAGCAGTTCGGCAGCAAATTTCTTTGGCTGGTGGGTCTTCAATATCCCCACCAGTCATTTAACGGGAGCTGCATGTTTGCAGGGGGCCTGAGCCCCAAGCCCACCCCCATGGCCCCTCTGTGGTTTTGCCACTGATCTCAATGTCATGCTTCCGAGAACAACCTGTAAAATTGCATAATTGGATATCAAACATTGAAATATTAAACGTTGTTTAATATATACCTAAGGAGAGCAATTTATAAAAGCTATTTATCTAGTTAAATGGGTTCCTTGGAAATTTCCACGCTCCCTTTGCCAAAAGCACAGGCTGACAGTGCTTTCGAGTTTGAGAGGCTGTCAATACTCTTGCTTTGCTTTGACTGCAGCTGCTCTTTTCTGCTCCCCCCCCCCCCCCCCAGTTATCCCTTTGAAGCTGCTGCCTTAGGTAGCCACCTTGTCTAGCCTAATGGTTGGGATGACCCTGCTCTGAACCAGGGGCGTATCTGCGTGGGGCCACAGGGGCCTGGGCCCCCGCAGATTTGGTCCTGGATCCCCCTACCGCTGTCACCTACCCCCGCCGAGGTCCGCTTCCTCCTGCCTGCCGGTGCCTTTTACTTCAGCTGGCGGGGGACCCAAACCCCCGCCAGCCCAGCCGAGGTCTTGTCTAAGTTTTCTTCCTCCTGCTGTGCTGTAAAAGATGCATCCCTTCCAGTTTCGGACGGAGTCTGACGTCGCAGCACGTTAAACAAGGCCTCGGCTGGGCTGGCGGGGGTTGGGGTCCCCCGCCAGCTGAAGTAAAAGGCACCGGCAGGCAGGAGGAAGCGGACCTTGGCGGGGGTAGGTGACGGCGGGGGGGCTATAATGTGCCCCCTCACTCTAGCCCCTGCCCCCCCTACCGCTGAACCTCAGATACGCCCCTGCTCTGAACATTCACCATTGGCTCTTTATACATCCCTGCACCAATAAAATCCTTTAGTAGCTGAGAATATGTCCATGAGTTCTGTGGAAAAACTCTGTATAAGCTGCCTTAGTTGGTCCTGAGAGTGAACTTTTCTAGAGCCTCATGCTAAAATAAGACCATCTTTAATGTATAATGAGGACTCTCCCCCTAATTCTAGAAAGTTGCGTGCCCAAATTTGTAACTAGCATCACATTTGCACACACAAGTTATAGAATAAGGTCAGTTGTGCTCATAATTTAATAATGAGCTGATAATGAGCTGCCCTTAGCGGGGTTTTAAAAAGGTTTGGACAGCTTCCTAAAGGAAAAGTCCATAGACCATTATTAAAATGGACTTGGGGAAAATTCACTGCTTATTTCTGGGATAAGCAGCATACAATGTTTTGTACTTTTTTGGGCTCTTGCCAGGTATTTGTGACCTGGATTGGCCATTGTTGGAAACAGGATGCTGGGCTTGATGGACCTTTGGTCTGTCCCAGTATGGCAATACTTATGTACTAATTGGTGGTAATGAACAATAGGAAGCTATAATTGGCCTTAATTGATGCTAATTGGCACCAGTAAGCAGTTATGCGCATAACTGCCCTTAGTCAGTATCCTACAAGTTGCGTATTCAAATTCCAGAGGGGAGCATGAACCTGGAAGAAGCATGATCAGGTTGGGGGCATGCGAGGCAGTTATGCTTGTGGGTTATAGAAATACTAACGTAAGTGCTTGCGCATAAATGCAGATTTACGCAGTGTTCTATAAAGGCAGTTGCGCACACCGCTGCTGTTATAGAATTCGAGCTTAACATGCATCATCCCAGCACCTTACCTTAGGCAACCTTTTGAGAATTATCCCCTCTAAGTTCTGCAAAAATTCAATTGAGTATACAGAGCACTTGATGTAAAAAGAATTGAAGTGGTACAAAGAAAAGCTACGAGAATGAAGATGGTAGGAAGGGGATTCCAAGATGGCGCTTTGATCACACACACCTGAGTGGGCTCCCTGGGGACGCTGTGAACTGTTGCCTCTTGCGGGTCCCTCGTCTCGTCGCTTGCGATGGGAAAACGGAGGGGGAAGGTAAGGGAGCTCCCCTCGGCTCCTGGGCCCTCGTCGGCATTGAAGCAATCGATTTTGCAGTTCCCCAGGACGCCACCGGGATCTCTATGCACGTCGACTCCTTCTGCAACTGTCGACGCGCCGACGTCGATGGGAAGCGGACACGGGGTTTCTCTGAGCCCCGGAGACCGCAGGGATCCACCACAGCCAGGAAGTGAATTATTCGCTGCAGCCCAGCCAGTATCCGACACTGAAGGGGTAAATTCGGAGCTGACAGAGGGGAGGACAGCGGCGAATTTGAGTGGGACCTCGGACCCTGTGTTTTCGGCCGAATTGGCCTTAAAGGTACTGCCGCAAGGTATTGTTAATAAGCTCTCTCGTACTGAGACCCCACCACACTTCCTTTTACCATCAGGTGGAATAAGCAAGCCCTCTATCGTGATACTTGAGTCACTGTGGGATATGGTATATAACACCCACTCCTCTATGCAAAGTATGCTAAAAGAAAATACTAACGGTATTAAAACCCTTTCAGAAGCAGTTCTGATACAGGCACAGGTGACCGCACAGCAGTCCTCTAAGACTGAAAAAGTGGATACCAAAATTCAAGAAATGGGGTCTTTGGAATCCGCTTCGGTTAAGGATAATAACTTTTTGCATAAACGTTTGGAATATCTTGAAAACCAGTCTCGGAGACTTAACCTTCGGTTCCTTAATTTCCCCAAGTCTCCTTTAATTCCTACAATTGAGATGGTGAAAAAATACATGATTGACATTCTGGGAATGGACAAAGATTCATTGCCTCCCATAACTCGGGCCCATTACATCTGGAATATGAGGGGGACATCGGGAGACCCCCCCCCTAGACGAGAAATGGGTGAAGAAATGAACCTTACTTCCTTCCTGGAAAGTTCACTGGATGTGATTACCCATAGGACTACAATGCTAGTCACTTTTGTGCTGGAGCTGGATCGGAACGCAGTGTTAAGACTTTCCCTGAGGCATTTAGATGAACTGTTTATGGGCTCCAAGGTTAGGATTTTTCCTGATCTTTCTAGGCCGACACAAGCGAGACGTAGGGCCTTTTTGGAACTGCGTCCCAGAGTAGAAGCCTTGAAAGCAAATTTTCTTTTACGTTTTCCTTGTATATGTAGCGTATTGCTTGAGGGCAAACAAGTTCAATTTGTAGACCCTAAACAGCTTAAAGATTTCCTAGATGCTAGAGTTGAAGTGACTGTTACATGCCCTCCTACATAGCAGGCTGGAGTCTGAACTTAGAGTAACATAGTAGATGATGGCAGAAAAAGACCTGCACGGTCCATCCAGTCTGCCCAAGAAGATAAATTCATATGTGCTACTTTTTTTATTTGTACTGTCCTCTTCAGTGCACAGACCATATAAGTCTGGCCAGCCCTATCCCTGCCACCCACCACCGGCTCTGGCACAGACCGTATAAGTCTGCCCAGCACTATCCCCGCCTCCCAACCACCAACCCCACCTCCCAACCACCAGCTCTGGCACAGACCGTATAAGTCTGCCCAGCACTATCCCCGCCTCCCAACCACCAACCCCACCTCCCAACCACCAGCTCTGGCACAGACCGTATAAGTCTGCCCAGCACTATCCCCGCCTCCCAACCACCAACCCCGCCTCCCAACCATCAGCTCTGGCACAGACCGTATAAGTCTGCCCAGTACTATCCCCGCCTCCCAACCACCAACCCCGCCTCCCAACCACCAGCCCCAGCACAGACCGTATATGTCTGCCCACACTAGCCCCGCCTCCCAACCACCAGCTCTGCCACCCATTCTAGGCTAAGCTCCTGAGGATCCCTTTCTTCTGCACAGGATTCCTTTATGTTTATGTAGCAATTGTGTAATAATAATCTAATATTTTTGCTTTTTTCCTTTTCTTGGAATCGCTTTTCTTTTTACAGTGGACGGAAAATAGAGCTTACTGTTTCCTCATATTTTTATGTAAAGAGATTTTCTTGTTATCTGAATGTGAATTGCATAATCACATTGTTGTGTGAATTGTTAAATGATTAATAAAGGATTAAAAGAAAAGAAAAGCTATGAGAATGGTATGGGATTTGCGTTACAAGACGTATGAGGAGAGACTTGCTGACCTGAACATGTATACTCTGGAGGAAAGGAGAAACAGGGGTGATATGATACAGACGTTCAAATATTTGAAAGGTATTAATCCGCAAACGAACCTTTTCCGGAGATAGGAAGGTGGTAGAACGAGAGGACATGAAATGAGATTGAAGGGGGGCAGACTCAAGAAAAATGTCAGGAAGTATTTTTTCACGGAGAGAGTAGTGGATGCTTGGAATGCCCTCCCGCGGGAGGTGGTGGAAATGAAAACGGTAACGGAATTCAAACATGCATGGGATAAACATAAAGGAATCTTGTTCAGAAGGAAGGGATCCTCAGGAGCTTAGCTGAGATTGGGTGGCAGAGCCAGTGGTGGGAGGCGGGGCTGGTGGTTGGGAGGTGGGGATAGTGCTGGGCAGGCTTATACGGTCTGTGCCAGAGCCAGTGGTGGGAGGCGGGACTGGTGGTTGGGAGGCGGGGATAGTGCTGGGCAGACTTATATGGTCTGTGCCCTGAAGAGGACAGGTACAAATCAAGGTAGGGTATACACAAAAAGTAGCACATACGAGTTTATCTTGTTGGGCAGACTGGATGGACCATGCAGGTCTTTTTCTGCCATCATCTACTATGTTACTATGATTCTTCACCGTTTGCATACGTGAACCATTTTGGAGGCAGAGATATGCAATAGGTGAGGCCCTTTCTAGCCCTATGGTTTTGTGATTCTAGATGTCCTCTTCATGCCCCTCCCAGTCCTATCTTTCTATGATTCTCTACAGAGAGAAGGAAAATGAGTGGGAGAGATCCATATCTGGATAACGTCTTCCAGAGAAGCACCTTCCTTTCTTCCTTGTGGACTAGTTAGTGAAGTAATTAAAGTTAGGAATACTAGGAACTGTTGTGTAGCTGTTTGTTTATATTTATTGGAATTGACTATATCTGCTTGTCTTATATCCCTCCAGCATGCAGGGAGTGAGGGGGAGCTCTTCCCAACTTCTGAATCCATCAAGTCAGCAGGTAGCACCTGCACGGTGGCCTCTAGTGTTATTGAGGTGGAAACCCCTGGTGATGCTGAGGAGACAGACCCCACTGAGGAGCCCACCTTTTCTCTGAGTGATGAGCCACTGTCTACCAGCTTCTCCATCACTGAGGAGATCCTTGAACTGCTAAACCAAAAAGGTCTGAAGGGATCAACTGGAGATGTTGAAAGATCCCTGGGAGAGGAAGAGCAGGATATCAGTACAACCACAGAAACCAAGCAAGTAAGCAGATAATACACACTTATTGAAAGATTTTCTTCTTCTTGAAGAGCAAGGGCAATTTAAACAGAAACTGCTTGTGTTGTGGATAGATTCTACTCGTATCTGTATTTTAGTTTTCTGAGTCCATGTTTTACAACCTCCAAAAGAATCTACTGGTCAACACCTTCTGCCAAAAAAAGGCAACAGAATTAGTCAGCAATGACTTTGGCAGTGTTCTGAATTTCACATGGATCTTTGTTGAATTAAAAATAGTCCCCCATCCTCTAATTTCCCCAAATAAGACAAGAAAACTATTTGTTGTTAATTCTTCTTCCTCTGTTTGTTAACAGGATCTGCTAATATCCCAAACTTTGCATGAAGACACTTTAGAAGATCTAGAGGAACTTGGAGAACTACAAGCACTTCAGGAGGAGACAGAAGACACCTTGAGTGACACCATCCCTTCAGCAGGAAATTATTATGCTCCGAACCCTGGAGGTGAAACCTTGGAAAACACAACAGCTAATGTACCTACTGGATACCACGGTTCTGTAAGCGAATCTTCTGAAGAAGAGGAGCTAAGACAGGAGAATGGGTCTTCTCCTCTTCATGTTTTGGAAGACCTGAGAGAAGATGATGTGCCTGCTTTGTCTACAGAATCAGAGGAGCTGGCAGACCACAGCATGGAAGATAACATGCAAGAAGATCTGAAACAACAGCTTGATAATGGAACCCATGTCAATAAAAGTGGCTGCATTCATTTTGCTGAAGACCATTTGCAAGTCATTGGTGGAGTACTGAATGCTAACAGCCCATCAATCCCCTGTTCGCAAAGCCTATCCAGTTGGCCCGAAGGTGGTGAAGAACCTCTCTGCAGTTCAGTGGACAAATGTGAAAGGACAGCTAGCCTTAAGAGGGACTCCGCCTTGACCCAAGATGACAGATTATTGATTGAAAAGATAAAAAATTACTATGAGGCAACTGAGACAAACAGTTTCTATCTTAACCGGAGAGAGAGCGTCTCATACATTCCAACAGGTGTCGTTAAGGACTCTATTCTAAGGTTTAATTACATTCTCCAACAGGAGAGCAAAAAGGACCAGTGTCAGCAAGGTGAGGGCTACTGCTTGTCCCTCGTGGTAACAAGCCAACCAAGTAGAGTTTCCTTGCCTAACAATGTGGAACAGGTACTTGATAGTGGGGGTGATGGAAAATGCCAGAGAAGCCAAGAGCCCATATGTGACTCTGACTACAGTTCCTGCGCTGAAATCAGAAAGGCATGGAAGGACAAGGAGAAGAGAAACACAAGCACCCAAAAACTCTCTGGTGCCCTCAAACGAGGAAAGAAGAATAAGAAAGCATTAGATGCCCATCAAGAGAACCCATTTAACGAAACGTTGGTCATTGTTGAAGAATCTGATCTAGATACGACAGCCCCCTTACCAAAAGAGATCTCCGCAGAGGCCAAAGCAGAAGATGACTCCCCCATAAACAGGAAAGCCAGCAAGCCTGATAGTTCATTGGATCCTGGCCATAACTTATATCAAGAACCTTCCAAAGACATTCTGTCCAGGAATCCTACCTACTGTGCAAGCACTGGCTTGCCGGACCTCAGCTTCCCCATGGAAGGGAGCGGTTGCCTGATTGAGAATTCTGAGAAGATCATTAGCAAAGTGCAGCTTCTGGCCCAGATGTACAGTGAGAAGATTGGCAAGATGAAAGCACCCAGGAGGGCTGGGGATTCCCGAAGCCAGGCGATGAAAGCGAAGGGAGGAGTCAGGAGTTTGCCAAAGCTGACAGAGGAGACGCTGCCTGACAGCAACACAGCAGGTGTGTATGTTCTACTGGAAAGAGAAACTGCAGAGGAAATAAAGTTTATAAAGTTTCCTTTAAGCAGTTTTTCAGATTCTGGCTGTCTTCTAGCTTTTAACTTTTTCGTTTCCTGGGCAGTTTTTTTTCTTGTTTCTTTTGTTTGTTTTGGTTTTGCAGAAAAGCAAGTTGTGTATACACTGGGGGTTAAATCAGGATGGGATCAGCCTGTCCTGGAAAATACAGAATTGTTTGGTAACTCTAACTACTGCACAATGGAAAGAGACTGGAGAGGCTTCCCCTCCTGTGCTTCTTTTGTTACTGATTCCTATCCTGCAGAAACAATAACAGAACCCTGGCCAAGGGTCTTTCAGACAAATTTAGGTGATATTGGAAAAGGTGCAGCGAAGGGCGACTAAAATGATAGCGGGGATGGGACGACTTCCCTATGAAGAAAGATTAAGGAGGCTAGGGCTATTCAGCTTGGAGAAGAGACGGCTGAGGGGAGACATGATAGAGGTATATTAAATAATGAGTGGAGTGGAACAGGTGGATGTGAAGCGTCTGTTCCCGCTTTCCAAAAATGCTAGGACTAGGGGGCATGCGATGAACTACAGTGTAGTAAATTTAAAACAAATCGTAGAAAATGTTTCTTCACCCAACGCGTAATTAAACTCTGGAATTCATTGCCGGAGAACGTGGTGAAGGCGGTTAGCTTGGCAGAGTTTAAAAAGGGGTTAGACGGTTTCCTAAAGGACAAGTCCATAAACCGCTACTAAATGGACTTGGGAAAAATCCACAATTCCAGGAATAACATGTATAGAACGTTTGTACGTTTGGGAAGCTTGCCGGGTGCCCTTGGCCTGGATTGGCCGCTGTCGTGGACAGGATGCTGGGTTCGATGGACCCTTGGTCTTTTCCCAGTGTGGCATTACTTATGTACTAAAATCTCCACTTTTCCAACAGTAAACCTTGCATATAAATCTCTGTTTCACATCCATAATAGAGCATTGATTTAATCTTTGTGCTGGCACTCAGAGTGCGGTTTGCAAGAGGTGAAATAAAGGGTAGCCTAATGCAGTTTTTTCCCAGGCCAAAAGTGCTCCTGCATGCACAGAAATCATAGACCACAGAAGTCAGGCCAAGGAGAGATCCAAAGTTTCAGGATGAGAAACAGAGAGATGTTTATTGATGGGGCTGAGTGTATATAATGCTAATTTTGGGGATGATGTTATAAAATAGGCTAAGCCTAAGAAACTTTTTTGAGTTAAATTTTACAGTTTAAAAACCTTATAAAATTGTGAGTAAATTTTAAGTCACGAGAAAGTGCATGAACACACGAGTAAACATGTATGCTAAATTAGTGCAAATCACATTTATATGAACAATTTAGCTATTACTCCCAAATGCAAGGAGGTACATTAAGGGCCTTGAGGGTTTAACTCAGGATTTTTTGTAATGCGTGAAATATAACTCTTTGACAGGAAGTGGAATAATGTTAAATCACATTTCTGGGGTCAGTGTGAGTCTATGATGCTGTGCCAGATCTGGAGTTTCTTCTTGCAGAAATCCTGGAGTCAAGTTTCTTGGGTCTGAGGTGGAAACTATACCCATGAACACTGGTATCAGGGACCATGCTAGCACAGGAAATGTGAGTTAACTTTAGTTTAGTTCAGTTGAGAGCTTGCTGTACTGTATTTCCTAACAAATACAACCAGGAGTTAAGTTTCCCATCTTAAAATAAATGGACTAAGTACTGGGATACCAGGGAACACGTGGAGGGGCATTTTGGAAAGGGACGTCCACATTTTGATGAGGACATCCTCGCAAAACTTCCCGATCCAGGGGTGGGGAAACCCGTATTTTCGAAACAAGATGGACGTCCATCTTTCGTTTCGATAATACGGTCAGGGACGTCCAAATACTGAAATTTGGTCGTCCCTAGACTTGGTCGTTTCTGATTTTCGGCGATAATGGAAACCAAGGACGTCTATGTCAGAAACGACCAAATGCAAGCCATTTGGTCATGGGAGGAGCCAGCATTTGTAGTGCACTGGTCCCCCTGACATGCCAGGATACCAACCGGGCACCCTAGGGGGCACTGCAGTGGACTTCATTAATTGCTCCCAGGTACATAGCTCCCTTACCTTGTGTGCTGAGGCCCCCAACCCCCCCCCCCCCAAACCCACTAAACACAACTGTACACCACTACCATAGCCCTTACGGGTGAAGAGGGACACCTAGATGTGGGTACAGTGGGTTTCTGGTGGGTTTTGGAGGGCTCACTATTTCCTCCACAAACGTAACAGGTAGGGGGGGGGATGGGGATGGGTCCGCCTGCTGAAGTGCACTGCACCCACTAAAACTGCTCCAGGGACCTGCATACTGCTGTGCTGGAGTTGAGTATGACATCTGAGGCTGGCACAAAATATTTTTAAAGATATTTTCTGAGGGTGGGAGAGGGTTAGTGACCACTGGGGGAGTAAGGGGAAGTAATCCCCGATTCTCTCCAGTGGTCATCTGGTCATTTCGGGCACCTTTTTGTGCCTTTGTCATAAGAAAAACACGACCAAGTAAAGTCGTCCAAGTGGTCGTCAGGGACGTCCTTGTTTCTTTCGATTATGGGTAGAGGATGTCCAAGTGTTAGGCATGCCCATGTCCCGCCTTTGCTACCCCTCCGATATGCCCCCTTGAACTTTGGCCGTCCCTGCGACGGAAAGCAGCTGGGGACGTCCAAAATCAGCTTTCGATTATACCGATTTGGACGACTCTGGGAGAATGACGCCCATCTTCCGATTTGTGTCGAAAGATGGGCGTCCTTCTCTTTCGAAAATGAGCCCAATAGTCAAAGGGATTCTGCCATAGAACCCCTCCCCCTCCAAATTCACCTAGCTACTACTTTACCCATCCATTAACCTACCCCACCCCACTTTTAAACTTGAGGAAGGGTAGACTTGGAGTTAGGTAGGTAACCTCAGGGACTTTATTTTAACTTACTCTGCTCACTTAGCAAAGGAGTTTAAGGAATAGTTTTGTTTTTTGCTGACCTGAACATGTATACCTTGGAGGAAAGGAGAAACAGGAGTCACGTGATACGGACATTCAAATATTTGAACGGTATTAATCCGCAAATGAACCTTTTCCAGAGATGGGAAGGCGGTAGAACTAGAGGACATGAATTGAGGTTGAAGGGGGGCAGACTCAGGACTAACGTCAGGAAGTATTTTTTCATGGAGAGAGTGGTGGATATGTCGAATGCCCTCCCGTGGGAGAGTGGTGGAGATGAAAACGGTAATAGAATTCAAACATGCGTGGGATAAACACAAAGGAATCCTGTTTTGAAGGAATGGATCCGTGGAATCTTAGCTGAGATTAGGTGGCGACGCCTGTAATTGGGAAACAAAACCGGTGCTGGGCAGAGTTCTACAATCTACGCCCTGATCGTGACTGAATGGAGTGTAAATTTTAAGGGGTTTCAACGTTAGCTTCAGAACTTAGTATAAGAACAGTGCTGGGCAGACTTCTACGGTCTGTGCCTTGATTGTGACTGAATAGATATGGATGGGCTGGAGTGTAAATTTTAAGGGGCTTTGACGTTAGCTTCAGAACTTTTAGTACAAGAACAGTGCTGGGTAGACTTCTACGGTCTGTGCCCTGAGAAAGGCAAGGACAAATCAAGCTCGGGTACACATGTAAAGTATCACATACCATGTAATATAGTAGATGACGGCAGAAAAAGACCTGCACGGTCCATCCAGTCTGCCCAACAAGATAACTCATATTTGCTACTTTTTGTGTATACCCTACTTTGATTTGTACCTGTGCTCTTCAGGGCACAGACCGTATAAGTCTGCCCAGCACTATCCTCGCCTCCCAACCACCAGCCCTGCCTCCCAACCACCGGCTCTGGCACAGACCGTACAAGTCTGCCCAGCACTATCCCCGCCTCCCAACCACCAGTCACCACCGGCTCTGGCACAGACCGTACAAGTCTGCCCAGCACTATCCCGCCTCCCAATCACCAGCCCTGCCTCCTGATGTTGATTAAGCTCCTGAGGACCCATTCCTTTGGCACAGGATTATATGCTTATCCCACACATGTTTGAATTCCGTTACCATTTTCATTTCCACAACCTCCCGCGGGAGGGCATTCCAAGCATCCACTACTCTCTCCGTGAAAAAATACTTCCTGACATTTTTCTTGAGTCTGCCCCCCTTCAATCTCATTTCATGTCCTCTCGTTCTACCATCTTCCCATCTCCGGAAAAGGTTCGTTTGCGGATTAATACCTTTCAAATATTTGAACGTCTGTATCATATCACCCCTGTTTCTCCTTTCCTCCAGAGTATACATGTTTAGTTCAGCAAGTCTCTCCTCATACATCTTGTAACGCAAATCCCATACCATTCTCGTAGCTTTTCTTTGCACCGCTTCAATTCTTTTTACATCCTTAACAAGATACGGCCTCCAAAACTGAACACAATACTCCAGGTGGGGCCTCACCAACGACTTATACAGGGGCATCAACACCCCCTTTCTTCTGCTGGTCACACCTCTCTGTATACAGCCTAACAACCTTCTAGCTATGGCCACCGCCTTGTCACACTGTTTTGTCGTCTTCAAATCTTCAGATACTATCACCCCAAGATCCCTCTCTCCGCCCATACCTATCAGACTCTCCCCGCCTAACACATACGTCTCCCGTGGATTTCTATTCCCTAAGTGCATCACTTTGCATTTCTTCGCATTGAATTTTAATTGCCAAACCTTAGACCATTCTTCTAGCTTCCTCAGATCCTTTTTCATGTTTTCCACTCCCTCCCGGGTTTTATCTTGCTGGGCAGACTGGATGGACAATACAGGTTTTTATCTGCTGTCATTTACTATGTAACTATGTGAGCATATAAAGTCTATATTACAGTTCCATAGGCTTGTGTTTAAGGGGATTATTTTAAAATTATTATAGTATCAGTATATAGCACAGCTAATGCTGGCATTAGGCTGTTAGGAGGGGTGGGCTGGAGGGAACATGTTACACCCCCGTTACCTGTGGAGTTTAGGTTTTTGTATAAGATTTTATTATTGACTCACAAGGAGGTAAGTCAACTTATTACGATATTACTATCCCAGTCGGGCCTTGCAATCAGCAAATTCTGCCTTACTCGCTCTCCCTAGCATGCAAAGGGCACGCCTCACGGTTACACAAGGCAGTGCATTTTTTTGGCAGGCCCATAGGCGTAGTTTGACTGTTTCATTTGGGGGGGGGGGGGGGGGGCAAAGAATGGGCGGAGCATATTAGCATATCATTTGCATATATACATATGCAAATGAATATGCTAATATGGAGGAAGGAAATGAAATTTACAGGCAAAATATCACAGATGCACATTTCAAAAAGCTGACACATTTCAATTAATAATTTATGAATAAAATACTTTTATTTACCTTTGGTGTCTGATCATTTAGTTTTTCTATTCGCTTTGATCCCAGTGTCTTCTGTTTTATGCAGTGTCTTCTTTCCAGTAGGCTTCCCTCTGCTCCCCACCCTCCCAGTCCCATCCATCTCTTGCTCCTTCCCTCTGCTCCCCGCCCCTCCTAGTTCCATCCATCTTCTGTTCCTTCCCTCTGCTGTGCCTGACCTCTCCCAATGCCATCCATCTCCTGGTCCATCCCTCTGCTCCCCACCCCTCGCAGTCCCATCCATCTCTTGCTCCTTCCCTCTGCTCCCCACCCCTCCCAGTCCCATCCATCTTCCCTCTGCTCCCCCCCCCCCCCCGCGAGGTCCAAGATGGTGACTCCGTTTACCCCCTCTCTTCCTCCCTCCCTCCCTCCGGTGCAGGCAACAGTCTTCAGCTTTTTCAGCGTTCCTGGCAGCGGTAGCGATGTACACGCTGCCTTCGGTCTGCCCCGGAAGCCTTCTCTTCAAGTTCCTGTTCCCACCTATGCGGGAACAGGAACTTGAAGAGAAGGCTTCGGGGCAGAGCCAAAGGCAGCGTGTACAACGCTACCGCTTCCAGGAACGCTGGAAAAGACTGCTGCCTTTGCAGCGGAGGGAGGGAGGAAGAGAGAGGGGTAGATGGACAACAGCTCCTCTCCGTCCGCTTGGCTTCCCTGCCCTCTCTGTCTGCGTCCCGCCTTCCTCTGACGTCAGAGGAAGGCGGGACGCAGACAGAGAGGGCAGGGAAGCCAAGCGGATGGAAAGGAGCGCGTGCCTGCATGTGGTTTATTTTTTTTAACTAATGGCGTGGTGGCGCCTCGCGTCGTTTGGGGGGGCATTGCCCCCCCTCGCCCCCCCAGTCTACGCCTATGGGCAGGCCCCTTATTTATGGAACCATCTTCCCCAAGATTTGCAAGAGAAAATTTTTGTAAGTCAATTCAAAGTGAAACTTAAACCTATTTTTATAGGTTTTATATTTTTTCCATCAAGCATTTGGCTTGGGTGCCTATCCGAGGCTGGCACTGTCAGAACTCTGAATTTTGAGTGGGGATGGCAATTTGTGAGCAAGAAACTGTTTTGAATGGCTGTGTCTATGTGCATGGTGTGCATGTGCCTTTCCTATAAGTAATGGAGTTCTTTTCTATCTTTTGCATTCGATTGTAAACCACTCTGGTCACTTTGAAGAGCGGTATATCAAATTTTGTAAACTATTATCAAACTAATAGTCACAAGAAACCTGAGTTTAGACTTTAATTCCCTCCCACCCTTGGCCTGATCAATGATTTACAGGCCAGTGAACCAATTAGAAGGCTACCAATTTAATTAGGGTTAGCTCTTAGAAATACAGAGAATGTGGTAAAAGCAGTTAGCTTAGCAGGGTTTAAAAATGTTTGGCTACTTTCCTGAAAGGAAAGTCCATTAGCCATTATTAAGATGGACTTGGAAAAATCCGCTGCTTATAAGCAGCATAAAATCTGTTTTACTTTTTTGGGATTTTGCCAGGTACTTGTGACCTGGATTGGTCACTGCTGGAAATAGGATACTGGGCTTGATGGACCTTCGGTCTGACCCAATATAGCAATGCTTATGTTCTTACCTTCTACCCTGCTATGCATGGAATGCATGGAAAGCTTGCCTTCAGTCCCTCAAGTGATATTTTATCAGTCTGTGGGGGGGGGGGGGGGGGGGGGGGAGACCCTGGATCTCCATACTGTTCAGGACAATCCCTCCTGTTTTACCTTGAGCACGACTCAGCCTCTGGTCCCCAGAGAAGACAAACACAAGTTCCTGGAGGAAAAGTCCATAATCTGCTATTAAGACAGACATATACTACTCGTTTGGATTCTTCCTGGTACTTGTGATCTGATTGGCCACTTGGAAGAAGGCTATTAGGCTAGATGGACCATTGGTCTGATCCAATGTAGCTATCATGTTCTTGTGTTTTGGGTTTCTCGGCCATTCTTGAATCCAGTTGCTAAGGAAGGTCTCCATATCTATCCTGCAGGGCTTTCTCTGATTTAGTTCAGCCATGTAACATGTGTCCAGAAACCACAAGGATGTTTATCTGAGTTTCTAAAATCAAAAGGCAGAAGTGTTTGTATTTATAAATGTTGCATGTTCATCTCACTCCTTTCCTCTTTCAGTGATAAAACTTTATGCCTCTGGGAGAATCCTTACGTCTGGTGTACAGTTTTCAAACTGACTGACCTTTATCTGTTGTGTTGCCTGTCTTATATGCTGAAGTTGAAATGAGACTTTAGGCAGTGCTATTGTTGCAGGAATTACCACTATTGTTAGCAGAATCTGTGGTACTTCAGGAGTCAAACACCACACACCAGAATGAGAGAGAAATCTTCTTTATTTGCCAGCAAACAAAGTAGGACATCAGCTCTAGGTCTCTCCTTCTCTTCAGCTCTCTGTGTCTTGTCTCTCTCGTCTCAGCTCCTTCTCTTATATAAGCTGCTTCTGCTCTCAGTTATATAGGGTCCTACACCCTTCTAGCCCCCCTTTCTCACCAGATGGTAAAGAATAGATTGATTATCCTGTCTTGAACTAATTATCTCTACACATTTACTTAAAAATATCAGTTACATAGGTTTGAGATATTTCCTAAACTGACCTATGACCTGGGGCCTCTCAAGCTAGACAATGTGGCACCTATCTCCTGCATTTTATTATTATTAAATTCTCAGATTCCCAATCATACCTTAAACTGGGTTCATTGAGGGGCTAAGGGGCCAGTCTTGCTTAATGGCACACAGACATGGTTTGTTATTACTTTCAGAAGACCAGTCCTACACTTAGCTAATCAATCAAGGAGAAAACTTGACTTTTCCTGACCTCTTTCACCTAGCTAGGACTGTGGATAATTCAAACCAGATGATGACCTCTTAAACTGCAGACAAATCTCACTTGAAAGTCAGACACTGAATTGAAAAGATATTTTACAGGGAGAAATAGAACTTATTAATTAAACAGAATAAAACATATTTTAAAATAAGCAAAAATCAGAATTCCTTATAAGACAAAATCTAACTCATCTAGAATTATTTAAATCTACTCTATCTCCTTCTAAACAGCGTTCAGTCTAATCTTTTAAACTGCCTGCGAAACTGTCCAGTATGCCTTGCTCAGAATGGCATCCAGATGTGGTAAATAATACCTATGAACAATCCATCACTCAAAAAGGGACAAAGAAAGTTTCATTTCTCTCTGACCTTTCTAACCTCTAGTCTAGCAAAAGCTAGACTTCTGAGTAATTAAACCCAGATGGCATTCTTCCACTTTACAGGACTGAACCAAAGTTAAAATTAATATGATTTCTCTGCCCAAACTGCCTCACTATAACATGCTCTGTCTTTTTTTTTCACTCTCTCTTCAGGTGAGCCACAAGTTTATGGTCATGTTTTAATTCACGAAGCACTCCTGCACTTAAACTGCTACCAAGAGAGTAGTATCATTATTTCTGCTGCCAAAGAGAACGTCTCAGGGTTGGAGAGAAGCAGACCGACATCACCCCCAGATACACTGCTGCTGGAGACCAGCATCTCACCTGCTAACTCACGTGGTTTTTCAGAAGGAGAGGTGAGATCAGATCAGCCAGATTTGGTGAGCTACGAATCGTCAGAGCCCGCTGTTGCGTCTTCAGAGGAGAAATCTGTTTCACCAACAGTTTCAACACCTGAGCTTGTGGTTGACAAATATCCCGCACCCACTCTCGGTGAGGAAATTGAGTCTGCTTTACCACTAGTTTCCAACATAATTCCATTGAAAAACCCCATGGTGCAGTCCCTGCAGATAGTGTGTGCTCCAGATGGAGGTGATGCTTCTGAGGTGGAAGTCAGGAGCACTGAAAAATCTCCAGATCCCACTGACTGTACCATGCCACGAATAGGTTGTCCTGATCCTGTAAACAATAAAGGAAGTCATCATTCCCAAGAGCCCCGTCCTGTGGATTATCCATTGCCAACAAGTTGTGAACCCAAGGAGGTGAATCCTAAGCCTTTGGCTGAGGGTCCCTCAGAAAACTCAGATGTCTCCAGGCCTTGCAAACAGTCGGTAGATTTCTGCTCTGTTGGGACATCAGAAGAGAGCAAATTTGAATCAGCTTTGTTAACTTTGACTCCACTGGCCCAATCAACTTCTCCAGCTTTTGTCAGTCCACCAGAGGAATCTCCCGCAAGTATGTTCAGCACCTCACTAGTGTGTGCAAATACATCAGGTAGGATTTCTGCACTTACAGACCTTCTTGAAATGGAACCCACATTGATAACCAGAGACATTGACAGTGGTGGCACAGCTCAAGTGCCTGAGATCAATACGTCTGTTACTTTCCTGATTCCAGCTTCCGCCTTGAGCTCTGATGCCAAAGAGAACCCAGTGGCTTTGGGTGCCAAGCTACCCTCAAAGCAAAAGATGTCCATGTCAAAGACACCTTCTACAGAGTATACAGAACCAACTAGCAGTTTCAATGCAAATGATGCTAGTATGATAGCTCTTACGGAATTATCACCAGGTGAAGACCCAAATGTGAAATACCCATCCCATTCCTGTAGTAATATGAGACCTTTTTCACCAGAAACGCCTTCAGATACATACAGCAATCCTCTGAGCTCCAGTAGCCCAAGGTTCCAGCAGCTCATTTCCTGCTCAGCAGAATCTGGGAGCCCATATGCCCAACAGCACAAAGAGGTGAGGGAACCATCAATGGCTAGATCAGAAGATACTTCAAAGCTACAGCTGGAGCCAAAGCTGGCTGCTGCTTCAAGGGGAAAACCCCGCTGTCCAGAACTCCAAAGAGCTGATCTACCATCTCACTCTTCATCTTTCTGGAGGACAGGAAGATCTTTCCAGCGATCTTGCAGTTCTCCAGTTAACCCAGTAGTTGCAGTATGTTCCAAGCAAGATCCTCCGCCTCCTTTTTCCAGCCCAGGTGCAAAACATTTGCCCCTTTCTCCCATTCAGAGGAAACTGTCCAGTGCAGCTGCCATATCAAAATACTTAGCAGCTTCCTGCGCTAGCCAAGGAGCAACGAAGCCAACGGTACTGCCCAAATCTAAAAGCTTAGATATAGACATCCAACCTCAACTAGCCCAGAGCCCAGTAGAACAACCACTACCAACTCCTTCAGCCTCCCTGGGAAACCACCTACCTGCCTTGGGTTATAAAAACGAGGCAAACCCTGCTAGACTGCCTGCAAATGCATCAGTCCAGTTACCAAAGAAGACACCAATGTCTCCTATTGCCACTGGAGATGAGGAGAAAAAGACAGAAGCTGTCTCAGTTCTGCACAGCAGTGCTAAAACATTTATTTCTGGATACAAGCCTAGCTTTTCTCTGCCGCTCTCCTTTTCTTCTTGCAACAGTCCAGGAATACTGTCACCAGTGGAGGCAGCACATTCTGGTCAGGAAGTTCGCATTGCACTCAGCTCAGATGAAGGATGCACAGAGGAGTCCACTCATTTTTCTTCTGGCTCTTCCGTTGTAATAGCACTTCCACGCTTACCTGTTGACCAACCTTCAAGTATCCATGCTAAGTCACAGTCCACACAACCCGTATTGAGTGCCACAGCATCTGCACCTAATTCCAGGGTCCAGTCTCCTACTCCACAGTGTACCAGAATCAGTTCCCCTCCTCCAGTCTTTAGGGGGATACCTGGAAAGTCAACTCACCCTTCCTTGATGAACTCTAGGGCATGTTCCCTCACTCCTCTTTGCATAAATTCCCAGGAATGTTCATCTTCCTTTTCTTCTAATTCAGCTCCCACATTCAAAAGCCTTGAGGTCGCATCTCCTTTCTCAACCTCAGGCCCACATGTAGGGATAGCTAGCTTACCTCAAAAAGGCAGGGGGATTCAGGGAAGCAGCCTTTCTTCTGCTAGCCTTACACAAAGATCTGGTAACCCAATGCATTCTGCCTGCCTTTCCCTGGGTGCTAGGGATGAAGACCCTGACTTCTGGGGTACTGGGGGATCTGCAGTCCAGAGCCCCGGTGTACAGTCACCTGTGAGAGCTGAAGGCAGTGTGCTCGGTTCTTATGAGCTGACCAACATAAGCTGGCCCCATGTGCGTGATCTTCGATCAAAGTATGTGGTGTTAGGAAATGATGAGGGGCTGAATCTTCAAAGAAAAGCAGAGCAAAAGCAAATAACTTCTCCAGATCTCTCCAGATCACTGCATGATGGGTCTTGGAGATTGGGACAGATGGGGAAATCTTCTGCCACTGGCCACGCCCTAGCATCAGATAGTGTAAGGGATATGGTGGAGTGCCAGACAGCTGTCGCAGAAGATAAAGTAGACACCTCTGAAAATCTGGATAAAAGTCCTTTCAAAGGAAGCTATTCCACTACTGTGAATATCCAGATAGGAGGCAGTGGACGAATTGCCTCCTTCAACAATGCCCAGGTCAGCCTCACCCACCCCTTCCTCACTACCCCCGAGTCCCAGAGCATGAGGAAAATCTGTATCAATGGAAGCACCTTAGAGTCATCACCAAAGACATGAGTGGACCCTTCCACTCAATGGAAAACAGCACCATTTTTGGGTTGCTTCTGTCTTTGCACAGCCCAGAATTCTTCTTAAGAAAACTCCAAGGGAAATCATCTAGGAGGGGTCTTATGAAGCTGGGATCTAAAAGGAGGTGATAGAAGATTGTTCAAGATCCTTTCTGAAGGACATATGCAAATATTCATTGCTTAATATGTATAAAGTGAAAACATAGGGGACCAAGGCAGCTGCTCAGAAGATGTTACAGAAAAGGTGGCACACTTTGTCATGAGCATCAGTTTGTGAATTTGCAATCGTGATTTCAACATACGCAAACAGCATTTGCAATTATCATCAAGAACATGTTATAGCACCACTGCAAAATGGTTAAATGACTTGCCCAGAAATATTGCTAGTGAGTTCAACTGTCTGGGTGCAAGGTCTGATCTGAGGATTTCCTTCCAATTTGTATCCACAAGAGAAACCCTTGCTAGGCGTCAACCTCAACCCCTGTTACGTAATTCTGGGAATGATCTTCAAACGCTCTGCGGTGGGACAAAGCCCAGTGATACTTTTTACTCACAGACTGATTTTGCCCCCGTTTTCACTTGCTGCGGGTACAAAGCGCTTGTGGACTTTTGCACTTTTGATCAGGTACGTTTGCCAGGGAATAGTACGCAAAGTTGAAAATGTTTCTACCCCTGACCTAAATACCTCCAGAAACACCTTCTCCTTTAAGACGTATTGAAGGAGGGCAGATCGCAGACAACCAGTTATGCATGTAAATCCTATTTACCTGTGTAGTGGCTTAGAAAATTCTTCCCCAATCAGAAGCCTGGTGCTAGAAAATATGGAGAACCTAAAATTAAGGACCAAAGACATTACCATAAACTTTAGAGGTCACAGGAGAAGAGAATAACCCTGCTCTGCCTACTTGTTTCGCTTGTGTAGAAACTTTACCTTCTCTTCCACTGAAATAACCCTCTAACCTACAGCTCTAAATCTACCTGCTAAAGCTAATCTCATGTGAGGATGCTGGATCTTCTCTACACCATGGTTTGAGTAGGTTTGCTTTTGTCCTTCGTGGGATGGGATTTTGGTCTGGGCTGCAGATGAGGAGGATATGTCCAAGCTGGAGAAATGAAGATTTCCTTCACTTTCAGCCAGGGATTATTTGTTTCTGTTGTTGTTACTGCCGATGATGGAAAGACAAGGTTATTAGGGAAGGAACCTCAAGAGATCACCTTCTGGTCCTATCCACCTGCCAATTGTACAGGTTTGACAGGGAATGTAAAGCTGCAAGAGACAGCATATGGATTGACATGTGCAGTGAAAGTGACCCAGTGCCGGTGAATGTGAGAGAATGTCTGTGATAGCTGAGGAATAGGAAGGTGAGAGTGTGCCTGAGAGCCAGCAGTGCTGGTGATAGCAGTGAAAGGTGCTAGGAGTGTAGGAGAAGGTATGAAACGTGTGCGATAGTGAGAGGGACAGGTGTATGTCTCCTTGGAACAGGGAAGAAGGAGTGAGGCAGCACAGAGGATCTTAACTGAAGTCCTTGATCGCCTGGGACCCGGTATTGCAGCAGGTAGGAAAGCGGGCAGATGGGATGTGTCCGAAGTCCTTTATCTGCCACTGCAGTCTGTGTTTCCACGATCACAACATGACTTCTGTTTCGATATGGGGAGGTCAGTTTTCAAAAGGATCTGTCAAGAAAATTAAGAGCTACCACTTAGATCTCCATGCAGAAACTCTGCCCCATCCCCTCCCACCCTCAGCAGTCTGTCACCCCATGAAGCAGCTTAATATAAACATCTATTTCCTAGGCAGCTATATTTAGCCTCTCTAAGGGGGTCTTTTACTAAGGCACACTAGCGTTTTTAGCGCACGCTAAACACTAGAGATGCCCATATCTGTGCACATATATGTGATTTTGAAAATGTGTGCACAGAATTTATATGCATAGATTTGCACCATTCTTCAAGATAATGTAACGTGGAGGGGCATAATCGAACGGCGCCAGCCAAATCGATGGCCGGCCATCTTCGGGGCCGGCGCCGTAAGCGGGCGGAGCCAAGCGTATTTTCGAAATACGCTTAGGGCCAGCCAAATCGCTCGCTGGGTTTAGAGAAGGATCGCCGGGTTTATATGAGATGGCCGGCTTCGTTTTTCAGCCATAATGGAAACCGGGCCCAGCCATCTCAAACCCGGTGAAATGCAAGGCATTTGGCCGTGGGAGGAGCCAGCATTTGTAGTGCACTGGCCCCCCTCACATGCCAGGACACCAACCGGGCACCCTAGGGGGCGCTTTAAAAATTTTAAAAAAAAAAATAGCTTCCAGGTGCATAGCACCCTTACCTTGTGTGCTGAGCCCCCCCAAATCCCCCCCAAAACCCACTCGCCACAACTCTACACCTTTACCATAGCCCTAAGGGGTGAAGGGGGGCACCTAAATGTGGGTACAGTGGGTTTTGGGTGGGTTTTGGAGGGCTCCCATTTCCCACCACAAGTGTAACAGGTGAGGGGGATGGGCCTGGGTCCACCTGTCTGAAGTGCACTGCACCCACTAAAAACTGCTCCAGGGACTTGCATACCGCTATCAGGGAGCTGGGTATGACATTTGAGGCTAGTATAGAGGCTGGCAAAAAAGGTTTTTTTTTTTTGGTCTTTTTTGGGGTGGAAGGGTGCATCAAGTTATCTGGCACCATTATGAATTTAACACCTTCCAGAACAGAAGGGGCGTATCCTCTCTCCTGCTAACAATTTTCCAGGAAAGTCTGGAAAAGTTAAGAGATAGGTCTTAGGGTGTGTGTGTGTGGGGGGGGGGGGGGGGGGGGGGGAGGTCTCAAAGGTTTTAGTGTAATCTTGGGGAGGGGGGCTCTAGTCTATTGGAAGAATTTATTTATTTAATATTTTAAGGGCCCTGTTTACAAAGGTGTGTTAGCATTTTTAGCGTACACTAAAAATTAGCATGCACAAACCTTGCAGACTCCCATACCAATATTATGGGCATCTACATGGTTAGTGCATGCTAATTTTTAGGGTGCACTAAAAACGCTAGCATGCCTTTGTAAACAGGGCCCTAAGGTACCTATCCAGACTTAGGTTCTGAATGGCATATAGCAGAGATCAGGGTTATGTTATGTTGGGCAGACTGGATGGACCGTGCAGGTCTTTTTCTGCCGTCATCTACTATGTTACTATGTTATGTTGCATTTCCATACCACCTCTCTTGGATACATGTCATCCCAAAGAGGTTTGCAAAAATATATATAAATAGCTATGCAGGGCAAATTTCAACCCTTCATACTAATTTTCCAAGGGAAACTCCCCATGGATTTTCCAGAAGGGACATAGATACAATTTGAAATAATACACAGTAATATACACTTAGAAATAAATATCCAACATGCAACAGTATAGAGCAATTAAACAGAATAAAAGATCAGTGCTTACAGCAACCACCTGGTCTGAGACCTCTATAGAAAGCAGCACAAAGTAGCAAAATGCTAATTTAACCAACATCTCATTTGGTCCTAATAAATCTAATAGGAATACAGGCCATATATCTTTACGTGGATTTGTGTCACAGCTATGCATTAAAATCTAAATACTGAAAATGCCAACTTAATTATGATACAGGCAGTCTATCCATATAATTGCTGGCTAATTTAAAGACTGGATGTTCAGTGCTGAGCTCTATCCAGGCATCAGAACTGAATATGTGGGTCTTTTGCAGGGGCCTGCATGGAGCTGATTTCGGGGGTGGGGGTTTGTTGATGGGATTTTGTCAATGAAATGATCAAAGGTGGTAGGGGAGAGGTGAGTGCTGGTTCTGGCCCAGGGAAGGAAGGGGAAGGTTTCAGGGGGAGATACTAGGGTAGGGGGAGAGGCATTGGTGGATGCTGGGTGGTGGAGTTTGTAATCTTTAGGGATGAGGGGGAGATTGGGGGATGTTGGAGAATTGTTTATAGGATCAGAGGTGCAACCTGGGGTAAAGTTAACTTTAGGATCATTTTCAGCCGTTGTGTAGCCGGCTAGGCTGTGACTGAAATTGACTTGCTGGAAACCTTAGGTCCTCGGCAGCTCCTGGAAAATTGTCCCCTTCAAAGATAAACATGGTGCCCAGAGCATTGTACCCCATAAAAGACCAGGGTGGGTCATGCTCCTTGTGCCCTCTCCCAATTTAGCATTAAGCTACTGAAACAGAGGCCATGGCACAGGTAAATGGGAGGTAAAACAAAGTGGATCAACGTCCTCGCTGCCTAGTACCCACCCAGGTTAACCTCACACCCCACCAAAAATCCATCCTGGTTATATCAATGTGATGGACTGAAAGAACTACGAGCAATGTTCCTAAGTATCTGGTTGCTTTCTGGACTCCCAGATGTCACAAGCAAGGTAGCTAGGTGGCAAGCGAACTGGAAGACAATTCTACCCTGATCTGATCTAGTTGCTCCCAGAAGTTCTGCACTTATGAAGCCCAAAAAACTCACGAAGTGAAGGTACAGGAACCCACAGAAACTTCCAGCATAGAATTTGACCTGTTAAAGACCAAGGGCAGGAACTGCATCGCAGATACTAAGAAAGAGAACATCTTTCAGGAAATATATTGAAGTAACAAGGCACAGAGCCTTTCTGCATCCAAACCTGTGTCAAGATGGTTACTTGTTCCAAAATTTGCACTTCCAGGGCACACTTTTCCAAAGGCTCGCTCTGATGGGAAGGAGGGAGCAGCATTTGTTAATTCTGTTATTTATACTGTACAATGTTTGTTAAATTAAAAGCCAGAGAGGTTTCCTCTCTTTCTTCTTCTGTAAATACATTCTCTATATATATTTAGCTGTTTTTTTATTTGGCCATGCCTAGCTTTCCATTTTTTTTATGTGTATAGAATTTGTATGAACTTTCTTTATTCTTATATTCTGTTTTGTTTTTTGTATCAAGATCGATTTTTTTAAAAATGCATTTCGTAAATAAATGCTATGAAGTTTTCTTCTGTATTTTATCTTTTCCCATTCTATCCACTGTATAAACCTCCTGGGAGATGCATCCTGATGGTTGCCCAGTGGTCTTGTCACATTTTCCCATGGTCTACATTTTTTTTTTGTTACATTTGTACCCCGCTCTTTCCCACTCATGGCAGGCTCAATGCGGCTTACATGGGGCAATGGAGGGTTAAGTGACTTGCCCAGAGTCACAAGGAGCTGCCTGTGCCTGAAGTGGGAATTGAACTCAGGACCAAAGTCCACCACCCTAACCACTAGGCCTGTTGCTACTATTTCAGATTCTACATGGAATGTTGCTATTCCAACATTCCATGTAGAAGTCGGCCCTTGCAGATCACCAATGTGGCCGCGCAGGCTTCTACATGGAATGTTGCTAGTGGAATAGCAACATTCCATGTAGAATCTCCAATAGTAGCAACATTCCATGTAGAATCTCCAATAGTATCTATTTTATTTTTGTTACATTTGTACCCTGCGCTTTCCCACTCATGGCAGGCTCAATGCAGCTTACATGGGGCAATGGAGGGTTAAGTGACTTGCCCAGAGTCACAAGGAGCTGCCTGTGCCTGAAGTGGGAATCAAACTCAGTTCCTCAGTTCCCCAGGACCAAAGTCCACCACCCTAACCACTAGGCCACTCCTCCATAAGTCCCACAATGGCATAATTTTCTGCTGCATCAATATACTACTACTACGAATCATTTCTATAGCGCTACCAGTCGTACGCAGCGCTTCACAATTGAACATGAAGAAAAGACAGTCCCTTCTCAAAAGAGCTTACAATCTAAATATAGCTTTCCTCTTCAGCCTCCATTTAATGCTCTCTAGATCAGGGGCACTCAACCCAGGCCTTGGGATACATCTAGTCAGTCAGTCAGGTTTTCAGGATACCCACAATGAATATGCATGAAATAGATTTGCATACAATGGAGGTAGTGCGTATACATTTATCTCATTGTGGGTATTCTGAAAACCTGGCTGGCTGGATGTGCCCCAAGGACTGGGTTGAGAAGCACTGCCCTAATAAATAAGCATGAGAGAGATTTGCATCCAATGGAGGGGAGCAGGCATGCAAATCTCTCGTGCATATTCATTATACTCCCCTCTGAGTTTCCTTATTTCACTCTGATTACAAATTGTATATCCACTTCCTCAATGTAACCACTCTCATTTTTAACTACAATATAATTTAGTCCAATATTTTCAATTAAATGACACAAACATCTTGTACAAGAACTGAAGAAAAAACTGTCTAGCTTAATTAAAGAACGGAAATGTGGACTTTGTATGTTGTCACTATATACTAAGCAGATAGCAACACGCTGCTATAACTCAATTATAGCAAGAATTAAAGAAAAAACTTTTGACCTGCTTAACTCAAGAAAGGAGGATCTTGCATTGCGCCAAAGTATATTAAGGTTTAAGGTTCACAAGCAGACAGCAAAACAGAGCTATAAACTAACCGCTTGTTAGATAAGTAGATAGGAGTGTATGAAGGTGTGAATGAGAGTAAGGATTAAGGACAGGTTTTATACAGATGTTTGTGTAATTTAATTGAAAATATTGGACTTAAATTATATTGTAGTTAAAAACGAGAGTGGTTACATTGAGGAAGTAGGTATGCGTATTCATTAAGGATATCCTGAAAACCTGGCACATTGGAGGATCGCAAGGATTGGGAATCAAGATTCCAGGCCAGGTTCTCAACCCAGTCCTTGGGACACACCTAGCCACTCAGGTTTTCAGGATATCTACAATGAATATGCATGAGATAAATTTGCATACAATATATTTATATTTATTGCATTTGTATCCCACCTTATCCCAGCTATTTGCAGGCTCAAAGTGGCTTACATAGTATTGTTAACATAGTTATTCCATTATATCAAGTATGGTTAGTATTGTGTATAGATTAATTAAGAAAAGAAAGAAGAAAGAAGGAATTTATTAGGGTATTTATAGAAGGTGGGCATGCAAATGTATCTTGTGCATATCCATTGTGGGCATCCTAAAAACCCGGCTGGCTGGGTGTGTCCTAAGGACTGGGTTAAGAATCCCTGCCTAGGACTTTTCTGGGATCCTAAATACTTGACGTAACCCAAAAGGATTGAAGCATCTTTTCCCAGATCTCCGGCACTTCCTAAAATCAGGGCTTTCTTTCCAGCTTCTTCCTGCTTGCCTCTCTCAACACGCCTGTACTGGGAGCTCTTCTGGACAGTGACTTAAAATGGCTAATAGCTGCAGGTCTTGGAATGGGTAGGGATGTCTTGGGTATGTTAGTGAAGCGTCCTTGTTCTGTCTGGAGCTTCAGACGTGGTCAATTTTGCATGCATTGTTACTAGTACAAAGTTCTCCCCAGGAATTGTTGCCATTTCTCAGAATGGCCACAGAATGACTCAAAACTCAAGACCCAAAGGCTGGTGCCTCGCTGTGCAGGTTTAGTGGCAACCCCATGGGCATTTCTCTTGATTAATACTGTCACTCATTAACATGCCGGTCAGTGTGTAAAAAGCAATTAGATATCCATTCATTCCTTTCATGCCAAATGATAAAGACGTACCAGGCATAAAGAACATTGGGGACCCCATCATTCCCCTATACAAAAAAGAGATATTGCTGTTTTATTGGGGAAAGGGAAAGGCATGTGTATAACTGACCGAGAGAATGGTGCTCTCTGTGTTCATAACCATACAGGTGTTTAGCGCTGCGTGCGTCTGGTAGCGCTATACAAATGCTAATATTAATAATAATACAGCAGAGGCCAGGAGACTGAGGATTGCAACTGTGGACCCTCTGCCTTAAGGGGGCTATGTTCCCATTGCGGGGACAGTACAGTGACATATGCCTCATCCACCCTCTCCCTTCCCACCAGAGCTAAAAGTTACTAAGGGGATCTTTTACTAAAGCTTAGCTTGAGTTATCTCCAGCAGGGCCCATTTTATTTCTATGGGCCCTGCTGCAAATAACTCCAGCTAAGCTTTAGTAAAAGACCCCCCCTCAGTGTTTCCAAGAGAAAGGATAGTCAATTTGGACGAAAGTGAGAACATGGTCATGGCTCAGCTTTTTATGGGAAAACAGCAAATATGTCTGAACAACTGATCAATTATGAAACGGTGCTCCAGGAGATAAAAATAGAAATGGAATTCAACAAAGCCTGAGATAAAAACGTAAGTTCCCTAGGGAAAAAACCCCAGAGGTCAACAGGGGTCTATATTAATACAGCAGGATTAAAACCGGGCAGACAAATGACACCTACTGGCATGGTACAGGTCTAACTTATTTGCAGTGTCACAGCGCCCCCTTTCTGTGTACAGTAACACTGCTGAACGTGGGATTCCTTGGGAAGTACAGTATCTGTACAGAGCTAAGCAGCTAAGAAAATCTTTCTACTCACACTAACAAACAGAATTCTTTCTTTTCTTTTTTTTCTGATTTTTAAGATGTTTATTCATAACTCTCCACCCAGAACACTGTGGTGGTGGCAGATGGATTCCTTTCAGAACAGTTCAGGGACTCCCCACTATCCCAACATCTGCAGAAAATCTGCCAGTTTCTAGGGATGGCATCTGTTTCTGCCCACAAGGATGAAGAAGGGGGCAGGTAAACCTCTGAACACACCAGGCTTAAGCTAACACCTGACATATCTCTGAGTCGCTCTCTCACCCGGTAATGGAAATTATCTATTTTTTTTTTATTCACCAGTGATGCAGTTTGATGCCAGATTAAGATGTATGATTGTAGGGGGGATTGGTAGGCCAAAATACTGGCGGTGCAACAACCCCTGTCCATCTGATTCTCCCCAGAACTTCTCCATCCATCCCTCTCCATTGCCCCTTCCAACCCACCTCCAGTTCCTCTACTAAGCCCCCATCCTCTTCTCTTTTGCTCCTCCACAATTATTCAGGGACCATCTCTACAAATCCTCTCGCAGTAGCAGCAAAGGTCCCTGAGACCAATGCAACAGTGCAAGCACTATGCAGCTCACTCTTATTAGAACTGCATGGATCCAAGACAGCTGAAGTGGCTGGAGAGAGCACCGGGCTGGGGAGGGAGAGAAGAATTGAACAAAAGGAGTGAAAGACAAAAGAATACTGGACAAACATTCAGACAGACCCAGAGGAGAGTGAAAGACAATGCTGGGGAATAGAGGGACTGCACTTCAGATGGAATGGTTGGAACACAGGTTGTATACAGATGGGGAAAGAGAATGCTGATAACCTCAGGAACATATCACAAAAAGCACCCGAAACAGGAGTAAGAGTTGAGAGGAGCCTTTTCCTCCAGACTGCACCTTCTCTGCTCAGGATATGTTCTGGAGCAACCAAGGTAGCCCCTCATAAAATTCCCTAGTTAGGGACATCCCTGGAGGTCAACAAACCAAGGTAGCCCACCTGCCCTTCCTCTCTCCTCCCTCCCCGCATTATAGAATTAGATGCTCCCTGAGCATTGCTAGGCAGCACCACTGCAAAAGCAAGAGGCCTTGTGCTAAGGAGAACAGATCTGACCACAACGTTTTGACTAATAGATGAGAAAGAAGTTTCACCATCTCTCCTGAACAGTGCTGCTTTTCAGCATGTAGTACGTCTGTGTTATGTTCCTCACCTGCGGTGCGATCCGCAGGGTCGGTTCACCTCCGGACGCTATCTCGGTAGCGATGGCCGGCCATGTTGGCGGTCAGTGTCGGCCATGCTCGCTTCAGTCGCGTGGCCGGCCATATCTATTCGGCCCTGAAGGCCAGCCTGCGGTGTGCTCCACACGGGCGATTCGCCTCCGGTTGCTATCTCTGTAGTGATGGCCGGCCATGTTGGCAGTCAGCGTCGGTCATGCTCGTTTCAGTCGCGTGGCCGGCCATACCTATTTGGCCTGAAGGCTGGCCACGCGGACTGTCAACGTCTGTGAGGCGGGGCTTCTTTCCGGTGTGGTCTTTCGTCTTGCCAATGGTGTGGGATTGGACGCCTCTCACTCTGCTCCACCCCTCTCCAGCAGCCAACCATCCCAGGATCGCTCTCCCCAGCTGACTGAGGTTACGGTCGATGAGGGGACTATTTAAGAACCGCAGTCCCCTTCATACCTTGCTTCTGCTTCTATCTTGTTAGAGGTCTGGTGCTCTGGATTGTGCTTTACTCCGTCTGTTTCTTCGCTTGCCTTGACTGTGGATTGGACCTGACTCTTCTTTTGCTTTGCTGCCTGCCCTGACCGTGGATTGGACCTGACTCTTCTTGCTTTGCTGCCTGCCCTGACTGTGGATTGGATCTGACTCTTCTCTGCTTTGCTGCCTGCCATGGCCGGCGGCCGTTTGACCCTGTTTGTGACCGGAAGTCCTAGTTGCCACCTGCACCTGGGGCTCAACTCCTGGGGAACGGTGGTCACTCCCAGGTGAAGAACTGTCCATCAGTAAGGCTCAGATCATGGAGAGTGCAATCAACTCAGTTTACTGACACGATGAAATACTTTTCTCATACAATGTTACTCAAGTTTCCACAAACGTAGCTTGGAATACTTTGCATAAATACAACAGTTTAGGCATATGACCCTGGAACAGAAGTGGGTAAACTTTGTTGCCTACAGACCACGTCAGTGTGGTCTGGAGGAGTGGAGTCCTTTTTAGAGATCCAGCAATAGGCTTCTGTCTTGCATCTGGCTGTTATTTCTGGGTGACATGTTCTCACTCCCATGGACTATGACTCTTGTTTCTATCATGAGCCAGATGTGCAAGCCTCCTGCCAGCTGGATGGGCTCATCTGTGTCCAATAATATTTGCCTAGTATCATATATATTACTGGCCCATGATGGAAATGAGAACATGTCACTTCAACCCAGAAATAACAATTTATTTATTAGGATTCATATACTGCTTTTTTGAAGGGCCCCTGGTGGTCTAGTGGCCTCTGCAAGAGGGGGCAGGAAAGAACAACTCTCTTTCCTGCCCGCTACTGCTATTCTGCCTGGCACCACCATGTTTTAAAAATGGCTGCTGAGACTCCCTGTGGCAGTCTCGCGAGACTGTCGAGACCTGTGAGACTACTGTAGGAAGTCTCAGCCACCATTTTAAAAAAACAGCAGCGTTGGGCAGAATAGCTGTAGTGGGCAAGAAAGAGTGGGGGTCTTTCCTGCCTCCGAAGAAGCCACTAGACCATCAGGGGCCCTTCAAGGTAGGACCGAGAAGGACCCACTGAGGCTCAGGGGATTGTGGTGTGTGGGAGGGGGGGGGCGGCAGCATGGTTGTGTGGGGGGCCTAAATCACTCTCAGTCCACCCCTGTTCAGAACTGATTATTCAATTAATTTGCATGCACATCTCGGGCATGCACACAAATTTGGGCTCGCATATCTGGGTGCCATATATAGAGTCTGGGGGATATAGATCTGTATATCCTCAAAGAAACACAAGGTTGCTAATAGGGATGGGCAGCCAGAGCATTGGGGGTTCATTCCAGAACAAATGTCATTATGAGTGTGCATTCTTCTTAAGGGATCCACACTATGTGCTAGGAGGGTGCACTCTTCTTAACAAGTATGCACTATCCCCCTAACTTGCATGCTCATTTTCACGCTTAGCATGGAAAGTTGTGTGTACAAGTTATAGAATAGTGGCAATTGCCAATATAGAATTTGCACTTCCTGTGCATCATCCCGGCACCTAACTTTAGAGAATTACCTTCTATGTGCAAAGAATGTGCACTCTTTCCTGATAGTAAACGATGCACGATGGTTCACACATGTAAGCAGGGGTGGACTGACCATTTGGACAACCGGGCAGTGGCCGAGGGCCCAGAGGCTTTGCCCGGATGCCCAAATGCCATTGTTTTTTTTTTTTAAATGGTGGTCAAGACTCCCCGCGGAAGTGTCACGAGACTGTTGATACCTGCGAGATTACCACGTGCATGATGTCAGGATAACAAAAACAAAATACAGATCAGTGAACGTGCTGAACTCAGAGACCAGCGCTGAAGGAGACTTCAGCTGGCAGGGGTTGGGGACCCCCGCCAGCAAAGGTACCTGGTGGGGGTGGTGGTGGGGGAGGGTTGGCGGTGGGAGGGGGGTAGAAAGGGACGGGGGAGGGGCAGCGGCGACAGGGGGGTCAAAAGTGGTGGGGGGTCAGCGGGTGAGGGGCTAAAATGTGCCCCCTCACCTCGGGCTCTGCACCCCTTCCCGCCGAAGTCTGGTTACGCCCCTGGTTATCGGCCAATTATCATTACTGTTTGGCTGGTTCCTCAATTAAGGTGCCTGCGTTAATTGGGCACACGTCCAATTTAGTGCATGCTAGTCACCGCGACTTATATAGAATCTAGGGGAAAACGCAGTCTTTTAATATGAGTGCACACTATTGTCAGCGAACAGCATTTCCGTGCAAACAGCCCAACCCTGGTTACTAACAGGACTGTATTATTTAAAAAAAAAAAAAAAAACCTCCCACCATCTATTCAAAGGATAATTGAGTAAATGTTTTTTTGTTTGGTGTTTATTTTTAGCAGTGAGGAAAGAAATGGTCCTTAGGACCTAGGGGTTGGAGAAAGGGTCTTCCACCTGCTTGTGAAAGGCAGAAACAAACAATACAAAGGAGGAAAAGAGACAGCACAGGCTAGAGACAGAGACATATGCAGAGAGACATATATAGAGAGAGACAGAGACATATGCATATATATATATAGAGAGAGAGAGAGACAAACAGAGAGAGAGACATATGCAGAGAGACATTATATACAGTGGGGGAAATAAGTATTTGATCCCTTGCTGATTTTGTAAGTTTGCCCACTGACAAAGACATGAGCAGCCCATAATTGAAGGGTAGGTTATTGGTAACAGTGAGAGATAGCACATCACAAATTAAATCCGGAAAATCACATTGTGGAAAGTATATGAATTTATTTGCATTCTGCAGAGGGAAATAAGTATTTGATCCCCCACCAACCAGTAAGAGATCTGGCCCCTACAGACCAGGTAGATGCTCCAAATCAACTCGTTACCTGCATGACAGACAGCTGTCGGCAATGGTCACCTGTATGAAAGACACCTGTCCACAGACTCAGTGAATCAGTCAGACTCTAACCTCTACAAAATGGCCAAGAGCAAGGAGCTGTCTAAGGATGTCAGGGACAAGATCATACACCTGCACAAGGCTGGAATGGGCTACAAAACCATCAGTAAGACGCTGGGCGAGAAGGAGACAACTGTTGGTGCCATAGTAAGAAAATGGAAGAAGTACAAAATGACTGTCAATCGACAAAGATCTGGGGCTCCACGCAAAATCTCACCTCGTGGGGTATCCTTGATCATGAGGAAGGTTAGAAATCAGCCTACAACTACAAGGGGGGAACTTGTCAATGATCTCAAGGCAGCTGGGACCACTGTCACCACGAAAACCATTGGTAACACATTACGACATAACGGATTGCAATCCTGCAGTGCCCGCAAGGTCCCCCTGCTCCGGAAGGCACATGTGACGGCCCGTCTGAAGTTTGCCAGTGAACACCTGGATGATGCCGAGAGTGATTGGGAGAAGGTGCTGTGGTCAGATGAGACAAAAATTGAGCTCTTTGGCATGAACTCAACTCGCCGTGTTTGGAGGAAGAGAAATGCTGCCTATGACCCAAAGAACACCGTCCCCACTGTCAAGCATGGAGGTGGAAATGTTATGTTTTGGGGGTGTTTCTCTGCTAAGGGCACAGGACTACTTCACCGCATCAATGGGAGAATGGATGGGGCCATGTACCGTACAATTCTGAGTGACAACCTCCTTCCCTCCGCCAGGGCCTTAAAAATGGGTCGTGGCTGGGTCTTCCAGCACGACAATGACCCAAAACATACAGCCAAGGCAACAAAGGAGTGGCTCAGGAAGAAGCACATTAGGGTCATGGAGTGGCCTAGCCAGTCACCAGACCTTAATCCCATTGAAAACTTATGGAGGGAGCTGAAGCTGCGAGTTGCCAAGCGACAGCCCAGAACTCTTAATGATTTAGAGATGATCTGCAAAGAGGAGTGGACCAAAATTCCTCCTGACATGTGTGCAAACCTCATCATCAACTACAGAAGACGTCTGACCGCTGTGCTTGCCAACAAGGGTTTTGCCACCAAGTATTAGGTCTTGTTTGCCAGAGGGATTAAATACTTATTTCCCTCTGCAGAATGCAAATAAATTCATATACTTTCCACAATGTGATTTTCCGGATTTAATTTGTGATGTGCTATCTCTCACTGTTACCAATAACCTACCCTTCAATTATGGGCTGCTCATGTCTTTGTCAGTGGGCAAACTTACAAAATCAGCAAGGGATCAAATACTTATTTCCCCCACTGTATAGAGAGAGAGAGACATATGCAGAGAGACATATATAGAGAGAGACAGACATATGCATATATATATATAGAGAGAGAGAGAGACAGAGAGAGAGACATATGCAGAGAGACATTATATATATAGAGAGAGAGACATATGCAGAGAGACATATAGAGAGAGAGACAGAGAGAGAGAGACATATATACAGTATATATATATATATATATATAGAGAGAGAGAGAGAGACATATGCAGAGAAACATATAAGAGAGACAGACAGAGAGAGAGAGAGAGACAGAGATATATGCAGAGATACATGTAAGAGAGAGAGACAGAGACATATGCAGAGAGACATATATAGAGAGAGAGAGACATATGCAGAGAGACATATAAGAGAGAGAGAGACAGACAGAGAGAGACAGAGACATATGCAGAGAGACATATATAGAGAGAGAGGGGGTGGGGAAGGGAGAGATGGACACCTCCTTTTCCTTTCTGCTAGTTTACCTCAGCAGCTTTTGGCGCTGTGGTGTGTCTGTAGTTTCTCAGATGTGTGGATTTGTGCTGTGTTCTAACAAATTCTACCAAGGGCTTGGATCCTGACATTTAGATCTGCCTCCGTTTGCACTTGTAGCTCTGTTTAAACTTTTCTAGGTACAAGGAAAGCACCTTTGGAACTGTTTCTGGCCAGGTACCACGTTTATGCTGCTGAAGATGTCGAGGTTTGGTTGCTGGCTTTGAAAATCTGTCCTAAGCACTTCCAATTTGACTGTTAGTTCTTGGGATCGGAGGCTTGTCAGCACTGTTAAGCGACTATGGGCTGTGCCCTGTCAGGTCTGGGAGTAGAACCTGCAAAAGAGGTTCCTGATGGATTGGGAAGTGCAGCAAAAAACAGGTCCAGCTGGAAAGCGGAGGAAGAGGGTTCAAAAGCCACTAAGCCCCGGACACTCTCCGAAGCTCAAAAGCTACTGATTCAAGACTCCTGGAGAAGTCTGCACCAAGACATTACCAGAGTGGGTATTATCATGTTTATAAGGTAGGATCACATACATACATATGTGTGAGCTTGTACTAAATTGGGCCAGGGGAATTTTCTTGACACTCCAGTGTTCGAAAAATTTGTGAGAGCCAAAGCTTTTAGTACTGGAATTGCATTTAGAAATGGAAACAGAATAGTCTGGTGTTATGTTTTAAGAAAAGGTGCAGAGAAGGGCGACGAAAGGGCGACGAAAATGATAAAGGGGATGGGACGACTTCCCAATGAGGAAAGGCTAAAGTGGCTAGGGCTCTTCAGCTTGGAGATATGATAGAGGCAAATCTCTCCTAATTGCACCCTTTTCCTCCATCGCTAACTCCAGACTCCGTTCCTTTTATCTCGCCGCACCTTATGCCTGGAATAGGCTTCGTGAGCCGTTACGTTTAGCTCCATCCCTGACCGCCTTCAAATCCGGGCTAAAGACATACCTGTTTGATGCTGCTTTTCACTCCTAACTTGTCACTTGCTTGTAACCTTTATCTTGTCTTCCTCTCTTCAATAGCCCCTTTCCCTATGTGTCCTTCTGTCTGTCCTACCCTTATCCCTTATTGGTCCTGTCTGTCCTGATTTAGATTGTAAGCTCTTTTGAGCAGGGACTGTCTTTTCTTCATGTTCAATTGTGAAGTGCTGCGTACGACTGGTAGCGCTATAGAAATGATTTATAGTAGTAGTAAGTCTATAAAATAATGAGTGGAGTTGAACGGGTAGATGTGAAGCGTCTGTTCACGCTTTCCAAAAATACTAGGACTAGGGGACATGCGATGAAGCTACAATGTAGTAAATTTAAAACGAATCGGAGAAAATTTTTCTTCACTCAACGTGTAATTCGTTGCCGGAGAATGTGGTTAAGGCGGTTAACTTAGCGGAGTTTTAAAAAGGTTTGGACGGCTTCCTAAATGAAAAGTCCAAAGAACATTATTAACTGGACTTGGGGAAAATCCACTATTTCTGGAATAAGCAGTATAAAATGTTTTGTACTTTTTGGGGATCTTGCCAGGTAATTGTGACCTGGATTGGCCACTGTTGGAAACAGGATGCTGGGCTTGATGGACCTTTGGTCTTCTTCTTTCCCAGTATGGGAAAAAAAAACCTCTCATTTTCCTCCAAAAGCTGATTGCTGGTTCGATTAAGCATTCAATTTTAATTTTAGAAAAGGAAATAATTAGACTTTACATTGAAGAGGTCTTACTGTATGTGCTTTAATTGATAGTTGTGGGATATAAGACTGAAATTTAATTTATCATGTATGTTTGAGGAGAAGGAGAGAGAGGGATCCCTTTGGGATCTGTATATGCTGAATTTTCCCTCCTTTTTATTCTTCCTATTCTTGTCTTTTATTGTAAATCATTTGAATGAATCTGGTTCACTAAGATGGTATATAAAACCTGATAGATAGATAGATAGATAATCCATATAATTATATTACTGTCAGAGAGAAAAACACAGACAGAGAAAATGATGGCAGATAAATTTTATTTTATTACATTTGTACCCTGCACTTTCCCACTCATGGCAGGCTCAATGCAGTGGACAATGGAGGGTTAAGTGACTTACCCACAGTCACAAGGAGCTGCCTGTGCTGGGAATTGAACTCAGTTCCTCAGGACCAAAGTCCACCACCCTAACCACTAGGCCACTCCTCCACTGTTGCTACTATTTGAGATTCTACATGGAATGTTGCTATTCCACTAGCAACATTCCATGTAGAAGTCGACCCTTGCAGATCACCAATGTGGCCGCGCAGGCTTCTACATGGAATGTTGCTAGTGGAATAGCAACATTCCATGTAGAATCTCCAATAGTATCTATTTTATTTTTGTTACATTTGTACCCTGCGCTTTCCCACTCATGGCAGGCTCAATGCGGCTTACATGAGGCAATGGAGGGTTAAGTGACTTGCCCAGAGTCACAAGGAGCTGCCTGTGCCTGAAGTGGGAATCAAACTCAGTTCCTCAGGACCAAAGTCCACCACCCTAACCACTAGGCTACTCCTCCACTCTGTGGAGTGGATCATATGGCCTATCCAGTCTAGCCATCCATATCATCGACTATTTTATTTTTTAATTTATTTATTAGGATTTATTTACTATCCCTTCCTCTCCCTCAGAGAACCTATGTACTTATCCCAAGCTTGCTTGAATTCAGATACAGCCTTCGTCTTCACCACCTCCACCGGGGGAGGTCATTCCACTAATTCAGCACTCTTTCCGTGATGAAGTATTTCCTCAAGTTACTTCATCCTATACCCCCTCAATCCAGAGCTTCCTTTCGATAGAAAGTGATGTACTTCCTGTGTATTTATCCCGCTTGAGTCTATCAAATCTCCCCTCTCCCGCCTTTCTTCCGAAGTATGTGTACTGAGATCTTTAAGTCTGTCTCCATATCCTCTACAATGAAGACCACTGACCATTTTAGTAACCACCCTCTGGACTGACTCCATTCTGTTTATCTCTTTTTGAAGGTGTGGTTTCCAGAATTTCACACAGTACTTTAAATGGCGGTCTCGCTATCACTGACATTTTCCTGCTGGCCCTCCCCTCTGGCTTTTGCTGTTGCCTTTTCTACCTGTTTGGCCAACTTAAGATCATCTAATCCCCCAGTTCATTACTAAAACTATTTAATTTAGTACTCAGATTTCTAAACCGCCTCTTCAGAGTTCAAGATGGGAATGCAACAGTGGGTCCAAAACGAATTAACAAGACTACAGTCTAGATATATACAAGTAGAAATTTCAGCATTTAATGCTGAGAAGTGGCCTAGTGGTTAGAGCACCAGTCTTGCAATCCAGAGGTGGCTGGTTCAAATCCCACTGCTGCTCTGTGTGATCTTGGGCAAGTCACTTAACCCTCCATTGCCTCAAGTACAAACTCAGATTGTGAGCCCTCCTGGGACAGAGAAATATCTAGTGTACCTGAACATAACTTACCTTGAGCTACTACTGAAAAAGGTGTGAGCAAAATCTAAATAAATAAAGATTCTAGAATTCTAAAGAATAACAAGATTCCATGCAGAATTTCAAAGTGTAGCAACATTGCATGTAGAACCCCAAAGAGTAACAAAATTCTGCAGAGTGGCCTAGTGGTTAGAGCACCGGTCTTGCAATCCAGAGGTGGCCAGTTCAAATCCCACTGCTGCTCCTTGTGATCTTGGGTAAGTCACTTAACCCTCCATTGCCTCAGGTACAAACTTAGATTGTGAGTCCTCCTGGGACAGAGAAATATCTAGTGTACCTGAACATAACTCACCTTGAGCTACTACTGAAAAAGGTGTGAGCAAAATCTAAACAAATAAATAATGTCTCTGTATAAAAATAGTACCCCAATTAGAAATGTGACAAGCCTTATGTAGGGTGTGAATAAATTGCATAGTCATGAATAACTAATGACTAGATGTTGTTTTCACAGAATCTGCTCAAATGATATAGGATAGGACATGGTTTATCTCATTTCCTGTCCATCAAAGACACGCGTGCCATTGTCAAACATTAGAACAGTGTTTTGTGCGTAAGTAAAGATTTGTCATGCACAGCTGAAAATTCTTAAAGGGACACTGCCTTCTGTTTATGTTGGAAAATAAAAATGTATTGGGGGGTGTGACAAGGCACATGTCAGATGCAGTAAACAAGTAGGTGAAACAGCCCATTACCAAAGATAAACAAGCTGGAAAGGGGGAAGCCAGAAACACAGAAAGGAGAATTTTATTTATTTTTTACTTCTAACCCGCTAATATACTAAATAACAACAAACCAATCTACAACAAAATGTGTACAATAAAATGTGTAGTCAGAAAATAGAGCTGGAAAAATAAATCAAGACAACACAGCAGTATGGTAAAAAGTCTTTAATGTATAATTTTTTTGCTGATACAAAAGTCGCCTGCCTGACACAGCCACGTTTCAGCTTGCGACTGCTTCAGGGGCATATGATGTTACCTTAATGGAGGAGCTCAAATTCAATTGTCAAAATTTCAAACATCTGGCAATGAGATCTAATCAATTCCTTTCTGCAGTTCCAAAATTCAATTCCCACATGGTTCTCACAGCATTTGTTTTATTTATTTATTTATTTGTTGCATTTGTATCCCACATTTTCCCACCTATTTGCAGGCTCAATGTGGCTTACAATATTACATCCTATCAAGTGTCATTCAAAAGTAGATACACAATTAATTACATACAGAACAATTGTAACAAAATGGATATAATCAATTCAGTAAACAAGAAAACAGTCAGAATATCAAGTGATTAGCGATGTGTTAGAAATCCTATTATTGATTATTATGGTAAGTCTTGTTGAAAAGATAAGTCTTTAATGATTTTCGAAAGTTGATTAGGTCGTGATTAGTCTTCAGATCAAGTGGCAGTGCATTCCACGTCTACGTGCCAATGTAGGAAAAGCTAGACGCATGTACTAGCTTGTATTTTAGACCTTTACAGCTTCGGAAGTGAAGTTGTAAGCTATCTCAAGATCAAATGCATGAATGCTTCCATATGTGACCAAAAGAATACTATCCATGCAGTAGCAACCACTGACACCCATGTTTTGAACCAGGGTGGACAGGGGATTAAGGAATATGTTGAACAACAGAGGGGTGAGCACCAAACCCTTGAAGATAACTACAGTATAATGAGTGAGAAGCTGCTAAGAAAAGACCAGAGGACACATGAAAGGAAGACCCTAGAAGAAAGGAAGCAAACCACTGGAGAACCTGTTAGGTGAGAAGGTGGTTCTCCACAAGATAAAAAGCTAAAGACATTACTATTACTGGAAAAGTGTGATATAAAAATAAATGAGAGAGACTATGAAGACAACCCTACTGCTATGGATCTCACGTAAGAGGATGGTTAATGTAGTTTTAGGGGCATCTTATATACTGTATGAGTTCAGTATACAAAGAGCAGGGCATATCTGCTGATTCAGTGGCACTTAATTCGATAGAACTGCTGCATATCATCACCAACCACCTGAGCCAAAACTGACTAAGTGGGGGGGGGGGGGGGGAGGTAGAGTTGATACTTAACCCCTGGAAAGTGACAGTGTTGCGGGGTTTCTGGCCACACTGGCAGGGTTTGGAGGATCCCTGTCAGCTCAGATATGGGGGGGGGGGGATTTGTGTCATCCACCAATTCAACATCTGGTTAGGCGATTGGTGCGAGGGCAGCACTATTTCTGAAGCTGTGATTCTTTGTTCAGGTAGAGCAGGGGTTCTCAACCCAGTCCTCGGGACACACCTAGCCAGTCAGGTTTTCCGGGATACCCACAATGAATATGCATGAGATAAATTTGCATGCACTAATTTCCATTGTATGCAAATCTCCCTCATGCATATTCATTGTGGATATTCTGAAAACTTGACTGGCTAGGTGTGTCCCCAGGACTGGTTTGGAACCCCTGAGGTAGAAGGATGAGTTTGATCTGTAGTCATTGTGGAGGAGTAGCCTAATGGTTAGTACAGTAGGCTTTGAGCCTGGTAACCTGGGTTTTATTCCCACTGCAGCTGCCTGTTACCTTGGGCAAGTCACTTAACCCTCCACTGTCCCAGTACAAAAATTTAGATTGTGAGCCGTCTATGGACAGAATGCATATTACATGTACAGTGCTGCACACATCTAGTAGTGCTATAGAAATGATTAGTAGTAGTACTACTTCTCTGGAATTCATTGCCAGAGAATGTGGTAAAAGCGGTTAGCTTAGCTGAGCTTTAAAAAGGTTTGGACGGCTTCCTAAAGGAAAAGTCCATAGACCATTATTAACTGGACTTGGGGAAAATCCACTATTTCTGGGATAAGCAGTATAAAATGTTTTGTACTTTTTTGGGATCTTGTCCGGTATTTGTGCCCTGAATTGGCCACTGTTGGAAACAGGATGCTGGGCTTGATGGACCTTTGGTCTTTCCCAGTATGGCAATACTTATGTACTTACAAAATGATGGATGCCAAACCTCTTGTTTAAGAAGACAAGATAAAAGTGGGAGGTACTACTGTGTACCCACACCCAAGGAGGGGTGTGAGAAAGAGGGGGCAGAACTGAGGTCTGCAATGACCCTCTAACTTACAGGATAACTATATATAGGGAGATCATTTTTTTTCAGGTAAATTTGCCCAGGTTCAAAATGTATGGAGGTGGGGAGGAATCACCAACATGTCTATTTTCAGCAGGGTAAAACTCAGGCAGGCTTGCTAGTGTGTTTGGGTCTGGCAGGGCAATAACACACCTAGATTCTATTTTCAGTTCCATGTGCATTATTTTCAGGGATAAAAGTATCCACAGAAAAAGCAGGCTGCAAATTTCTGTGGGTCTTCTTAGGCAGGTTTCCAAAGAAAAAAAAGATTCCTGCCTTACAGAAACAATGCAACATCCATGGGCTTTGCATCTCCCTGCCCTGGGTGTATTTATACTGAAATACTGTGTCCTTCTATTTTCAATAGTTTCAGCTGGAGTTTTTGCATTATCATCCTGGGGAAAAGGTGCTCTGTGCATCATCACCATTACTGAAAGCCACTATGGTATTGGATAGGGTGTGTTGTCTTGCAAATGCTGAATGTTGTACACTTGTACCACTATCCAGGGATCTGCAAACAGATAAGCGGCTTTTGTTTTTCTTTGCAGTCTGTCTCAGAAGGAGGAAATATTTTTTTACTCAGTTAAGCTCTGGAACTCATTACCAGAGGATGCGGTAACAGCAGTTAACATATCTGAGTTTAAAAAAAGGTTTGGACAAGTTCCTGGAGGAAAAGTCCAGTCTACTATTGGGAAAGCCACTGCTGTCCCTGGGATTGGTAGCATGGAATCTTGCAACTCCTTGGAATTCTGGAATCTGACTACTCTTTGGGATTCTGCCAGGTACTTGTGACCTGGATTGGCCACTGTTCGAAGCAGAATATTATTAGAAAAGGAATGGAAAACAAAAATGAGAATGCTATATAATGCCTTTGTATCACTCCATGGTGCGACCGCACCTCAAATATTGTGTGCAATTCTGGTCAATGCATCTCAAAAAAGATACAGTGGAATTAGAAAAGGTACAAAGAAGGGTGACAAAAATGATAAAGAGGACGGCATGACTTCTCTATAAGGAAAGGCTAAAGCAGCTATGGCTCTTCAGCTTGGAGATGAGAAGGCTGAGGGGAGACTTGCTAAAAGTCATTGTTTGTGGTCAGCCTATGCCTGGTATAGACTTCCTTAGGAACTGGGCAACATTCTGGGGAAAGGGGGAGCCTATTCAGTAAGGATGGGCTCCACCTTACCCAGATTGGGACCAGGCTGCTGGCATCGGCATTTAAAAAGGATTTAGAGCAGCTCTTAAACTAGAAACTGGGGAAAGGCATGGTTTGGAATAAGGTATCTTTCAATGATATCACCAAAACTGGGAAGATAGGACATCCCGATAGCAAGCTTGCAATAGAGAGCATAGTAGACCAGGAGTCTTTAAATAAAAAGCAGACAGATTTTCAAGATTGCACATTTTCTCTGTCAACTGCTGAGCAAGACGTAAATAGGAACAACAAACATAGTCTGAAATGTCTATATGCAAATGCCATAAGTCTAAGAAATAAAATGGGAGAGGTAGAATATATTGTGCTAAATGAAAAAATAGATATAATAGGCAGTTCTGAGACCTGGTAGAAAGAGGATAACCAGTGGGACACTGTCATACCAGGATACAAATTATATCGCACTGATAGGGTTGATCGAACTGGTGGAGGGGTAGCATTGTATGTTAAGAAGGGCCTTGAATCGAATAGACTAAAAATTCTACAGGACACGAAAACATCATGAAATTCCTATGGATTGAAATTCCATGATATGTTTAATGTGAGCAAGTGCAAAGTGATGCATGTGGGAAAGAGGAACCCGAACTATAGCTACGTGATGCAAGGTTCCACGTTAGGAATCACCGAATGGAAAAGGATCTAGGAGTCATCATTGACAATATTTTGAAACCCTCTGCTCACTGTGCCATGGTAACAAAGAAAGCAAACAGAATGTTAGATATTATAAGGAAAGGAATGGAAAATAAAAACTAGGATGTTATAATGCCTTTGTATCGCTCCATGGTGCGACCATACCTTGAATACTGTGTGCAATTCTGGTCACTGCATCTGAAAAAAGATACAGTGGAATTAGAAAAAGTACAGAGAAGGGTGACGAAAATGATAAAGGGGATGGGACGACTTCCCTATGAGGAAAGGCTGAAATGGCTTGGGCTGTTCAGCTTGGAGAAAAGACGGCTGAGGGGAGATATGGTAGAGGTATATAAAATACTGAGTGGAGTGGAACGGGTAGACGTGAATTGCCTGTTTACTCTTTACAAAAATACTAGGACTAGGGGCACACAATGAAGCTACAAAGTAATAAATTTAAAACTAATCTATTTCTTCACTCAACGTGTAATTAAACTCTGGAACTTGTTGCCAAAGAATGTGGTAAAAACAGTTGGCTTGGGAAAATCCACTGCTTATTTCTGGGATAAGCAGTATAAAATGTATTGTACTGTTTTGGGATCTTGCCAGATACTTGTGTCCTAGATTGGCCACTGTTGGAAACAGGATACTGGGCTTGATGGACCTTCGGTCTGTCCCAGTATGGGAATGCTTATATTCTTATACTATGTTCCCATGATGGACCATCGGTCAGCCCTAGTATGGCTATTCTTATGTCCTTATGTTCTAGGTGAGCAGAGCTGCATGTGTTCAGCATCTGCCTTTCTCTCTATCACCGTCTGTCATAGCGTACTAGATGACAGCCGCTGACAGCTCAGCTTGGCTCTATCAGCTCCTGGGCCCTGTTTGAGATCACAGCACAGACAGCATTAGCAGCTGAGCCTCCATTAGAACTCCAGAGAGCCTCGAACACTCTCCCATCACAGCAAGACAGCTAACCTCTAGGCTCTCTGCCAGTCCTTCATTCTACATCACCGGCACAAACTCTGTTATTCCATGTTCACGATATAATTCACAAACCTAGGTGCTCACTTCTTAAAGTTCAAGAAGTCATTTCAGCCTCGGTTATTGATCTCCTACCAATGGGTATGGCCACAGGTAAAATGCTACCAACTGGAGCCCTTTCCAGTACATCACTGATTAGAATGGTCTCGGAGCTGAGAATGGTTTCTGCGAGGAGGCTGCTCATCCCATTGACGAGAACAGTTTCTATCAGAGATACTGTGACCCACAGCTAAGATTAGCTTCTCTGCTTGTCATTAGTCTTATCTAATTTATTCACTCTCCAGATTTATTTTTCGGAACCCTGCCAGGATAGAGAAGTGCTTCCAAGCCACACTTCAGACCTGTTTTACCCTGCCTCTGAAAGTAACTTTGTGGGTGCCTTTAATTTCATGGTTCCTGTTACTACAGCATGTTGAGTGACTCAGAAAAGGCAAAATGGTTAACCTTGGTTTCCACCTCAAGCTGCCTCTTTTCCATAATTGTTCCCATTCACTTCCAGTGGGATAGCTGCCAAAGTACAGACACAGTATAGCATCTCCTCTCTGTTCCAGACATCTTTTTAAATAAAACTTTGTGTTCTCCGTACACAAACCTCTTTACAACCAAGAGGACAACAGGCATCGGGGCACCGATATGCCGACTCACTACACCTCGAGTGAGCTTCTCCAGTAGGCGAGAAGCAAACCCCTCATAGAACCCAGTACTTGGCTGTACACAGGTAGCAGAAAAAGAGCTTAGGCCAGGAATGTCCAGCTTCGTCCCTTGAGGACCAGAACCCAAATGGCTTTTCAGGATTTCCACAATGAATATGCATGAGATCTATTTGCATACAGTGGAGGCGGTGCATGCAAATAGATCTCATGCATATTTATTGGGCACATGCTGAAAACCCAACTGGGTTGTGGCCCTTGAGGACCAACATCGGACACTGCTGGGTTACCAGATGGCTGCAGATGACCCAGTCCTGGTTTTCTCCCATGCTGTGGCTTTGATGTTTTTAGGGCCTTCAGTGGGGAAATGAGAACTACAAGTCCATGCATGTCATGAGGCAATGCCTGGACTGGCTCAGTCTGTTCCCGATGGCCTAGAGTCAACTGGTAACCCATATGGCACAGGTGTTCTCAACCCAGGTCTTGGGACACACCTGGCCAGTCATGTTTTCAGGATACCCGCAATTAATATGCATGAGATAAATGTGTCAGTAGCGTAGCTACGTGGGGCCTGAGGGGGCCTGGGCCCCCGTAGATTTGGCCCTGGCCCCCTGGCGACGATCCCCTTGAACCCCCCTCCCACCACCAACCCTCCCCCGCCGTCGCCGCCCGCCCGCCTGCCCGGCGCATCAGATACCTCGTTTGCTGCAGCCGAAGAGAGTCTTCTTCAGTTCAGCGCTGGAGTAGCGCCTTTGTTCAACGAAGTTCCTGCTGTGATCAGCTGTTTCTGATGCCGTACGTCCTGCAGGATGTACGGCGTCAGAAACAGCTGATCAAAGCAGGAACTTCATTGAACAAAGGCGCTACTCCAGCGCTGAACTGAAGAAGACTCTCTTCGGCTGCAGCAAATGAGGTATCTGATGCAGCGGGGGCGGGCGGCGACGGCGGGGGAGTGTTGGTGCCGGGAGGGGGGGTCCAGTGTAGCGGCGGCGGCTGCAGCGGCTGGGGGGGGTGGCGGGAGGGGGGTCCAATGTGGCGGCTGGGGGGGCAGCTAAACAGTACCCCCCCACCTCGGGCTCTGGCCCCCCCTCCCAGCGAGGTCTGGCTACGCCCCTGAAATGTGTATGTTCTATCTCCATGCTCTGCAAATCTATCTCATGCATATTGATTATGGGTATCCTGAAAATCTGACTGTCTAGGTGTGTCCAGAGGACTGGGTTCAGAACCCCTGATGTGGCAGGAAGGCTTTGGAAAAAATGGAACGAACATGATAGAGTTCTCCACCTTGCATTCAGAATGGGAAGCACTGATAAGACTAAAATCATTTGCACAGCCCACAGAATCTCAACAGGATTCCTCCTACAGGGGCCTGCTAGGTGGAAGAGGTCCTGGCTTCAGGCCATGTTTTCTGTTCCTGAACCAGTCAGGGCTGGGGATGCATCACACATAGTGTTAAATGAGAGCATAAGCGTTGCCATACTGAGACAGACAGAAGGTCCATTAAGGCCATTATTTTGTTTCCAACAGTGGCCAATCCAGGTCACAAGTACCTGGCATGATCTCAGAACAGTAAACAGATTTTGTGCTGCTTATCCTAGAAATAAGCAGTGGATTTTCTCAAGTCCATCTTAATAATGGCTTATGGACTTTTCTTTTAGGAAATTATCCAAACCTTTTTTAAACCCTGCTAAGCTAACTGCTTTTATTACAGTATCTGGCAACAAATTCCACAGTTTAATTAAATGTTAAGAATTAAATGTACTGCTTAGTAGCTTCATTGCATGCCCCCTAGTCCTAATATTTTTGGAAAGAGTAAACAAGCGATTTACCTCTATCCATTCCACTCCACTCAGTGCAATGGTAAAATTTAGTGGCAGGACTTGAAGCCCTGGTGCATGGCCCTCAGCGAAGGACTTGGGAGAGAATGTAAATAGAGGAAAATTAAGATTTATAGTGCTAGAGGCCAATTCTAATTCAGCTGCTAGCCCAGAGGATCAGAAAGAAACTATTGGACCAAATATTTAAAAGACTTCCTACACAGCAATGTCTCATATGCTGGAAATATTACAATGACTTAACCACCATGAAAAATACTTTCCATAAAATTAATCAGCAAATGGATGGAGTTTCAGCCAGGCTTGAAGTACCTATGATCGTTAGCTAAAATGTAACCAATCAGCTAAGCTCATTTTAAGCAGCAACAGTTTACAGCTGAAACCTTTCCTGAATCTCATGGTCAAAATTTGGCTGACCAGGTTTAGGCCAGCTATCTACAAAGCTGCGATGGGCCTGATTGGTTAGTGCTGAAAATCTGTGCCAACTGGCTAGGTCGTAAGTTTAGCCCAGGAAAAGACCTCGAGCTACCTAGTTTATTCCTGATAAATTCTGCCACCTGTTTGAATTCTGGAACCTTAATATCAGGGCTTTTTTTGAGGGGGTACTTGGGGGTACTGAGTTCCGGCACCTTTTCCATTGTCTGCTAAAATTGACCCATGGTCCCCAAGTTTTAATGAAAGAGAGCAGGCTCTTCTGTGACTGGTTGCAGGGGACCTGGCTATTGTGGGGTTGGTTCCTCAGTGATTACCTCACCCCTGAAGGGTGGCCAGGCATTTGAGTACCGGCATAATACAACAAGGCAGTGGGTAAAAAACCAGGAGTCCCAGAGTGGAGATGAACAAAATTTTATTAATCAATATATCGACTCGACACAACGTTGTGTTTCGGCCAAAAGGCCTACATCAGGAGTCTAAGTGCCGAAGTGGAGAATGATAACGATGATCCAGATTAAAGCAATACTGGAAACTGAAGACTGTTTTTGCAGTGGTCTTGAAAAAGACCTTTGTGCTCAAAAGTTGGCCGGATCACTCGCGTGAGCGTCTTGGCTATAAAACTGCCAAGACGCTCACGCGAGTGATCCGGCCAACTTTTGAGCACAAAGGTCTTTTTCAAGACCACTGCAAAAACAGTCTTCAGTTTCCAGTATCGCTTTAATCTGGATCATCGTTATCATTCTCCACCGGCACTTAGACTCCTGATGTAGGCCTTTTGGCCGAAACACAACGTTGTGTCGAGTCGATATATTGATTAATAAAATTTTGTTCATCTCCACTCTGGGACTCCTGGTTTTTTACCCACTGCCTTGTTGTATTGTGATTATCCATGGGACTGTTGAGTTCTCCACGTTCGTGGATTCTCTACTGATTTGAGTACCAGCACCTTTTTTGCTAGAAAAAACGCACTGCTTAGTATAGTGACTCAGGGGCCAATGCAGAAAGCTACTGTGAGCCTCAGCACAGGGTTATCTCCAGAGGTTACTGGCCAAGCAATGCACAAAGGAGTTGAGCGTGGGTATTTACTTGCAGGAATAGATGAAATGAGGCCATTAAGCATTCCATTCCAATGCACACTGAAAAGGGGGCTTGCTGATCTGACTAAGCCTCCAGCAATCCCCAGACACACTAGTCTCCTCTTTTTGGAGTTCCACTCAAATGGTTTTCCGTACACTGTACTTCTTCATCATCTACTCCTTGGTCATATTGTTGAGGACACATGTTTATAGAATCCACTTTCATTTTTCTCTTTTAATTTCTCAAGAAGGATTACCACCCATTGGGGCTTCAAGTTGAGGTCTTCTCCACACATTTCATCCTACTCTCGTCTACACAATCCACCTTTGTCTGGGAATCACCAGTGTACAGTTGATTTATCCTGCTTGTCCGTGGAGAAAGTGAGATTCCTCACCCGTAATGGGGGTTCTCCATGGACAGCAGCACAACCCTGCCACACAACCCAACCATCCTTCCTTCTAGGATGAACCTGCTTGCAGATGAAGAATACACTGGAGTGGAAGTGGGCAGGCATGATGGTGGGTGACTAGCACAGGCTCAGGAAGGCCTTTCTAGGCTTTTCTGAACTCTAGGAGAGCTAATCCATCCATGGCTCCATCAGATGATGTCAGTATGTGGCTGATTTATCCTGCTGACTGTTGTAAACCTCCTTTAAAGGTAAATAACCTCTCTATCTCTTCAGCCAAGAGCCATTATTGTCTGATCTGCAGAACTGTTGATTTAATCTTGAGTTGAGAATGAATGTGACTGTTGGGCAGACTAGATGGACCATTCAGGTTTTTATCTGTCGTTACTTACTACGTCACTATGGGACCCTTTTACTAAGCTGTGTAAGCATCTACGTGCGCCCAACACACGCCAAAATGGAGTTACCACACAGCTACCACATGGGTCTTGCGGTAATTTCATTTTTGGCGTGCATTCATACGCGTGTCCAAAAAATAATTTTCATTTTTGGCCACGCGCCAAGTGGCATTTGGTGCACATAGGTCATTATCGCACGGTTACTGCGTGAGTCTTTACTGCTAGGTCAATGGCTGGTGGTAAGGTCTGAGACCCAAAATGGACGCGTGGCGATTTTGATTTTGCCGCATATCCATTTTTGGCAAAAATTTTAAAAAGGCATTTTTTATAGGTGCACTGAAAAATGATGCTGCACGCACCCAAAACCCGCGCCTACACTACCACAGGCAATTTTTCAGCACACCTTAGTAAAAGGACCCCTATGTTACTATTAAATTTTAGGCAATACAATTCAAAAACCAGTAGATGGCGCCTTAACTATAGCATTTATTTAGAAGATGCCCTGAAGAATATGCAGCATTTGGTGAGAACAGCAGCTCTAGCTGGCCAGTGGACTGTGGCTTTGCAGCCAGGGGCGTAGCTAGGAGCTGGCCCCCCTTGCTTTCACCCGCCCCCCCTGCCTACCCTCCCCCACCACATTCAACCTCCCCCTCCCACCGCTGCCAACCCTCCCCCTCCGCCGCCATCAGGTACCTTTGCTAGTGTGGGTCCCCAACCCCCGCCAGCCGAAGTCCTCTTCAGCGCCTGTCTCTGGCGCATTGCTGATCTGGATTCTGTTTCTGTGAGTCCTGACGTCCTGCACGTAGGAACGTACAGGACGTCAGGACTCACAGAAACAGAATCCAGATCAGCGAACAAGCCGGACTCGGAGACCGGTGCTTAAGGGAACTTCAGCTGGCGGGGGTTGGGGACCCCGACCAGCAAAGGTACCTGGCAGTGGTGGGGGAGGGTTGCCGGCGGTGGGAGGGGGGTCGAAAGGGACGGGGGAGGGGCGCCGGCACCGGGGGGGGGGTGTCAAAGGGGCGGCGGTGCTAGGGGGGCTAAAATGTGCCCCCTCACCTTGGGCTCTGAACCCCCCCTCCCGCCGAAGTCTGGCTACGCCCCTGTTTGCGGCTCCGAGGGCTGAGAAAGGGGGGGGTTAATGTCCTGAGGGGCACAAAGCTAAATCTCAAGGCCCTTGTTTACAAAAGGAGTATGCAGCCAGGAAATGTTTGTGCCTTGTCTTTTCTCATCTTGTTTCTGGGAATATTCATTTTTTTTTCACTGTGTTATCATGGGAGCAATGTCCTTAAGAGTGCACAGTCTTTCAGAAGACAGTGCACTAGCAAGGGCACATGAAAACACATGAAATTTCACGTTTTTCCTGCTCATTTTCATTTGCCAATGACATCAAAAGCAACATGGGATATGTAATTTCTGACAAATGCACATCCCTAGTTTACAGATGCCACTACTTCTCTGTGGTGTCACCATTTCTCCCCTGGCTTTCCATGTAGGGACCCAGCTAGAAAAATGCATAATAGTTACACTACAATTCAGGGACTCGGGTTCGGTCCCTCTACCAGGCAGATTAATGTACCCAATCTTTATGAAAAAGAGGCAAAGTGCATTCCACAACATCTCATTAAGACATGAAGGCATGTGGCGGATAATTTTATAATGAACAAAAAAGTGAGGTCCAAAAGGGGAAGGAAAATCCAAAGAGTTAAATTCTAAAGATAACAATCTTAATTTAGTACAGATAAATAGTCCAAAAAGGATCTTCATTTCTACAATACAAATGCACTTCTACAAATGTAGAACTATTTTGGACTATTTATTTGTAATAAATTAAGATTGTTATCTTTAAAATGTAACTCTGGATTTTCCTTCCCCTTTTGGACCTCACATTTTGTTCGTTGTTTGATACCTGTCAGGTATCTTCTCTTTTTTTTACGTTTGGATAAATTTTAAAACCATATTCCTATGTAAAATGTTGATTTATGTTAAAAAATGGGCTCTTGTAGAATTCTAGGCGAGACAAAAGCAGATAGTGTTAGTGTGAGGTATGAGAAACATTAGAGACCATTGGATTAATGCATGAGACTAAAAACATTAAGGAAAGGGTAATGGATGAACTAGGAGGTGGAAGTCATGATGGTTGTTATGAAACAGTCTTTGGGAAGAGAAAGGATTTTAGCCTCTTCCTGAAGTTGACGTAGCTGTTTTCTGATCATGGGAATAAGTAGAGAGTTCCATATTTTGATTCCAAGCAAAGGAGCCAATTCTGTGGATGCTGTGGGTGCTTGAGCACCCCCAGTATTGAGAAAAGTCCTTGTATGTGTCCAAGGAAGGGTTATTTCCACTGGGCTTAACACCCCCAATAATTTTGAAAAGTTGGCTCCTTTGACTCCAAGAATGGGGAATACAGAGCTGAAAGTCTTCTGATTTCAAATTGTTTTTTTGGAACAGTGATGCTAGCATCAGTTGTTGTTTCAGTCTGTTAGACTGGACCAGACATAGTGAGTCATTAGTTCAGAGATGAAGCCCTGTAGGATTTGAAAAACTCAACAGGCAGTTTGAACCTGAATCTCTCTGCTATGGGAAGCCAGTGCAGTTTGTTTAGATGAGTTGAAACACCAGGGCCACCGAAAGACTGAACCGGGCCCGGGACAAGGCCGCCCCCGGGACCCCGCCACTACCGCTGCCCCCCCTGCTGAGGCCACCGCTGCCGCCCCCCCAATCGCTACGCAGGCCGCCGGCGCCACAGTCCCCAGACTCCACCCGCCCACCCCCAGCCCCGTTGACAGCCCCCTTCCGTCCGCCACCGGGCCACCTGCATTCAAATCAGCAGCGCCTCACCTCCGTGTGAAAGTGGCAGATCGCCTCCCTTCTGGCCGGAGCGAGACACAGGGAGGGAGGGCCCGAAGGGAGGCAATCTGCCGCTTTCACATGGAGGTGAGGCGCTGCCGATTTAAATCCTGGAGGCCCGGTGGCAGACGGAGGGGGGTTGTCAACGGAGCCGAGGACGGGCGGGTGAGATTGTGGACTGCAGCGCTGGTGGCCTGGGAGCAGGAGAAAGAGAGAGACCCCGGCGCCAGGCCCCTCTTGGAGGCCCGGGCCCGGGGAATTTTGTCCCCCCTGTGAAACACTAGTATATCTATTCAGTCTGTATATTTCTCTTATCAGCTGTATGGTTTGCAGTTTTTTCTGATATTGACACTTAATATCAAGAAATAGAATGTTGCAATAATCCAAGTGTGGTAGGACTAACAATTGGATTAGCAGTGAGAAGGCTTTTCGGTGGAAGAATGATCTGACTCATTTTGAATGTATACTCTGGAGGAAAGGAGAAACAGGGGTGATATGATACAGACGTTCAAATATTTGAAAGGTATTAATCTGCAAACGAACCTTTTCCGGAGATGCGAAGGCAGTAGAACGAGAGGACATGAAATGAGATTGAAGGGGAGCAGACTCAAAAAAAATGTCAGGAAGCATTTTTTCACGGAGAGAGTAGTGGATGCTTGGAATGCCCTCCCGCGGGAGGTGGTGGAAATGAAAACAGTAACGGAATTCAAACATGCGTGGGATAAACATAAAGGAATCCTGTTCAGAAGGAATGGATCCTAAGGAGCTTAGCCGAGATTGGGTGGCAGAGCCAGTGGCGGGAGGTGGAGATGGTGCTGGGTAGGCTTATACGGTCTGTGCCAGAGCCGGTGGTGGGAGGAGGGGCTGGTGGTTGGGAGGCGGGTATAGTGCTGGGCAGACTTATACGGTCTGTGCCAGAGCCGGTGGTGGGAGGCGGGACTGGTGGTTGGGAGGCGGGGATAGTGCTGGGCAGACTTATACGGTCTGTGCCAGAGCCGGTGGTGGGAGGCGGGACTGGTGGTTGGGAGGCGGGGATAGTGCTGGGCAGACTTATACGGTCTGTGCCAGAGCCTGTGGTGGGAGGCGGGGATAGTGCTGGGCAGTCTTATACGGTCTGTGCCAGAGCCGGTGGTGGGAGGAGGGGCTGGTGGTTGGGAGGCGGGGATAGTGCTGGGCAGACTTATACGGTCTCTGCCCTGAACAGGACAGGTACAAATCAAGGTAAGGTATACACAAAAAGTAGCACATGTGAGTTTATCTTGTTGGGCAGACTGGATGGACCATGCAGGTCTTTTTCTGCCGTCATCCACTATGTTACTATGTTACTATGAATAGTGTTTTCTTTAAGCACCTTCCTACCCTATTAACCTAGGTGCCCCTATTACTAAACACCTCTGAGGTGTGGGTCACAGGCACTGTGGGATGCAGGTGGCATGATATTTAAACCAGAGTTTCTCAAACCTGTTCTGCAAATCCCATAGTCAGCTGGGTTTTCAGGATATCCACAGTGCATGAGATAAATGTGCATAGCTCTATCTCATGCATATTCATTGTGGATATTCCTAAAACCTAACGGGCTGTAAAGCCCTCAGGACAGGTTTGGGAAGCCATTATTTAAAGGATAATAATCCCAAAGCAACTGTTTAATTTAAAAGGAGGATAGATAAAAGAGCATGATGGTTCACCCCAAAATAGGAAAATAAAAAGCAGAGAGAGAATTCAAAGCCCATTCCTTTCAGCTGTCAATTTGCAGTCTTTTCCAAATAGTTTCTTTTATTCTAAGAAAACAAAGCATATACAAGTACTGATTTAAATGTAAATTGTACACCAGTGGGAACAAAAGCTACCTGCTGTCTTATTTACATAGGGCCTGAGGGGTAGTAATGCCAGAGATCTTATCACTTAGCTGAAGCATACTTAGAAGGAGTTCACACACAACCCAGCTCAAATCCCATTGGGGCTTCTTGTGATCTTGGGCAAGTCACTTAACCCTCCATTGCTTCAGGTACAAACTTAGATTGTGAGCCCTCCTGGGACAGAGAAACATCCAGTGTACCTGAATGTAACTCACCTTGAGCTACTACTGAAAAAGGTGTGAGCAAAATCTAAATAAAGATTCCCATTCAGAATCTCAAAGAATAGCAACATTCCATGTAGAACCCCAAACAATATCAAGATTCTGGAATCCTAAAGAGTGACAAGATTCCATGCAGAACCTCAAACAGTAGCAACATTCCATGTAGAACCCTAAAGAATAACAAGCAGAGGAGTGGCCTAGTGGTTAGAGCACCAGTCTTGCAATCCAGAGAGGGCCCGTTCAAATCCCACTACTGCTCCTTGTGATCTTGGGCAAGTCACTTAACCCTCCATTGCCTCAGGTACAAACTTAGATTGTGAGCCCTCCTGGGACAGTGAAATATCCAGAGTACCTGAATGTAACTCACCTTCAGGTACTACTGACAAAGGTGTGAGCAAAATCTAAATAAATAAATAAATAAATAAGAGGAAAGGCTTAAAAGTCTGAAGTTAACAGCTATGCTCTAGAAGTTGCCTACTACATGTCTGACATCAGGGCAGTGGCATAGCCACAGGTGGGCTTGGGTGGGCCAGAGCCCACCTATTTATGGCTCAGGCCCACCCAACAGTAGCACATGTTTAGTGGTAACTGGTGGGAATCCCAAGCTCCGCCAGCTGAAGTTTTCCCCCTGATGGTAACAAAAATGCTACTCTCTACAACACCTGCGTATACTCAGTTTTCAATGCATGCCTGCTGCCAAGGTGGAAAGAAGCATTTTCCCACCAGCTGAGATCATTTTTTTTGGGGGGGTGGGGGGGAAGAACTTGGTGCCCATCCAATTCTTGCCTAGGCCCACCCAAAATCTGTTGTCTGGCTACACCCCTGCATCAGGGTGGATTTCTGATGTATTGCTTAGTGAGTTGTTTAACCCTTTAATTCTTTGGAATATTGTGAATTATACTGTTGTTTGTGACTATGATTTCTATTTTGTATATACTATTTTAATATATGCTTTATGGTTGCTTTGGATTGACCCTGCTGCTGCACTTATTTGATGTTCTATTTAGAACATCTTTTGTGTATTACTGGTGCAATCATTGTGAGTACATTTTATTTTAAATATTTATTTAGATTTTGCTCACACCTTTTTCAGTAGTAGCTCAAGGTGAGTTACATTCAGGTACTCTGGATATTTCTCTGTCCCAGGAGGGCTCACAATCTTGGTTTGTACCTGAGGCAATGGAGGGTTGAGAGTTAAGTGACTTGCCCAAGATCACAAGGAGCAGCAGTGGGATTTGAACCGGCCACCTCTGGATTGCAAGACCGGTGCTTTAACCACTAGGTCACTCCTCCACTAGCAACATTCCATCTAGAATCTCAAATAGTAGCAACATTCCAGAATCTCAAAAAGTGGTGACATTCCATGTAGAATCTTCAATAATAGCAACATTCCATATATTTATTTATTTAGATTTTTCTCACACCTTTTTTAGTAGTAGCTCAAGGTGAGTTACATTCAGGTACTCTGGATATTTCTCTGTCCCAGGAGGGCTCACAATCTAAGTCTGTACCTGAGGCAATGGAGGGTTGAGTAACTTGCCCAAGATCACAAGGAGCAACAGTGGGATTTGAACTGGCCACCTCTGGATTACAAGATGCTCTAACCACTAGGCCACTCCTATTGTTATCATTATGATTTAGTTTATGATATATATGTTATTTATTTATTATTTGTAGCTGCCTCTGACGCAGCCCACTGATAGGATGAAACGAAAACGTGATTCATGTCAGGCTTGTGTAAGAATACTATTGTTGAGTTAAAGTGCTTTAACACCAGACCTGTATTCTGCTTCTTTGGCTCAGGATGTTTTGAATACAGGGTAGATATGGAACCACCAGGACAGGACACTGCTTTAGTAGAAATAGCTGAGTGGGAGTCAAAACCAATTCAAAATCAAATATGATGAAATGATAGAAGAACTTTATGATCTCTGGCTTAATTAGGTAAAAGGAGGCATTTGAACCCAACAGTAACCCCCATAAAAGCCAAAAGCACAAGGAAATACTCAGGTTATCGGCTGTGGGTAAAGAGCAGAGAATGTGATAAAAGAAGTTAGCATAGCACGTTCCTAAAAGAAAAAAACAGTAAGCCGTTATTAAGACGGAAAAGTAGCATAAAATCTGTTTTATTCCTTTGGGATCTTGCCAGGTATTTATCTGGATTGTCCACTGTTGGAAACAGGATATTGGGCTTGATAGACCTTCAGTCTGCCCCAGTATGGCAATGCTTATGTCCTTATGTTCTAACATTAGCAGAAAATTTGAGCTGTGTACAACTCTGCCTCGGAAACCACAATGAATGTTTTCTTATTAAAAACATTTGTTGATATTTTTAAAGTTCTTTCCAGTGAGTCAGAGTGTCCTCAGGCTCACTCAGGCTCAACTCTAATAATGTTCATAAACTGAGCTGGAATCAAATTTAGTCCGAGTTAATGTTTCTGTTAGTGGGTAGGATCCTAGGAGTCTGCAATAGATAATTATGGACCAAGCCTTGGAGTAGGTTTATAAATCCACATGGTGCTTAGGGCAGACTCTTCTCTCTTGGACCATGAGACACTATCTGCAAATCTACAGACATTAATCAGGACATGTCTCGTATCCTAGATCAATTACACCAATTTTCTCTTGGCAGATTCTCCACATAATAACATTTGAAGAAGGCCATTGCTTTAAATCATAGTAGGAGAACACCCTGGCCTTGCATCTTCTTTCCAGCTTGATTTTCAGCTTGCATTTAATCCTTGCTTCATGACTTTCCAAGTGGCTGGTTTTCTCACTGCTGGGGTTAGGCTCCTACTTGCCCTACCACCTGCTGATCCCTCTATGCCCCTCCAAAGCAGAGCATGCTTCTTGCTGGTTACCTGTTGATGCAGGGGGAAACCTTTGGAAGACTCTGAAAGAAGCGTTGGCTGAGCACCAGCACCGTTGTTTTATTTCATGAGACGTGGGGAGATGCGATGATATCATCTACTTCTGTTTTGTTTGTAAATCAATTGACTTCTTCAAATTTCATTACATAGAGCATCTGCTAAGAAGAAAGCGTGCTCAGTTCTGATAGCGTCACCTCTAAAGGCTATAGACAGAATAGAGCTGGTCCAGATGAAGGCTATAGGGTTGTCTGATGAGAGGCATGAGGCAAATTGGGGCTTCTGCCCCAGACCCTATGCATTGTGGAGGCCAGCGCTTTTGCAGCTTTTGGCAGACCGAACAGTGTGATGCTATCACAAAACCCTTTCTTGCTGTGGTACAAGCCCATGACAGCCCTTTTCTCTCCACCGTTTCCCTCCATTTCAGGAATGATCCTCTCTCTCCTCCTTCTGGGGTGGCAGGAGGTCCGCAGTACTTCTTACCTGCATTTGCCTTCTCCTTTGCTGGCTTCACTCTGGAGTGTGAATGTGCAAGCCTCCCCCCCCCCCCCCAATCATAGTCTTACCACAGTAGCATAGCTACATGGGGCCATGGGGGCCTGCCCCCCCAAATTTCTTGTGGGCCCCTGGTTTTGCTGGTGGGGGTCCCCAACCCCCGTCAGCTGAAGCATTGCCCAGCGATGGTCTCTGGTGCCGTCGCATTGCCTGCCCTGCTCAGTCTTCCCCTCATGTCTTGCACACTCCTTTCAGTGAAACTGACAGGTGCAACCGACGCCCCCGCTGCCCCGGTCCTACCTGAAGGGCCCTGGTGGTCTAGTGGTCTCTGCAGGGGGGGAGGGAGGAGCATGTTCTTTCCTACCCACTGCACTGCTGCTGTGTTTTCAAAATGGCAGCCGAGACTTCCTGTGGTATTCTTGCGGTTCTCAACAGTCCCATGAGACTTCCGCAGGGAGTCTGGGCTGCCATTTTTAAAATACAGTGGTACTGGGCAGGGGGAATTGCGGCAGCACAATGGGCAGGAAAGAACATGTTCCCCCCCCCCCCCCCCCCCCCCCCCCAGAGACCACTAGATCACCAGTGGCGCGTTTTTAAAGGTAGGACCAGAGAGAGCTGTAGTGTGCGGCAGGCATCCGGGCAGGAGCCTCTTGGTGCCTTAGAGCTTCTGGGCACTGTCCAGTTCCCCAAATGGTCAGTCCACCCCTTGGTCAGAGAAGGGGTGGCTCTGAAAACATTCACAAATCAATGGTCTAAATCTGGCTGATCCAATTTTCAGTTGCTTACTCCGCTGGTTAGGTTCAGTTGAAAACTTGACTAAAGGCAACTGGGAAAAACGATCTTACTATGTTTGCCACTGAGGGGCCGATGCAGAAAAGTCCCAGTAAAGAACCTTTCGCTATTTCCACCTCGGTAAAAATTACCAAGGTGGAAATAGTGAGCGATGCTCAAAACAAATCTGATGCAAATGAGCTGCACGGACGTTTACCATGCAGCTCAAACCAGGGCATGTGCACAGCAATCATTTGTTAAGCATGGTTGCTAGCAGCATGCCCAAAATACTTTCACCACACACGCTGCATGGGAGAGGAAAGCTATTATGGCAAGCTTCGCAGTTCTTATGGTCACAAAAACTTTCCATGATGAGAAGAGAAGGAAAATGGGACTTGATATACTGCCTTTCTCTAGTTTTTGCAACTACATTCAAAGCAGTTTGCATAGTATATACAGGTACTTATTTGTACCAGGGGCAATGGAGGGTTAAGTGACTTGCCCAGAGTCACAAGTGTTGGATTATTTGTAGTAAATAATTAGCAGATTTTAGTACACACAGCTTCAGCTTTAGAAATGTTAATTTCTTTCTTCATCTCTCTCTCATTCACCCCTGAATAATTCACTGCTGAGTCACTTTAAAGTTGAAGTAACAAAACATCTGTTTACTCACAGTTTGTAGTTAGATTATAATCAGACAGGCTTATATATACATATTACTATACATTTGTATTATCAGCTCCTTCCATGTGCTTAGATGGTAATGGATGCTCACACCACCATAGATCCTCTCAGGTTAGGAGAGATCATAAGCTCCATGTGCTCCATGTGCTGCATGTGCTGTGTCTACTGTGTCTAACCCCCACAGGAAGTTGCATAGCTGTGTGACCTCTCTAAGTAATTCACATCAGAGGTCACAGAGTAATCACAGAGAAATAATAGGTGACAGGCAATGCATGTAAAAATACAATACATTCCAACAAACCCCTTCTCATGCATAACTGTCATGCAATTATTTATTCATACAAAGTCCAAGCTTTATACGAAGATTCACAAAATGTTCTCTGGGTAACGGTTTGGTCATGATGTCAGCTGTCATCTCACTGGTGTGACAATAGTGTAGACTGATGACCCCTTCTTTCGCCAACTCTCGCACGTTGTGGTATTTCGTTGCGATGTGCTTGGTGCGTGACTGAACCTTGTCATTCTGTGACAGTCGGATGCAGCTCTGATTATCTTCCATTATCTGGATTGGTCTCTTTTCAGCTATTCCAAAATCCAGCAAAAGTTTTTCAATCCACATCAGTTCTCTGCACGCTTCCGATACGGCCACATATTCAGCTTCTGTAGAAGACAAACTCACAATACTTGTTTATGACTGGCCCATGAAATTTGTACATTTCCATACATAAACACATATCCACTTGTGGATTTATAATCAGAATGATCCCCTGCCCAATCTGAATCACAGTAACATATTAGTTTTGGATTACTATTGGCTGAAATCTTTAATTTACAATCAATGGTACCCTTTAAATACCTTACCATCCTTTTAACTGCAGTCCAATCTGATTTGGTAGGTGAGCTGACCCTTCTGCTCAAAATTCCTACTGCATTTGCTATATCAGCCCTGTATGTGGTAGCTAGATATAAAAGCTTACCTATGGCTGATCTATATTGGATGTTATCTGGTAAAGGTTCTCTTACTGTTTCATCCTTCAGAAAATCAGTGATCATGGGAGTGCTTACAACTTGGGCATCTTGCATACCTAAACTTTCAATAAGCTCATTTATTTTCTGCTTCTGGCTTAGAAGATAAGAACCATCATTTTGTTTCTCAATTTCTATCCCAAGATAGTATGACACATTACCAAGTTCTTTTATTTCAACATTGAGGTTTAAACACTTACAATGTCCTTGTACTCTTGCTCACTTTTGCTTGCAATGAGCAGATCATCAACAAAAGCTAAAATGTATGCATATTGTCCATTTGTGCACCTAGTGTACAAGCATTTATCTGCTTCACCTTGCTTAAATCCTAAATTTGTCAATATTTCATGCAATTTATCATTCCAACATTTTGCACTTTGCTTTAATCCATAAAGACCTTTGTTTAATTTACACACTAGCTGTCTTTGTTTTGTATTTATGAAACCTGTTGGTTGTTCCATGTACAAGTCTTCAGTTATATCTCCATGAAGAAACGCTGTTTTCACATCAATGTGTTTGACTTGCATGCCTTTTGAGACTGCAATGCTCAGAAGTGTTCTGATTGTCGTGTGTTTCACTACAGGTGCAAACACTTCATCAAAATCTTCTCCATATTTTTGAAGATATCCCTTTGCCACTAATCTGGCTTTATACCTTTCCACTTTTCCTTGTGCATTCCTTTTTAACTTGAATACCCATTTGCATCCTATAGCTTTCTTGCCAGGAGGTAATTTTGTAAGAATCCAAGTATTATTTTTATCCAATGCATCAATTTCTTCTTGTGCAGCTTTATGCCATTCAGCAGCTTCTTCTGCTGGCATTTTCTCAATCTCATCCCATGTTAAGGGCTCTTGAGCTTCTGCTGACTTTGTTAGGTAAGACAGTCTTAGGGGTGGAACACCTTTGTTTTCCCTGGATGAGCGTCTGACAACAGGTTGGTCTGACCTTTCCGCATCCTCAAAATCTGAGAGTTCTTCTCCAATTGATTCCCCTTCTCCAACTGTACTGTCTTCTTCAATGATCCTTTCTGTGTCTGCTTCCTCTGTCTGTTCCTCGTTAGATACAGATGAGTTGCTTTCAGACATCTGCCTTGGTATGGCATTTATATACACTGGCATGTCTATTATGGTTCTAGTTTCATATTCTGGATGATAAGGCTCATCTGGGATAATCCAGCCTTTATCAACCCTTTTGTTTTCATCAAAATATGTAACATGTCTTATGCCAACAATGCCAGTTTTCAGATTCAAAATTCTATATCCTTTGTGTCCTGGAGCATAGCCAACTAAAATGCCCCTTTCTGTTGTGGAATCCAGCTTATGCCTTCTTTGCTTTGGTTCATGAGCATATGCTGTACTTCCAAATGTTCTTATGTGTGACAGGTTTGGCTTCCTACCATGCCATGTCTCATGTGGTGTGCGCTCAGCGCCTTTAGTTGGCATTCTGTTTTGTAGGTACACTGCTGTGAGAATGGCTTCCCCCCATAGTCTTTTAGGGAGATTGCTATCTGACAGCATACATCTGGTCATTTCCACAAGTGACCTAAATTTTCTCTCTGCAACAGAATTTTGCTCTGGTGTATAAGCTACTGTTGTGATATGCTGAATGCCTTCTTGTTCTAGAAATGTGCGCATGCTTTGTGAAGTGAACTCACCACCATTGTCGGTCTGAAGAACCTTTGGTTTTCTTTCAAATTTATTGCTCACCATGGCTACGTATTTCTTCAGCATGTCTGTGACTTGACTTTTCTCTTTCAGCAAATAGACCACACAATATCTAGAGAAATCATCCAAGAATATTAGCACAAATCTGTTATTTCCCAATGATGGGATATTAAACGGTCCACATAAGTCACTGTGTATTAAGTCCAGTACTTTATTACTCCTATTTCCTGTGTATGCAGGAAATGAGGGTCTCACACCTTTTTGAGTAACACAGTCTATGCATTTCTCCATTTTACCAGCATCTGCACTTATCTGAATGCCAGTGGCTAGTTGCTTACTGTAAAGATCCTGGATCACCTTAGAATCACGATGTCCCAGGCGGCGGTGCCAGATTTCCAGACTACATTTACCATCATTCTTCCTTACTTGCGCCATATGTGAGGCTTCACCTGAAATGTTCAGCTTATAAACATCATTATGCATAAAAGCTTCAGCATACACTTCATCATTTTTAGAGATTGTGCACTTACTGTTTTCAAAATGAATCACAAATCCCTTCTTATCTAATGTAGATACACTAAGCATATTGCAAACTGCTTGGGGAATATACAAGACATCACTTACAGGAATTTCTTTAACTTCATTAGACACTTTGCATTTTAAGAATCCAATACCTTTTGCTTGGATCTTAGCAGTCCCTGCGTTTGCAGTTTTAAGAATACCTTCTTCTGGACACATTTCCTGAAAGAAATTCTTACAATTGGTTAAATGGCATGTGCTCCCTGAATCCAAAATCCAAGTACTTTCATTTGAATTATTATTTACCATAGTCAAAGATTTTTCTGCCATTAGAAAGCCCTGGTGTTTATCTTTGTCCTTCATACATTTCCTGGTTTGAAAATTCTTTAGTTCCATTGGCTTAGGTGAGCTAGAGGGAGTGTTTTGTGTTTCCTTACACCATTTAGATACATGTCCCTCCTTTCCACATGAGTAGCAAATCAGCTTGCCCTTGGGTGGAGTTTTCCCATAGCTCCGCCTTCCTCTGTTCTTTGCCAAGAAATTTGTTTCATTTCTCTCTGACTGACTTTGAGAACACATCTCCTCAGAATCATTTATTATGCATTCCTGCCTTAGTTTTGATGTTGTCTGTTCAAAAGATTGCCCTTCAATGGCCTCATTTACAGACCTAAAAACATCAAACTTCTTTGATAGTGAGGTAAAAAGAAATGCTCTTTTCAATGCATCACACATGGGAATTCCTGAAAGTTCTAACTTTTGAAATGAAGACATAAGATGCATAATGTGATCATTACATTTACTTTTATCCCTTAATTTGGTTTCATTCAACTCTGCTAACCAAATTGGTTGCTGCTTTGCATATGTAGTTGCATACATAGTTCTCAGTTTATATAAAATGTCCTTTGGTGTATCTTTTCCCTCCACTAATATGGCTTGTTTCTCTGAGAGAGCTTCCAAAAGCATGCACTTCACATAATAGTTTGCATTGTCCCATTCAGCCATATTTTCATCTGTTCTGTCTTGATCTAAGCATATATTTAATCTTTTTGCTCGAAGGAGACATATGAATCTTAGTTCCCACTGCTGATAATTAAACTCAGTTAATTTTGGCACCTTGAGAGAATAGAAAAATGGTGAATTTCCTCCCTCAGCCATTTTCTTAGCCTTCTGTCTGCTGTGTGGGGGGAGAGAGAGACAGACTGAATCTTTCCTTTAAAACTTAAGAGAAAAATGTGGCCTTTTTTTCTGCCTGGTAATATTTCTCTTCTTTTTCAATTCCTGGCCCTGGGCCCATAACCCTTTTGTTGGATTATTTGTAGTAAATAATTAGCAGATTTTAGTACACACAGCTTCAGCTTTAGAAATGTTAATTTCTTTCTTCATCTCTCTCTCATTCACCCCTGAATAATTCACTGCTGAGTCACTTTAAAGTTGAAGTAACAAAACATCTGTTTACTCACAGTTTGTAGTTAGATTATAATCAGACAGGCTTATATATACATATTACTATACATTTGTATTATCAGCTCCTTCCATGTGCTTAGATGGTAATGGATGCTCACACCACCATAGATCCTCTCAGGTTAGGAGAGATCATAAGCTCCATGTGCTCCATGTGCTGCATGTGCTGTGTCTACTGTGTCTAACCCCCACAGGAAGTTGCATAGCTGTGTGACCTCTCTAAGTAATTCACATCAGAGGTCACAGAGTAATCACAGAGAAATAATAGGTGACAGGCAATGCATGTAAAAATACAATACATTCCAACAACAAGGAGCTGCAGTGGGAATTGAACTCAGTTCCCCAGGATCAAAGTCCACTGCACTAACCGCTAGGCTACTCCTCCACTCATTCCACCAATAAGAGCCAACCTCATCAGTGATGTCACAATGGCTTGATTGTCCGATACTTTTGGCTCACTTCTGATATTGTGATGTCATAAGGGACAGGGGGAAAGGGAAATGGGACTTGATATACTGCCTTTCTGAGGTTTTTGTAACTACATTCAATGCGGTTTACATATATTCAGGTACTTATTTTGTACCAGGGGCAATGAAGGGTTAAGTGACTTGCCCAGAATCACAAGGAGCTGCAGTGGGAATTGAATCCAGTTCTCCAGGATCAAAGTTCGTTGCACTAACCACTAGGCTACTCCTCCACTCCTTCGCCCAAATGCTCTCGACGTGGGAAGGAGCTGGTGTCTACAGGTCATTCCCGCTGCAGATCCTCCCTCGCCCCGAAGAACTTCTGCTTCTAGCGTCTTCCACTCTGGCACTGCTCCAGGGTGTGCTGGGAGCCCAGCACCCTGATGATGCTCTGCCGCAGGTCCTGGTTGGGTTGGGTGCTCGAAGACAACAGTTGCCGACACCTGGGGGACCGGTGGAGGGCGTCCTGCAACCTGTTCACCTCCTGCGGTTCCCAATGCTTCCTCTCGGTCATGTCAGCAGTTCTTCTGGTTTGGAACTCCGGGGGGAGAGAGAGGGAGCACATGCGGGCACGGGAGCAGTCAGCGTCGGCCGCCCCTGCTACAACATGGCATCTTCTCAGTGCTCATCAGCCTCCAGACAAAAGTAAACGGAAGCACTACAACAACCCCTTTGTTCATGATGTGCTAAAGATCGTTCTCACAAGGGGGCCCTTTTACTAAGCCATGTAGGTACCTACGTGCGCCCAACATGCATCAATTTTGAGTTACCACCCGGCTACCCGTGTGGCCCTTGCAGTAATTTCATTTTTGACACGAATCGGCTAAGCCCTATCCTCTCTTCTCAACATAACAACTACAAACCTGCAACCATAAACACCCCAGGATACAAACTCCCTATTTCAGACAGCCTAAAAATACTCGGAGTCACAATCGACCGCAACCTCACTCTCGAGAACCAAGTAAAAACCGTAATAAAGAAAATGTTCCACTCAATGTGGAAACTCAAACGAATAAAACCTTTCTTCCCGAGGGATACCTTTCGTAAACTAACACAATCAATGGTCCTAAGCCATGCAGATTATTGCAACGGAATCTATGCGGGATGCAAAGAACAACTTACAAAAAAAACTCCAGACCGCCCAAAACACAGCAGCCAGACTGATATATGGTAAAACACGATTCGAAAGCGCTAAACCCCTTCGAGAAAAGCTGCACTGGCTCCCAGTCAAAGAACGGAACATCTTCAAAACCTGCACTTTGGTCCACAAAATCATCTACGGCGTAGTCCCAGGATACATGACAGACCTTATTGATCTACCAACAAGAAACAGACTTGGATCAGCACAATCATACCTAAACCTACATTACCCAAACTGCAAAGGGCTAAAATACAAAACAACTTATGCATCTAGCTTCTCCTACATAAGCGCACAACTATGGAATGGACTCCCGTATGCAGTGAAAACAATACATGATCACCTAAACTTCAGGAAGTCATCAAAAACTCACCTCTTCAAAAAAGCTTATCCCACCGATCCAACATAAATCCTCACACCCAGCAACACAACATAATCAATGTTCATACTGGTCAATTTACTTTCCTCTTTCCCCTCGACCCCATGACGCCTGATTCACTTCTACCTCATCTGACCTCAACACAATCTTGTATTTATTATCAACTGAAATGGCAAATGCCTTTACAGTATTTTTTGTAAGCCACATTGAGCCTGCAAATAGGTGGGAAAATGTGGGATAGAAATGTAACAAATAAATAATTAAGCACACTGGAAAATAATTTTTATTTTCTGGCGTGCAGCAAAAACCAGGCGGTAATCGTCATTCTACATGCGTAGACAATTACCGCATGTATCCTGGGACTACACCGTAGATGATTTTGTGGACCAAAGTACAGATTTTGAAGATGATCCGTTCTTTGACTGGGAGCCAGTGCAGCTTTTCTCGAAGGGGTTTAGCGCTTTTGAATCGTGTTTTACCATATATCAGTCTGGCTGCTGTGTTTTGGGCAGTCTGAAGTTTTTTTGTGAGTTGTTCTTTTCATCCCACATAGATTCCGTTGCAGTAATCTGCATGTCTTAGGACCATTGATTGTGTTAGTTTCCGAAAGGTATCCCTTGGGAAGAAAGGTTTTATTCGTTTGATTTTCCACATTGAGTGGAACATTTTCTTTATTACGGTTTTTACTTGGTTCTCCAGAGTGAGGTTGCGGTCGATTGTGACTCCGAGTATTTTTAGGCTGTCTGAAATAGGCATGGTTACCGCGTGAGACCTTACCGCTAAATCAGTGGCTGGTGGTAAGGTCTCAGACCCAAAATGAATGCGCACCAATTTTTATTTTTGCCACACGTCCATTTTCGGCAAAATTTTAAAAAAAAAAAAAGCATTTTTTACAGGCGTGCTGAAAAATGGATCTGTGAGCTTCCAAAACACGTGCCTGCCCTAGCGCGGACCATTTTTCAGCGCACCTTAGTAAAAGGACTCGTAAACTGTATCTGGATTTTCAAAAGGCGTTTGACAAGGTACCTCATGAAAGGCTACAGAGGAAACTGGAGGAAATGTCCTATTGTGGATTAAAAACTGGTTGAAGGATAGGAAACAGAGAGTGGGGTTAAATGGGCAGTATTCACAATGGAGAAGGGTAGTTAGTGGGGTTCCTCAGGGGTCTGTGCTAGGACCGCTGCTTTTTAATATATTTATAAATGATTTAGAGATGGGAGTAACTAGCGAGGTAATTAAATTTGCTGATGACACAAAGTTATTCAAAGTCGTTAACTCGCGACAGGATTGTGAAAAATTACAAGAGGACCTTACGAGACTGGGAGACTGGGCGGCTAAATGGCAGATGACGTTTAATGTGAGCAAGTGCAAGGTGATGCATGTGGGGAAAAAAGAACCCGAATTATAGCTATGTCATGCAAGGTTCCACGTTAGGAGTTACGGACCAAGAAAGGGATCTTGGTGTCGTCGTCGATAACACACTGAAACCTTCTGCTCAGTGTGCTGCTGCGGCTAGGAAAGCGAATAGAACGTTGGGTATTATTAGGAAAGGTATGGAAAACAGGTGTGAGGATGTTATAATGCCGTTGTATCGCTCCATGGTGCGACCGCACCTTGAGCATTGTGTTCAATTCTAGTCGCCGCATCTCAAGAAAGATATAGTACAATTGGAAAAGGTGCAGCAAAGGGCGACTAAAATGATAGCGGGGATGGGATGACTTCCCTATGAAGAAAGACTAAGGAGGCTAGGGCTATTCAGCTTGGAGAAGAGACGGCTGAGGGGAGTGTTGGTGGAGGTGTACAAACAGGAGACATGATAGAGGTATATAAAATAATGAGTGGAGTGGAACAGGTGGATGTGAAGCGTCTGTTCATGCTTTCCAAAAATACTAGGACTAGGGGGCATGCGATTAAACTACAGTGTAGTAAATTTAAAACAAATCTGAGAAAGTTTTCTTCACCCAACGTGTAATTAAACTCTGGAATTCATTGCCGGAAAATGTGGTGAAGGCGGTTAGCTTAGCAGAGTTTAAAAAGGGGTTGGACGGTTTCCTAAAGGACAAGTCCATAAACCGCTACTAAACGGACTTGGAAAAATCCAAAATTCCAGGAATAACATGTATAGAATGTTTGTACATTTGGGAAGCTCGCCAGGTGCCCTTGGCCTGGATTGGCCGCTGTCGTGGACAGGATGCTGGGCTCGATGGACCCTTGGTCTTTTCCCAGTGTGGCATTACTTATGTACTTATGTCCTCTACTTGGCTCACTTTTATTACATAGAGCAGTGATTTAACCTATTGTGATGTCATAGTGGCTCATTCCACCAATAAGAGCCAACCTCATTAGTGATGTCACAATGGCTTGATTGTATAGAATGTTTGTACGTTTGGGAAGCTTGCCAGGTGCCCTTGGCCTGGATTGGCCGCTGTCGTGGACAAGATGCTGGGCTCGATGGACCCTTGGTCTTTTCCCAGTATGGCATTACTTATGTACTTAACTAGCTAGAGCCAGTTAAAAACGCATGGTGTTGGCCCGTTAAGTTTTGCGCATCGGGACCTGAGTGGTTTATTAAAAATTGACCCCCCCCCCCCCCCCCCACTCCCAAGTCCCTTAATAAGGAAGGACAGGTGGTTCCAGCTAAAAGGAATTATTTAATGTTCAGAAAACAGATCTCCAGTCTCGCCTGCATCCATCTGGAGTTTGGGGGCAGGGAAGCGTAACGCATTCACTTGCCCTGAACTGTTCATATATGAGTGTATCTTGTTGGGCAGACTGGATGGACCGTGCAGGTCTTTTTCTGCCGTCATCTACTATGTTACTATGTTACTATGTTCAGGTTTTAGAAGTCGATTCATCCCTATTCAGTTAGATAAAAATACAAAAGACAGAAAGCTGAAACGGAAACTGGGCTGGGACCGCAAGACGATACAGATATCCGGATCCAAACGTCAGACACATGATTCTGTTTGAAGCAAAGAGGATTAGATGTAAACCTTTTGGCAGAGAAAAGGGTAGGATCAGAAATCCATTTGAGTAGAGAGATATGGTAGCAGTCATTCATAAAGGAAAAATATTCAACATAAAGGAATCCTTCACATGCTCATCTTCCAATGTGGTATACATCATTCAGTGTAAAAAATGTGACGAAGGGTGCTACATTGGAGAAACAAGCCAGATGTTAAAGAAGAGATTTAATTTACATAGACAATAGACATCATATGAAAAATGCCAGTGCCAACCAGGATGTCACCTCTGTGGGACAGCACTTTGCAAAACCAGAACACTGTATCAATGATTTTATGGTGAGAATACTAAAAGGTAACTTTAAAACAATACAGGAACGTAAGAGCTTTGAAGTCAGAATAATTAAATATTTTGATACCCACCAGACAGGACTTAACAAAGATCTGGGTTTTCTAGCCCATTATAAACCATGAAATTTGACTGCTTTGTCACCCTCTTATCACCATGCATATCTCCCTGTCCCTCATCCACCCAGCCCTCCCTGTCTCTCACCTAACCCACCCTCATCCTGTTAGACTGTCACTGAAATGCTTTGATGTTACACTTATATATACTGTCATCTACCAACATTTGCTTATTTCTGATCTGAGGAAGACGGGCTACCTTTGAAAGCTAATAAAAAAATGTATTAAGTTAGTCCAATAAAAAAGGTATCATCTTATTTTCTTTTCTCAGTTTTATTTTATTCTATTTCTATTGAAATTCATTTGGAAATTGGTAATTTAGTGACTTTGAATAATAAAACTTTCCTTTTCATGAAAATGATTGAAATGAATGTTTTGGGGGAGGCAGGAGAGAGGCAATAGATTGTAGACACCGAGGAGAATGAGCGGCCTTTGCTTTTCACAAATTCTACAAGGAGCTGGTGGAGGAGGTGTTGGAACATGAAACCCTATATTTAACATGCACATATGTGTCTTTAAAGAAACTGTGAATACAGTGAAATGCTGAAGCCCGGGCATCTTTCCATGCGCTTCAGAATTGCGTTAGGGTTCTGCTGTTCCTGGATGGGCTCCAGATCCTGAGTTGCCCAGAAGCAGTGCTTGGTTTACATTCAAGTTTGTTTTCTACAGTGTATCTCATGCAATAATGTTGTTATTCAAAGCTTATTTGATTTCTGAATGAGGGCATTTATCTTGCCTATTTCATTTTGGTGTTCTTTTCTGACTTTATTTTAGCCTGTAAACTGCTTTGACCGATTCAGAAATCTAACCTGTCTTCGCCCGTCCCCGCAGGAATCTAACCCATCCTCGCCTGTCCCTACGGGAATCTAACCCATGCCTGCCCATCCCCGCCACAAGTAATCTCCTCCATCCCCGGCCCACCCAGCCCCACCGCACAGCATCGCACCCCACCCCACTGCTCAGTCACCTTGACCCCCCCAAGAAATCCAGATTCTATAAGCAGTGAAAATACTGGTAAAAGTAACATAAATGCATTTTCTTCCATACTCTGCTAAATACAAAATGTAAAAAGATGTACATCTTCAAAAAAAGCAAACATCCATGAGCAGCATGTCCTCCTTCCCTTTTCCTCCCAACCCCTTCTATCCCATGTGCTCTATTTCCCCCATTTCCTTTCCCCACTCCATGTACGTCCTCCTTACCACTCTTTTTTCCAGCCTCCCTCCCTCTCCCTCCCTCAATCCCTCCATCCATCCATTTTTCCAGCCCCCTCCCACCTACTTTCCCAATCTTTTTTCCAGCCCCCTCCCACCCATGAATGACTCCATTCATTCATCCATCCATCCATCCATCCATCCATCCAATCCACCCATATGTTTATCGCCCTTTCTTCTTCTACAGTTCTGCAGGCAACCACCCCAATGACAAATGAAAATCCACTGTTTTATGCCCTCCCTGCATGTACCTCTTTACAGCCTGGTGGTATAGTGGTCTCTTTGGAGCAGGAAAGATCCCCATGTTTTCCTGCCCCGCTGCCGCTGAACTGCTCGCTGCCGCTGCTTCTTTAGAACGGCTGCTGAGACTTCAAGCGGCGGCCTCCTTGCAGCCATTTTAATGAAATGGCGGCAGCAAATGAATCAGTGGCAGCAGGACAGGAAAGAATGGGGATCTTTCCTGCCTCAAAGAGGTCACTAGACCAGTGTTTCCCATGTCGGTCCTGGAGTACCCTCTTGCCAGTCAGGTTTTCAAGATATCCACAATGAAAATGTATGAAAGAGATTTGCATACAATGGAGGCAGTGGCGTCAGTCCGCCCCGGGTGCACACTGCTGGAGGGTGCAGAGAGCAGCCGCGCGCCTGTTGGCTCCGCTGGTTCCCTGCTCCCTCTGCCCCGGAACAGGTTACTTCCTGTTCCAGGGCAGAGGAAGTCAGCGGAGCCGACAGGTGCGTGGCTGCTCTCTGCACCCTCCAGCAGGCAAGAATGCACCCAGGGGGGGGGGGAGGCTTGATGCGCCTGGGAAGGAGGTGTCATTGCGCTGGGGGGGGGGGTCATGCTGCACCCTGGGGGGACGGACACCGCTGCACCCGGGGGGGGGGGGGTGCGCAGCTGCGATCCGCCCCGGCTGGCAGCCGACCTAGGATCGCCACTGAATGGAGGCAATGTATGCAAATCAATTCTCATGTATATTCATAGTGGATATCCTGAAAACCTGACTGGCAAGGGGGTACTCCAGGACTGACTTGGGAAACACACTAGACCACCAGGGTGTACAGAAGTACATGCGGGGAGGTTGTCCTGAGGCTCAGGAGGGGGGGAAGGGAAGGGAAACCCCGGTCTACGCTTCCACAGGAACCCTGCAGGACCTTATTCTATCCCTGCGGGATCCCCACGGTAACCATGGGATTCCGTTCCCGTGGAGCTCTCTAGTGCTCTGCATAGAACGCCTTTTACAGAAATACTAGGTTAATGCACATTTCACTCCTAACTTTGGACACAAGCATTTACACCTGCCACAGGCTGGAGTAAATGTTGCTATTCAAGTAATGGCAATTAGGCATACAGTTGCAGGAATTCTATAACATCACCTTGAAATTTTGGGAACGCCTCTCATCCCCATGCCCCTCCTGTGGCCACACCTTCTTTGGAGTTGCACAGTATGAAATTTAGGCATGCATAGGGCAGATCCGTGCATTACTCCAATTAACTGCTTTTAAAATCAATTATTTATTGTTAGAGCCTAATTAACTAATTAATTTATACACAGATCTGAGATCTGCACCCAAACTTGCATAATCAACTTAGGACTACCTTAGGAGTGGAGGAGTAGCCTAGTGGTTAGTGTAGTAGACTTTGATCCTGAGGAACTGAGTTCAATTCCCACTGCAGCTCCTTGTGACTCTGGGCAAGTCACTTAACCCTCCATTGCCCCTGGTACAAAATAAGTACCTGAATATATGTAAACCGCTTTGAATGTAGTTGCAAAAACCTCAGAAAGGCGGTATATCAAGTCCCATTTCCCTTTCCCCCTGTCCCTTATGACATCACAATATCAGAAGTGAGCCAAGTATCGGGCAATCAAGCCATTGTGACATCACTGATGAGGTTGGCTCTTATTGGTGGAATGAGTGGAGGCGTAGCCTAGTGGTTAGTGCAGTGGACTTTGATCCTGGGGAACTGAGTTTGATTCCCACTGCAGCTCCTTGTGACTCTGGGCAAGTCACTTAACCCTCCATTGCCCCTGGTACAAAATAAGCACCTGAATATATGTAAACTGTTTTGAATGTAGTTGCAAAAACCTCAGAAAGGTGGTATATCAAGTCCCATTTCCCTTTACTGAATTCCCCCCTTAGCACACAACTGTCAGAGATGGAGCATAGATGTGTCATAGATATCACCAAGTGATGCTCACGGCTAACAGAATAATATCAGTTGCACACTGCAAAGATGAGCAGTGGGATATTACCTTTTCTAGAAATGATATAAGGGAATTTGATTTATCTAGATTTAATTTAAGCCAATTACTATGCAGCCAGTCAGCAACAGTAATAAGTTTTTTTGTTGATATTAGAATTATTTTATATTAAGGATTGCCTGGGAGTTGCATTTATCTAAGGTAATCAGTATTTGAATATCATTAACGTAAAGAAATGAAGAAAATTCTAGGGTTTAAATTAAACTTGCCAGTGCGCCTATAAAGGTATGAAAGCATAGGGACACTAGAACTGAGCCCTGGGGGACACCATAGTGTAGAGAGTAAGGCGCTGAGGAAGCATCCTGCAAATGACAAAAGAAGCATACAATGAAGTAGAGTGAGTGTCGAGGATACCAATCCGCTAAATAATCCCTATAAATCAATGAAATCTTTTCTCTGCTAAAGATAGACATCCAACCGGGGCTTTCAAAAAGGGTGTGCTGGGCAGACTTATACGGTCTGTGTCCTGAAAAAGACAGGTACAAATCAAGGTAAGGTATACACAAAATGTGGCACATATGAGTTACCTTGTTGGGCAGACTGGATGGACCGTGCAGGTCTTTTTCTGCCGTCATCTACTATGTCACTTATGTTATACACAAAATATGTGTGTTGTATTTGGGACCATCTCCTATATGCACATATTGGCAAACAGGTAAGACTACAACAAGCAAACAAATGATCTGTTCAGATCAACCTAATATTTGGGTCATTTGCCCCATATAGTGCAGTCAAGAAGCATGGACTTTCAAAGAACTATAGATTTCATTTAATTATGGGGGTCATTTAGGAGTTGGCATGCTTGTGTTGACATACTTGCTTTCACTATTTTGAATATTAATTTGCTTGTTTATGTTTTTACCCCTAATTTTTTTTGTTACATTTGTACCCCGCGCTTTTCCCACTCATGGCAGGCTCAATGCGGCAGGCAGTGAAGGGTTAAGTGACTTGCCCAGAGTCATAAGGAGCTGTCTGTGCCGGGAATTGAACTCAGTTCCTCAGGACCAAAGTCCACCACCCTAACCACTAGGCCACTCCTCCACTCCTAATGCCGAAACACAGTCATGTTGGGTTTTATTTATCTGTGATCACGTTTTAGTGTTGTATGTTTAGCATTTGTTGCTCCATTATTCATGTATTAATACATTGTGGGAAGGTTTTTTTGTAAGACACCTTGAATAAACCATAAAATAAGCCCATTGCTTCCAGGGCAGTTGGGAGATTATAGTGCCTAGCCTAGGGCACTAGTAGAGCCTTTACGTTTGTACCTTTGGCAATGGAGGCTTAAGTGACTTGCTCAACATCACAAGGGGACACTAAGGACCTCAAAGATAACTGAGAGGGGTGCAAAACTCAAGGTTTTCCTAATACCCTTTCACAGGTCCTGGGTAAGAGCAAGGAAAGGTTATAACCAAACTAAGAGTAATACCGATAGATTGCGTGGGCCAAATGGTCCCTATCTTCCAACATTCACTGTTATTCTGTATAAGTTGCATGAATGTATCTCAGATGAAATATACATTTTTACCATAGGCACATCTGGTCTGTGTCAAGTTAACATGTACGTTTCTGCATCAGTTCCTGGAATATAAGTTGCCTAAAGTGCAGTGTGTTCTTTTTTTCATAGATTGTTTGAGACCCATCCAGAGTGTAAAGATGCCTTCTTTCTCTTTCGGGAAATTGAAGATTTACAGGATCTGAAGATGAGCAAACAGCTGCAGGCCCACGGCCTCAGGTAGGTGACGTGGCCTCCTTCTCTTCCGCTATTATGTTTGGAACACTTTAATTCTATTCCTGGGGAAACGCTGCTGTGTAATTGTATAAAATCAGACATCTGACAGTTTTTGGCCCTTCTTCACCCACAGTTTGCCAAAGCTGGCTATCTGAATTACTATGGGTCAAATGGACCATGGAAAACCTCTCAGAAGCTCTGGCCCTCTCGGGTGGTGACATGTAGAAGGTATCAGGGTGACGTGGAAGAGCATAATCGAAAGGGACTTCCAAGTTTTGATGAGGACGTCCTAGCAAAACGTCCCCATCCAGGGGCAGGGAAACCCGTATTTTCGAAACAAGATGGACATCCATCTTTAGTTTCGATAATATGGTCAGGGACACCCAAATCCTGAAATTTGGTCGTCCTTAGAGATGGTCGTCCCTAGACTTGGTCGTTTCTGGTTTTCGTCGATAATGGAAACCAAGGACGTCCATGTCAGAAACGACCAAATGCAAGCCATTTGGTCGTGGGAGGAGCCAGCATTTGTAGTGCACTGGTCCCCCTGACATGCCAGGACACCAACCGGGCACCCTAGGGGGGCACTGCAGTGGACTTCATAAATTGCTCCCAGGTACATAGCTCCCTTACCTTGTGTGCTGAGCCCCCCAAACTCCACTACCCACAACTGTACACCATTACCATAGCCCTTCTGGGTGAAGGGGGGCACCTAGATGTGGGTACAGTGGGTTTGTGGTGGGTTTTGGAGGGCTCGCTGTTTCCTCCATAGATGTAACAGGTATGGGCCTGGGTCCGCCTGCCTGCACCCACTAAAACTGCTCCAGGGACCTGCATACTGCTGTGATGGACCTGAGTATGACATCTGAGGCTGGCATAGAGGCTGGCAATCAATATTTTTAAAGATGTTTTTTGAGGGTGGGAGGGGGTTAGTGACCACCGGGGTAGTAAGGGGAGGTCATCCCCTATCCTCTCCAGTGGTCGTCTGGCCATTTCGGGCACCTTTTTGTGCCTTGGTCGTAAGAAAAACACGACCAGGTAAAGTCGTCCAAGTGTTCATCAGGGACGTTCTTGTTTCTTTCGATTATGGGTCGAGGACATCCTAGTGTTAGGCACGCCCAAGTCCCGCCTTTGCTACGCCTCCGATACGCCCCCTTAAACTTTGGCCATCCCTACGATGGAAAGCAGTTGGGGACGTCCAAAATCAGCTTTCAATTATACTGATTGACCCTGTGAGAAGGACGCCCATCTTCCGATTTATGTCGAAAGATGGGCATCCTTCTCTTTCGAAAATGAGCTCAACTGTGACCTGGTTGTGGACTTTATATACAAAATCATTGTTTGAGCATACTCTCACTGATACTCAACAGCAGTGACCTCTGTGCTCTATGTCAACTGTGGGTGATGACCACTGTACCCCCACCCTTCAATAGTTTGGCCTCAGCTACCATCTCTCTCCATTCTTTAGCTAGTAGACAACACCAGTCCTTCCCCACCCCTTGCCTCATTCCACCATAGTAAACATAGTAAATGACGGCAGATAAAGATCTGCATGGTCCATCCAGTCTGCCCAACAAGATAAACTCATTTTACATGGTATGTGATTTTATTTGTATACCTGAGTTTGATTTGTCCTTACCTTTCTCAGGGCACAGACCGTAGAAGTCTGCCCACCTCTGTTCTTGTACTAAGTTCTGAAGCTAACATCAAAGCTCCTTAAAATTTACACTCCAGCCCATCCCTATCTATTCAGTCACGATCAGGGCGTAGACCGTAGAAGTCTGCCCAGCTCCCATTTTGTTTCCCAATTACCGGCATCACCACCCAATCTCCGCTAAGATTCCGTGGAGAATTTAGGTAATTACTGTCCCTCCTGCACTTATGGTAATCTAAGTGAGACATAAACCCAATAATAAAAATTGATACATTATATACAGATGTGTCTAAGTGATCTCATAGGTTGTATTCTCTTTGAACAAGTAGAATGAGTCTGCCACACACTGGTGACAGCATCTGAACGCTCTGAGGTCTCTGAGCTCCAAGAAACTGATGTAGTGGTGGATCTCAAGAGATCTCAATGCAGAACAATAGAATAGGTATATATTGCATGTTGTCTGGAAAAAAAAAACAGGACCCTTTACATAGCTTCAAAATACTTTACAACTGTTTAAACTTTTAGGGCCCCTTTTACTAAACTGCGCTAGCGATTCCTGCACAGCAAACGCGACGAAGCCCATTCAAATTAAATGAGCTGTGTTGCATTTGGGAATCACTAGCATGGTTTTGTGGGTTTTGGCAACATTCATCTTTTGCCGCATTCTGGGCATTTTTTGAAACCTGACTTGCGCTTGGCCATTGTGAAGAAGAGTGTAGGAGGGAGCACTGGGAGATTTTCTGAGATCCGTGAGCTTTCTTGGAGTGTTCTTTGTTTTAGGTGAAAAGAGAGTTGGAGGATACATCCATGTGGATAAGGTAAACTGAGGGAGGAAATGAGCTGGCTTAGTGGTGGGAGGTGATTGGTGAATGCTCAGAGGAACAAGGACCTTTATAAAAGGTTCTTCTGAGCTTTGGGAGAGCAAATGTATTGGGACCGATATTCGGCCAGTGGGAGGCAGCCCACATAAGTGCTGCGGTCGGTGCTGACCCTGGATATTCAATGTCAGGCCATTTCCGGTGACCGGAATTGATATCCGGGTTTTTTTTGGCTGGCGCTAACCTAACCAGCTAAGTGAATATTCAATGCTGGCTGGTTAGTAGTGGACAAAGATAGGCTACTTCTGGCCAGTTAAATAGCTTTGAATATTGAGGTTTTGACGTTATCCATGCTGTTCTTGTTTTTATCTTGTTTTTATCATGCATGCCTCGTCCATGTGTTCTCCATTTCTCAGTTAGTTTGGCAACAGTATTTTGGTGAAACTCTGTATTTAGATTGCGGTCTGGAAGACAGCTTTTGAGCCCTCAGTCATTTTTTATACCGGACCAACTGTCAGTGTTTTGTTTCACACATTGTCTATCAGATTGACCCTTGATGAAGGCACTTTGATGCCAAAACGCAACCCGTGTCAGGTCTCTGAATAAAGGATTTTTTGTTTCTCCATTCTTGAAAGCCCATTGTGCTGTTTTTCTTGGACCATTTCTCGGTCACCCATCCTTCTTTCTGTGGTTTCATCCTACCACAGCATTACAATAGACTGTAAAGACTGAGAACACTCAAACTGACATTTCCATATTTTACCTTCTACATCCCTCCACTTAGGTGTTACCACTGTTTGGCTGACTCATCCTACTTGTCCAGGTTAAAAGCATGGTTTCTTACCTGTAGCGGGGATTCTTCATGGACAGCAGGATAAATAAACCATACAACATCCCTCCCAACACCACCGCTTCCATCCCCTCTTAAATAAGCCTAGCAAGGCTGGGGATCACACTGAGGAAGAAAGTCAGCTAGTTTAGTGCTAGGGGGCTGAAGGTTTTTCTGATCTCTGGGAAAGCAAAATCCATCCCTGGCTCCATTGGATGACATCGCCAGTATGTGGTTGACTGATCCTGCGGTTCATGGAGAACCTTCATTATAGGTAAGTAACCTCGCTGTATCACAACAGATAAATTATTTCAACTTTTTCTTTCTTACACCAATTCCCAGGGTGATGTCCTTCATCGAGAAGAGTGTGGCCCGTCTGACACAGGAAGACAAACTGGAACAACTGGCAACAGATCTGGGCCGAAGCCATTACAAGTACAGTGCCCCTCCAAAATATTACCAAGTAAGAAAGAGGTCAGCCCTGGGAAGGATGACTGAGAGAGATGAAAAGATCACTAGCTGAAGCAATCCCCCTTTCCAAGGGACTAGTGGACTCTATTTATCATGCTGAACCAGCCAAGCTTTCAATGACTTCATTCAATTCTAAGAGTCCCAAAATGTTTTCAGAATTTGAGATTTATTCCCAGGTTTTGGAAATCAGTTATTTCCTGGTTCTTTTGTTGTGGGGGGAGGGAGTAAGGGGTGAAACTGACAAGAACATCCTGCTTCCTTGGGCTTCCAGACCAATCAGAACCAGGGCTATAAAACAATGTATTTCCCCTGTCATTACAGTGATATGATTTAATCACTCGCATTTCCAAACTTGAGCTCAAGGCATGTTACAATTTGGGTACAGTGAGCATTTTCCTGCCTCAAAGGGCTTGTAATCCAAATTTTGTACCTAAGGCAATAGAAGATGATATGATTTGCCCAAGGGCACAAGCAGCATCAGTGGGAGAAGCAGGATTTGAACCCCATCTTCCCCGGTTTTCAGCCTGTTCTAATCACTCACCCAACAGCTAGTTTTCTGGGTATGTGGAAATTCCTGGGGGGAGGGAAGCGACTGGAGGTCACAGGAACTCTGGAAATGAACAGGGAACATGGGGGCTACCTTCTCTTTTTGTCTTCAGTATGTAGGGGTCCAGTTTATTGGTGCTGTTAAACCCTTTCTGAAGGACAGGTGGACTCTGGAAGTGGAAGAGGCCTGGGAGGTAAGTCTACCTGCTCTCTGTTATCTATTACACCTAGGACAATGGCAAGGGTAACAGAGTAACGACGGACAAAGCAGTGGCATTCCTAGGGGGGGCAGTGGGTGCGGCCCACCCCGGGTGCACGCCGCTGGGGGGTGCCGCGCGCGCCTGTCCTCCGTTTGTTCCATGCTTCTTCTCTGCCCCGGGGCAGAGAAGAAGCATGGAACGAACGGAGGACAGGCGCACGCGGCACCCCCCCAGCGGCGTGCACCCAGGGGGGGAGTTCTTTTGCAGGGGGTGTCCTTTTGCCGGGGGGGGGGTCACGCTGCATCCGGGGGGGGGGCGCTGCACCTGGGGGGTGGGGCGAATCAGCGATCCGCCCCGGGTGTCAACCCCCTAGGAACGCCACTGGGACAAAGCAGGGGATCCCTCTACGACAAAGAGTCACAGCCGACAGAAGTAGAGGTTGAACAAAGACGAATCCGCCTCTGGAGATATGGTCAAACCGTCTTTTATTAATGCAAATGAAGGAAGGAAGGACCTGACATGGTCCATGTTTCAACGCATGTAAGCGCCTACATCAGGGGTCAAGTAATAAACTCTAAACAGAGACGCAGTTTCTCAACTCTGCTCATATATAAAAACGAATGTTAATCAATCAGAGCACTTGCACGAGTGCGCCAACACTAGCAAAGGCTGTAGAAACTAATCTTGTAACAGAGTGAAATATACTGTCGATTTCTAAAAATAGCTGCGATACTCCTTAGTATTGACCAAAAGACTTCCTGCAAGGCTGATACCTTATTATCCAAGTAAAAGTGTATCAGATTCAAGAGAGATCCTGAGACTAAGGCTGCCAACTGAATCCAGATTTGCAGGACAGGGTTGATCTAGTCCTGGGTTTACCCTGTTGTATGCAGGGACTTCTGATTTCTCCATTGCAATGCATTCCCTAAGAACAGCAAGACTACATGTCCCAGCATGAACTAGGATAAACTCATGACTGGATCAACCCTGTCCTGAGAATCTGGATCCAGTTGGCAGCCTTACCTGAGACCCAAAATCCATCTCTGACATGAGAGCATTTCTGTGTTTTTGCAACCGCATATATGCTTTGATGGTCACCCCCAAAAACTATGGACTTGGTACTTACATAGTAACATAGTAGATGACGGCAGAAAAAGACCTGCACGGTCCATCCAGTCTGCCCAACAACATATCTCATATGTGCTACTTTTTGTGTATACTTTGATTTGTACCTGTCCTCTTCAGGGCACAGACTGTATAAGTCTGCCCAGCACTATCCCCGCCTCCCAACCACCAGCCCCGCCTCCCAACCACCGGCTCTGGCACAGACCGTATAAGTCTGCCCAGCACTATGCTTGCCTCCCACCACCGGCTCTGGCACAGACCATATAAGTCTGCCCAGCACTATCCCTGCCTCCCAACCAACAGTCCCACCTCCCACCACCGGCTCTGGCACAGACCGTATAAGTCTGCCCAGCACTATCCCCGCCTCCCAACCACCAGCCCTGCCTCCCGATCTCGACTAAGCTCCTGAGGATCCATTCCTTCTGCACAGGATTCCTTTATGCTTATCCCACGCATGTTTGAATTCCGTTACCGTTTTCATTTCCACCACCTCCCGCAGGAGGGCATTCCAAGCATCCACCACTCTCTCCGTGAAAAAATACTTCCTGACATTTTCTTGAGTCTGCCCCCCTTCAATCTCATTTCATGTCCTCTCGTTCTACCGCCTTCGCATCTCCTGAAAAGGTTCGTTTGTGGATTAATACCTTTCAAATATTTGAACGTCTGTATCATATCACCCCTGTTTCTCCTTTCCTCCAGAGTATACATGTTCAGGTCAGCAAGTCTCTCCTCATATGTCTTGTAACGCAAATCCCATACCATTCTCGTAGCTTTTCTTTGCACCACTTCAATTCTTTTTACATCCTGAACAAGATACGGCCTCCAAAACTGAACACAATACTCCAGGTGGGGCCTCACCAACAACTTATACAGGGGCATCAACACCCCCTTTCTTCTGCTGGTCACACCTCTCTCTATACAGCCTAACAACCTTCTAGCTACGGCCACCGCCTTGTCACACTGTTTCGTCGCCTTCAAATCGTCAGATACTATCACCCAAGATCAATCTCCCCGTCTGTAAATATCAGACTCTCACCCCCTAACACATACGTCTCCCGTGGATTTCTACTCCCTTAGTGCATCACTTTGCATTGAATTTTAATTGCCAAACATTAGCTTCTGCAGATCCTATTTTTGAGTAGTTTATAGTTACTTTACTTTCTGTTAGGGTTATTTATTTTGTCGTCTTGCTAATTAAAAGAAGCTTTCAAAGCCCCCCTCTCTCTCTCTCTCTCTCTCTCTCTCTCTAGGTAAGTCTTTTCTTAAGGTCTCAGGCTCACAATCAGCTGTGTGGATCCAGAATAAGGTTCCAACTGGATCAATTTGCCCAATAAGTTTGAGCCAGTCCTGGGTTTACCCCATTGCATGCAGGGATTTGTAGTCTTGCTTTTCTTAGAGAACCCAATGGGGAAATCAGAACTACAAGTCCCTGCATGCAATGGGGTAAACCCAGGACTAGTAAATTTGGATCCAGTTAGCAACCCTAATCCAGAAGATGGTAAAAAAGAAAAATTTCATCCAGAGCTTTAGACAGTCATAACGATGTGGCACCTTTGCACCTTCAGGGCTAGGTTTAGGAGAGGCAAGCATGACAATTTCTTGGGTAACCCAGCACCGCAAACAGCCCCTTTATTGAAGCTGAGTGATGCCAATAATTTGGTTTAATTTGATTGATCACTTTTCATTCTATAACAGCAAAACAATTTAAGAATGCAGGGTATGAAAAAGGAAGACAAATGGAGGAAAGCAGAAGGAAAAGGGCAGACACTAATAGAGAGAGATAGGGTCAGCACAAGGGCTACACATTATCTCCCAATAAGATAAAAATAAAATAAAAAAAAAGCAAGAAGCTTACAGCATAAAACAATTAGGTAGGGAACAAATCAGAAACAGACATGAGGAGCCAGAAGCTGCCAGCCAGCCAGCGTCTCAGGAGAAACGCAGCAGCTACTGACCCTAAATCCAGCCAAAAACCTGAGAGAAAAGCCATATCTTAAAACCAGCTTTGAATATTTCTGATATGGAAGTGCGTTTGTAAGCACGCCTTTAAAAAATGAGTATATGCTAAATTGATTTAACCTGCATCAACCTACAATTTAACATGTGTTGAGTCAATTAGTATGTGTTAAAAAGTTCTAATGCATGTTAACATTTTTTTTTAATTAAACAAATGGTTGAACAATCATAATCATGCTTCAAGATTGTTTTAAGGACACATTTATTTACTGACTCCTTTTCACCTGGCCCAGAGTATCTATACATGAGTACTCTTTGCTGCCTTTTCACACCCACTTCCTTTTCCCAACATTTGTTTCATTTTCAGGGTCTCTTTGCATATATCACCACTCTGATGAAAAAAGGTTATCAAGAAGCCGAAAGAGGGTGTGGCATGAACAAATCAACGGACCCCGAGAAGACAGAAACTTCCAGCATCGGCTCCATCCAGAACAGTGTTTAGAGGACATGGCCAGCCTGCCTTACTCTACTGTTACCCAATGCTGCCCTCCAAACTCTGAACATGGATCCTTGTACCCTCTGCGGTCCTGCTATACCTGGGGAGGAATGTTCACCTTTACGAGGATCCCCGTGCTATGTACTGGCGTACCCCAGCACCTTCCTCATAGGCGTGCCTCTTAGTCATAGACTCTTCCTAGTTTACTCTTTTTAAAAGATATAACACTGTAGAAGTTTTCTTTTTTTTCCCTGTGTAAATGATGTTTCATGGTAAATGAAGTTGATCTTTTTTCTTACCTAACATTTCCAAACACAGAAAAAGGTTCGCTGTGATATCATTCATTTTGATATTGGACTGGGAGGGAAAGAGCGATTATTTGAGGGTGCAATCAGGCTGGCTGAGCTCAATCTATGAGCAATAATGGGTTGGACAGATTTGAGCCCCTAACATTACTGAATGGACAAGACAGTAGTTGAAGCAGAATGCCTACCACTGAATATATTTTTCATGGTATATACTATAAGAGTAATTTTCAAAGGTATTTATCTAAAAAAATCACTCTCCTCCCATGCACAGTGGTGTAGCCAAGGGTGGGCCGGGGTGGGCCCAGGCCCACCCACTTTAGGTTCAGGCCCACCAAGTAGCAGCACACCTATAATGTGGCTGGCATGGACCCCAAGCCCCACCAGCCAAAACTCCCAACAACTGTTGCTGCCGGTGAAAATCTGCTATTTAAAAGGTATACAGGGGAGAGGGGATGTTTGAAAGACCATATGGCATGCAGGCGAGACAGGGAGAAACCAAATCACTTGTAGGACAAGGCGGAGTTCTGCCCACCCACCTTGGGTCCAGGCCCACCCAAACTTGGGTGTCTGGCTACGTCCCTGCCCATGCAGCTAACAGTACACACAAATTCCATAGCACATGATCTTTCAATCATTGTGGGGGAAGGGGTGAGAAGTTCCTATGGTTTTTAGGGCAGGGGAGGAAAACACATATACATTTACAGGTTAATATTCAGCCAGCAGCAGTCATGAGTTTTTGGTTTTGTTTTTTTAAAATGCTGGCCACCCCCACCGAAATTCTGCCCAGATATTCAGTGCTGAGCCATGTCTGGTCAACGGCATTAAATAACTGAGTATATGTAAACTGACGGCTGATATTCAGCCCTTAACTGGCTAAGTTAAACTGGCCAAAGACAGGACTGCTATTTATCTGGTCCCATTTGGCCGGTTAACTTAACCAGTTAAGGTCTAAATATTGGCACCTCTGAAAATTCCCTTGGGGTCCGGTCAGTGAGAGTTGACCAGATATGAGCCTCTCCTAACCAATAAACTCACTTTGAATATCGATCCCTTAATTTCCAAATGTATGTGTATGTTATTTGGCCCTTTTTTTCAGCCACCTACACACATCACAGATGCTAAGCATTTTGATGTTTTTAAAGGGAAAGCAAAGGGCTTCTGGATTTAACCTACACCTTTTTCAGTAGTAGCTCAAGGTGAGTTACATTTAGATATTTTCCTGTTCCTGGAAGGCTCGCAAACTTCAGGGAGATCTTTTACAAAGGCATGCTAGCGTTTTTAGTGCGTGCTAAGAATTCACGTGTGCTAAATGCTGATGATCCCCATAGGAATAAAAAGGGCATCTTTGTAAAAAGGGCCCTAAGTTTGTACCTGAAGGGATGGAGAGTTAAGTGGCTTACCCAAGGTTAAAAGGGCATCAGTGGAATTTGAACTTCGACTTCCCTGATGCTCAGTCCACTGAAATAACCATTAGGCTAGTACTTTACAGTTGCTCCTTTTCTAAGTGAAATAATGCCGGCTGCTTTTCTTTCAAACTCTACATAAACCCCTAAATTTTATATATGGCACTCAAAATTGCATGTACAAATTTGGGCAAACACCCAAATTGAACAGGCAATTTAATTGCTTAACAAGCCAATTACTGCCAACAACTGGGCACTAAAAACCAATTATCGGCGCTAATTTTCAATAATTGAAATTTACCCACATCTGTATAGCCTCTATTCTATAAAGATGTGTGCGTAAATTGGGTGTATCTATAAGAGGAGAATGGACAGGTCAGGGGCATTTCTAAGATTTGAGCTCAGTGTTACAGAATTTGGGTGATCCGTGCCAGGGAAGAACTGGTGTAAATCCTCATACTCAAAATTGGGTGCGGATCTCAACACCAAGTACTGTTCTATAAACGGCGACCAACTTTGACTGTTGCTTATAGAATAGTGCTTAGAGTGCTTTTTTTTTGTGCCCAAATTTAGGCATCATTTATAGAACTGAGTCCAAAATGTGTGCATCTAAATCACTCATGTAACTTGCAACGATGCAGGCTATTTGAAAAATTGTTCCCCTCACTGAACATTATGTAAACATCCTATATAATAATTTGCACCTCCGTCTGGATGCCTGGGTTCGTAACAGTTCCCATTGGTCCGCCCTTGGGATGACATCATAGGGCGGAGCAATGGGAAGTGAGAGGGAAGGGAACCCAGCAGCAGCCACCGAAGGTGAGTAAACAATCACCCCCCCCCCCGAGTTCCATGACCCCCCTACCTCTCCCTCCTTCCACTCCCATCCGTCCGAGTTCCAGGGGCCCACTCCAGTCCGACGACCCCACTACCGTCCGAGTATCGCGCCCCCCCCTCCGATTTCCGCCGCCCAGCTCCTCCCTCCCTCTCTCTGGCCTCCGAATGCAAGGAGGACGTGTGTGGGTGCCCCAGCCCTTCGTAAGTGGCAGCTGTTAAAACGTTTTACCTCCTGCTCCGCTGGCAACAGTGAAGTCCAGCACGCACGGATGCCGCTTCACACTGCCTTTGCTTTCGCTTCTGTTTCAGCTGTTCCTCTGGTCCCCCCGTTCCGCAAACAGGAAATAAGGGCAGAACCAGAGGAACAGCTGAAACAGAAGCGAAAGCAAAGGCAGTGTGAAGCGGCGTCTGTGAAGCGCACTTACGAAGGGCTGGGGCATCCGCATACGTCCTCCTTGCATTCGGAGGCCACAGAGAGAGAGGGAGGGAGGCACTGGGCGGCAGAAATCGGAGGGAGGGGCGTGGAAATCGGAGGAGAGGGGGGGGCTGAGACAACAGAGAGGGTCCTGAGACGAGAAAGGGAGGGGGTACTGAGACGAGAGAGGGGGAGGAGGGCGGCGGAGGAGAAGGAGGGGAGAGGGAGGAGGGAGAGGAAGAGGGGATGGGGAGGGGCTTGAGGAGGGCTCCTGGAACTCGAAGGGGAGGGGTGCCTGGAACTCGGAGGACAGGGAGGGAAGCAGGTGGGGAGGTGTGGAACTCAGAGGGAGGCAGGCAGGTTGGGGGCATGGAACTCGGAGGACAGAGGGAGGGAGGGGGGCCCTGGAACCTTGCTAGGGCCCATTTCCTTTCTGTTGGAAACAGGCCTCTTTTACTAGTTACTTTATAATATGATTGCTGGAGGAGATTGCCCTATCCCAGCCATGCTGACATCCTGAGGGGACGAAGTAAAGCAGAGAGAGTCCAGAGAAGGAAGTTCAGCCACAGATGAATTTATTGAAAAATGACCGTTTCGGCACTCATGCCTTTGTCAGGGGTCAACAGCACAAATCTTCACTGACACATTTTGTGAAGCTGCCAGCATAGCGGCTGGTTGTTATTTCTCTAGCGCTGGAAGCACATATATTTGTGCTTTTTATGCATCAATGAAGATTTGTGCTGTTGACCCCAGACGAAAGCATGAGTGGCGAAACGTTAGACCATTCTTCAAACTTGCAGACCCTTTTTCACTCCCTCCAAGGTGACCACACTTTTACAAATCTTGGTATCATCCGCAAAAAGACAAACCTTACCTTTTGATCCTTAGGCAATGTCACTTTACTTTACCTTGAAGTCTCCCATAGCCTTTCTTAGGGGTCCTTTTACCAAGCTGCAGCAAAAGGGGGCCCACGGTAGCGTTGGTGCATGTTTTTGATGCAGGTAAAAGACCGGCTTGTTTTGTGAAAAGAAATGGCTATGCGGTAAACGAACCATTTGCCGTGCAGCCATTTTCGGGAGGGGGGGGGAGCCCTTACCGCCACATATTTAGGTGACATTAAGGGATCCCGTGCTAAACAGGTGGTTCAAAAATTCAAAATATTTTTGTGGCGCTGAAAATGGGGCGCGCTGGGGGTGGAATCTACCGCCGGGGTCCAACAGTTCCAAACTGGCACACGGCAAGCCCTTTGTAAAAGGGTCCCTTAGTGCTGTCATGTTCAACAGATGACACTCTCACATAAGTAAACTCAAAGTCCAAATCCATGACTTATGGTCCCACTGTTCCAACGGAATAGGACCATTTCTTCTCATAATGTAATTTCCCAATGCTCTGGAAAGTTATCAATAGAAATCAAACAAAATAAAACATGGAAAAGAAAATATGATACCTTTTTTATTGGACATAACTTAATACATTTCTTGATTAGCTTTTGAAGGTTGCCCTTCTTCGTCAGATCGGAAATAAGCAAATGTGGTAGCAGATAGTATATATAAGTTAAACGTCCAAGCATTACTATGACAGTCTGACAGGGTGGGGGTGGGTAGGAGGTATGTATGGGGACATCAAAGCATTTCATTGATATTCTAACAGGATGGGTGTGGGGAGGTGAGAGGAGGGTGATAAACAGAGAAATACAACTTTATGGTTTATAATGGGCTAGAAAACCCAGATCCTTGTTAAGTCCTGTCTGTTGGGTGTCAAAATATTCAATCATTCTGACTTCAAAGGTCTTACGTTCCTGTATTGTTCTAAAGTTACCTTTCAGGATTCTTACTATGAAATCACTGGTACAGTGTTTTGGTCTTGTAAAGTGCTGCCCCACAGGGCTAGGAACCCGGCTGGCACCAGCATTTTTCATGTGATGTCTATGTAGATTGAACCTTGTCTTAAGCATCTGGCTTGTTTCTCCAATATAGCATCCTTCGTTACATTTTTTACACTGAATGATATATGCCACATTAAAAGATGAGCATGTGAAAGATTCCTTTTTTTTATTTATTTATTTGTGAAAGATTCCTTTATGTTGAATTTTTTTTTCCTTTGTGAATGACTGTGGGGTCCTGTGAAATGTTTTGGCATAGCTTGCAGCTGGATATATTACAGGGAAATGTGCCCCAATGCTCTGGAGAAAGCGGATGGGGTTAAACAAAGTCAGCACTGTTTCCTCAATCTGGTGACCTTCCACCGACACCTCCAGCACTTCCGACTGACAGTTCACCTTGATAGCGAGGAGCCTTCTCTCTTGACAAACCTTATTCTGAAAATTAGAAACAGTAAGAAATTCAAAAGATATTAATATAAAAAACTGAATTCAGTTGCTTTTCATAAGCAAGGATGAAAATTTGGCATCTACCATGATGTCTAAAAGCTTATACAGTAACATTCTTGGGAAATTCTTATATTGGTCTAATAAGATATTTCACTGCCTTCATGATAAAGATACTGCACAGAACTAAACAGCAGCAAATTTAAGAACACAACAATAAGGCCAATTAGCCAAGAGAGATTTAAGGCCTGACCACCATCCCAAAATAAGAGAAAAAAAAAAGCTTTAGTAAGCTAAACCATTGAATATGCTAAAAATAAAACGAATGATGAAATGTATTCATGCCTGTTAATTTTCTTTCCTTGAGTCTTACTAGACCAGTCCATACCAATGGGTTATATCCCTTCCTGACCAGCAGATGGACACAGAAAAATCTTAACTTTTCCAATAACTTCAGTCAGTGGCGTACAGAGAGCGGGGCAGTGGAGGTGGTCTGCCCCGGATGCATGCTGCAGGAGGGGTGCAGGGAGCATGGCTGTCAGCTCCGTTGGATCTGACAACTGCATGGTTGCTCCCAGCACCCTAGCTGTTAAGAAGAATGCACCCGGGGACAGAGGTGATGCGCCGGGGGTGGGGGGGAGGTACAACGCTGCACTCAGGAGGGGTGCTGTGCTGCACCCGGGGGGGGGGGGGGGGGGATACACAGCGGCGAAGGGACCCTAAATCTTTAATCCTACAGGAAACTGCAAGAACAGCAGCTATGGCAATAAAACATGTTGGATCCTGCCATCAGACCAGAACTATAATCTGAGCAGAATAAGTACAAACAACAGAACCTGGCACTGTATCTTTATAGATCCATTTTACTGTTACTACTATATTATTTTATAAATTATTTCTTTCTGTACCACCACTAGCTCTTATCTTTATGCTCATATTCAGTGGTTCCATTCATTTAAATTTCATGCTCTACCTATAACCTATGCCGCCCCTCAGTCTGTCCTTAACTATGCCTATAAGTCTATAAATACGTCTTATGCATAAAATTATTTGTAGAACCGGCGCAAATAAAATATAACATTTAATAGCTCCCGCTGTATTATTTAATACTTACCACTTTGGTGGCAAACCACAGTTAAATAGCACTGTGCACTGCAAAGAAGTCCTCCGGCTCCGAGACTTCGCTTCAATAATTCTGCGCAGCCGCACTTACTTTCTGCCCAACCTGATGCAGCATTGACACATGCGTGGTCCAGCCACATCAATTGCCTGATGTTACCGGCGCGTGGGTACGGCTACCTCCAAGAGCAGAGATCTGGATGCACATGGAGGTTGCCACACGCATGCGCCAGTAGATCAGGTGACCTCTGATGCTGGTGGCTCTCTCTGGCTTGTCCGTGTTGTGTGAGTGTGTGTTAGCGGCGCGAGCCTCTTGCTGCATCAACACGGGCAAAAGAGTAAGTGCGGCTGCGCTGAATTATTGAAGGGAGGAGAAAGCGGCGGTACTTGGACGTTTGTGGACAACCCCTTGATAGGTAGATGGTCACCGAGTGTCTCGTTCACGCCCAGAGGAACCTCGCGGGATTCCCGCAAATCCCGTTCCCGCGCAGTAGTTCTTTACTTCCGACTTGCATTTGAGTTCGCCCGCAACAGGCCCTACTACGGCCCACCATACACCTTTCCTCTTTCGGCGTCCCGCCCTCCTCTGACACTACTTCCTGTTTCCGGCAAGAAGGAGAGAAGAAGTTGTGTCATAGGGAACGGGGCATGTTGGTGGGGACCCTCAGGTATGAGTTTAAAGAGATGGTTTGAGGGAGAGTTGCCGGAATGTACGGAGGGAGGGAGAGATAGCAGACCGGTTCCCGAATGCGTGTGAGGAGGAGGAGGAGTGCGTGGCGTGTGAGAGCAGCCGAAATTTGCGTGTGACTTGGTTTCTTTTTTTTCTTTTGGCAGCAAATTCCGTAGCTTAATTGTACATTGAGTGAAATATCATCTTGGAGTTGTTTTATATGTAATGGTTTCTAGAAGTGGCCCTTTCTGTTGGTACAAATTGAAAGCGTAAACTGCTCTTCCCTTTTCCAGCCTACTGGTAATTTTACCCCACCATATCTCCTCACGGCCTTCTCTGCTCTTGAAGAGGCCTAACCTGTTACACTTTATTCATAGGGAAGCTGTTCGATTCCCCCTTATCATTTTTGGCACCCTTGTCTGCTTTGTTATATTTTTGTGAGATGAGATGATTAGATTTACTCACAGTACTTAAAAGTTGCATCATAAATCAACATAAAGGCAGTGTAATAATCTCCTTCCATCCATTCCTATTCATCCCCATTATCTCTTGTAGGTTTGCTGTATTAGCTTCATTTTACTGCATTGGCATCTGCCTTTGTGGTGCATTGTAAGCCACATTGAGCCTGACACTGTTGGGAAACTGTGGGATACAAATGAGATAAATAAAATAAAATCTTATTCTCTATTCCTCTCCATATAACTCTCTACATTCTTAGTGCTTTTGTGACCACTGCTGCTGAACACAGGTTTTCAACATATCTGCAATAACTCCAGTCTCTTCCTGGTTGATGACTTTTTGTGTACAACGCAACATCGTGTACACTTGAGTTAAGGTTTTTCATTTGTCTACATTAACTTCATCGGTCATTTAGATACCCAGTCGCATGAGGTCCTCCTGCAATGCCTTACAATCTGCTTGTGATTTAACAGATTTAAATTTGCAGATGAGATTCCATAGCATCAGTACCTATCCTTTTCAGATCATATACACATATGTTAAACAGCACTGATCCCAGTACAGATCCTTGGACCAATCCATTATAAACCTTTTTCCACTGAGAAAACTGCCATAATTCTGTTTTCTATCTTTTAACCAGTTCCCACTCCACAGTACTTCATTTTGTAATATTTAGACCAAATCTCAGCCACATGACCATCACTGTACAAGTGTGAAAGGAAAAAAAAAATCATATTTGTACATGGCTTGGGGTGAGCATTAGGACAAATGATGGTGTTGCCAATAATGTACCATAGGTGTTGTGATCATCTGGATCTGCATTTGTAGACCATGATAAACTTATTCAGGGATCCACCCCAGTAAGAGACAAGCTATAGTTTTATAGACACCTGAAGACAAAGCAGAGATTATTTATTATTAGGATTTATTTACTGCCTATTTGAAATAATTCACTGAAGGTGGTGTACAGTAAGAATAAATCAAACATAAACAATAGACAATTACAGAAGTAAAAATATTTGAACAACAATACAAAGTATGGCATAGTATACTAACAATGTCAACACTATGTAATAGAATATTTTAATAGTGTAAGGTATAAGCAAAGATGGAACATATAGATAGGTAAGAGGAGTTAGAAAATAAGGTGACTAATTTAAAGAAAGTTGCACATGAGGTCAGATAGATGATTAAATGTTATATCAACTAGGGTAGGTGTTGGTAAACATGTTCACCTGCAGTATGTACAGTCTCCTTGTGTGTGTGTGAGACTAAGAAGTTAAGTTACTTCTTCCATTAAAGTTCTGTTTGAAGACCCAAGCTTTCACCTGCTTTCTGAAGTAGAGATAGTATTGTGTTAAGTGGAGCCTTTCAGGGAGAGCATTCCAGAGTGTGGGGGCTACTCTGGAGAAGGCTTACTTGCGGGCATCACATCGTATAATGTCTTTTGGAGAGGGTCTGTTTAGGGATACCCCTTGGGAGGACCTTAGTGTCCTTGGAGGTGTGTAAAGGGTCTTCCTGTTCTTCAGGTACTCGGGGCCATTTCCTTTAAGGCCCTTGAAGATCAGACATAGAGTTTGTAATTTAGTCCTGTTTTGTACTGGTAGCTGATGAAGTTTTTACAAAAATGGTGTGATGATGTTACATCACTTGCAACCTTCTATGAGTCTTGCTGCAGCATTCTGAATCAATTGGAGCTAGTGCAGATCCTTTATAGTCAGACCATTGTAGAGTGCATTACAGTAATCCACTCTTGATGTTGTTATGGCATGCGCAACTGGGATAAGATTTTCCTTCTCAGTGTAAAGAGAGAGGCAGCATAGTTGTCACAAATAGTAGAAGCAGCTCTTGAAGGTTGCTTGGATTTGGGGAATCAGAGCAAGTGTTGAATCTACCTGTATTCCAAGGTTCCTGACTTGTGATTTGAGGGAGAGTTTATACTTCCCAAAAGAGATTTTGATGTCGGGTACAATATCCACTTGTGTTGGAGACCAAGAGAAGCTCGGTTTTATTTGGGTTCAGGCAAAGTTTGTTGTGTTTAGTCTATTCTTGAATTCAGGGTTGTGGGTAAGTCAGGTTCAATGGGTATGAGTAGCTGAACATCATCCGTGTAGATGTAGAACTGAGTGTCCATTGACCTAATCAGCTTGGTTTGAGGTAGATATTGAGAGCCTGAACGTGTATAGCTTGGAGGAAAGTAGAGACGGGTGATATGATACAGACGTTCAGTTATTTGAAAGGTATTAATTTACAAACAAACTTTCCAGAGACAGGAAGATGGTAGAACTAGAGGACATGAATTGATGTGTGTGTGGTGGGACTCAGGAATAATGTCAGGAAGTACTTTTTCCACGGAAAGGGTAGCAGATACCTGGAATTCCCTCCTGCGGGAGGTGGTGCAGATGAAAACTGTAATGGAATTTTAAAATATGTGGGATAAACACAAAGGAATCTTGTATAGAAGGTGTGCAAGCTTAACGGTGATTAGATGGCAAAACCAGTAATTAGGAAGGGTGCTGGGCAGACTTCTATGGTCTGTGCCCTGATTGTGGCTGGACAGATTCAGCTTCCGTAATAGGGAACAAGGCCAGGGATGTGCAGACTTCTACGGTCTGTGCCTTGAAAATGGCAAGGACAAATCAAGACCAAGTATACATAACATACCTTATATTACGAGTTTATCTTATTGGGTAGACTGGATGGACCGTACAAGGCTTTATTTTCCATCATCTATTATGTTACTATCACGCTTATTTTTGAAAGAGAAGGATGCCCATCTTTCAACACAAATCGGGATATGGGCGTCCTTCTCGCAAGGTCGTCCAAATCGGCATAATCGAAAGCCGATTTTTGGACACCCCCGACTGCTTTCCGTCGCGGGGACGACCAAAGTTCATGGGGGCGTGTCGGCAGGGTAGTGAAGGCGGGACTGGGGCGTGATTAGGAGATGGTCGTCCTCGGCCGATAAAAGAAAAAAGAAGGACGTCCCTGACAAGCACTTGGCCGACTTTACTTGGTCCATTTTTTTTCATGACCAAGCCTCAAAAAGGTGCCCGAACTGACCAGATGACCACCGGAGGGAATCGAGGATGACCTTCCCTTACTCCCCCAGTGGTCACTAACCCCCTCCCACCATAAAAAACAAGTTTTAAAATACTTTTTTGCCAGCCTCAAATGCCATACTCAGGTCCATTGCAGCAGTATACAGGTACCTGGAGCAGTTGTAGTGGGTGCAGTGTACCTCAGGCAGGCGGACCTGGGGGGGCGGGGGGGGGTTTGGGGGGCTCAGCACCCAAGGTAAGGGAGCTATGCACCTGGGAGCAATTTGTGAAGTCCACTGCAGTGCCCCCTAGGGTGCACGGTTGGTGTCCTGGCATGTGAGGGGGAGCAGTGCACTACAAATGCTGGCTCCTCCCACGACCAAAGGGCTTGGATTTGGACGTTTTTTTGAGATAGACGTCTTTGATTTCCATTATCGCCGAAAACCGAGGACGACCATCTCTAAGGTCGACCTAAATGTCAAGATGTGGTCGTCCCCGACCGTATTATCGAAACCAAATATGGACGTCCGTCTTGTTTTGATAATACGGGTTGCCCCGCCCCTTCGCAGCACTGTCCTTAGAGATGGGCGCCCTTAGAGATGGTCGTTCGAAGATGCCCCTCCACGGGGCTCATTTTTGAAAAAGAAAAACTGCCAAAAAATGTCATGAAGCAGCATTTGAATGAATTTCTTCTCAAAATGTCGAGTAGAGAGATGTGGTAGCCGTGTTAGTCCACTTTTAAAGGTAATCAATAGAAATAGAATAAAATAAAACATAGAAAAGAAAATAAGATGATACTTTTTTTTTATTGGACTAACTTAATACATTTTTTCATTAGCTTTCAAAGATAGCCCTTCTTCGTCAGATCAGAAATTGCTGAAAAAGGGCTACCTTCGAAAGCTAATCAAAAAATGTATTAAGTTAGTCCAATAAAAAAGATATCATCTTATTTTCTTTTCAGTGTTTTATTTTATTCTATTTTTATTGATTACCTTCTCAAAATGTCCAAATCGGAATTTTCTAAAGCTGTTTTGCAGATGTTTTTCTAAGCAATTCGTCTGTAGTGCATCCAGATCACAAGGGGGCATTTCGGGGGCGGGTTTAGAGCATTCGTCTGCAGTGTATCCAAACCACAAGAGGGCATTTTGGGGACAGGATTAGGGCGGGCTTAAGACATTCCTAACACTTGAACATTTTATAGCCATAATGGAACAAAACGAAAACATTTTGATCAAGACCTGTTTTTACAACAAATAAGGCACAAAAAGATGTCCTAAATGGCCAGATGACAACTGAAGGGAATCAGGGATGACTCCCCCTTACTCTCCCAGTGGTCACTTCCATCCCTCAAAGATGTGAATAAAAATAGTACTTACCAGCCTTTGACAGCTTCAGATGTTATAGCCAATTCTATTAGAGCAGCAAGCAGGTCCCTGGAATAGGTTAGTGGTTGGTGCAGTGCACTGTGGCGAGGGGGACCCAGGCCCATATCTCATTCTACCTGTCACACTTGTGGTGGAAATTGTGAGCCCTCCAAAACTCACCAAAAATCTACTGTACCCACATGTTGGTGACCTGTTCACCCATAAGGGCTGTTGTAGTGGTGTACAGTTGGGGACAGTGGGTTTTGGAAGGGCTCATCAGACAAGGGAACAAGGGTGAGATGTGTACCTGGGAGCTTTTATATGAAGTCCATTGCAGTGCCCCCTAAGGTGCCCTACTGTTCTTCTGGGATGTCTGTGTGGTAATTTTACTAAGAAGGCTGACTCCTCCTACATCCCTATAGCTTGAATTTCTACATTTTTCACTTATACAGGGTTTTCTTTTTTTTTTTTTTGAACATGGACCAAAATGGACCAAAAGGATAAACGCATAGAGCACAAAAACATGTTACATGTTGTATTTTTGGGAAAAAAAATAGACATTTTGCTGTTTTGAAAATGGTTATATTTCCTATTCGGCTTTGGGGATACTTAACACAAAACATCCAAAGTCCGACTTAGAGGTCGTATTGAAAATGCCCCTCCACATGTTACTATGAAGGTGAAATGGCCTCTTATTCCCATTCTTGAGATTGTCCTTTCCTCTCCCACATTTTTCTCTCCTGAAATTCTCCACTCATAAAACTCACAAAAAAACACAAATTATTCAGACAAAACAAGGCTGGGAACTAATTATGCAAGAATGACTTTATTCAATATGCAAAGTCATTTAAATTTGTTCTTATATTCTTGGAATCATCACAGGATTTGCTACCTTTTGCTGTAGGATCTTTCAAAATCTGCATTGGGAAACTGGGTGTTTGAGTGTAGGGATTCCCTATTATAGCTCAGCTCTGCAGTCTCAAGCCCTTTCATATGTTCCAGAGGATATGGAGCTTTTTTATTATTTTTTAATTGAGGGCATGTTCTAAGCATGGGAATCGTGTGATATGTTATTAACTTAGCTGAAATTGGGTGGCGGAGCAGTTGGGGGGAAGAGGGGGTGGTGGTTGGGAAGCAAGGATAGGGGAGGGCAGACTTATACGGTCTGTACCAGAGCCGGTGATGGGAGGCGGGACTGGTGGTTGGGAGGCGGGAAATACTGCTGGGCAGACTTATATGGTCTGTGCGCTGAAAAGGACAGGTACAAATTCAAGGTAAGGTATACACATATGAGTTTGTCTTGGGCAGACTGGATGGACCATGCAGGTCTTTTTCTGCCGTCATCTACTATGTTACAATTAGGCTCATTTTCAAAGCACTTAGCCTCCCAAAGTTCCATAGAAACCTATGGAACTTAGCCTCCCAAAGTGCTTTGAAAATATGCCTCTATGTAAGTTTGTCTTTACTTGTCCTTATTGAAGTGAATTCAATGTTTCTTGTAGTTTGGAGTTTAGTATGTGTGATGTGTTATCAATAAATGTGTTGTGCTGCCATTAATGAGAGAGTTTTTATTTTTTTTTATCATACTGCCAAAGACGCTTCTCATCTAAGAATAATCAGTTTTCTTTGCAGAATATAAGGAAGCTCCAAAAATGTCCGACAGTGAAGACAGTAACTTCTCGGAGGATGAGAGTGAGCGCAGCAGTGAGGCAGAGGAGGTAGAGGAAAATGAGGTATACCTGGGGGAAGCATTCCTTGTAGTTTTTATTATCCCAGTGTGTGCTGAGACTTCAGGCTTGGAGAGATTGGGTGCATAAAGGAGACATACCCTCCCCCTCATCTAAACAGTCAGACCCACCTTGGTAAAACTGACAGCCCGTTGTTTTTCTGTTGTGTAGATCAGAGGAGGTGCAGTTTTCACAGTGATTGAGGCATAGTCTGTTGATTTGAATTTGGTTTTCTGTGAGGGTGGAACATGATGGTAAGTGTGTACAGGGTGTGGAAAAATTTGAATGTGCCAGTGCTCCTCAGTTATTGCAGGAAAGTTGGGGAGGGGGAAGAGAAGGGGACTAGTTAATCTTACTTAAGATAAACCTAACCAACACTGAGGTTTTCTGTGTTATGAACGGAACTGCAAGAAATGTCCTGTTCTCTATTGCTTCTGTAAGGCAATTAGTCCCATTCCCGATCAGAGTATACAACCAATGGTCTTTCTAAAGAACACCTTTCTGCTTTTGTTGTGGATTTTATGATTTCACCTTTCGATGTTTGTATTCTGAGTTTGCATACAGACTCCTGATGCAGGCCGTCTGGCCGAAACACAATGTTGTGTTGAGTCGTTTTTGATTTTCAATAAACCTTGTTTTAATTCAAGATATTGGGGCTCATTTTCAAAGCACTTAGGCTTACAAAGTTCCATAGACTCCTATGTAAGTTTGTAAGTCTAAGTGCTTTGAAAATACGCCTCATTGTGTACTCCAGTTTCTGGAACCTGTGATCGCTGTTCCCAGTTTTCTTCTCGTTGTGACCAAGGCACCCTACAGACAAGTGAAACCTCTTAGTGCCCCCCCCCCCCCCCCCCCCCCTAGATTTTAGTGTAGGAATCTCCTGTGCCCTGTCACAGCACATCCCCTGGAGAGGGATAGTTTGCTTTCATCGCTTCTGGCTGTGTTCTTTGCAGGAGGCAGAGGAAGAGCGTGCCAGTGCAGCAGGTAGTGAGAAGGGAGAAGAAGAGGAGGCGGAGGAGGAAGAAGACGAAGATGAATATGATGAAGAGGAGGAGGAGGAGGATGAAGATCGACCTCGGAAACAGGCACGACATGGAGGATTCATCTTGGATGAAGCTGGTACTTTTTTCAGGAGGCTCTTTGCATTCCGTACTGAGGAATCCTTATGGGTATCTGTGTAAAGATGTCTCCCCTAATTTTGCTGCTGGTGTTTCTCTGGCCCTCTGTGAATCATGCTGGAGGCAGGGAGTCTGTCATTTTAGGGAGAGAGACATTCCTAACCCCGTGCAGATTCCTGGAGCTGTTGGCATTCTGATTTTACACTGTTCCTTTCCCTTTTCAGATGTGGATGATGAGTATGAAGATGAAGATCAATGGGAAGATGGTGCAGAGGATATTCTAGAGAAAGGTGAGCAAATGCTCTTCACCCTGCCACTCCCTTCTTACCGGCGTACAGATCACCCCTGATGGATTCTGCTGACCGCTTGGACATTGCTCTCCATTGTGCTTTTTGGATGGATTTTATTCGGTGTGTCAAACAAATGCAATAGCTTTAGCAGTGAATACTGGAGTGGAGCCTGACTCAGACACAGTGTTCTGTACTTGCTGGGAGAGCAGGGGCCTGTAACACAGCTGTGTGGTATTGTTATCCCTTGCATGTTGTCCTCACTGGAACTTCCTTTGCATTCTTGCTGAGCTTCATCTGTTTTGACATCACTAGATCCCCTTGTGTCCTGGAGAAAGGGCTAGGCAGATCCTGCACATGAATTAATTGGTAAAACAAATTGTGGGAACATATGGGGCATTATTTTGGCTCTGTGGATAGCACTGGCCTGGTTGACTATTGGAACCCAGGGGCAGCACTCAGTGATGAGTCCCAGCAGCTGGCTTGGAAAACATGACTGGCAAGTGTGATGGCTCTACAGATGTTGCTATCTCCCCACAGGTTTATATTTGGGGACTTAGCACTGCTGTTTGGTTGTAATGACCCATATCTGAATCTGAGGGTGCCTTTATGCCATCACAGACTGCTAGACCCTTCTTGCTTAATCAGATACCAGGAAGGAGAGGTGGGCTGATTACCAAATTATGTAATTGTGCCCCTCAGCCCTGCAGAGGAGACTCCCCCCTCTTCCCAGCCACTTAGTAAGGCTCATTGCTCAAGTATCTGTTGAAAGAGGCAGAGTAGTGCATTGTACACCACCTTCATGGTTTTGAATAGATTTTTCTCCTGGGCTGCTTGATTATTTATGAATGCCCAAGAAATGTTTGGCTGTAGTTTATGATCTAATAAAATAGTGTGATTGTTCTTCTGGCAACACTGGCAGTGAAGCTAAGCTTCTAAAGCATGGCAGATCTAGAACTGCCAGCAGGGAGCATTATATTATTAAATATATATCAGTGCTCCAGTGTATCTGCTCTCTGTGCCTTGTGTGGCCCATATAACTACCCCCTGCCTTCCGTGCCATGTTGACCCACAGTTCTGTCTTTGTGATGTGTACTGACATTACTGTGATGATGCTAAACTCCTGATATCTCATTTCTGTGTATTTATCATATGAGTCACTTGTAAGGGCCTCTTGTGATTATGGTGCAGGGGAATGCCGATGTGTAAGATACCACACACAACAGAAAAGCTTTCCACTGAGGAAGGTTGGGTCTGCAGAGCTCTAACAGATTAAAACAACGTTTCGTCCATCGTCATAGCTGGAGTCCTTTGATTTACAGGATTCAGAGTCCAACTTGAGTCTGTTCCTCTGACCCATCCTCTAGCCCCCTTCCCTCAATTTATAGGATTCAGGGCCAGTTGTTGACCATATTCCTGTGTCATCTCATTACTCCTTGCCCCAGTTTACTAGATTCGGAGCCCTGTCACAGCTACTCCCCCCTCCCTCCCCAAGTTACAGGATTCAGTGCTGGCTACTGGCTTTCTCCTTGATCCTCAAATTTAGAACTGACTGGGCCCCTACCCCTGACCACTCTAGATTACAAGATTAAGAAGCTCAAGATTAAGTAGCTCAAAATCATGCCCCTGAATATCCAAGTTTCAGTATTCTGAACCCAGCACTGGGCAGCACCTTTGCTTAATGGAATTTGGAGCTTGGTCCTGGTCATGCATTCCCCCCTCCCCCAGTTCCCACCCTCTCATTTTTAGTTCAGTGACAGAAACCTGGATATGCCTTAAGTCCAGCTCGTTCTGAAAGCAAATGGATGGACAGGTGGGTTAGGTACTTGGAGCAGGATTTGTGCTCCTGAAGACGAGGGAGAGATTTCCAGCTGAGCACATGGGGCTTAGCTTGGACAACAGCAGGATAAGGTTCCCTGTGGGTGAGATTGATTTCCCTCATACTATTAATACATTGGTTTTCAGCTTGGAACATTTCATTCCTTCATGCCGCTTTCAGCCATGTTTTAATTTTTTGCTCCTTCGGTTTTCTGTCCCCCGCATCACCCTGTGGTTGATTTGCTGACATTATTTGGCTCATGCTGTCTTCCCACCACCTCCACCTCCCGCCGGCAGAAGAGATAGAAGGTGAGTACTTGCATCCAGGTTGGGTTTAAGCCCTTACAGTACACTGAGTTGCTTCACCACAGGTCAGGACTGTCTTGCTGAGGCCCGCATACTTCAGAAACCCTGGTGATGGAAGGGGGTGTGATGAGGAGAAGCCCTCTGAGATGAGCACTGCCATTTGAGCACCAAGGGGTGGCAGGAAACCTTCAGCCCCTACATATTTTAAACACATATGCTCAGAGCAGTTCTCTAGATGAAGTACTAGTCACAGTTTATCCTGTAAATCCCCTCTGCCTTAAAAGTCTGAAAATGTACTCTGCCACCACTGCTTGAAGGCAGGCTGTTAAAAAGCATAGGGTATGAGGTGCAATCTTTTATTGATCCAAGGGAAGATAGAACTGAACTAATCTTGTAGATGCTGCTATTCAAGCTAACAGAAGGAGACAACAGGAAAATTATAGCAGTGTCTTGTGTGGTGTCCAGCCTTTGAGACAGTTGGTTAGTGGACAAGAAGAGGTTTGGGTGGGGGGATTATTATTTCTAGTTAAAGCTGTTCTGTCACTTAAACATGCAAGCTGTAACCATTCATCTCATAACTTCTCTTGCAGCCTCCAACATCGACAATGTTGTTCTGGACGAAGATCGGTCCGGAGCCCGTAGGCTGCAGAACTTATGGAGGTAACTTGATGCGTTAAATTCTGACAGTACCAGCCCACTGTGGTCAGATATTACAGGTCAAAACCTATGGGGCATTGTGGAAAGCAATCTGCAGTGAGATGGAGTGGGATTCTGGGGTTGGGTTTCCTGGTTACTGTTGGATCACTGTTTGTATGGGGATTGGTGGGGGTGGGGTGCTGGTTACTGTTGGATCACTCTTTTTATGGGGGTTCATAGGGGTTGGGGGTGCTGGTTACTGTTGGATCACTGTTAGTATGGCCATTCGTGGGGGTGCTACTTACTGTTGGATCACTCTTTGTATGGGGATTTGTGGGGGTGGGGATGCTAGTTACTTTTGGATCACTCTTTGTAGGGGGTTCGTAGGGGTTGGGGGTGCTGGTTACTGTTGGATCACTCTGTATGGGGATTTGTGGAGGTGGGGATGCTAGTTATGTTGGATCACTCTTTGTATGGGGGTTCGTAGGGGTTGGGGGTGCTGGTTACTGTTGGATCACTCTGTATGGGGATTGGTGGGGGTGGGGAAGCTTGTAACTGTTGGATCACGCTTTATATGGACATTCGTTGAGGTGGGGATGCTGGTTACTGTTGAATCACTCTTTGTATGGGGGTTCGTAGGGGTTGGGGGTACTGGTTACTGTTTGATCACTCTTTGTATGGGGATTTGTGGTGATGGGGATGCTAGTTACCTTTGGATCACTCTTTGTATGGGGGTTCGTAGGGGTTGGGGGTGCTGGTTACTGTTGGATCACTCTTTTTGTATGGGGGTTCGTAGGGGTTGGGGGTGCTGGTTACTGTTTGATCACTCTTTGTATGGGGATTGGTGGGGATGGGGATGCTTGTTACTGTTGGATCACGCTTTATATGGATATTCGTTGGGGTGGGGGTGCTGGTCACTGTTGGATCGCTCATCATATGGGTATTTGAGGAGGGAGGGATTAGTTTTTGGTTATTCTTGTGCAGTTATTCTTGGTGTTTGTTGCCTCTTTAATTTGACCCTTGTAACCTTGTTGCGTAATGTAAGGCTTTTGTGTTTTATTTCTCTCACAGAGACCAGAGGGAAGAGGAGATTGGAGAGTATTACATGAAAAAATATGCCAAATCCTCCGTAGGAGAACAGTACGTATGGATCAAGGAACACGGGGTGTGCAGTCTGTGCAAACGATGGGTGGGTGCAGGCAATACAGAGCAAGATGAGGGGATTGCTCCTTTTACAAGTTGCTGCGTACTTGCTCTTCTCTGGTTTGGCACTTCACTATGTTAACATTGCTTGGAGCAGATAGACTAGGTTGTGTTTGAAAGTAGTTTCTGGTCCGTGTCTAACTTCTCCCTTTTTTTTTTTAATCTCTCTTTCCTTGTCCACACCCTTTCTCCTCTCTCACAGCATATATGGCGGATCTGATGAGCTTTCTGATGACATCACCCAGCAGCAGTTATTGCCAGGAGTCAAGTAAGAGTCTCATGCATGCAAGAAATCTGCACCTGAGCTAAGGCGCACCATCTCTAAGCTTTCGTGCAGTGTATATCCTGCCTTATGTTTCTCAATGTCTGAAGTGAGTTTTTTTTTTTTCCCCCCAATTAGGGATCCCAACCTGTGGACAGTGAAGTGTAAGGTAGGTGAACACATGCAGAAAACTGAGTGTGATGTACCACTCCCCAGCTTTTTTCATGTTTCCCTGTGAATGGCTATTGTAGCTGCTGTAGGGTCACCTGGGATAGATGGACCAGGTTGCATTGGTGGGGACTCCACAGGTAGCAGTGGTTTACACTTTGACGCAAGACAGAGAAGTGTTCCTGGGCTTGGGCAGCGTGACTATTGTGGGAGGGCAAAGTGGTGCTGTTTTGGGGAGGATGCAGCTTATCTTTTTTTTTTTTTTTCCCTGTGCAGATTGGAGAGGAGCGTGCCACTGTCATATATTTGATGAGAAAGTTCATTGCTTACCAGTTCACAGACACAGTAAGTACAAAATAGCTAGAAGACTGATGTTTGGCCTCTATGAGTACAATAGTGTCTCTCCTTTCTTTGCCAGACTTCATTGGTTACCTGTTGAAGCCAGAATAAATTGGCTTGTTTTCTTTTTAAAACCCTTCAGGGTTTGGTTCCTAGTTGTTTGTTTGTTTGGGGGTTTTTTTTATCATTTTCGTTTTGCAATTTCTCTAAGATCTAGATGTAGCAATAGTGCCAACTTTTTTTTACCTTCCCTTCTCTTAAGGGGAAAAAGAGAATGTTAATTTATTTTTGAGAAATTCTTGGCTGTTCAGACTGCTAGATTATGGAAGTATATTGCTGGATTATTTTCGCTTTCCCACTCTTATCTTCATTTTAGAAAGAAAGTTACAGCTTTTCTCTTTAAGAAATATGTGTTCTAGTTTCGGGGTTATAAGTGGATTAACTACTGTAATTCCAGGATAATTGTTTAGCATCTTGATGAAAGTAACCCGCTTAGATCTGAAAGGTAGTAGCAGGATATAAGTCATGATGTTAATGTTAAGTAGCTCTTTGTTTTGGGAAAGGTCATTCTTGGGGGCACAATGAGAGTTACACCTGGTCTGTTGCTCTGTGCATGGCTGTCTCTAATCTCCGGCTTCTTTTCATCCTGTGCCTGCAGCCTTTACAGATTAAGTCTGTAGTGGCCCCTGAGCATGTGAAGGGTTACATCTATGTGGAGGCATACAAACAGACTCACGTGAAGCAGGCCATAGAGGGTGTGGGCAACCTACGCATGGGCTACTGGAATCAACAGATGGTGCCTATCAAAGAAATGACAGATGTTTTAAAGGTGGTGAAGGAAGTGACCAACTTAAAGCCCAAATCCTGGGTCCGCCTGAAGAGGGGTATCTACAAGGATGACATTGCTCAGGTGCAGTTCTGTTCTGGGGGACAGATAGAAAGTATTGTTTTGGGGACTGTAATCTGGGTGGTGGGTCTATGTTAGGATTCTCTTCCAGGGGTGCACAGTGTAATTATTTTGTGCTGGTGGTATTGGGGTGGGGCTGTACAGGTGTGGGTGTCATGTAAATACTCTAGCTGTACCTCATGTTCGAGGCTTCAGTCCCTTAAGCATAGTTGTATCAAGCATGGGTATAAAGGTAGTTCAGAAACTCCAATTAGGACATAGATTGGCCCTGACAAATGCGACTGCTTCATCAAAAGGCACACAGCTTCATATAAAATTAAAAAATAAAAAACACAAGTGAGAAAAAAAATCGTTAAACTTACCTTCCCAAATATTTATAAATATAATTATATGAATGTTAGGGACACTCATAACATTTTAGAACTACAGAACAAATTTCTACCAAGTCCAGTAAAGTTTGAAATCATTGGTTACACTTTTTAACTTTTGAGATAATATATGCAAATGAAATGAGATCACAACTTACCACCAGTTAAAACCACTTTGTAAGCCAGGTCACCTAATGTGGAAAAACTTTAAACTTGAATATTAAAACATACTTAGCTTTTAAGCATGAAGGATTAGTCCAAACAAAAAAAAAGGCAGTTTTCTCTTCTTTTGATGGTATCTTATCCCATAAACTGCACAGATTCAGTCCAGTAAGTGCTTGTGTGGTGTGCCTGTTTATAATTATTGGATGGAACATTCTGAGGATTTTTTATTTTGATATAAACTAATGTGTTATGAAGGTTTTGCAACAAATTGAGCCGAGGTACAGGTTCTAATGTTAATTCTGTATCGAAAGATATTTTATTTGGGGGGGGGGGGGGGGGGGGGCAGATATTTGCATGTAAATTAGAGAGATAGGAAGCATCTCACAGTGCCCTCTTATTTCCTGCTGTAGGTGGATTATGTGGAGCCAAGTCAGAACACCATTTCATTGAAGATGATTCCAAGGATCGATTATGACCGAATAAAGGCCCGCATGAGTCTGGTGAGCAGCCCTCTGTGCATCTGTGTTTCTTTGGTGTTAGCACTGGTGCCTCTCCACGGTTGACAGCCTTCGCATGCCCCCTTTCTCCTGGTAAGTAATCTTATGTTTCTTTGTTTACTGTAGAAAGACTGGTTTGCAAAGAGGAAGAGGTTCAAGAGACCACCACAGAGGCTTTTTGATGCTGAAAAGATCCGGTGAGCAGCTAGTTATAAAGGGATGAGAGTAGTGCCTGCAGCCTGCATGGCCTCCCACCTCCTGAACTACAGCAAAGTCAGAAAGGACCCACATATGACTGCAATGTGACCAATGACCAGGGCACCATTGGTGGGGAGAGTTCAGAGGCATGTGATCCCTGGACTAATGGGCAGTGTTCTTTCCCGCCACAGGTCCCTAGGTGGAGATGTCACCTCCGACGGGGATTTCCTAATTTTTGAGGGGAATCGCTATAGTAGGAAAGGCTTTTTGTTCAAGAGCTTTGCCATGTCGGCTGTTGTAAGTGGTCATCTTAAACTGTACATTTTACCTGCTGTGTGACAGCAGTGGTCTTATTCTCAATGTGTTTCTCCTGCTGCTGATCTGCAGTTAGGCTCATGCCATTGTTTTGTTTGTAGATCACAGAGGGAGTGAAGCCCACCCTATCTGAACTGGAGAAGTTTGAAGATCAACCTGAGGGAATTGACTTGGAGGTGGTAACAGAGGGCACAGGTACTGTATTGTGCCCACAAGCTATGCTAGCAAGCCTTCACTGGGTCTCCTTTGTGCTTTGAATGGTTCTTGGTATGCTTGATTTTGTGTGTATGACATGAATGGCTCCTGTTACTATATTTAAAAAAAACAAAAAAAACACATTTTGAATACCATTTGCAAGTTAACAAAAACTACGGAAGTGATGTACAAATAAAATAAATCAATCCCCCTCCCATCAACCTCCTTTTTCCCAATAAAACATTAAAAATCCAACCCTCCTCCGACATAACCATATCCCACAGTTCTCATCCAACATATCCAAATAACATATAGTAAACATAATCCATATTTATGGTTCGTTTATATTCCACTTATCTCTAAGCGGATTACATAAACATTTATACCCAAAATTTAAAAACTGAAAATCATATATATTTTTTTTTAATTCTCCCTACCTTAAAGCATGACCAACCTTCCCTTCGACATCCTCACACACTAATCTAAAACAGACTCGGGATCTTCTGCTTATCCCTGTGTTGTACCTCCTAGGAACAACCAAGTGGTTAAGGTTTTCCAAAATCTCTTGCAATGATCCATCATACAAACTTCAGAGTCAGTTTGTTCCATAACATGGGAGCAGTTACTGAAAAAGCTGTAGCTCTCAAACGGTAACCCCTAATGTGATTCACCAAGGGAACTTCTAACAACATTCCCTGACTGCAGCGAACAGGAGTGCAGTATATTGTGCCAATTGAATTTGGTGGCTGGGATGTGGCAGCCTATTTTGCATGAGTGATTTGTGTTTTTAATGTTACTGATTCTGGGCTCTTGTTTCCTCAGCGTTGGCTGTTTCTTCTCTCTTACACAGGAAAAGAACGAGAGCACAACCTGCAGCCTGGTGACAACGTTGAAGTGTGTGAAGGAGAATTGATCAATCTCCAGGGCAGAGTTCTGAGTGTGGATGGAAACAAGATCACTATTATGCCCAAACATGAGGACCTCAAGGTGCATCTGAACAGCAGTTAGTGATGGCACTGCAGACATGTCACTCACAAAGAGAGTCTCTAACTGCTTCCTGTCCCTCTGTCTGTAGGACATGCTGGAGTTTCCTGCCCATGAACTGCACAAGTACTTTCGCATGGGAGATCATGTGAAAGTGATCGCAGGTCGCTATGAGGGAGACACAGGGCTGATAGTGCGGGTAGAGGAGAACTTTGTGATCCTGTTCTCTGATCTCACCATGCATGAGGTAATAGTGACACAGCATGCACACATACCTGGAAGGCTTCAGGGCAATGTTCAGCTTGGAAATTTCTGATGTCCATTAGGAGATACAAAAGTGGTGATTCACACACGTTAATCACCAATTAGAGGGATCTGGTGGGGCGATGGGTTTGGATTTTGGGTGGGTGAGTTTTTCAGGTAAGATTGGATTTTGAAGTAGTTTCATGTTGGGTAAGAGGAGTTTTGGGATGATTGGATATTACAGTGGTGGTGATGTGTTGAAATAGTTGATTTAGGATCATCTGATTTGGACTTTAAAGTTCTGATTCTGAGCATACTGGCGTTGCATTTGCCACTTACTTTTCATTTGTGTCCTCCTTAGCTGAAGGTACTCCCACGGGACCTGCAGCTGTGCTCAGAGACAGCCTCAGGAGTGGATGTGGGAGGCCAACATGAGTGGGGAGAGTTGGTGCAACTTGACCCTCAAACAGTGGGTGTCATTGTACGTCTAGAGAGAGAAACCTTCCAGGTGGGTGTTACTCAGTGCACCATCTAACGTATCTGTGTGATGTCTTTTTTTTTTTTCTTCTGTTCTTATTGATTTATGTGGATTTGTAACACTTTTTGGTTCCATAGATTCTGAATATGTATGGGAAAGTGGTAACCATACGGCACCAGGCTGTGACCAGGAAGAAGGACAATCGCTTTGCAGTGGCTCTGGACTCCGAGCAGAACAACATTCATGTCAAAGACATTGTCAAAGTCATTGATGGACCCCATTCAGTACGAAGGATCTTGAGTTACCTAACGGGGAGGTTGAGGGGGAGGGAGAAGGACATGCACCTTCAGTATCACAGCCAACCTGGGGCTTTAAGATGATTCAGTTGGATTGGCTGGGCCGTTCTCTTTCAGTGCCGTATAGGAGAAGCTATGCAGAAGTTTTTCTGCTACCACCATAGCATTGTGTTCCTCTTAAAGACAGCCATCCTTCTTGTCTGATCCGCATGAAGGCCCTGTCTGTCTCCCTGTAACCAAAGGCTATCTGTAACACGTTATAGGATGTTCCATTCTGGAAAGGTCAGATTTCCTGGGAAATATCCACTGTAGATCATGGAGCACTTGGAATTAGTTTAAACCACAGCAGTGATTCCAGTGGCCAAATGGAGGGCACTATTGCCTTGGTGTCCATTCTGTCTAAGGCTGTAATAATGCTCAGCTGAGCCCAGGTTGTGCTGTTTCTCGCCTTCCCCCGCCTCTAAAATATGTGACTCTCTTGCAGGGTAGGGAAGGGGAAATTCGCCATCTTTTCCGAGGCTATGCTTTCCTGCACTGCAAAAAGCTAGTGGAGAATGGAGGAATGTTTGTTTGCAAAACCCGCCACCTGGTCTTGGCTGGGGGCTCAAAGGTAATAAAGAATTAAAGGAGAATGGGAAGTAATACAGAAGGGCAGAAAGGGAAGGGTGGGGCTGGTAACAGATTCAAAGGGTGTCTGCTAGAGGGGGATAAGTGGGGTGGAAATAGGAGGCAATACATACAGAGTTGTGAAAGGGGTGGGGGGTAGGACTGGGTGGTACTACTACTACTTAACATTTCTAGAGCGCTTCTAGGGTTACGCAGCACTGTACAGTTTAACAGAAAGGACAGTCCCTGCTCAAAGGAGCTTACAATCTAAAGGACAAAATGTCAAGTTGGGGCAGTCTAGATTTCTTGAATAGAGGTATAGTGGTTAGGTGCCAAAGGCGACATTGAAGAGGTGGGCTTTGAGCAAGGATTTGAAGATGGGTAGGGAGGGGGCCTGGCAAATGGGCTCAGGGAGTTTATTCCAAGCATGGGGTGAGGCGAGGCAGAAAGGGCGGAGCCTGGAGTTGGCGGTGGTGGAGAAGGGTACTGAAAGGAGGGATTTGTCTTGAGGAAAGGAGGGTGATAATACGGAGGAGAGGGGGGAAGGTGCTTGTCTGAATATTAATCAGGTCCTCTCTTGCAGCCCCGAGATGTCACAAATTTTGCATTTGGTGGCTTTGCTCCAATGAGTCCACGGATCAGCAGCCCTATGCACCCCAGTGGAGGAGGTAAGGGGGGGGGTCTCGCTGATGGGGAGGGGGACCCATGTACCTATTTAAAGGGTGAGGGAGAGGTCTCGGTAGGAGGACCATGAATTCAGTGTAGCAGGTGAAAAGGGTTTTATTGAGGAAAGGAGATATTTGTACCCGGCAGAGCAGGTGACAGGGTATTGCTTGTGAGTGGAGTGACCTTGTGCAGCACAGCCAAGTAGTGCTGGGGTTCTTAGTCAGCTATGTTCATATTCACTTGTATACGTCTGGTCCCTGACAGGTCAGCGAGGTGGATTTACTGGAGGTTCGATGGGCCGTGGTCGTAGGGACAATGATTTGATTGGTCAGACGGTCCGGATATCCCAGGGACCATATAAGGGTAAGGTATAAGAATGCATTTACATTTACGTTTCCCATTTCTTATATTTTTTTTTAATTTATTTTTTGTTACATTTGTACCCCGCGCTTTCCCACTCATGGCAGGCTCAATGCGGCTTACATGGGGCAATGGAGGGTTAAGTGACTTGCCCAGAGTCACAAGGAGCTGCCTGTGCCTGAAGTGGGAATCGAACTCAGTTCCCCAGGACCAAAGTCCACCACCCTAACCACTAGGCCACTCCTCCACTCTATTCTGCCTATACTGTTGAGTCTAAGGTGGATTCCATATAAAGAAACCAGAAACACAGTTCTGGGAGTGCGCAGTGATTTCCCTCCTATTCTGCCTTTTGAGCTTGCTCTTTACTGTATTCTTCGGATCTGGCTTCCTGTAACTTTCCAGAGATTCTCTTATACTTTTTCAGGCTATATTGGAGTTGTGAAGGATGCTACAGAGTCCACGGCTCGTGTAGAGCTTCATTCCACATGCCAGACCATCTCAGTGGACCGTCAGCGCCTCACCACACTGTAAGTCTTTGGGGACACACCCTGGGTGTTTTGCTGCAGGTGGTACCTTGCAGAGGTTGATAACTGATTTGCACTTTTTCTCTGAAACACAGGGGCGCAAAGCGACCAGGTGGAATGACCTCTACCCATGGTCGGACCCCCATGTATGGTTCCCAGACACCCATGTACAGCTCAGGCTCCCGGACACCTATGTATAGCTCTCAGACACCTCTGCATGATGGTGAGTCTGGTACCTGGCCTCTTGTAGGGTGGAGAACTGTACGGTATGTATGATTGTGATAAATGGCTCCCCTCCTGTATGGATACTGAGCGAAGGGAATTTTGTAGCACGTGGAGTTTTTTCAGCTACCTATTAAGTTTCCTGGTCAAATTCCTTTGAAAACTGTCCTTATACTGTCTCCATTCTGCTTGTATCAAACTAAATGTATTTGGTTTCCGTTTTCCATTTATGAAGCTTTTTCTTACGTAAAACTTTAATTTTATACCACCCTTAGGGATCTCTGGTTTGTAGGAGAGGCAGTGGAGGGTGAAAATGATGGTCTAGACCTAATTCTCAGACCATTACTGCAGAGCTGCCAAATTACCCAGCTCCACGAGGGAGACTATTTGGTCAGTCTTGAACTTACATCTCAGTTTAATGTGCTATTTGAAGTCCCTGATTTCTGCCCAGTCAAATCATTGCTATATGTCCCATAATGCACCATGATAAGGTCAAATCCAAGACTGGCCTAGAATCTCCTTCCTGGAACTGGGTAACATGGCAGCTCTCTAGCTCTAACCAGTAAGCCACTCTTTTTTGAAGTACTTGCCTAGTCTCTATGCTCACACTGAAACTATTACTGCCACCGTACCCACCGCTACAGTAGGCTCTGCGCTTTTTCCTGTTACTTCTGGAAAGTTGAAATATGTGTGTTGGTGGGGGGTGGGGTGGAGGCCATGAATAAAGATCTTGGGGAAGGGGTGAAGAAAAAAAAAGTAAATTGGAGAGGGGCCATGGCAGGAGAGGTCCACAAATGTGTGTTTTGCCTAGGGCCCAAAATAGCATTAATTCAGTCTTGTGCCCATCTCCTGTCTCATGATCTATAAGCAGTAAAGGCCTGATCTTACTGTGACGATGTCTCTGACTTCCTACAGGAAGCAGGACCCCTCATTATGGTTCTCAGACACCACTTCATGACGGGAGCCGAACACCAGCGCAGAGTGGAGCCTGGGATCCTAACAATCCAAACACTCCTTCCAGGTATGTGTGCGCTGTTAAACTGAGGCTGGTCTTTTTTTTCCTCCCCCTATCCCCAGACTCTGGAAGCATCTTGTTGCACTTCACAATTCTTTTTATCTCTGTCCTTGCTCAGAGTGGAGGAAGAATATGATTACGGATATGATGATGAGCCTTCGCCCTCACCACAAGGTTATGGAGGAACCCCTAATCCCCAGACCCCAGGATACCCTGACGTGCCCTCGCCACCAGTTAATGCTCAGTACAACCCACAGACACCAGGAACACCAGCTATGTGAGTACCCTCACTGTCATTCTTTGCAAGAACTGGGTCTTTTAGCCCTTTCCTCTCAATATATGAATTTTGAATTTTTCAGGTACAATACGGATCAGTTTTCTCCATATGCTGCTCCCTCACCTCAGGGCTCCTATCAACCAAGTCCAAGTCCACAGAGCTACCACCAGGTGGCACCAAGTCCAGTTGGCTACCAGAACACTCATTCGCCTGCCAGCTACCACCCTACACCTTCTCCCATGGCTTACCAAGTATGTACCAGTCGCTCATTCAGCAGCTCTAATGTTATGCCTTTCCCTGTAGCTTATCGAGCATGTCGCCCACCAGCTGCCACCCTATACCTTCTCACTTGTCATCCACTTGCTCAGGTTAGGGTTAGCTACATTCTTTGGAAGTACAGGATTTGTATCATAATAGCAGTACATTCACCATACTTTTTACGTATATAACGTGCCCATGCATATAACACAGATTGCATGTCCAAAAATAAACGGTATGACACACCCATGCATATAACGTGTGCTATACCAATTTATTTTTCTAAGACCCACTAATGGCTAAACGTAACACATTTGTTTTTAAGGGCTTTCCTTTTTAGGTTCCTAGAGGCATTATTAGTGTAGAAACCCTACAAAAAAAACTAAAAGAGAAAAAAAAACCTTTAAAACACACATTAATTTTGCAATTAGTGCATCTTAGTAAAAATACACCGGTATAGTGTACTAGGGGTGTGTTCAGTTTGTAAAAACGTGAAAATATGGTATTCCTTTTTTCTTGAGTCCTCTTATCTAGATTTTATTTAATGACTTAGTCATTTTACTACTGTTATGCTGTAAACAAAATTGTAAGTTTTACGTTAAATTGTACCTGCAGTACACTGCCTTGGGTGAATCTCTTCATAAAAGGCAGTTAATAAATCCCAAGTTTAAATATAAATACAATAAATAAGTACATAAGTAATGCCACACTGGGAAAAGACCAAGGGTCCATCGAGCCCAGCATCCTGTCCACGACAGCGGCCAATCCAGACCAAGGGCACCTGGCGAGCTTCCCAAACGTACAAACATTCTATACATGTTATTCCCGGAATTGTGGATTTTTCCCAAGTCCATTTAGTAGTGGTTTAAGGACTTGTCCTTTAGGAAACCGTCTAACCCCTTTTTAAAGTCTGCCAAGCTAACCGCCTTCACCATGTTCTCCGGCAACGAGTTCCAGAGTTTAATTATGCGTTGGGTGAAAACTTTTCTCCGATTTGTTTTAAATTTACTGCACTGTAAACTTGAAAACTTTAAGTTGAAACCTAATAATAAGGACTATCATAAAACAGTATCAAAAGTCTTCTCAGTGCTTTCATTATTTGCTGCCTTATGCCTTCTCCTGTAGGGTCTGTGAACAGGGTCACCAAAGTCCATGGCTGCTGTGGGGATGTTACTTTTACCTGAAGTGTCTCTAGGACCAGCTGTTTTGTGAGATTGTTCTTTGCTCAGGATTCTGTGGCTGTTTTTTTTTTTTCTGTAGCAGGAATGCTGTCTCTGCAAGAGCATTCCCAAGCCTCCCTTTTTGCTACCTATCCTACTTTGGTTCTGCTTATTATTCTCTCTAAAGAACGTGTATACTTCCAGAGCTGGCAAAAATCAAGTGCCAGGTCTGCCACTGTATAGTTGTTCCTATTGTACAGTTCTATGAAAGACAATGTGATGCTCAGGAGGAGCACAGCGTTGGGATGACCAAGTCTACGGATTCAGACGTTTAATCACACCACAGAAATTTGCAGCATTTCCAGAAATTCTAAATTCTCTTCTTTCTCTCTTCTCTTGTAGGCCAGCCCAAGTCCTAGTCCTGTGGGATATAGTCCCATGACCCCTGGTGCTCCTTCCCCAGGTGGCTATAACCCCCACACCCCTGGGTCTTCTATTGAGCAAAGCTCCAGCGAGTGGGTGACCACTGATATTCAGGTCAAAGTTCGTGACACCTACTCAGACAGCCAAGTGGTGAGCCAGACGGGAGTCATCCGCAGTGTGACGGTGAGTAGTGCCCCCCTGCCCAGCACAGTTGGGTGAAACAGTTACTCTTAAAGCTGCCACATAGCCTATGCCTCCTCCCCCCCCCAAAAAAAAAAAAAAAAAAAAAAACTTATGTATACTGTACAGTGTGTCAAATAGGAGCAAAGGGTATAGCATTGCCTCAGTTTTTTCCTGTTTGCTCTCTCTCTCTTTAGGGTGGTATGTGTTCAGTCTTCCTGCAGGATAGTGAGAAGGTTGTCAGCATTTCCAGTGAGCACTTAGAGCCCATTACACCAACTAAAAACAATAAGGTGAGTGTCTGCCTCCCGCTGTGTTCATGGGACATCCCTTGTTACTATAGTTAGTGCCACTGTCTGACATATCCCACATTACTGCTTCAGTCCCTGCTCCTGCCACAGTGGGTCACTATCCATAAGGTATCTCTCATTACTGTTGGGAGAGTCTCAGATGTTGTATTAGGTGGTCGGTCATTCTACCCTGACGTTCATAAGAATGTAAATGTCATACTGGGTCAGACCAAAGGTCCATCAATCCCAGCATTCTGTCTATGATAGTGGCCGATCTGGATCACAAATAACCAGTTGGATTCCAGAAAGTCAATACATTCTTTCTTAGTTAGTAATGGTTTGCCAGTATTTCCACCAGGAGCTTGTCTAGATCCTTTTTATACCCTGCTTTATGTTAATTGGGTTTTTTTTTCTGTTGCTTTCCTGGAGTGTATATTGTCCCTTTTATTCCCTTTCAGGTGAAGGTGATTCTTGGAGAGGACAGAGAAGCCACTGGTATCCTCCTTAGTATCGATGGCGAGGATGGCATTGTGCGAATGGAGCAGGATGAACTTCTGAAGATCCTAAACCTTCGCTTCCTGGGGAAGCTAGAAACATAGAGACGTCAGGGGCCCTCCCCCTGTTTTAATTTGTCAGACTTGTATATATCCTGTACAGATATCTTCAGTTGTTCCTGCTTTTGGTTGTGCAGTAGCATTTCATAACTAGTAGAAAGCTACACTGCCCCCTTTCCATTAATGATGGGGTGTGCAAGTTAGACGATGCATCTAACCCTTAACAGCAAAGGAATCCAGCCACAGTGTAGCTTTGGTTCCCATGAGACCCCTGTCCATGTATGGGCTGGGTGTGCTGCCCACCAGCAGGACTGATCTGTGCCCTTGCCAACACAGCTCTTCTGACCAGGAAGACGTTCCTTTTCCTTTTTATTGCGTGGTCAGAGAATAATTAAAATGGTGTGTTTGTGAAATCTTGTCTCGTGACTCGTTTTACTCGTAGTAAATTTAAGCTACGCATTTCTCTTCCTTGCTACTGAAGAATCTGGTCCTTTCCCAGAGGACCAGTGAGAACATCCCATCCTTTGAGGATCAATTAAATATTCAGTTTGAACAAACTGACACCTTTAGTACAGGGTTCATTGCCAGGCCAAGGGAGCCAGTGGCAGCTCCCATTTACCCTAATTATGGCCCCCTGACTCTTCTTCTCCCCCCCCCCCAAGTGTATTGTTACTGGCACTACATCCATATCCGTTCTGTTTTCTACCTTCACCATTTTGCTCTCTGTATGCTTGAGCCATGGGCTGCCCAAACTCCACTACTCTTATAAGACTGAGAACAGAGTGGGAGATTGGGTACTGAGCAGGTTTCAATTTGCTGAGAGTCATGCAGTGCCAGAAGAAAACGGAATAGTTGTTCCAGAGATGGCACTGCCAACAAGCCTTTGGAGTAAAATATAAGAGAACTAAAACAGGGGGAGAGCTGACAGGATGGTGAAGGCTGACTGACGGAGGTTAGGGTTAACTGGGATAGAGTTGAAGGAGAGTGTGTTGGGGAATAGGGTTATTGAGTATGTGAAGGGAATTAGGCTTAGGGAAAAAGAAAATGTGTGTGTGCCGAGGGGTAGACTTTGTTACACAAATTACTTAGAATCAGTCAGGCTGACTGAATTAGAAGGACACAGTGTCATTGGCCTGCTCTGTGTACTGTCTACTTTGTCCAGCAATGATCTTGGTTCTCACTCTGAATTTTTTTGGCCCTTCTAGAAAAATAATGAAAATCATTGTCTTAGTGTCAAACTTGGCTCAGAGCTTAGATTGGTGGAGTACATTGGTTCCTTTGCTTAAATTGATTGATGGATTGCTTGCCCATTCCTGTAGGGACAGAATCTAGAGCTACTTCCTGGTATGTTAGACATTTGGAAAGTTGTCACCCATACAGATTCTTCATTACAAAGTGTTACTGAGAAAATTACAGTATTTTCCCAGGAAACAATGACGGGCATTTTTGAAAAAAAGACCAAGTCAGAATTGGGATGTTTAGTTCATTACATTAAAAAAAAACCCCTGTCCATCTTAGAGACATTTTTGAACAGGAAAAACATCGGTTTCCTTTTTGTTCACAGTTTTTTTTTTTTTTAATGAGTTTAGATAAATGGAAAAAAAAAACACAAAACAAGTCTTTAATCAAACGAAATCGGTTCCCTCCACTCCCAAATCCAAGATTACTTCATTGATTCATAACAAACAGGGTTTTCCTTTTGAAAATGGTTCAAGGATGGACGTTTTGCACAGAAGACGTCTAAAAAGAAGAGCCATTTTCCAAACTGATATGTCCAACTTATAAAAGCCAAACAAAAAAAAATTAGGCACAAGAACATCTGGCATCATTTTGAGAGAGATGCCCACAAACATCTCTGCAGCTCAGAGGGGCAGCCTAATGGTCAGTGCAGTGTACTTTAAACAATAACTTCCAGGTAGAATTCCCACCTTAACTTCTTTATTTTGCATTTTGAGCCCTTCAGGAACAGAATAAGACTTATTGTATCTAATTAAACCAGTACAATCACCCTCCACCCTGCAGGTGTCTTCTATATTTATATACTACAATTTATAATGACCATTACACATCCCCGATATTATCAATCTTTAACACATGAACATATTACATTTCATTTATTCCTGCTTTAGAAACATGAAACAGATTATATTTTGTAAGCAATTTAAGTTATCTACATTGCAACAAAATGTTCTCGACTAGAGTTCAAAAACCACCAATATAAAAATTGTTCATACAAATCCCAGTCCGTATATAGGCAGAAAATGCCAAACTTTTGTTCTCGGACTCTCCGAACAGTATATATATATATATCAATTCTTCTACCACATTCGTGGTTCACTGTTCGTACTTTCAAATTGTATAAATATTGTCCAAATACTGGTCAACAAAAGTTTTTATTCACTCATATAGTCGAAGAAACAGTGATACAACTTCAAATCTTCAATTGCAAATCTCTGTAACATGTCTCGGTCTTTCCGACCAAAATCCTGGATCCCTGTATATTTATATACAGTAGATAATTTGGTAGTTTTGGAGGGCTCACAATTTCCACCACGAATGTACTAGGTAAAGTGGGATTTGGACCTGTGTCCCCTTGTTCACAGTCCACTGCACTGACCACTAGGCTACTCTTGGGAGCTGCTTTGCTCGGTATGCTCATAATATCTGATGCTGTCCCCCTGGTATCCCCTTTCAGTTCTGCTTCTTAAGGGGGGTGGGAAGGGGACAGCAACTGGGGGGGGGATTATGGAAGGGTCATGCCTTAATCACTCCAGTGGTCAGCTGGTCAATCAGAGCAGCTTTTTGCGGTTTTTGGATGTGATTGAAACAGGTCTAAATATAAACGGTCTTCTTTTTTGACTTGGACATGTCTTCCTATTCCATTATCACTGAAAGATGGCCTAATTTTGGGCCGGCCCCCATCCTATCCACAACACACCCCCTTATTATTTGGATGAACCCTTTTCGAAAATTGCAATTTAGACTTTTTGGGGAGATGGACGTGTTTTTGGCCACTTTGAGATGTCTATATGTTGCAAAAATGAGCTCAAATATCTAAGCTAAATGAACGTGATGGTTGGCAGGTGAGGTGACCAAGTCCTTTCAAGCTTCAAGGAAACTAAACATCAAGTCTTGGAAAATGTGATTAGATTTAGAAATCTTTAGTTCCTGATTTTTTTTCCCTGTTTTTCCTCTATGGGTATTGTAGAAATATTTCAAAATAGTGGTCAACTTTTCTGAAGATCTCCATATTCTTTTGTTCTTCTTCCAAATTTGGGTCTACCGCCATCTCAGAGGCCAAGTCCACTCCCATGCTCTGTCTTGCAGTCTGAGCCCCTTCAACCACTACGATCTTGGCTGCTGAGGTTCTGCCTCCCTGCTGCACAGGTGACATCCATCACTGTTGCATTCCACCTCTCACCACCCATACAAGTGCTATCACCAGGGGGTTTTTACCGCTCATCCTGGAGCTCATAATCAGACTCCTGCTGGTACCATGATGTATGGCCCCTCCCTCCTCTATGCCCGCAGGGTAACAGAATGCAGCAGGAGGAATGATAGCTGACGAAATAGCTTCCTTGGTAAGGAGCTTGCCTTTGCTCAGCTCATTGCTGAATTTCTTTGACTTCTAATTTTTATATATTTAATTTTTATATATTTATTTTTTGCCTACTACTAGCTGTTCCCAGAGATACATTCAGGTTTCCCCCTAGACTGAGGAGGGGAAGCCGAGGCACAAAACCCGCTCCTCACACTGCCCCAGGCTAGACAGGGCGATAATGGGAGGGGGGGGGAGGAAAGGGACCCAGCCACCCGGGTGTAACACCCCTGAGCAAGAACTAGACTGGAAGGCCTCCTGCCCTTCCTGGCACAACAGCGAATGCTCAATTTTGTATTTCTCTAGTGCTGCCCTAAGGGCTATCTAATGTGTATCTGAATTAGATCTAGACTTCACAAGCTTATCCAAGTCTATCATCTGCTGGAGAAATAACTGGATTTCAATGGACTATACAGGGCAGATATAGTATCACTGTGAAGTCAGTAGTTCTCAAGACCAGCTGCACAAAGGCAGCCATAAAATACGGCTGCCTTGGTAAAATTTAGCAAGTCGAAAACAGCTACCAATGCGCAAAGGGGATTTCATGCATTTGACATCTCTGCCCCCCCTTTCATCCCCCAACGAACAAACCTGGTGGTCCAGTGGACCCCTGAAGCAAGAATGGCCCTGGTGATGTAGTGACCCCTCCCCCTCTACCTGGAAAAAGATGGAGGCAGGAGGGCGTGAACAATATCTCCCACCCTTATGCCTTGGAGCCTGCCCTGCACAAAATGACAGTGCCTAGCCCACCCTGGTACATCTTGGGTTGCACTGGGCAGGGCTAAGCACCATATAAGGAGTTTTCTTCGTTATATGGTGCTTAGCCCCACTGAATGCATCCCAGGGTGCACTGGGCACCACCATTTTGTGCAGGGCACGCCCTGAGGCAGAAGGGTGGAAGGTGTTGCTCCTGCCCTCCTGTCTCCATCTTTTTCCAGGGAGGGGGGTTTGGAGTCCACCAGGGCCATTGTTGCACTGGACCACTGGGGATTGCTGGGAGGGAGGTTTGGGGTCCACTGGCCCACCAGGGATATGTTTCTTGGGGGTTGGTGTTGGAGTCCACTAGACCACCAGGGAATTTTAACAATTTGGGGAGGGGAGGGGGTCACGAGGGAAAAGTAGGGAGCACAATCAGGTAGCCTTTGCAGCTGCCTGTTTCTGTTTCCTTCTTCCAACAGCTCCAGTCGTAAAATTAGCTCATTAAAGCTAAGTGCTCTAATGCTGTGCATCGCCCAGAATGCTCTTTAGAATACATTTTCATAGGGTTCTGGGTGGCTGCTAACAGCACACGTTAGAACCACGGAAAATCCCTTTGTGCATTACAGGCTAAATAACATTTGCTTTACACTGGCTGGAACCAGTCTAAAGCAAACTTTCCCAGCAAGTTAAGCTTTATGCATGGGGGCCTGAGTTTGTTTGCTGGTAGAAATGTGTAAACCCAAGTGTGTGGAAGGATTCTAAGGAATTTTTTTTCTTTTTTGGACTATACCACCCTCTCTTTGTGCTGAATGCTATGGGATTTGATTTGATTTGTTTTATTCTTCAAATAATGTTTTTTCTGTGCTATGTTACTTTGTTTTGTTGCTTCTTGTGTAACAATTTAAATTTCAATAAAATTAAAAATCAAAAAAGAAAATTAGCAACAATTACACAAAATCTTTTGTTTTGAAACAGCTAACCTTGCATTAATTAAGGGGCATATGTTGCTTCAGAATAAGGTGGAGAACCTCAATATTATAATAACCCTTGATCTTTAAAAATGCACCTTTTAATAGAAGAATATCTTCTCTGTAATTTCTTGAGGATTGTTTGATAAATGTGCCTCAGTATCCCCTCGCTATCTCCCAGGCCTGTTATGCTCCATGGTGTAAATTAATTAAATCTGCCTCACCCGTTTGGGCAGCAACGGCATGGGCTTTCTACTAACCTGGAAGGGACTGCATATCCCCTCTAAATACTTAATCACCCCAATCCTGTATCTGCTCATGACAGTTCTGCCCAGACTAAGCTGTAGCTATGTCTGTAATTAGAAAGGAACCCAGTATTCAATAGATATAATAAGATAGTTTATTACAATCTTACCAATGGTAGTACAGGCAAGTCAAGCATTCACATAGTGGAGCAGCATGGCATGGCATGGCATGGCATGGCATGTCCGTATCTCAAAAAAGATATAGTAGAATTGGAAAAGGTACAGCGAAGGGCAACGAAAATGATAGTGGGGATGGGACGACTTTCCTATGAAGAGAGGCTGAGAAGGCTAGGGCTTTTCAGCTTGGAGAAGAGACGGCTGAGGGGAGATATGATAGAAGTGTATAAAATAATGAGTGGAATGGATCGGGTGGATGTGAAGCGACTGTTCACGCTATCCAAAAATAATAGGACTAGAGGGCATGAGTTGAAGCTACAGTGTGGTAAATTTAAAACGAATCGGAGAAAATGTTTCTTCACCCAACGTGTAATTAGACTCTGGAATTCGTTGCCGGAGAACGTGGTACGGGCGGTTAGCTTGACGGAGTTTAAAAAGGGGTTAGATAGATTCCTAAAGGACAAGTCCATAGACCGCTATTAAATGGACTTGGAAAAATTCCGCATTTTTAGGTATAACTTGTCTGGAATGTTTTTACGTTTGGGGAGCGTGCCAGGTGCCCTTGACCTGGATTGGCCACTGTCGGTGACAGGATGCTGGGCTAGATGGACCTTTGGTCTTTCCCAGTATGGCACTACTTATGTACTTATGTACTCTCTAGCCTTCTGGAGTCTTCTGCTGTAGCCTTCCTTCTCCCTTCTCCTTCACTCACTGATCTAATACCCCTCAGACTGCTGCTTATATACAATTCTAACTCCATTGGTTCCAATGGACCCCAGTCTTTCTCACCAGGGCTCTTGGTTCTTATCAGTTGATCAGAATGACTTCACTTGTTCCCAAACCTTCCTCTACCCCCCCCCCCCTTTGGATGTTCTCACCTGGGGTGCAGCTGACCCAGTACTATCTCTCCATAACCATAGCAACTCTTGCTCATGACATCTTGCAGGTGCCAGTCCCAGAGCAAATGCCCCCCCCCCCATCCCTTGCCAGCTTAGCACTTGCTACAGTGAAATGTAACTGTGTCAAAGGTGATCTCTGATTTTTACATGCTAGCTCTCTTTTGTATCAGAGATGATTTTGATTTTAAGAAGCCTAGCTCTTATTATGAGCCATTGGCCTGTATTTTACTGAGAGCAAGGGCTAGCAAGGCTAAGATATTTCTTCATTCCCCTCTTGCCAGGCCCCCCGGGGGGGGGGGGGGGCTGGCACACATGACTACTAGTGTGGGTGTGGCTGTCCTTTCCAGAGGGCTCTTAGAGTCCTGTGGGGAGGGGGAATGTATAGGGATGAGGTGACAGGGGTGCTCTGACACAATAAGGGACAAGGCCATAGCAGAGTCAGTATGTGGATATATAATTATATGCTGGATGAAATGCAGCATTAGGTTTCCCCTTTTATCATAACCAAGGGGCCTAACTATCCTAGACCTACCCTCTAGGGCGGAGCTAGACTTGGAAACATGAGACGTCAATTAAGTCTAGGTACCATACAATGGAATCAATAAGGTTGAGTGTATATGATTGTAATCAATTAATATATCATGATTACAAAGCACATCCAATTATACATGAACAGCTAGACCATTTTACCATGCAAACATTTCTGAAACCTGTCATATGGAAATAACATCCCTGTATATCCTGTATATGAATGGGATTCTCACATCCATTTACCTTCCTCCAGAGGATCATTTTTACATTTTTTTTGTACCCCACGCTTTCCCACTCATGGCAGGCTCAATGCGGCTTACATGGGGCAATGGAGGGTTACGTGACTTGCCCAGAGCCACAAGGAGCTGCCTGTGCCTGAAGTGGGAATCGAACTCAGTTCCCCAGGACCAAAGTCCACCACCCTAACCACTCCTCTACTCAGGCCTAAGGAAGAGGAGATAGGTCGTTTTGAATCTATTGATGATTGTAATTTGACTTTGTTGTTGGAAACATCAAGGAAGGAATCCAACAATAGAAAGAGGAGTTTGAATTCTTGCTTTGTTTAGGTTGTCTAATGTTCATGGACATAGGATTAATCTTTCTGAACCTGGCTCCATGTCCATAGGCTATTTCCTGGGAGGTCCTAGCTGTGCATGCTAGGGCTGTCTCCTTGGCTTTTGCTTTCTTTTGGACATATTTTTATTTATTGGAATTTATTAACCGCCTTTATGAAGAGATTCACCCAAGGCGGTGTACAATTAGGTTCTGCCCTAGCTCCTATGTATATACTGAATCATTTCGGTTGATCGTGACCTGTGGGATCTCATGAAATGTTTTTGATTCACTTGTTTTCCAGCTGCTTTGTGAATTTGGGGAGATAGCACACGCCAAGCTTTAGTATGTAAGTGCTACATGTTCCATAGGTATAAAATAGGACATGCAGCATTGAGCATGTGCTAATTTTTAGTAAAAGAGCCCCTTAAATATTTGGGGTTAATTAGAGGTGGGCAACAATTACAAATGTTAATCAAATTAATTGTGGTATTAAAAATTTTAATAATACAATCACACCTGCATGGAATGTTTTAAACCTGCTGAATAGAATTAAAAGTTACACACACACTCACACTCTCTCCTCTCTCTCACATTCCCACTTGCAAGTGATGCAGATATCCTTCCTCTTCAATGTTATGAACATAAGAGTAGCTGGCACAATCCCAAATAGAAGCAAGATTCCATGCTACTGCTCCTAGGACAAGCAGTGGCTTCCCCTATGTCTATCTCAATAGCAGACTATGGACTTTTCCTCCATGAACTTATCCAGATATGCTAACCACTGTAACCACATCCTCTAGCACTGAGCTCCAGTGCTTAACTTAATTGAGTGAAAAAAATATGTCCCCCTAGTTGTACTTTTTGAAAGAGTAAAAAATCGATTCACTTTTACCCAATATGCCACTCAGGATTTTGCAGACCTCTATCATGTCACCCCTCAGCTGTGTCTCTTTCAAGATGAAGAGTAGAGAATGTCCTTGCAGGCTCTGTCCCATCCCAACCTCATATTTTCTGTCCTCATCTGCAGAAGCCTCAAACACATGATTTTATATTTAAATCTTTTTATTAAAGTATAAAAAGGTGCAATATTCTGTGCAGCTGTGATTTATAAATTGCAAATAGAAACAATAATAACAATGAGCAACATAACCACCTCCCCCACTACCAAAACCCTCTACCCTTCCAATTCCAACAAGAGCTGACTTCTACTACCCTAAGCAACCCTAAACCCACCCTGTTAAAATGTTCAGATGTAGAAAATACTACCCATTCGGTATGCCCGAGAGGGGGAGAAATATGGCCTATGAAGCACTGTTATAATTTTTTAATCTGTGGACAAATAATAAGTCATCAACAATCTCAGGATTCAGTCTAACTCTCCCATTTCCCACAGTCCTTCCTGCAATAGAAAATGTATTCTCAGAAGATGTGCTGGTAGCAGGAATGCACAGGATTCCCTGTGCAAATTTTGCTTGTTTCCCCCCCCCCCCCCCCCCCCAAAAAAAAATGAAAACATTGCTGTTTGCATCACTTTAACATAAATAACTGTCCAATTCATTAACAGCCTTCAAAGTAGAGGGAAGTTAAAATTTTTGATCAGGATTAAAATGTAGGTCCTGTTTACTAAGGTGTGCTAGCATTTCTAGCGTGTGCTACAAATGCTAGCGTGCCTTGGATCCTTTTACTAAGCCATGCTGTAGGCACGCAGAGGGCAGAAAGCAATGCTGGGGGGGGGGGGGGGGGGGTTAAAATTTTTGATCAGAATTTTAAAAATGTAGGTCCTGTTCACTAAGGTGCACTTACATTTCTAGCGTGCACTAAAAATGCTAGCGTGCCTAGGGTCCTGCTTACTAAGCCATGCTGTAGGCACGCAGAGGGCAGAAAGCAATGCTGGACGACAGAGAGGGGGGGGTTTAAAAATTTTGATCAGGATTAAAATGTAGGTACTGTTTACTAAGGTGTGCTAGCATTTCTAGCGTGCACTAAAAATGCTAGCGTGCCTAGGGTCCTGTTTACTAAGCCATGCTGTAGGCACGCAGAGGACAGAAAGCAATGCTGGGGGGGGGGGGGGGGGGTTAAAATTTTTGATCAGAATTTTAAAAATGTAGGTCCTGTTCACTAAGGTGCACTTGCATTTCTAGCGTGCACTAAAAATGCTAGCGTGCCTAGGGTCCTGCTTACTAAGCTGTGCTGTAGGCGTGCTAGCATTTTTAGCAAATGCTTATGCTAGAGGCACTCATATATTCCTATGGACGCCTCTAGCATTAGCGCAGGCTAAAAATGCTTGCACACCTTAGTAAACAGGGCCCTAAATCCTAGTTTAAACATTTTTTTAATTAATTGAATAGGCACTAAGGGCCTCTTTTATCAAGCCATGCCCACCCCCTAGCGTTAATGCATTTGAAATATGTTGGGGTTTTTTTTGGTTTTTTTTTTTTAAGCTGTGGCTTTATCTCTCACTGTTGAAGACTTGTAGGGCTGTAGCTGCTATTGTTTCCATTATTTTCTTTTTTTTTTCTGTTTGGGTTTGAGGTATTTTTCCTGATGTTATAACTCCGTTTTCCTATTATGTTTCAATGTATCACATTTTGAAACTTTAATAAAAGAGTACATTTGCAGCTTGACATACTCCATTATTGTACTTCTTGAAATAACAAGAATTCCAATTAGAGCCTAATGGTGCAAAACTAAGGCTACTGCAGGTTACACGAAAAGGAACATGGACTGTTTAAATGTCTGCTGTGAGGTTTACATAAGTACATACTGGGAAAGACCAAAGGTCCATCGAGCCTAGCATCCTGTTTCCAACAGTGGCCAATCCAGGTCACAAATACCCAGCAAAATCCCAAAAATGTACAAAACATTTTATACTGCTTATCCCAGAAATAGTGGATTTTTCCCAAGTCCATTTAATAACGGTCTATGGACTTTTCCTTTAGGAAGCTGTCCAAACCTTTTTTTTAAACTCCGCTAAGCTGACCGCCTTTACCACATTCTCTGGCAACAAATTCCAGAGTTTAATTACACGTTGAGTGAAGAAAGCTTTTCTCCGATTCGTTTTAAATTTACTACATTGTAGCTTCATCGCATGCCCCCTAGTCCTAGTATTTTTGGAAAGCGAAATTACTATTCTAATGTGCTAGAATTGGCAGAGAAAGGGCCATGAGACTTTTTCAGGTTGTTAATTATTTAGTCAGCCTGTTTTAATTCAGAAGGTGAAATTAATTATGCTGTACTGTAAATTTTGTTGTACAGTAACTCCAGGAAAAACTTGGTCAGTTTAGAGCTCAGTTAGTTAATGATATTGAGGGCTTGCCCTGACCCTGGCTAACCCCCCTCCCCGTTTACTAAGCAACGCAGCAATGCCAACACAGCCCATTCAAAGTGAATGGGCTGTGTTGGCATTAGTATACCACAGCTGCTAGCATGGCTTAGTAAACGGGGGGGGGGGGGGGGGGGGGGATTGTTTATTGAGACTGCCTAGGTGTTTTTTGAATCCTGTGTTTTGATGAATTTAGGGTTTTAAATAAAATACAGAGGGTGTTTTGAGGACTATCACTTGTTCTTAGCATCCGGAACCCTCCTGGCTGTGGTTATCCTCTTTTGAAGAAGTTGCCATTAGACCAAAATTTAGTTGATAATTTTAAGCCACCCTCCAATATTTCCTCTCTTGGTAATCTTGTAAAAGTAGTGGTTTTCTGCAGTTAAAGAATTTCGTAGAGGAAAATAGATGAATTAGACTCATGCTAGTCTGGAACTGAAATAGTTTAAGTTTCTGTTCTAGATTATGTACAAATTCAAGTAGATGGAAGCAAAGATTCTACATTAATTAGAGATGCCGCATTGAGCCTGTCATGAGTGGGAAAGCGTGGGGTACAAATGTAACAAAAATAAAAAATAAAAAAAATGTACTGAATAGCATATTTTACTATTCGGCCAAATATGAATAATGAAAAATATTATTCGGCCGATGAATATGAATAATGGGCATTGAGCTTTAACATAACAACGTGAAATCAGAGATCAAGTGTTTATTTCAGTAGGATTTAGCATAGTAGAGCCATGGATTATTCGTATTCAAATTTAAATTACTATTTGGCTGAACATGAATAATGTATTCAGGGCACTATTTGTGGGCGAATTGAATACAAATATTTGGTATAGCCCTAATACTAATACTATTAGATCTTAAGCCAGCCTCTGATACCTTGGATCATAAGGTTTTATTAGAGCATCTAAATATGATTGATATTGGAGATGCTATGCTCCAGTGGTTTATGTCATTTTGGGGATGGTATGCTCAGTCATGGCTTTTAAAGTATGAAGTACTGCAAAGATCATGAAAATAAAGATCAAGTAACTTTGGAAGTCTAAGTGCTTTGAAAATATGCAATAGTCTAAGCGAGAGGTGATAAGAATGTGGATGAGGGTTCTGGTAGCGTGCTGAGAAAGAAAAGGGTGAATTTTGCTGATATTATAGAGAAAGAAACAACAGGTTTTAGCAGTCTACTGAATATGTGCAGAGAAGGAGAGGGAGGAGTCGAAGATGACCCCAAGGTTACCAGCTGATGAGACAGGAAGGATGAGAGTGTTATCCACAGAAATAGAGAATGGGGGAAGAGGAGAGGTTGGTTTGAGTGAAAAGATAAGAAGCTCAGTCTTGGTCATGTTTAGTTTCAGATGGTGGTGAGACATCCAGGCAGCAATGTCAGACAGGCAGGCTGATACTTTGGCCTGGATTCCTGCTGAGATTTCTGGTGTGGAGAGGTAGATCTGGGAGTCGTCAGCGTAAAGATGATACTGAAAACCACGGGATGAGATTAGAGTACCAAGGGAAGAAGTATAGATGGAGAAAAGAAGAGGTCCCAGGACAGATCCCTGAGGTACACTAACTGACAGTGGGATAGAAGTAGAGGAGGATCCACTAGAATATAAACTAAAGGTAAGCTGGGAGAGATAAGAAGAAAACCAGGAAAGAACAGAGCCCTGAAATCCAAGTGAGGACAGCCTATCAAGGAGTAGGTTGTGTTCAACAGTGTCAAATGCAGCAGATAGATCGAGAAGGATGAGGATAGAATAGGGCCCTTTCGATCTGGCCAGGAACAGGTCATTGGAGACTTTAGCAAGCGCTGTTTCAGTTGAATGAAGGAGGCGAAAGCCAGATTATTCTCCCTGCCCCAAAAGATCAAATTAACTGGACCCACCAAATGTTAGAAAATGACTTTATTTTTATTGAGTAAAATACATGTGGCATACTTTAATATGCAAATATATGGGATCTTATGCAAGTCATCCCCTTCCCTTCTAGTTGCCCACTGAAAGTAATTTTTTTTCCACTGCAGCCTGGCATTTTGACATGAGTTTGACACGAGTTTGACACTCAGTTAGGAGAAGTGATCAGGCAGTATGGTGTGTAGTACTATTTCTTTACTACTGATATTCTGCTCAATCCAAGGGCCACAAATCCATGTAGAAGAGTCAGATAACTTAAAAACAATGTTGATGATTGGAGATGGAATTGCTGAAAAGACAAATGAGCAGCAGTGCAATGGTGGAATTACTGTATTGTTTTCTTCTCTAGGTTTGTTTGCGCAACTCTGATCGCCTGCCCAAACTGCCCTGGAAGCTACCTCTGCTCTGCCCATGTTGCCAGCCTTGTGCGCCACCGTAATAATATCCGTATGCTGTGACATTTAACTGAAGGGGCGGGGCCTACCTGTCAGAGATTATGCGCCGTGTAGTCCCTGCCCACCTCCTCTTTGATTGGTGAAAAGACCTATTACCCGCCTCCTGCCGACAAGTCAAGGAGATTGCCCTTCCACCATTGCAGGGAGGTCAGCGTGGATACAGCTGGGTGTGATCCAGATGCTAGAACTGCATGAGAAATTAAAATTGAGTGAAATTGATTTAGTCCTGATTTTAGCCCCATTGTACGCATACATACAAGTACAACGCCACTTTTCTGCAGGAAAATCAAAGCCAAGTCCATACGTGGATTTAAAGAAAATCAAGACTAAATCAGCCTGCGAGTAGACAGTCTCGGTTTAACCAAATAATGCAGGTTTTACCTACGGAATTATCTGCTTAATCCATTAAAATAGGTTACCACCCTTCAACATCTTCTGTCCTTCTGTGACTGTTCTCTTGTGCTTGACTGCTTAAATATTTTAAATTTAAATGCTTTACTTTTTGTCTATTAGATTGTAAGCTCTTTGAGCAGGGACTGTCTTTCTTTTGTGTTTGTACAGCGCTGCGTACACTTTGTAGCGCTCTAGAAATGTTAAATAGTAGTAGTAGTAGTAGTAGTTACCGATTAAACTGTTGAAAGCATTTTTAGCTCTCGAGCATGCTTGGAACCCTGCTCTTTTATTCAACAGTAGTGAAGTGTGTGTACTGTATTATTACTACTTATGCTAATACTAATTGGTGTTGTACTTTTTGGAAATGTTTATTGTTAAACCACATTGAACCCGAAAATAATGCTGAATATAAATAAAACCTCCCATATGTTTAAAGGGAACAACTTTGTCCCCTTCGATTCATTCATCAGCTCTGAAAAGTAGAGGCTTTCCATCCCAATTCCCAAATTCAAGAATCAGCTAGTTGAACTTGAAACGTACACACGGCTTCAGATTCAATAAACTTTATTGCTACGACAATTTGCACGTGGTGCCAAAGTAGAATGAAAGTTCATTAAAAGCCAACAGGGAGAAAAGGGTACAAAATAAGACTAAAACATAGACAATACAATTTCCAGATTCGGGAACCGTCTCATTGTCCCTGGTGGCAAAATATTTTGCTGCTGCTGCAGCAGATGCTATTTTTCAAGTGTCCCTGAAAAGTATAGTTTTTCTGTTCACTGTGTGCTTTGTAATAAATCCTTATTTTTTTTCTCTTAATTTCAGGAAATGCGCACCTCTAATACATGCATTGTTCTGGAACCAAAATGTTAAAATACAGCGCAAGCAGATAACCCTGACAAGAAAATGTGTGCGAAAAACCAGAAAGACTTGACAGCTCCAGACTACATCACTTTCAGTATTGGCTTCTTTCCTGTCCTTCACCCTTTCCTTTCTCCTGACACATTCAATATGGCCACCCAAAGATGACCGCACACGCCCTCTAGCATCTCCTTTTGTCTCTTCGATTGGATGGCCGAGCTACTTGTGGCACAATAACCCCGCCTTTCCAGACCACTGATTGGCTGTGGGGCGGGAACATGGTGAGAGGACGAAGAAGATGGCGGCTTGCGTAGTGCCGGTGTGTGCGCGGTTGGCGCGGCAGCTGTTGCCGTTCCGAGGGCCAGGATGCCGGCGTTTAGTCTCACATCCGTCACCCCCGCCCCAAGAGAAGGGGGCTGTAGGTCTCGCACAGGCCGTGTTGCAGGACACGTTAGGACGGCAACAACAGGACAGTGAGAGCCTGGTAAGAAACCGTACTAGCTTCCCCGCAGGAGCTGCAGTGAAAGCCCTCGTGTAACCAGTTGTAGAAATTGGTTTATGGTTTAATTTGTTTACTTTACTGCTGGGAGAGGATGGGGGGGGGGGGGGGGGTTGGCTGGAGGTGTCCTGGGTTGCCAGGGAGATATTTAACGAGGAGGACTTCCTGACCTGCACTGAGGACAGATAGCAGCAGAATCGGATACAGGGCCAGCATGATCAGAAAAAGTCACCAGACAACAAAGGTAGAAAAGATCATTTTATTTTCATTATAGTGTTTGGAATATGCCCACTTTGAGAATCAGGTGCTCAACATTAAAAGTTTATATTTATTTACTTATTCTGACCATCACCTGATCACCTTCACAATTCATCACCCTACCCCTCAGTCCCGCCCTATATTAACTACTACTACTATTTAGCATTTCTATAGCGCTACAATATTACTACTTCCAGGAATCTCCAGGCTGTCGAACCTCCCACTTTATCCTCTAGTATCTCTGATCTCCTCCCTTCCAACCGCCACCTGAAGCTGAACATGGCCAAGACCGAACTTATTGTCTTCCCACCCAAACCCTCTTCTCTCCCTCTACTCTCTATCTCAGTTGACAACACCCTCATCGTCCCCGTCTCATCTGCCCGCAACCTTGGTGTCATCTTCGACTCCTCCCTCTCCTTCTCTGCGCATATCCAGCAGATAGCCAAGACCTGTTGCTTCTTCCTTTACAACATTAGCAAAATTCGCCCTTTCCTCTCTGAGCACACCACCCGAACTCTCATCCACTCTCTCATTACCTCTCGCCTCAACTACTGCATCCTACTCCTCACTGGCCTCCCACTTTGCCACCTATCCCCCCTTCAGTCCATTCAGAACTCTGCTGCACGTCTTATCTTCCGCCTGGCTCGATATACTCATCTCCCCTCTCCTCAAATCACTTCACTGGCTTCCGATCAGGTACCGCATACAGTTCAAGCTTCTCCTCCTAACCTACAAATGCACTCGATCTGCAGCCCCTCCCTACCCTCATCTCCCCTTACGTTCCTACCTGTAACCTCCGCTCTGAAGGCAAATCCCTCCTTCCTCCACGACCCTCCAGACCGGTCAAGACGCATGGGTTATGTCCTCCTACCAGCAGAGGGAGACTGAGAAACACTGAACTTTTGAATACTGTATATATAACCTGTGCAGTACATTCACTAGCCAGTATTTTCTCAGTCTCAGCAGAGGTAGATGGACAGCCTGTGCAGTCTTTAATAGTCTGGTGAGGTAGTTTGATTTTATAGTTAAGGGGGTTTCTCCTCTTAATTCCTTATTTATTGGTTTGGCATATGCCCTGTACGTGGTAAAAAAAAAAAAAAAAAAAAAAAGTGCTTCGGGGCCCTGGGTCCGGTGGGGCCCAGTTTTTCCCCCTGGGGTGTCACACCTGTTTTCAGGTCCCTCCCCCTGTGCTGCTCTCTTTGGAGACGCTGGCAGCTTGTGCCTCGGCTGCTTTCTCTGATTGTAGCCTTGAGAGCCCCCACTTTACAGCTGCCAAAAGAAATTAGTAATATTTCTTTAAGAGCCGTCTGCAGTTTTGTGGGTAATATCCCTTTAAGAGTCGTCTGCAGTTTTCTTTACATAGGAACGGTCGGCAGGTCCGTTCCTATTGCTGGCGAAGCAGAGAGAGAGCAGAGAGGCTAATTGTTGTGGGGGAAAGCGGTGAAACAGAGTGTTTGCGCCGGTCGGGGCTTTGAAGTTATGGCGGGCAAACTCCTTCGCTGTCGCGCGTGCTCGCGTCGGGGCATAGAGGCGCCGGGAGGTCAGTGCCGGCTGTGCGGCGATCCAAAGCAGGTCGCGCCGGTGGCGGCACCCCCGGTGTTAATAGCGGAGGCCCCAGCTAGTTCGGGGGTGTCAGGAGTAGCAGCAACGTCGGCAGGGCCGTTTTCAACGAATTTAGTTTTGGCGGGAACGGCCGCCATTTTGGATTCCGCGCGTCCCGCGGAATCAGCTGTTTTTGGCCCGGCTGCTCCCGGATCGGCCCCGAAGTTGGCACCGGAGGGTCCAGGAGGCGTTGGCTTTCCTCCGGATTTTGTATGGACCCTGTTTCAAGCCTGGAAGGCGGGACCCCCACCTTTGGGGGAGGGGGCTAGTGCGGCCCCGGTTAAGAGGCCTCGTTTTGAGTGGGACGACGAGGAGGGATTCTCCCCTGTAGGATCTGAAGGGGCCTTGAGTGATAGCGCGGATCCTGAGGGGTTTGAGGGTCCTCAAGAGCCGGAATTGGTGGTCCCTGGGGAGGATCCTTCTGTAGTGAGAATTTTTCACAGGGAAGAGCTTGCAGATCTCATTGAGCAGGTTTCTTCCACCCTTAAGTTCGAACAGCCAGAGGCGGTTTTGGGGGAGGCTAGGCAGGTGGATCCCTTGGTTAAGGGGATCCAGCGGCAGGCTCGGTCTTTTCCCATGAATAAGGATATCCGGGATATGGTAGTTCAAGAGTGGCTTTCGCCGGATTCTCCCTGTAAAGTGTCTAAAGCGATGTCTAGGCTGTACCCGCTCCCACAGGAAGATAGAGATTCCTTTAAGGCTCCCACTGTGGATGCGGTGGTGACAGCAGTCACCAAAGCCACGGCTATACCGGTGGACGGGGGGACTGCTCTCCGGGATCCCCAGGATAGGAGACTTGAGGCTTTCCTCAAGCGGAGTTTTGATTTGTCGGCCCTGGCCCTGCAGGCCTCGATTTGTGGGGGGCTGGTTGCGAGGGCGTGCTTCCGTTGGGCCGAGAAACTCCTTGATGACTCCGTGGAGGTTGGGACCTCCGGGGTACAGGAATTAGCCAAATTGGAAATGGGATCCTCCTTTTTGTCTGATGCGCTTTATGATTTGCTCCGAGCTTCGGCCAAGAATATGGCTATGCTGGTGGGGGCACGTAGGGCGCTGTGGCTGCGAGGTTGGGTCGCAGACGCGGCCTCCAAAGCTAAGCTTTGTTCTCTTCCATTTAAGGGGGCCATGCTCTTTGGTGAGGATTTGGATAAGTTGGTGAAAGGTCTCAGCGATGCCAAGGCCCCTCGTCTTCCGGATTTTCGTCCTAAGGCGGCGTTCAGGGGTACTTCCTCCCGAGGTCGGTTTAAGGAGGCTCGCCGGTATAGGCCCGGGAGGACTAGTGGGGCCTTTAGAGGTCGGTTTTTCCAGCGAACACAGTCCTTTCGGGGGAATCGGCGCGGAGGCCGTGATTTCTCCGCGGGAGGACAGGGAGGACAGGTTTCGGGGCGTAATTCACAATGAAGGTGTGCGGGTCCAGGCCATGGTTCGGGTAGGGGCTCGGCTGAGTCAGTTTTACCAGGACTGGGCCCAAATCACATCGGATCAGTGGGTTCTCGAAGTGGTGCGAGACGGGTACGCTCTGGAGTTCGACGGCCCGCCTCCCGAAAGGTTCCTGGAGTCCCCTTGTCTTTCCAGACTCAAACGGGCGGCGGTGCGAGACACGTTGGCGCGGCTGATCAGTCTGGGGGCGGTGGTACCTGTTCCCGCCACTCAGCGCCGCTTGGGCTGCTATTCAATCTACTTTGTGGTCCCAAAGAAGGAGGATGCCTTTCGACCTATCCTAGATCTGAAGGCAGTGAATGCAGCCCTCAGAGTCCCCACTTTCCGCATGGAGACATTGAGGTCGGTCATTGTCGCGGTGCGGGAAGGGGAGTTTCTCACGTCTTTGGATCTGACGGAGGCTTATCTGCACATCCCCATTCGGGCCGCTCATCAGCGATTTCTGCGGTTTGCGGTTTTGGGGAAGCATTTTCAGTTTTGTGCTCTGCCTTTCGGATTAGCAACGGCTCCGCGAACGTTTTCCAAGATCATGGTGGTAGTGGCGGCGGCCTTGCGGAAGCAGGGGGTTCTGGTGCACCCGTATCTGGACGACTGGTTGATTCGGGCAAAGTCCCAGTCGGAGAGCGAGGAGTCGACTGCTCGAGTGGTGCATTTTCTTCAGTCTCTGGGCTGGGTAGTGAATTTTGGCAAGAGTCACCTGGTGCCGTCGCAGTCGCTGGAGTACCTGGGGGTTCTATTCGATACCAGGAACGGTCGGGTCTTTCTGCCAGGCCCCCGGATTCGCAAGTTGCAGAGTCAGATTCGGCTATTTCTGTCGGAGGCGGCTCCGACGGCCCGGGAGTACCTGCAAGTCCTGGGGTTAATGGCGGCCACCATAGAGGTAGTTCCGTGGGCCCGGGCGCATATGCGGCAGTTGCAGTCAGCTCTTCTCAGTCGGTGGGCGCCTCTGTCGCAAGAGTTGGATGTGCGCCTTCAGCTACCGGTTTCCCCACGCCTCAGTCTCCAGTGGTGGCTAGATCCAGGCAATCTAGAGAAGGGAATGCCGTTGGAGGCTCCGCAGTGGGTGGTTCTCGTCACAGACGCCAGTCTTCAGGGCTGGGGAGCTCATTGCCTCGGTCAGGTAGCTCAAGGACGCTGGTCTCAGGTAGAAGCTCAGTGGTCCATCAATCGGTTGGAAACCCGGGCCATTCGACTAGCGCTTCTGGCGTTTCAGAGTGTGCTGGGGCAGAAAGCAGTCCGGGTGTTTTGCGACAACGCCACCGCCGTGGCTTATGTCAACCGTCAGGGGGGCACAAAGAGTCAGGCGGTCGCGGAGGAGGCGGCGCTGTTGTGTCAATGGGCGGAAGTTCATCTTCTGGCGCTCTCCGCGGCACATGTGGCTGGAGTAGACAACGTGGAGGCAGATTACCTGAGCAGGCATGCTCTAGACCCAGGAGAGTGGTCGCTTCATCGGTCAGTGTTCAATCGCATTGTGTCGGTCTGGGGACTTCCCGTGATGGATCTCATGGCAACGGCCCGCAATACTCAGGTTCAGAGGTTTTTCAGTCGCCGGAGAGATCCTCGAGCGGAAGGCATAGATGCGCTTCTAATGCCGTGGCCGCAGGAGTTGCTGTATGTGTTTCCCCCATGGCCGTTGGTCGGTCGGGTGATTCAGCGCATTGCTCGACACCCCGGACAAGTGATTCTGTTAGCCCCGAATTGGCCGCGTCGGCCGTGGTACGGAGATCTGGTGCGGTTGGCGATAGCGGATCCTCTGCCGTTGTCAGATTCAGGGGTGTTGTGTCAGGGACCGATAGTTATGCCGGATCCGGATCGGTTCTCGCTTACGGCCTGGCTCTTGAGAGGCACAGGTTAAGGAAGAAGTTTTTCGGCCAGAGTTATCGATACGATGTTGAGTTCGCGTAAGCGGTCCACATCGTTGGCGTATGTCCGGGTCTGGCGAGTTTTTGAGCATTGGTGTGCAGGTAGGCAGGTTCTGCCCTTTCGGGCGTCGGTGACAGATGTCTTGGAGTTTTTACAGGATGGTATGGACAGGGGGTTGGCCTTGTCTTCCTTGAAGGTACAGGTAGCTGCTTTGTCGTGTTTCCGTGGGAAGATCCATGGAAAGTCGTTAGCTTCTAGTCCTGATGTGGTTCGATTTTTGAAGGGGGTTAAGTTACTGCGCCCGCCGCGGCGGCGGATGGTGCCTTCGTGGGATTTGAATCTCGTTTTGGATACTTTGGTGAGGCCGCCGTTTGAGCCTTTGGTTTCTGTTTCAGATAAGGATCTGTCCCTAAAGACGGTGTTCTTGGTGGCTATTACTTCAGCTCGGCGGGTGTCAGAACTGCAGGCTTTGTCTTGTAGAGAGCCCTTTTTGTCCTTTTCCAAGGAGAAGGTTTCGTTGCGCCCGGTGCCGTCCTTTGTGCCCAAGGTGGTCTCAGAGTTTCATGTGAATCAAGTGATTTCCTTGCCAGTTTTGGGTGACTTGGCCGGGGATGCAGAGCAGCGTCGACGGGCTAAGTTAGATGTGCGCAGAGTCTTGCGCTGTTACATTTCCAGAATTCGTCACTATAGGCTTTCTGATCGTTTGTTCATTCTCCATGGTGGTGCAAGGAAGGGCGCGGCAGCTTCCAAAGCTACGATAGCTAGATGGTTGAAGGAATCAATTGCGTCGGTGTATTTGCTGAAGGGCCGCGTGGTCCCTAAGGAATTTTCGGCTCATTCTACCAGGAGTATGGCGGCCTCCTGGGCGGAGAGTAGTTTGATTCCTCCGTTAGATATTTGTCGAGCGGCGGTTTGGTCGTCATTGCATTCCTTTGTTAAACATTACAGGATTGATGTGCATGCCAAGGAAGAGGCAGGCTTTGGGGCTGCGGTGTTGACCTCGGGCCTACGGGGTTCCCGCCCTTAAGATATTACTGCTTGGGTACGTCCCATGCGTCTTGACCGGTCTGGAGGGTCGTGGAGGAAGGTGAAATTAGATCTTACCTGCTAATTTTCTTTCCTCTAGACCCTCCAGACCGGTCAAGGCCCGCCCTGTCTGTACTGTAGGCCAAGAGGTCTGTAGTCTGTTGTTCTATCTTGGCAGCTGTTGAGTGTGAATTCTATGGTTTCAGACTTGGTTTGGATAAGTCTGGTCAGGTGTGACCGTGTTTGTTAGTCCACCTGTGGAAGCACACACTATCTGAGGACACAATGAAGGATATGAGGAAAGTGTCCAATTGACAATTACCACGTACGGGGTTATTAGTTCCAGTTGGTGTTTTTGTTTTCTCTGCTTTGTCAGGGTTATACTGGCTAGTGAATGTACTGCACAGGTTATATATACAGTATTCAAAAGTTCAGTGTTTCTCAGTCTCCCTCTGCTGGTAGGAGGACATAACCCATGCGTCTTGACCGGTCTGGAGGGTCTAGAGGAAAGAAAATTAGCAGGTAAGATCTAATTTCACCTTTCAGTACCCTTCTCCACCACCGCCAACTCCAGGCTCCGCGCTTTCTGCCTCGCCTCACCCCATGCTTGGAATAATCTTCCTGAGCCCATACACCAGGCCCCTTCCCTGCCCATCTTCAAATCCCTGCTAAAAGCCCATCTCTTCAATGTCGCCTTCGGCACCTAACCACTATTCAAGAAATCCAGGCTACCCCAACTTGTCATTTTGTCCTTTAGATTGTAAGCTCCTTTGAGCAGGGACTGCCCCCCCTTTTTTTGTTAAATTGTACAGCGCTGCGTAACCCTAGTAGCGCTATAGAAATGTCAAGTAGTAGTAGTACATGAATTAGGGTGTTTGTGGCTCTACATGAGAATTGTAATGATATGATCCCTTGTTTCATATTGTTGACAGTCTGCATTTTCCGTATGGGTGGTATATTGGTGTATTAGGTTCTGCCCAGTGTACTATTTATGGTACAGTAAGGTTCTGAGTGTGTTTTTGCACAAAGTTGTGCATAGTGTTTTGCAGTTGAGCAATTGTGCTTAGAATATGCTTTGAGCAACCACTTTATTCTTTGACATATGATGCATATCTAAATTTAATAAAAGGTATTAATTGTGACTTTTATTTTTATTTTTTTCTGTGTTATCAGACAATTATGGATTTAAAGTCCATCCCTGGCCCCACCCCTAACCATGCCCCTTTAGCCTCCCCAAACAGTTGGGCCACTGACCGCCTATGCCCACGACCTTCTTCTCCCCATCCTATCACCTGAATTCAGCTTCGAAAGTGTCTGCTACTGACAGGCCCATGTCACTGTTGTGACACGTAAAAGCAACTACAGCTCCCAGCGTGCTTTGTGCTGAGGTTACTGATAAGCCTGTGATGGACCACTGCTTACAACTCCCAGCATGCTCTGTGGTAACAGGCCCGTGTTGGGACCACTGACTACAGTTCGCAGCTTGCTGTTTGTTGAGGTTACTGATAGGCCCATGCTAGACTGCTGCCTATAGCTCCCAGTGTGCTCTGCATTGAGGTTACTGATAGGCATGTTGGACCGCTGACTTCAGCGCTCAACGTGCTCTGCAGTAACTGCTAGGCTCGTGCTGGACTGCTGACTACAGCTCCCAGTATGCTTTGTGTTGAGGTAACTGATGGGTCCATGTTGGACCGCAGACAACTCTGTGTACTCTGTGGTAACTCGTAGGCCTGTGTAGGACCGCTGACTACAGTGCCCAGCCTGCTCTGTGGTAACTCATTGACTTGTGCTGTACTGCTGACTTCAGCACCCAGTGTGCTGTGCATTGGGGTTACTGGTAAACCTATGTTTGGACAGCTGACTACAATTCCCAGCATGCCCTGCAAAGTCCTGTGTTGCGACCGGTGACTCTACAACTTCCAGTATGCTCTGTAGGTTGGCTGCTGACAAGCCTGTACTGCTGTGTGCTGGAACCTGTGACCGGTGACTGTACAGCTCCCAGCTTATTCTAGGTAGAGATGCTTCCAGCCCAGAATGATCCTATATTTTGCACACCCAGTGCTTCCATTATCATCATCATTATTATTGTTTAGTGCACTTGATATACTGCTAAGACTGAGTGAGTTGTCCAGGATCAAATGGAGCTGCAGAGGGAATTGAACCTGGTTTTCTAGGATCTTAACCAGTGGTGTGCTGGAGCCGGCTCGCAAGAGCCGGTTGTTAAAATTTCTACCGACTTGCGAGCTGGTTGTTAAAAATCGCGAGCCGGCTCTGGCTCTCCTCCCTCCCTCCGGATCTGGTCCCTCACAAACTCCTGGCTTGTCCTTTTAATTCTTCGGGGCAGGCAGTCTTGCCTGCCCGCTGACTCTCCCCCGCTGCTGATTCGCACTTTAAAAATGGCCACCGAGACTTCCAGAGGCGGCCTCGCAAGACTTCTGATGAAGTCTCGGCGGCCATTTTGAAGCGTGAACCGGCAGTGGGGGAGAGTCCGCTGGCAGTGGGCACGCAAGACTGCCTGCCTCGAAGAATTAAAAGGACAAGCCTGGAGTCGGTGAGGGACCGGATCCGGAGGGAGGGAGGAGAATTCGCTGAACTCGGGAGGGAGGTGGCACTGTGTGGAGCATTCATAGCGTCTAGATTGCATTTATTCTCAGGTGGAAGACAGGCATCAGGGCACTCCCATGAGTCTACTTGGTGCATCTCTTAAGCTTCCTGTGCTGGTAGTATCTTAAAACAGAAGATGCAAGGATGAACACATTTAACATCTTTTACAGCATTCCAAAAATCAAAACCGCTAAAGGGGCCAGTGCAGTGTCACACACTAACAGTCAAAATGGTATATAGGGACAAATAATAAAAGCTGCCGATAGTAATTATGTACAGTTAATTTGGTGGTAGCCAGAAGCATTTTCTCCTGCTTCCAGATTCATGGGAAATAAATGCCTGTAGGTATTCACCTCCCTCATGCATTTAACTTATTCCTATACCTTCCATGCAGCCCAGAAATGACCATTCATAAACAATAGCCGCTTGCATAACCAGTCAGGCAGCTTTGTACACAATAGTTGCTCTCTTGATTGGCTGTTGCTTTTGGGCACTGAACAACTGCATGCAAGCAACATTGCATAAAATGTGCTTTCCTTTTCTTTGTTTCCTGTTAATTCTCCCTCCCCTTTCCTTCAGTTAATTTCTCTGGACAGTAGTTTGGGCTTTCTGACCATCTCCACTGAATTAAGGAGACAATGTTGATGATGTCATCTTAGCTCTGCACTCCTTTTCTTCTCCTGTCTCAGATCATAGTCTTCAGTTTAGGCATTTCCTTGCTCCCTGGCCTTTTTCTTTTCCCGGGTCTGTCACCTACCTACCGGTCAAACCAATGCTTGGGAAAATTCTTCAACTTCTCCCATTCTGCTTTACCCTCCTGTCTCTAGAAAGAGTTGTCACTTGGGATTACCATATATTGTCCTCCATGTAACACTTTGTGCCCCTGGTGTCTGTGATAGTCCTTCTTGTCTAGGAATGCATATTTAGAGGGCTTGATAAATTCTGGGCGCTAGGTCATCATGACACCTAGAAATTGGACCCTGCAACCTAGGATTTCATGTCTCTAGGCCTGGCTGTCTCCCTTGCAAAACAGGCTTTCCTACCATCTGCATCACACCACTGAGCTCTCAATGAATTCAAGAGGCACTTTCTGCACCACAAATACACTGAAAGCTCAGCAGAGGCACAGTGCAGATGCAAAGGACATCCATATGAAGGATGCAGAAGCAGCTTAGCCATACTGAAGAAAGTAAGGCATTGGGGGTACCTATAGTGTAGCAGGTCCATCAGCTGACTGGAGTGAATGATGGGGTTGAGACTGCTGGGGAGAGGGAGGCTAAGTGAGAGAGAAACAAGCTGGGTAAGGGAGGGTGATGAGTGAAAAATAGACCTACTGGTTTAGCCTACAGTGATAGATCAAGTCAAGGAGATGATTGTAGACAGACAGCATGCTTTTTTGGGGTGGGGGAAGGGGTCAAGCTGTTGCTTGGGAAAATCTGGTCACAGGGCCAACGAGAGGGGGGGACAGGGGAGACAAAAGTCCCCGGGCCTGGGCCTCTGGAGGGGGCCCGGCGCCACCGCAGTCAGGCCCGCCCGCCTGCCGTCGCTCCCGAACTAACTAACTAACCGTAAACGCCTCCTTCCTTTCCTTTCACCACCTTCGCGGCAAGCAGCAGCAGGGCAGGCCACTCCTTCCGTGTCCTGCCCTCACCTGACGTAACGTCCGCGAGGGCGGAGCATGGAAGGAAGGAGCGGTCTGCCTTGCTGCTGCTTGCCGTGAAGGTTGTGAAAGGAAAGGAAGGAGGCGTTTAAGGTTAGTTCAGGGCCCGGTAGTGGGTGGAGGGGGGGGGCCCCGGCGGCGACGATGACCTCGGGTGGGTGGGGGGCGGCCTTGTCCTGGGCCCGGCTCTGGCTCTCGGCGGCCCTGTCTGGTCTTAATGAGTTGTGGCAGACCTTAAGAGGGGATTCTCCTACTCCTCTATGCCTAAAATCTTTTATGGAAACAATAGTGGAGAAGAGGGAGCGTCAAGAGAGGTTTCACCTGCTGGCTCCTAACGTCAAATAAAATTTATTAAGCCCTGCAGGTTTAATTCCTTAATTCTCATTTCATAGGGATTTTGCAGTAGACCCTGCACTGTTCTCATAGCCTTCCTCTACAATCTTTTGGAAAGATTTAGAAGTGGCCAAGGACTTAGTAACTAAGATTCAGTGGAAACTGTAGAGCATGTGGGTTGCAGAAATTCAATAGAAAGATTGAGGTGAGATACTGATAAGCACCAAACTAAAAATAGATTAATACTGGAATGATTATATCTGATGAAGTAGAGGTTCTATTAGCAGAAAAATGAGAGTGATAATGCCTCTGTACAACTCTTAGGTGAATTCTCATCTACAGTATTTTGTCCATTTCTGGAGGCTGTATCTTCAAGTGGATATAGACAAAATTGAAGCAATCAAGAAAGGGTTAATAAAATGGCATGGAGTCTGTACCAAAGCCCTATGAGATGACAATTGAGAACATAGATATATATACCCAGGAGGAAAGGACAGGCAGGGTGGATGGGGGAAGAGGGGGAAATTTTATAGTCAATTTCAAATACAACAAAGGTAAAAATAAAGCACAAGAAGCAAACATGCTTTTGTGTGGAAAGGGAGTTAAAGAACAAAGGATCATAAAGTGATGCTCAAAGCAGGTAGAGTTGGAAATTCTATTTGAAAATATGTGTTCACAGGAAAGGTGGTGGATGTATGGAATGGCCTCCCAGTGAAAGTGGTAGAGGTAAAAGCTGTAACAATTCAAGAAAACATATGATAAGCACGCGTGGCAGGGGAGAGAAGGGAGTCGCTGGGCATGGTTGGATGGAGCCTCCAGGGGAGAGAACTAAGGGTCGTGCTGGGTATGGGTGCATGCAGGGGAGAGGAGAGGAGGGTCACTGCTGGACATGGGTGGATAGAGGGCAGGGGAGAGGAGGGTCACTGCTGGATATGGGTGAATGGAGGGCAGGGGAGAGGAGGGCCACTGGGTATGGGTGCATACAGGGCAGGGGAGTGGAGAGGAGGGTCACTGCTGGACATGGGTGGTTGGAGGGCAGGGGAGAGGAGGGTCACTGCTGGATATGGGTGGATGGAGGGCAGGGAAAAGGAGGGTCACTGGGTATGGGTGCATGCAGGGCAGGGGAGAGGAGGGTCACTGCTGGACATGGGTGGATGGAGGGCAGGGGGAGAGAAGGGTTGCTGGACATGGGTGGATGGAGGGGAGAGAGAAGAAATGCTGGACATGGATGGAGGGGAGGGAAGAGTGAGGAAGGAGATGAGATGAGGGGAAAGGAAGAGAGGAGAAAAACTGCGCATGGATGAAGAAAATAGGCAGAAGCTGAGGACCAGAAATGAAGAAGAAAGGAGGAAAGGAAAGAAATAAATGGAAAGGAAGCCCTGGAAATGGAGTTAAGAGGACAGATAGCAGCAGAATCAGATACTGGGCCAGCATGATCAGAAAAACAGTCACCAGACAACAAAGGTAGAAAAAAATAATTTTATTTTCATTATAGTGTTTGGAATATGTTCACTTTGAGAATCAGGTGCTCAACATTAAAAGTTTATATTTATTTACTTATGGCATTTTATCGCACATTAAACATGAATTAGATTGGAACCTGGGATCATTTAATTTTTTTTTCCTGGAGGAATGCATTGCCACCCCCCCCCCCCCAGGCTCTCTCCCCGGCTATAGCCAGCTCTGCAATTGAGGGGGGGGGGGCGCAGAGGGGGACCGGGGAGAGAGCCTATTAAACATTTACCAGCACACCACTGATCTTAACCCACTGTCAACCGTTAGGTAGCAGCAGGAGTCGAACGCCGGTCCGCAACCCGCAGCACTAATCATTAGGCCACTCCTTCATTATCTTTATGGTTACAGATTCCATCAGTTTAGGTCAGGGGTTCTCAACCCAGTCCTTGGAACACAGCCAGTCAGGTTTTCCGGATACCCACAAAGAATATGCATGAAGTCGGCAAGCATTACCTTCATTATTTGCAAATCAACTCGTGCATATTCATTGTGAGCATCCAGAAAACTTAACTGACTAGGTGTGTCCTGAGGACTGGGTCGAGACCCCTGCCCCAGGGAGATTAAAATCCAAAGCCTTAGCATGGATGCACCAAGACGACATTTCCGGGGCTTAAAATATGTAGTTGTTACATATTCAGATATAATGTCCTGGGACATGTCTTAAGCTTGGATTTTTTTTTTTTTTGTCAAAACAGGAGGTGAATCACGTAGGCAAACAAGTTAGTTATACTTATAAAATTCCAGTTACTATAACAAGTAAAAACTGAATATGGTGTCATAAAAGGTGAATTTATTGTAGTAAGTGCATCTGAGGTTAGTCCTTATGTGTGTGATTAGTTAGTTCCTTGTTTCATCAAAGGCTTGGGAGAAGAGCTAGGCTTTCACCTGTTCCCTGAAGTACAGCTAGGCTTTGCCTAATTCAAGTCTTTTTTTTTTTTTTTTCAAGTGCATCCATTCCAGAGAAAGCTCATTGGTGGGTGTCATCTCGTGTGATTTTTTTTTTTTTTGCCCCTTTGAAGAGGGTGTAGTTAGGGAAACACCTTCAAAAGACCTTAGCAATCTTGGAAGGGGCCTATAAGAGAGATCCAGTTTTTCATGTACTCTAACCTATTTCCATTATGGACATTAAGATCAGAGAGAGAGAAATGGTGTGGTGTGATGGCATCATTTGCAACCTTCTATCAGTTGGGCTGCAGCATTCTGAATTGGTACTATGCATGCCTTTGTAGTCGGACCAATGTAGAGTGCATTACAGTAAACCAGCCTTGATGTCGTAGTTGAAATATGCGTTTTGCTGGCTGACCAGGATGCAGGCAGAATGATCAGGATTCTCAAAGTAGAGAGAGCTAGTGCTTAAAAAAAACAGGGTGGCATCTCATCTGTAAATGTTTATATACCTCTTACCTGTTGTAAGACCTAAGTGGTTGACAATAAAAATTTACATCATTAAAACCAGAAAATTGAAAAGAACTCCATGAAATCATAGGAACGACCTACAGCATTCACTCCAGAATTGCATAAGTCCCAGACCAAAGGTCCATCAAGCCCAGCTTCCTGTTTCCAACAGTGGCCAATCCAGGTCGCAAATCCCTGGCAAGATCCTAAAAAAGTACATACATACCACAAACAGTTTCCCAAGGATTGTTTTACATCTCCTATCCAGTCGACTGTACCCCAAAAGCTTGTTGGAAAAAAATGTTTTCAGCTGAACCTTGAATTTCTTAGTTTGATTCTGCCCAAGCGTCTTTTGACAGGTCATTCCAGGATAATGATGCCAGCCAGAAAGATGCCCTCTCACGAGTTGTCCCCCGTTGAACTCTAGAAAAGTGTGGCATTACCAATCTATGGTCTTGCAACGTCTAAGGAATCTCGCTGGAGTATAAGGAGTAGTCAAGTAGTTTAAATACAGTGGCTGTTATTCTTGCAGGGATCTGTGTGTTAAACAAAGAATTTAAAATTTTACCCTGTAGCCCACTGGCAACCAATGATATCTAACATATAGTGGAGTAACATGGTCAAATCTCCCAACCTGTCCTAACACTCTGATTGTTGTATTCTCCAGTGTTTGTAGGCACATAAGCACCTACACTGGAAAACCTGCGTAAGAGTGAACAGGTTAATTACAGCATGTCTGGATTTTCAGAAGATATTTGTTGAAGTACCTCATAAAAGCCCCAAGAGGAAACTTTAAAGTCATGGTATAAGAGACAATTGTCCTATTATGGATTGGTAATTGGTTACAAGGTAGGGAATGGAGAGTAGGCCTCCAATGATTAGTTTTGTCAATGGAAAAAAAAGTAAATAGCAGAGTATCTATACTAGGACCCTTGTATATTAGCTTAATGGTCTGGAAAACTAGTGACTGAGGTGGTAAAATTTTAGTTGGCACAAAATTATTCAAGGTAGTTAAAATAAGCAGACTGTAAGGAACTGCAGGAGCACTATGCAGAGTAGGGAATTGGGCATCTGAGGTGCTGTGAGAGGTCTTCCAGAGAGGGAGAGATCTTCATTAGTAAGAATTTGCTGGGAAATTGTTTTTATACTTGGTGAAAGGTGGACTTTAAGTTACTCTGCTCACTTAACAAAGGAGTTTAAGGAATAGTTTTTCTTAGCATATTTTGAGGATCATTTTCAAACCACATAGACCTACAAAGTTGCATAGGTCTATCCAGCTTATTTTCGAAGGAGATCGCCGGCCATCTTCCGACACAAATCGGGAGATGGCTGGCAATCTCCTAAAGCCGGCCAAATCGGTATAATCGAAAGCCGATTTTGGCCGGTGCCAGCTGCTTTCCGTCGCGGAGCCAGCCAAACTTCAAGAGGGCGTTTCGGTAGGGTAGCGAAGGCGGGACGGGGGCGTGCTTTGAGATGGCCGGCTTCGCCCGATAATGGAAAAAGGAAAGCCGGCCTTGACGAGCATTTCGCTGGCTTCAATTGGTCCCTTTTTTTAGGACCAAGCTTCAAAAAGGTGCCCCAACTGACCAAATGACCACCGGAGGGAATCGGGAATGACCTCCCTTTACTCCCCCAGTGGTCACCAACCCCCTCCCACCCAAAAAAAAAATATATTTTTTGCCAGCCTCTATGCCAGTCTGAAATGTCATACCCAGCTCCCTGACATCAGTATGCAGGTCCCTGGAGCAGTATTTAGTGGATGCAGTGCACTTCAGGCAGGTGGACCCAGGCCCATCCCCCCCCCCCCCCCCACACCTGTTACACTTGTGATGTTAAGCCCTCCAAAACCCACTGTACCCACATGTAGGTTGCCCCCCTTCACCCCTAAGGGCTATGGTAATGGTGTACAATTGAGGGGAGTGGGTTTTGGGGGGCTCAACACCCAAGGTAAAGGAGCTATGCACCTGGGAGCTATTTTTGAAGACCACTGCAGTGCCCCCTAGGGTGCCCGGTTGGTGTCCTGGCATGTCAGGGGGACCAGTGCACTACAGATGCTGGCCCCTTCCACGACCAAATGCCTTGGTTTCTACACTAATTTATATTATTATTATAAGTTTAGTACGTTTAGTCATTTCAACAAATCTTATCAATATTAATAAAGCACAGCAATCATTTCCCCCACATATATAACAATGTTAAAACATGTAAAATCAATAGGTGTTTGTCCATGGTGAAAATACTTAGTGAACTGAACCAGTCAGCACACTATAAATGTCCAGATCAATCTTTCAGTCAATTGAAAAGAGCAGTCTTCACACATGGAACTTCTTTCAAAACTCCTCAGTCCATTAAGTTGCCTTAATAATATAAACAATTTGTGGCGTATTCTTGCGTCTCCACTCTTACAGCGATCGTCCATCCCTCGCAAAATTTGTGTTTTACTCCTTGGGCGTCATCAGGAGCTGTCAGCCAAATGTCGAACAATTCACATCTTTAGCGAGACATAGCTGAAAATCCCAGTCAGTCTATTATTCCATTGCTTGAAAGAGCACCCTTACGCATGCGTCTACTTTATTTCTAAAAACTCTATCAGACACACAAGCCAAGGATGTCTCTCATCACTTTCCCTGGACCTTTCCTTGTAAATTCTGTTCATATAAATGAAAGAGTAGGGAGAAAGAAGAGCAATAATGCGCAGCTGGGAGGATGGATGATTCAAACTCGAGGTCCAGAGTATACTTTTGAAGTCATTTCCAACTAGAGTGGGGAAGTGTGGTAGCCGTGTTAGTCCACTCTTAAGGTTATCAATAGAAATCAAACAAAATAAAACATGGAAAAGAAAATAAGATGATACCTTTTTTATTGGACATAACTTAATACATTTCTTGATTTAGCTTTCGAAGGTTGCCCTTCTTCCTCAGATCGGAAATAAGCAAATGTGCTAATCTTCCAATGTGGTATATATCATTCAGTGTAAAAAATGTAACGAAGGATGCTATATTGGAGAAACAGGCCAGATGCTTAAGACAAGATTCAATTTATATAGACATCATGTGAACAATACTGGTGCCAGCAGGGTTCCCACGCCTGTTGGTCAACATTTTACAGGACCAGGACACTGTACCAGTGACTTCACAGTGAGAATCCTGAAAGGTAACTTTAAAACCATACAAGAACGTAAGACCTTTGAAGTCAGAATGATTGAATATTTTAACACCCAACAGAAAGGACTTAACAAGGATCTGGGGTTCCTAGCCCATTATAAACCAAAAAGCTGTATTTCTCTGTTGATCACCCTCCCCTCACCTATCCACACCCATCCTGTTAGAATATCAATGATATGCTTTGATGTCCCCATGCATACTTCCTACCCACCCCCATCCTCCCACCCTGTCAGACTGTCATAGTAATGCTTGAATGTTTTCACTTATATACACTGTCAGCTAGCACATTTGCTTATTTCCGATCTGAGGAAGAAGGGCAACCTTCAAAAGCTAATCAAGAAATGTATTAAGTTATGTCCAATAAAAAAGGTATCTTATTTTCTTTTCCATGTTTTATTTTGTTTGATTTCTATTGATAACAACTAGAGTGGGGAAATGCAAAGGAAAGAAAGCAGTTGAAAGCGCATTTTCTTGTGATTTTTATATGTTGGGAGATAATAAAAGCAAGTGCATTCTATAGGTGACTTACCGGCTGTGTTTAAGTTGACTTGTTGCATTTGGCTGAGCAGTCCTGTGGTGCTGTGTGTAATGTTGAGTACGTTTAAAAAAAAAAACAAAATTGGCTTTGGAAAGGAAAAAAAAGTCTTAAGAATGTGTCTCTTCTCTTTGCCCATGTCCTTTCTGAGGGGGAAGACGGGAAGGAATCGGGATCCGAGGAACAGAAGAAGCAGAAAGAGAACACGGCATATGCAAAGAAGATGGTACTGAGGATAGCAGCCCTGATGGGGGTTGGAGGTGCTGTGGGAGTCGTCTATGTGTTCGGTAAGGCTCTGGGGATGACCGAGGGAAGCCTGAGTTATGGAGACACACTGCCGTTCACTGTGCTCTTTAGAACCAGTGGCGCAAAGGGGGGTGGGGTGGAGTCTTCTGTCTAATGTAGATGAAGGGAACGCTTCACGCCATCTCTGGCCCTATTCAAACCCAGTGTATCTCTATATAATTCCTAAGTTATAAACTTCTATGTGCTGTTATAGGAGGAAAAAGCCTGAACAGTCTCCTGAAAAAATTCAGCTCTATGGCTGTCAATTCTACGGAGTTCTCTCTGTCATCACAGGCTTAAAAAATCCTCCTCATTTATTGTTTACTAGTAAAAATGGCCCGTTTCTGGCGCCGATGAAACGGTTGCTAGCGGGCACGGGACTCCCTTCCCCTCCCCTTCCGGTACCTGTTCCGTCGGCCCAGGAAAGAAAGAGCCCCCTCTTTCCTCCCGTAGCGGTGGCTTCCTTGCTGCATGGTGTGGGAGTCGGGCTCTCGGCGTTTCAAAATGGCCGCCGAGAGTTGAAGTCTCGCGAGACAGCTTGAACTCTCGGCAGCCATTTTGAAACGCCGAGAGCCGGACTCCCACACCATGCAGCAAGGAAGCCACCGCTACGGGAGGAAAGAGGGGGCTCTTTCTTTCCTGGGCCGATGGAACAGGTACCTCTAGACCACCAGGGAGACACGCGTAAGGGGAGGAGAGGTGACAGGAAGGGAGGGAGGTTGGTGAGGTTAAGCGTGTGCAACCGTGGGCGGGGCTATGTGGTGAAAGGGGCGGGGTTGATGTGCACGTCAGCGACGGCTGGGATTTCTTGGAAGGGGAGGAGTACGTGCGTTAATTTGTTTTCGTGTTCCGCCCTCGACGTCATCACGTGTGACGCGAGGGCGGGGCATGAAGATGGTGTGGTGGCTTCACCACCATGAAACCACGAACCGGTGTGTGAGTGACTTCAGTGTCCTCAGAACGTTGAGGCTGCGTTTTATTATAGTAGATATGTTATATAGAGTCCAAACTGCACTTATCTTAGGTTTGACTCATTGTTGCTTTTCCTTAACGTTCACGGCCGACTCTGGTCCCGGTTTCGGTGTCTTTCCACTGCCTGCTTCGGGGTCCGTGAGCCTGGCGTTATACTGCAACTGTTTGTATGCGTTGCAGTTGCAGTATAACGCCAGGCTCACGGACCCCGAAGCAGGCAGTGGAAAGACACCGAAACCTGGACCAGAGTCGGCCGTGACAAGGAAAGACTGAATGTTAAGGAAAAGCAACAATGAGTCAAACCTAAGATAAGTGCAGTTTGGACTCTATATAACATATAAACAATAAATGAGGAGGTTTTTTAACCTGTGATGACAGAGAGAACTCCGTAGAACTGACAGCCATAGAGCTGAGTTTCAGGAGACTGTTGAGGCTTTTTCCTCCTATAACAGCACACAGAAGTTTATAACATAGGAATTATATAGAGATACACTAAGTAACTGATCCTATGTTACGCTATATCTAAGTGAGTAGGTGTTCCTATTCAAACCCAGCCTAAATGCCCAGCTTTTAAATCTTAACCCTTTATTTACTAGTTTAATACCCATGTTTTAGTCATTTCCATAATGAATGAAACTCTATACAGTATCTTGTTTGTCTTGTTTATCTGTCTTGAATAGATTAGAAGGTCTCTTATGCATTTGTGCACAGTTCTGTGCACATCTAGTAGTACTACTGATTGTTTTATAATTAAAGCTATAAACATAAAAAAAGCACTAGTGGGCTTTTACAGAGTGTCTATTATATATTCCTTGGCAGGCGTGTTATGGTAACTCTCAGCCTTTCTGCAGGCTAAGCATGAGGCGCTCTTACCGTGTTTATTTTATTTATTTTTATTTTTGTTACATTTGTACCCCGCGCTTTCCCACTCACGGCAGGCTCAATGCTTCTTACATGGGGCAATGGAGGGTTAAGTGACTTGCCCAGAGTCACAAGGAGCTGCCTGTGCCTGAAGTGGGAATTGAACTCAGTTCTTCAGGACCAAAGTCCACCACCCTAACCACTAGGCCACTCCTCCACTGTTGTTACTATTTGAGATTCTACATGGAATGTTGCTATTCCACTAGCAACATTCCATGTAGAAGTCGGCCCTTGCAGATCACCAATGTGGCCGCGCAGGCTTCTGCTTCTGTGAGTCTGACGTCCTAGGACTGCAGGACATCAGACTCACAGAAACAGAAGCCTGTGCAGCCTTCTATATGGAATGTTGCTAGTGGAATAGCAACATTCCATGTAGAATCTCCAATAGTAGCAACATTCCATGTAGAATCTCCAATAGTATCTATTTTATTTTTGTTACATTTGTACCCCGCGCTTTCCCACTCATGGCAGGCTCAATGCGGTTTACATGGGGCAATGGAGGGTTAAGTGACTTGCCCAGAGTCCCACTAGAAACATTCCATGTAGAAGTCAGCCCTTGCAGATCACCAATGTGGCCGCGCAGGCTTCTGCTTCTGTGAGTCTGACGTCCTGCACATACGTGCAGGACGTCAGACTCACAGAAACAGAAGCCTGCGCAGCCTTCTACATGGAATGTTGCTAGTGGAATAGCAACATTCCATGTAGAATCTCCAATAGTAGCAACATTCCATGTAGAATCTCCAATAGTATCTATTTTATTTTTGTTACAGTTGTACCCTGCGCTTTCCCACTCATGGCAGGCTCAATGCGGCTTACATGGGGCAATGGAGGGTTAAGTGACTTGCCCAGAGTCACAAGGAGCTGCCTGTGCCTGAAGTGGGAATTGAACTCAGTTCTTCAGGACCAAAGTCCACCACCCTAACCACTAGGCCACACCTCCACTGTTGCTACTGTTTGAGATTCTACATGGAATATTGCTATTCCACTAGCAACATTCCATGTAGAAGTCGGCCCTTGCAGATCACCAATGTGGCCGCGCAGGCTTCTACTTCTGTGAGTCTGACGTCCTGTAGTAGCAACATTCCATGTAGAATCTCCAATAGTATCTATTTTATTTTTGTTACATTTGTACCCTGCGCTTTCCCACTCATGGCAGGCTCAATGCGGCTTACACGGGGCAATGGAGGGTTAAGTGACTTGCCCAGAGTCACAAGGAGCTGCCTGTGCCTGAAGTGGGAATCGAACTCAGTTCCTCAGTTCCCCAGGACCAAAGTCCACCACCCTAACCACTAGGCCACATGTTGTGAAAGTTACAGTATTTATTCACGTGCAGGGTCACAGGACACTGCGCTGATGCTCATGTGACCATTGGTGCTGACGTAGTCCTCTCTCCTGTTTGCTTTCCTAGGTAGTAATTCTGTTGATGAACAAGGGAATAAGGTAAGTACTGTTTCATTAAATCTGGGAGGTAATTTAGAAAGGTTTTTAAGCTGTACCTTTGCTTCTAGCTTTGGTCGCTGAGGAGAAAGCATAGGCTTGGAATCTGAAATTTTAAGATGTAAAGGTCATTGGGCCCCCTTGTGGCAGAATAAGGCAGTTCATAAGCCCAAGGGTAGAATAGAATAAAATTCTCTGCAGGGTCACCTTTTGCTGGGATGGAGGAGAAACTCAGACATTTTAGAGTGTAGTGTTAGAGGTTACTGGCACAGACTGTAGCTGAATTGGGGTATGGCATGAGTAAATTTATTTTTTATTTAGATTTTGCTCACACCTTTTTCAGTTGTAGCTGAGTTACATTCAGGTACACTGGATATTTCTCTGTCCTAGGAGGGCTCACAATCTAAGTTTGTACCTGAGGCAATGGAGGGTTAAGTGACTTGCCCAAGATCACAAGGAGCAGCAGTGGGATTTGAACCGGCCACCTCTTGATTGCAAGACCGGTGCTCTAACCACTAGGCCACTCCTCCACTAGCAACATTCTGTGTAGAATCTCAGGTAGTAGCAACATTCCATGTTCCACTGCACTAACCACTAGGCTACTCCTCTACTAGTAACATTCCATATAGAAGCCTGCCCTTGCAGATCAGCAATGCGGCCGCGCAGGCTTCTGTTTCTGTGAGTCTGACGTCCTGCACGTACGTGCAGGACGTCAGACTCACAGAAACAGAAGCCTGCGCGGCCGCATTGCTGATCTGCAAGGGCAGGCTTCTATATGGAATGTTGCTAGTGGAATAGCAACATTAACATTCCATGTAGAATCTCCTATAGTAGCAACATTCCATGTAGAATCTCAAGGTGAGTTACATGCAGGTACTCTGGATATTTCTCTGTCCCAGGAGGGCTGACAATCTTAAGTTTGTACCTGAGGCAATGGAGGGTTAAGTGACTTGCCCAAGATCACAAGGAGCAGCAGCGGGATTTGAACCGGCCACCTCTGGATTGCAAGACCGGTGCTCTAACCACTAGGCCACTAAAGAATGGGGAATATGTGGTATGAGGGTAGGCTGCAGGGTTGCCAGGTAGAAATTTTTTTTCCAGCCCAATCCAGGCCAGAAACCAGCCCAAAACCCGCCCAAACACAAACCCCGCCCCTGACACCCCCACCCCCGCGTCACCGGCCCCGCCCCCGCCGTCACCGGTCCCGCCCCCGCCGTCACCGGGCCCGCCTCCCACGTCATCGGCCCCGCCTCCCACGTCATCGGCCCCGCCCAAAACGTCACTAACCCCGCCCAAAAACGTCACTAACCCCGCCCCCCGCGGCCGAAAAAAATCAAAAAGCCGCCCAAAAAGCCGCCCGGAAGCCCAAAAAACCGCAACCCGCCGCGGGCAAAAATTTCCCGCGGCGGGTCGCGGAAAACCGCCCAATTGGGCGGTAAAACCGCCCACCTGGCAACACTGGTAGGCTGTAGACGAGAGATACCGGGGGGAGGGGGGGAGGAGTGCATATGGAAGTTGAGCGTAGGTAATGAAAATGGGAGTATTGAGGTGAAAAACAGGCTGTGGAGGTGGGGTTTTGGTGCTGGGGGGAGAACACAAGCTGTAAAGCAGAGATTGGGGAAGTAAGAGCACAGGTCATGGAGCAGGGGTATGGTTTGCCAAAAGAGTATTTGACCTTTTAGGAACAAGTTAAAGACCTGGCTGCTCTGATGAGGGTATAGTAGCTTTGGTTGGTGGATTTTCTATCTGTCTATACATCTTGAAATATTCACTTGTTTTGTATGCTGTTCCACTTATTGATTTGCTATATTATTATTGTTTGTTATAAACATTGGGCAGTTTGACAAAAGGACTGATGTTAGGGTTACCATACGTCCGGATTTCCCTGGACATGTCCTCTTTTTGAGGGCATGTCCGGGGCGTCCGGCGGATTTTGCCCCCGCCCACGTTTGTCCGGATTTCTGGACAAACGTGGGCGCGGGTGCGGGCAGGCGCGTGCGTGTGGTGGGCGTGTGGGCGGGCGATCGGCGCGTGGTCTCCCGTCCCCTCCCCTCCCCTTCCTTACCATGTTCCCTGGTGGTCTAGTGACGTCTTCGGGGCAGGAAAGAGCCCCCTCTTTCCTGCCCGGAGCGCTGCCTCCCCTGTCTATCATCCTTCTCGGTCTGGCTGGGGATTCAAAATGGCCGCCGAGAGTTGAACTCTCGTGAGGCCGCTTCAACTCTCGGTGGCCATTTTGAATCCCCAGCCATACCGAGGAGGATGCAGCAGGCAAGGGCAGGCAGCGCTCCGGGCAGGAAAGAGGGGGCTCTTTCCTGCCCCGAAGAGAAGACGCTACTAGACCACCAGGGCTAGACAGTAAGTGAGGGGGGGGTATGTGATGGGGGGGAGGGGACTATGTGACGGGGGGGGGGAATAGGGGCGGAACCCGGACCTGAAGGGGGCGTGGCAGGGGCGGGGCATGAGGCGGGGCGGGGGCGGGGTAGGGGGCGTGACATGTGTCCTCTTTTTCAGAGGACACAAAATGGTAACCCTAACTGATGTGATCTGCAAATAGCAATTTAAAGAAGCAATACATTCTGTCATATAATAATTAAAAATGTCAAAAAGAAATTGAAATACTGGAGACCATAAAACTCTTATCACAGATTAACTAATGCTCAGGATGCCCTTGATATTTGACCAGCACAGAGAGAATACATACCCAGAATATGACGGTCTCTTTAAACCAGTTAAAAACCATATGCTGAAGAGGTCATATTTAGGAAAGGAAGGAACCAAAGTTCCCTTTCTCCCCTTCCCTGCGGGAGACAAAAAAGAGCTTCTGGAGGTGAGGTTAGCTCTGTTTGAAGAGAGATGAGAGCATAAGGTGGCTTTTCCCCTGTCTCTGGGAACCAGACAGAAGAGAACATCCCAGCTTCAGGCTGGACTCCATCTCCAGTCCCCACCTTCCCACAACTTACACTCCACTCTCCTTTCCAAATTCTGCCTCCTCCCCCTCCCCCCCCCCCAAAAAAAAACCTTTTCCAAAAACACCCCCCCTGAGACCACACCATCTCCTCACTTACCTCATCGTACCTAAGAATTGTCTCTCTCCGTTTTTTCATTTACCTCACTCAACAGTGGGATCTTTCCTACCAATTATTTGTAAACTGCCCTTCTGTACTTTTTAGTGCGAATGGCGGTATATTGATCAGATGTAAACAAATAAAAATTGAAATGAAGTTGCATGGAGGGGAAACTGAAGAGCAACATCAGGAACTACCTTTTCACTGAGAGGGCGGCAGATGCCCGGAATGTTCTTCCGTGGGTAGTGTTAATGATGAAAAACGGTGACGGAATTCAGAAAGGCGTGGGATAAACTCAGGGGATCCCTTACTCAATGAGGATAGACAGTATAAGGCATTTCCACTCAAGTAAAACAACTGACTCACACATGGGGAGGGGAAAAAAAAAACTAACCAAACATATGCTAACAATACCTCACTCCAGAAAATAAAGAAATGTAAGAGGTCATTCTAAATAATCACATGGAAGAAAAAGCCTCAGCAAACTCGGACCACTATTATCGGCTATGGTCTCATGGGTTACTATATCTCAATCATTGTTATAAAAAAAACCTCCAGTGATGGAAATATCCTATAAACGGTCCTTACTGAAATCTTTGAAAAAAATCACACTTAGCTTTTAAACATAGCCCTTATGCCAGATGCTGCCGGAACTGTCTGATGGTGACCATGTTTCAATAACTGCTTCAGGGACTTGGGGTGTGCAGTTCACAAAACCAACAAAACAAGGGTAACCTGCATGAAGCGGCAGGTACAACACTAAAAACGGGGAGGGGGGGATAACGTGCACGGAGCAGCAGGTAACAACACTAAAAACAAAGGAGGGGAGGGTAACCTGCAAGGAGGGGCAAGTTCCATCCTGACTACCTTTCTGGGCAGACTGGTCTCTGTCTGCTGTCATGTACTATGATGCTGTGTTTTATGTTCAGTTTCCCAGTGGCTGTGTTTGTGGAAGCCCAGTAGGGACAGATCAGCTTAGACCTGGGAGACAGTGGCAAAGCAGTACTTCCCAGGGATTTGTGGAGGAAATGGCTCATACAGCCACCTCCCTTCTCCACCACCTCCTTTCACTTGCTCTTTGCCTTTGATGTTCAGTTCCCAGGACTTAGAGGCCTTCACCTCCCTGTGAATGAGGGGCTGGTAATGAGGTGACATTAAGCAGGCACATGTCTAAGGTCTCAGGAACTTCAACACTTTGCAAAGTTTGGGATTGGGATGCTAATCACACACTTCCCCTCACCTGCCAGGTGAGGAGCTGTCAGCACACTCTGTCTGCGCTGGTGAGACCCAGCCACCCTCCATCTGTCTCTCCCTGTCATCTCTTCTTTTCTAACTGTGGAGTATGTGCAGATCAATGATCTTAAGCATTTCCATTTTTTTTAAAATCATAAATTAGTAAGAGATGGTTCCATATCATAAACTTTGTGCAGTTTCAGATTAGATTTCTAAGCCTTTGGTTTCTCGAGCGTTCTGACAGTCATTCAAGGTAGCTTGTGCTCTTAACATAGGCAGCCGAGACCCTTCGGGCCTACTGGTATTCGTGATATTTGAAGAATAACAGACACAAGGCATTTTCTTAACTTGACACAACTTGGCCGCAGCTTTATTTAAATTACAAACATCATACACCTGGGTATACCCAAGCCAATCAACCTTCCGGCTTAGCGGCCACACCCAGTCCGCCGTCACAGCAAGACTGACCAAACGTATACAGAGCTCCCCGCCGTACAGCAAGGGCGCTCAACCGTAAGCGCAGCTATCCCAGCTGCCTAGCTTACACCATCAGGCTTGGGTACCCCGCCAAAGCTGCGACAAATATATACTTGTACATTTCAACATTTAACTGGGAGGGGGGGGGCTGGGTGCATGCTGATGCCCGGACGCCAAAAGCGGACGTCCGGGCTCAGCCTAGGGGTTTTAAACCCCCTTCTCTTTCCCCACCCTTCCCAGCGGGGTGCCTCTGAGGATATTGCGCATCCCCGTCGGGGCACGGCGCCATGTTAATGGCGGCTCCGTGCACCCGTGGGGGCACTGCGCCTTGCTTTTCTCTGTGTTTCTGTGTACTCACACACACAGGCACACGTGATTCTGACTCTCTCTACATCCCCCAAGTGTCTCTCTCTTCATGTGTGTCCCTGTTTCTCAGATTTTTCTCCCCGTGCCTTCCAGGTAGTAGTTCTGTTTGAAGTCCCTGGGAAAGGGCGCCCTCCCTTTTCTTTGGTGTTCTTTCTTATTAGACAACATGTTAATCGGGCAGCAGACGGCCCTCCCTGCTAGTTTAGGGAGGTAGATGTATCTGCCTTCCATCCTCTGTCACACTTAGCACCGGTGTGAGAGCCACACGGCAGCAGCTGCCCCTTTCTCCTTTGTATAGTGGGCTTTGATCCCAGGCGTCTTCCAGGACTCTGCCACGCTCCTTCTTCATTATAGATAACAATCACTCTCTGACTACTGCATTTGTGCTCCAATGGTACATTCTAAAGAAATCACTGCTTTGTCTGTACAGTGCTCTGTGTGCCAGCCATGCCTTATTACTTCTGGAGGAATTTTGCACAGTGCACAATTCCCCTCTTGCACTTAGTTATGCCGATGATATTTTATTTATTTACTAGACTTTGAGCCCGTAAAAACGGGCTATTATAGGAAGGGGGGGTTGAAAGGCCCGCCCCCACCACCGAGTTCGCCGCTGCCCCTCCCCCTCCGAGTTCGCGCCCCCCACCGAGCCGTCACCACCCACCTTCCACCCGGCCGGGCCCTCGCTCCGCTATTGAAACAGCGAGGGTCCGGGAACGCAGCACTGAGCTCTGCTGAGCTGCCGACGTCGGCCTTCGTTCTTCTTCTCTGCCTGTCCCGCCCTCGTGTGACGTAACGTCGTCGAGGGCGGGACAGAGGCAGAGAAGAAGAAGAAGGAGAAGGAAGGGCGATGTCTGCAGCTCAGCAGAGCTCAGTGCTGCATTCCCGGACCCTCGCTGTTTCAATAGTGGAGCGAGGGCCCGACCGGGTAGAAGGTGGGTGGCGGCGGCGACTCGGGTGGGGGGAGCGTTAGACGGCGGTGTCCCTCCCTCAGCAATGCGCAGTACAGACCCTCTGTGTTCCGCCCCCGTCATCACGTATTGACGTGGGGGCGGGGCAGAGAAGGTCTCTACTGCACATTTGCGAGTGAGTACGGTCACTCGCCGTTTATATGTTTGATTTTGCTGCATTTATATCCCACATTTTCCCACCTATTTGCAGGCTCAATGTGGCTTACAATATAATACAACTACAATCACATTGATAGAAAATCAGAGTATATATAACAGATAAGGTACATAGGAATATTATGGCAATCATATTAACGGAGAAGGATTTCAGAATTTTTGCTAATAAGGTTCATACGAAAATTATGTTTTAAGAAGTGGATAAATGGATAACAACATAACATAATGATATTAGGATAGGTATAATTATCAGTAATTAGGGTAAATGGATAACATAGCATTGTTTATCAGATATAATTGTCAATTAGGGTGTAAATAAAATAGGCAAATTAAGAGTTCTAATATAAATTGGGTCTGGTGCAGTTTAGGAGTCAGATCGTTATGGGGGATCCATTTTGTACGCTTTTTTGAACAAGTACAAGTGTTAATTACAGTGTTAATTCCTATTTACTCATCTATAAATTCAGTAACGTCAGTTTTCAAAGATGTTTAACACTGATTAGGTCCTGGATGTTACATTGTCAACTCAAGTTAAACACTGGCAAGACCAAATTTTTACTTTTTGATAACAATCCTGACCCTTTATGCGACCATATAATGGTGGATCAAACTAGGTATTCACTTTCATCTATTATAAAGAAACGGGGGGTTTATGTTGACCAGAATTTATCCCTCGACTCTCAACTCAAAGCTCTGACTTAAGAGCTCTTACTTTCTTATGCGTCTTAAATTTGTCAAAAGAAAGAGAATTTTGAATTTGAGCAGTTCAGATTATTGGTTTGGGCATTGCTTTTGTCCAAGTTGGACTATTGTATATCTATTTGGGTACGCCTAGGCAAGTTATCCTGCGATTGCAAACAATCTAGAACACTACGATCCAATTCATTTTTTTACTACAAAAGCAGGATAAAATTTCTTCAGTGAAACCTCGGTTTTCGTTGATGTCAGATTTCGTTGTTTTCGGTTATCGATTTTTTTCGCGAAATTTTTGTCTCGGTTTTCATCGGTCGCCTCGGAATTCGTCGGTAAATGCCATGTTAAAAGTTTATTTATTGCTAGTGATTTGAGGGCGTGCGCAGGAGGTGGGTGTGTTTTACATCATGTGTGTTAATTGCATTGGCTGGCTGTTGGTGTGGAAGGCGTGGGATATTTCTAGTGCCACTCCCTACTACTACTACTATTTAGCATTTCTATAGCGCTACAAGGCGTACGCAGCGCTGCACAAACATAGAAGAAAGACAGTCCCTGCTCAAAGAGCTTACAATCTAATAGACAAAAATAAAGCAAATCCCCTTGTTCCTATTTGCATTTGTTTAGCGTTTTTGAAGGGCGGGAGCAGGAGGTAGGTGTGTTTAAATGTGTGGGATCGTTATAGACGGGCTGGTGGAGGAGGTGTGTGTTGGAGATCTGTGAGGGCGGGACGGGATAGCGATTTGCGGATGTGGTGCGTTGTAAGTAGTTGCTGGTCGGGGACGTGCACTGGGGGGTAGGCGGAGGTAAGCGGGGCAGGGGAATCCGGAGTCCTCTTGATCGGGGTGCTGATTTGCCCTTAGTAGCTTGTTGGCGCTGTTACAGCCTGTTATGATATCTGAAGCGTTGTGTGACGTGCCGCATCATCATTTATATAGTAGGATTAGTCTTTTTCTTCATTTAAAAGAATTTAAAATAAATTGCCTCTGTTTTCATCGATTATTTTCAGACGAATTATCGACGAAAACCGAGGTTTCGCTGTATCTTGTTGAATTACATTGGTTGCCTGTAAGGGCGAGAATTATGTTCAGATTCTTTTGCTTTCTATATAAGATCCTAAATGGTGAATGTCCAATTTATATAATAGATCATATGGAATTTATTTCCAATAATAGGGATAGAAGATTATTTCACAATTCACTTTCCGTCCTTCCATCTGTTAAGGAAGTAAAGAGATTTAAAATGTTTGATAGACTTTTTACAGTTCAAGCATCAAGGTCCTGGAGTGACTTTAATATTTGTTTTGTTGCTCAGTTGTCTTTTTTTTCTTATTCAAGAAAAAGAAGTTTGTTTAAAATTATTTCTTGAATAAGATTTTTTTGCTTTACAAGAGACTGCCTTGGTTTTTTAGTTATTGTAAACGGCTACAAACCTGAAGGAATCAGCAATGTAGAAGTATATTGTAATGTAATGCAATTAGCCAGGCAGAAATTGGCACAGGGAGCAAAGGAAACCAGCGGAATCAGCCCTGAAGCCTAGAAAGAGTAACAGCACCGGTGTCTAGTCCTTTCCTCCAGAATCAAAATGCAGCAAAATAAGGAGGAGTGAACTGCAAGGCCAGAGCAAAAGCAAGTTGTCTGGCTTGGTTAGTGGAGAAAGCGAGAACTGGGAGTAAGGAGGTTCAAACCTTGGGACTGCAAAGGGAGACCTGGGGGACTTGCTGGGAGGAGATTATTAGAGACAAGAGACAAAGCAGGTTGGATATGTAGCTTGGGGCTGGGAGGCAAAGGCAACCTGGTATGTGTTTCTGAAGGGGGAAGGAAAGGGAAATGGAGTGGTGCTCTGGGGCAGACCGAGATTTATGATGGAGAAACTTGCCCAACAATAAAAAATAACTTTGCATCTTTGAGGAACTTTATTTTCTTATTACATGCAATGCCTTTGAATGATAATTTATTGTTATGTAGGCAAATAAAGGGCCCTGTTTACTAAGCTGCGCTATAGTTGCGCTAACGCTAGAGACACCCATAGGAATATATGGATGTCTTTAGCATTAGCGTGTGCTAAAAACATTAGCGCAGCTTAGTAAACAGGGCCCAAAGTCTGCAAAAGTTTTCCAGAATTCTAAAATACCATTTTTCAGACAGAAATTCCACTGGAGTTTTCTTTTATGCATAATCACCCCTCTGATTGCACAATGCAGTGTATGCTGACATCGCTGTATAAATAGCTCCCGCTGCTGTCTGTACAATACTGTGTACACTTGATGTTTTTTTTTAATATATATATAATACCTACAGCTGTGCACCTCTGACTGTCTTATGCTATGTATGGTGGTTATATATGGTGGTGGTTATATATGGTGACAATCTCTCACTAGGTGGCAGTATTGTGCAGACAGTTTGGATGCTTTTCAGGGTACATGGAACATTTAGAAAAGAGTTTTGCAATAATTTTGCAGTTTTTCTTCTCTCTCATTTGTGATACACCCCCCCTCCCCCATACATACATACACAGTGCAGCCCGTATCCCCTCACATGGTGCTGTTTTTCTCTCCTGTCCTGCAGTTTTGCTTATTGCAGGCTGAAGCAGTATGGGGGTTCTGAGTGACTTGCTTGTCTGTTCCAATTGTTGCATGCTGTAGAATCAGAAAAGGTTAATTATCCCGGAGGTGGAGACAGAAGAGAGTCTTAATGCTGAGTCTGATTCTAGGATAGGCATGAGCAGGTTCTGTCTGCAGGAATATATTAGGAAAAGTGAGTAGTAATCATAGTGGCTACTGACCTCCAGTGTAATCTGACTGAGGAAAGGAACTACAAGTAACTCCTTCCACAGTCCTAAGTAGGAGTCTTGGAATGTGGACCTCCATGCTACTGGTTTGGGCTGGGCCAGTGCTGAGATAGTCTGTAAGATCCAGCAGATGGTGCTGTGCCTTCTGCACCTAATTGGTAGTTCCAGGGTTTCCCCTTCCTGCTTGGGAACAGATTCTTATCCCTTGACAAGCAGGGTGTGTTAACCAAATGTAGGTGACATCATCTGACGGGGAGTAGCCCTCTCAATTGCTCAGAGAGAAGCTCTCAGAGCTTACCTGCCTAGCCTACTTCACGTCTTATATTCCGCCAGAACCGATATACTCAAATCACCCCTCTCCTCAGGTCACTTCACTGGCTTCCAATCAGATACCGCATTCAATTCAAGCTTCTCCTTCTTACCTACAAATGCACTCAGTCTGCTGCCCCTCACTATCTTTCTACCCTCATCTCCCCTTACGTTCCCGCCCGAAACCTCCGTTCACAGGACAAATCCCTCCTCTCTGTACCCTTCTCCACCACCGCCAACTCCAGGCTCCGCTCATTCTGCCTCGCCTCACCCTATGCTTGGAACAACCTTCCTGAGCCCATACGCCAAGCCCCCTCCCTGCCCATCTTCAAGTCTTTGCTTAAAGCCCACCTCTTCAATGCTGCATTCGGCACCTAACTCTTACCGTTCAGGAAATCCAGACTGCCCCTATCGGACTGACTGTTCACTTGTACAGCGCTGCGTAACCCTAGTAGCGCTTTAGAAATGTTTAGTAGAAGTAGCGAGCCCACTGACTTCTGCCTCAGTCTTTACTAGCTGCCCTACCCAACGGACAGATCTTTTCTGGCTCTCCTGAATCCACCACTCTTTCTTCCTCATCACACTCAGAAGTTGCAGGTGCCGTAATTTCAAGCATTGTTTATCGGCAATGGTATTTGCATAACACATCCAAAGCCTTCCTGCCATGCCAGAGGGCATACATTATCATCTTTCTCACCAAACAGATCTCTTCTAAAAGGTCTGTACAGACCAGTATATTCTAGGTTTCCTTGGACTTATATCAGTGTCCATCCTGTTGTCCTATTCACCAAGCTTCACATGTTGTCCTTGCAGTGGCATCTACGCAAGCATTAGAACCAACATGACCAGCCGCTATCCCAGAAGGCTCCTCTCAGTCTTCTGACCTGCAAAGCGCTCTTTTGGTGGATAAACCTGGGCATCCTCATCATTGGCAAGCTGCTTCAGCAGCCACAGCACCAGCTGACAATCACCACATCTCATCTACCTTTGCTGCGGAGGTTCATGGTACCCCTTTAGAGCCCAACACCACATCAGCCTATTGGAACTTAAGAGCCATCGGCAATGCCCTCAAGGCTTTCTGTTCCCAGATAACTGGCAAAAACCATCCCTCTCCAGACAATCAGATGTACATCAATGAATAGGGTGGCATGGGCTGTCTTGCTCGGCAGAGAGGCCTGTCTGATCTGGAAGTTTGCCATTTCCATCTTTTGCTTCCTCCATGCCTGCTACTACTACTACTTATTTCTATAGCACTACGTACGCAGCACTGTACACTTGAACATGAAGAGACAGTCCCTGCTCGACAGAGCTCATGCCTCCTACCTATCGGGAGACTTTAATACCTGAGCTGACGGACCTGTGTGAGTGGTCCCTCAACCCTTGCATTGCATCAAAGTTGTTTTGCTGATGGGGCACACCTTTCATGGAGCTATCTGCCAGCAAGAGAACACACAATAGACCACCTCAGCCTAGCCATGAATCCAATGCTTTTGCAATTCTCTGGGGATAAGGGCTCTACTATGTGTGTCTACTCCTTTTGATTACCAAGACCCTTCATAAGGTGCCAAATGAGAAAAAGCCTCACCAGTCCTTATCGCCCCTTAATTGGCTCAGACAAATCTGGTTTCCATACTTGCAGCACCTATCCTTGCTCCCATCCATCAAATTACCCTCTGGGTAGACCTCATCATTCATTCCACCACAGTCTACATGCACAAGCGTTTGTGGCCTGGATGTTGAAAGGTTGAATCTTGTACCCCACAGCTTGACCCTAGATGTTTCAGAAGCTCTCAAGTTCAAGTTTATTAAAATTTACTATCCTGCCCAACAGACAGACCATCTGGGTGGCTTACAGTTTAAAAAGGAAGTACAGTTATTGTCATATGTCAATACAAGACATTGTGAAGATAGTGGGTAGAACTAAAATGTAAGATTGGATAGTAGGGGTAGGAAAATAGAGTAGGCTGGTGTTTGTATGTCCAGGGGTTTGTGTTAGGTTCACAACTTTCCTAACTTCCAGACAGCCATCAACAAAAAGAACTTATTCTTTCAAGTGGAAAAGGTTCCAGGTGTGCGTTATGGCCTCAGTTCTCCTGCCTGGTTCCTTCCCTACTCCAGTATGTACTTTTCTTATGAATGTTGGGCCTAATGACATCTTCCATCAAGGTCCACTTGAGTGCCATTGAAGCCTACCATGACCATCTGGAGGACAAGCTGATTGGGGTTCATGAGAGATTTACTAAACCTTCATCTCCCAATCCAACAGCCCCCCTTCCCCCAGTTGGGACCTCAACATCATCCTCCATCAGCTCATGATATCCACTGTTGATCCACTCAGTGACACAGCAATTAAGTTTCTCATCTGGAAATTCTTCTGATAGCCAGGCGCATCAGTGTGTTACAAGCTCTTGTGGACTATTCACCTCTCTGCTCCTACCATACAATCGGGCTGTTCTTAGGACCCACATGAAATCCCTACCAAAAGTAGTCTCTGCCTTCCATCTCAACCAGTCCATCATGCTTCCTGCCTTCTTTCTGGAACCTCTTGCAACTCTGGAAGAACAATGCCTTCATATATTAGACCGCACTTGGGCTCTCTGGACCTATATTGACAGAATGAGACCCTACCACGAGGCTTCTCAACTCTTCCTCTCATATGACCCTAATAGACCCAGATCCCATGTCACGAAGCACATCCTATCCCTCTGGATATTTCACTGTATTTTCTTTACATACCACTGGGTGGGCTGCACACTATCAGACAGGATTTATGCTGACCAACTCTCCACCACCTTGACCCACTTGAAGGACATTTACAACACTGTCACCTGGTCTTCCATTCTTTACTTCCTCTTCCATTCTATAGACTGTCCAAATGGCAATCCTGCCAGGGCACCCTCTAACACCACACACTAACCTGCACTGTTTTATGCCGACACATTCCCTTCTCTGCAGTTTGGCAGTGGGTTATTGGTATTTTGTGAGATTGAAGATAATACTTGTACTTGTGTAGCCTAGTGGTTAGTGCAACTGCCTGAGAACCTGGGGAACTGGGTTCAGTTCCCACTGCAGCTCCTTGTAACTCTGGGTAGGTCAACCTTCCATTGTCCTAGGTACAAAATAAGTACCTGTATGTAATATGTAAATCGCTTTGATATGTAACCACAGAAAGGTGGTGTCCCAATCCCTTTCCCTACTAACTGCTTTGTGCTTACTTTTACCCAGAAGCTACCCAGTTGCTTTCTATGAGCACCATCCAGCTAATGAGCTGGCAGGTGTATATCCATCTCCTTTCTTGCTATAGTTGTTATAAATTCCTTAAGACCGACCTTCCTTGCCTTTGTATCCTCTCTGATTCTCTTTGGGGGGCTCCAGTCATACAGGATGTAAAGGGCAGTGACTCACTCCCTGCTCCATTCATTCCTTTATGTACCTTAGCTAGGGAGCCACCTACATGTGGTTGACACATCCAGGGAGAAAGAGAGGTTGCTTACCTGTAACAGACATTTTCTGTAGACAGCAGAATAAGTCAGCCACACAACCCACCCCCCCACCCCTTCCCCCTGGGATGAACCAATCCCTGCCTGGCACTAGGCAAGATGTGGGTAGGCTCGTCAGAGGGCTAGGTATGCATGCTCAGAAAGACCCCTTTTTTTAAAAAAGGGGCCTTTGAGCTTTTGGAATCTACTTTGTCCAGTGGGAACCATTGGATGATGCCATCTACATATCCTGCTGTCCATGGAGAACCTCTGTTACAGGAAAGTAACCTTGCTAACTGAGCCTGATTGTTTTCCCACCTTCTTGAGCAGTTGGTATCTCTGGCTAAATGATTCACTTCTGGCTGTATCATTGTAATGCTAGCACATTAATATACAGCACATAGGCAAGCAATGTGTTGTTATGTGATGGCTGTAGAGCTAATAATTTGCCTTGTAGATAGTTAAAGGAGAAATTTAGAGACTAGACTGGCTGTTGTGTTTACAGTCCCATGGAGGATGTTAACCCTACAGGCCTACAAGCCCATTTTCAAATGACAGCATGGAAGGGGTGAGGGTGATCTCTGAATCTGTGACTAGCTGCAAGAACAGGGTTCATGTTTTGGCACATACATTTCCAGCTACATTGAAGCAGGTGCCAATATACCTGCTGAAAGCATATCCTGAGCATGCATTTCCAAAACTCACCTGTCCTCTGCCTGCCTCTCTCTTTTTTTTTTAACTGTTGAGGCTTTTCCAATGGTTAACCCCAATTTACACGCAGAAGTCCCTTTGAATGTTACACGCTTAGGTACTAATTTTAAAATTGCCTGCATTACTGAATAATATGTACTCTGTTAGATTTTCCAAACCAAAGTACATGCATACCATAAAATAAACTTCGGCACACTCTGGTATTGCTAGTTGGCATGCATAATTTCCTCTTGGCCTTCCAGGTAAAGCTACACACACACACAATTTTTTTTAAATAAAAAGAGTTATTTTCCTCAGTAAAGCAGTTTTTGCCTTCAGAAATGGCTTTAAAATTATTCTCTCCCTTCCTCTGTGTAATTGGCATTGTGCCTGCCATCGCTGGCAATACAGGTAGGACATTGATGATAGCACTGTGGTCAGGGGCTGTCTAACACCAGTACATGGGTGCAACTATTCCTATGCTTAGGGATTTAATTATGGAAATAACTATACAAGAGAGCATAGCCCCTGCCCATAAACATTCTGAACCTTCTATCCTTTCTTTCTCCTGCAGATTCCTGATGAATTCGACAATGGTGAGTATGAAATGAATGCTGGAGAGACCATCATGTTGAGGCTTGAGTTGCATGTTCTGGTCTGTAGTGGAGGCAGTGGGATTTGCAGTCTGCAGTGTACTGCACATATGCAGCCCTAGACCTCTGACCCTGGTCTGAGTTTGGAAATCACATGCAGTAACTGTGTATGGGATAGCAAACAAGCCCCCCCCCCTCCCCATTTTGTATGTAGGAGGCCTAGAGACAGATGCGTATTTGGAGGGGGAGACATAAAGGGGACAGTTTTTCTATTAGCATGCTGTATGAAGCAGCTGAAACTGATCCCCTTAATTAATCAGTGTTTTCTATGTAACGGAGTCCCATGCATTTCCATATTAATTAGCCTGGTATTAATATTGTAATTAAAAGGAGACACATGGGAGTGGTTAGTGGGAACAAACAGCCTGTGGCATGTCTGCAGCCTGTGGGCAATTCTTTGAGAGCAAATGATGGGATTGAGGGTGGACACATAAGAAATATAGAATGAAAGGCCAAAGGTTCAAATTTCATTATCGCTGCAGTGCTATAGAGCCTCATTTGGCTTTCCCTTCATTTCCCTGAAACTAGAGATCCTCTGTACGTAAACATTTTTGCTTCCACCAGTGCCACTTTGGGGGGGGGGGGGGTCACTTTTTGCATTCACTGCTCTCTTTATGAAAAAAAAAAATGATTTTGCTTGAGTCACCGATTGGAATTGCATATTGCGATTTTGTTCTAGAAGGAGGGCTGACCTTAAAGAGGTACAGAGCTGGGGGCAGATCTGCCCTAGGGGTCTCCTGTAATCCAGAGATTCCTAGGCCACTGGCACTCATGAAATAACTAAGGACAGCCCTGTGTAGAACATTCTTTCTTCTAGAACATTTGCTTTCTATACAGTTATATACCTTGTTGAGATATTTTGAATATGTCTGTCGTATTTTTTGCTTTCTCTCTACTCTCCTCTAGAGTGTATAACTGGGGCTTCCTGAGTGATGTAGAAGTGAATTGATTTTTTTTTTTTTTATACTCGTTCCAAAAGTACAAAGACTAGGGGACACTCAAGGAAGTTACATGGAAATACTTTTAAAACAAATAGGAGGACGTATTTTTTCACTCAACGAATAGTTAAGCTCTGGAACTCTTTGCCAGAGGATGTAGTAACAGCTGTTAGCGTATCTGGGTTTAAAAAAGGTTTGGACAAGTTCTTGGAGGAAAAATCCATAGTCTGCTATTGAGACAGACATGGGGAAGCTACTGCTTATCCTGGAATTGGTAGCATGAAATATTGCCACTATTTGGGTTTCTGCCACTTGGCCACCGTTGGAAATGGGATACTGGGCTACATGGACCATTGGTCTGACCCAGCATGGCTATTCATATGTTCTGATTATAGGTTTAACCGGCTGCTGGGTAAACTTGACTGGGTATTCTATGTTGGACCATGTCTGGGAATGACCAGTCATCCCACCTATGAGGGTCCCAGCTGATATCGAGGACCATCAGGTGACACTTAGCCTGGTCTTGACTGAATTTTGGCCAGGATCTGCATAAGAGAGTCTGTCAGAGAATGTGGTAAAGGTGGTTAGCTTAGCGGGGTTTACAACAGGTTTGGACGGCTTCCTAAAGGAAAAGTCCATAGACCATTATTAAAATGGACTTGGGGAAACTCCACTGCTTATTTCAGGGGTAAGCAGCATAATGTTTTCTACTGTTTTGGGCTCTTGCCAGGTATTTGTGACCTGGATTGGCCACTGTTGGAAACAGGATGCTGGGCTTGATGGACCTTTGATCTGTCCCAGTATGGCAATACTTATGTACTTACGTCAGTGCCCCCACCCCCCTAGAACTCATCAAGAGTTGATCCCTGGTGTCTGGTGGAATGGGGCATGATGGAGTCGCTCTGTTCTGATCACCTATATACATTTAATGTCTATAGCGCTTAAAAGAAATAAACTGCTTTCTTACCACCATGTTTGGGACCGTTATACAAAATGGTTGGGCATGATTTTGCCTCCTGTCCCCACAGCCACACCAGTTGGTTGCACTTAAACTGGACAGTTTTCCCACTCCAATGTTTCTCTCTCAGCCAGCGGAAGGGGAGGGGAGGGAGCTTACTGCAGCTCTGCTATTCATTAGTACAACAGGTTTTCGGCCACAGACCAAAGCAGTATGGCTTGCCCTTGGCTTATTGTCTTCAAATGCTATGTTATGTTTGCTATATTTGTCACTGTTTGAGCGGCTGTTTGTATTTCATGTGAAACTTTAAATAAACTTTATAAATACTCGTATTTAAATACTCATCTGAGTATTTTCGCCACTACTGGGCTGGGGGCAGAATCCAACATGATTTGTGTTTCACTCATAGAGCTGTTTCAAGGAAGTCTTCTTATTTCAGAATAGGTGCCAGCTTCACCGGACAGTGCTTGAAGCCTGTTGGATTCCCTTCAGTATAAATTATTATCTGTGGACCGTGAAGTATTTCACAAAAATTAAAATAGTCACAAAAAACAAAGAACAACAAATCTTTGTGAAAAGTGAACAAAAACAACAACAGCAAAGGCGACAAAAAAAGTCCCAAAGCAAGCGGTGTGGAGCAAAAGCTTTAATTAGTAGGTAGCAAAGCTACAAATCGTAGTTCAGCCATGAGGCCTGTATCACGAGTCTTTCATGAAATACAAAGACTGAAATAAGCGACATTTGCTTATTTCCGATCTGACGAGGAAGGGCAACCTTCGAAAGCTAATCAAGAAATGTATTAAGTTGTGTCCAATAAAAAAAGGTATCATCTTATTTTCTTTTCCATGTTTTATTTTGTTTGATTTCTATTGAGTTGTGTTGAAATCGTTAGGGGCACTAATTACCAGTTTTATTCTTCTCTGTGGCATCCAGGCTGTGATGGGAGGGAAGGAGAGAGCCGCTGAGCCAGAGAAACGGAGGAGGCAGGAGGAGAGATAAAGGGGGATGAATGAGAGACTTTTTTAATGGGAAACTGAGTTAAGCAATATGTTAATGTTTAGTTTTCTTCCATGGATAAGCTGGATGATAAATGAATAAGTGTGTGCTCCCTATATCTTCCCAACCCCTCCCCCCTACAACTTTCCCCATACCTTTCAAAAACAATATTAGACTGAAACCTGCTGAAAATCACTTTGCAATTCTAATGCGCTAGGCTGAATGGTTCAGGGAAGGGCTTTGGAGCAGATGTAGAGATACACAGACTGCATGCGACACTCATTTCTGGGTACAGCTGCAAGGCCTGGGGGCAGCTGTCCCTCCTCCAGCACAGAGGGGGTGTCCTGGGAGCAAGAGAAGGAGGAGGATTGAGCAATGGTATCTGAATCAGGTCGCGTGCCTTCAATAGTTTAACCTCTCCCTCTGCTGTTGCTTCTGTCCCTACAAGGACTGACCTAGGAACAATTCCTTCAACCCCCCTCCCCTCCCACAACAAGTGCTGGCCCCTCAGACCAAGGCCAGGAGGCCAGCGGCACTGACTTAGAACAATAACACACATATGTCCCATGTTAGTGATTTGTAAAAAGTGTGTTGCCCCTGGACACCAGAGGGGTTGGCTAGCTCCTGCTGCTGTCCGTCTGTGAGTCTCTGACAAGGGCCGTCGTCACCTGCCCTGTACAGCACAGCCGGCCTGTGCTTTGGGAGCTCATTGTCTGATACAATGCAGTCTCCCCACGCCTGGACAACGGTCCTTGCCTCTTTCATGTACTCACTCTGTCTGACAATGGGACCCTCTCCCCCAGCCTCTACGTGGGCATGTTGGGAGCTCAGGTTTCTCTGTGGCTTTCCACCACTTCATGTTATACACACTTAACTGTTACTAGCGCATCCAACGCAGAACTGGTTGCTTGCCTCCATGGCATAATGCATAGTGTTAAAGCACAGTGTAGACTGTTTGCAATGGATATGGGTTGGTCAATTTTTCTGTAGCTCAATGCTTTGCCAGGACACGGAATCTGGCACAGGCCATGTCCCTTATGGTGCTTGCCTGAGGATTCCACTGTATGCAGCTGACACCCCTGGCTGGGGCCTGATCTGTAACAGCTTCAGCTGCCCTGGACCAGCATTACCATAACAATCGGTCGACTCTGCTGCCAGTGATTAACCTTCTATATGAATACCCAATAAAATCTCTGAGGGGTACTTAGGAGTGCGGCTGCTTGGGGCTTCAGTAAGAGTCTCACGCTCCCTGTACTGTGACCCTCAAGCTTTAGGGACCATATGCAGAGACGAGAGGCAAGCTGCTGGGAGATTGAGAGGGGGGGTGCAAATGTTGAACCTGTCAGATACATCAGCATTTCCACCACAGGCTAGCATCATAGTTCTGCCCTGTTTTATGGGTGGCATACTGAAAGGTGGGCAGGGCCTGTGCAAGCTTCCTCCATGCAACTGTGCCAGTGTACCTCTTAACTGCCCTGCAGCACCCTACTATTCCAGTATTACCTAGAAAAGAAAATATGATGATACCTTTTTTATTGGACATAATACATTTCTTGATTAGCTTTCGAAGGTTGCCCTCTTCGTCAGATCGGAATTAAGCAAATGTTGGTAGATGACAGTATATATAACATAACATAGTAACAGTGAAACATCAAAGCATTTCAGTGACAGTCTAACAGGATTTAAAACACAAGCTAATTAGAAGTAAGCTCCCAACACAGACTCAAAAAGAAAAGAATGGCACACATCCTTGCAATATATCCAGCTGCAAACTATGCCAAAATATTTCACTGGACCCCACAGTCATTCACAAAGGAAAAATATTCAACATTAAGGAATTTTTCACGTGCTCATCTTTCAATGTGGTATATATCATTCAGTGTAAAAAATGCAACGAAGGATGCTATATTGGAGAAACAAGTCAGATGCTAAAGAAGAGATTTAATTTACATAGACACCATATGAAAAATACTAGTACCAATAAAGATGTCATGCCTGTGGGGCAGCACTTTACAAAACCAGAACACTGTACCAGTGATTTCATGGTAAGAATCCTAAAAGGGAACTTTAAAAGAATACAGGAACGTAAGACCTTTGAAGTCAGAATGATTAAATATTTTGACACCCAACAGACAGGACTTAAAGATCTGGGTTTTCTACCCCATTATAAACCATAGAATTGTACTTCTTTGACACCCTCCTGTCTCCATGCATATCTCCCTGTCTCTCAGCTACCCAACCCCATCCTGTTAGACTGTCACTGAAATGCTTTGATGTTTCACTTATATATACTGTCATCTACCAACATTTGCTTATTTCCGATCTGACAAAGAAGGGCAACCTTCGAAAGCTAATCAAGAAATGTATTGTTATGTCCAATAAAAAAAGGTATCTTCTTATTTTCTTTTCCATGTTTTATTTTGTTTTATTTGTATTGATTACCTTTAAAAGTGGACTAACATGGCTACCACACCTCTCTACTCCAGTATTACCTGCATCCTTACCAAGGGCTATAACAAAAAATTGTTTTAAGATTTGTGCACACAACAGGCTTGATTTGTTTTATTCAGTTTTTGCTCACCCATACACTTGGGCTATGGGTGGTTTTCAGGCCTGCAGGTACTTTATAAGACCTAAGATTGACCACTTGATCCCAGCAAGAGGTCCAGAGCGGTTTATAATCAAAATGTAACCAGTGCAATTATTGGGAATTAGTTTAAGCACAAAGTAAATACATTTACAATAAATCCTTAAATTTACAAAAATTTTGTGAAAAAGGAATGTTGGTTTTTTTAATGGAATGATAAATAATTTTGTTCTTCTCTGATAGTCATAGGTATATTATTCCAGGCATAGGGTGCTTGATAAGAAAATAAAGGCGAAGGATAATACTACCTTTCTGTGGTTGCAGTCAGAGCATTTTACGTATTATACACAGGTACTTATTTTGTACCTGGGACAATGGAGGATTAAGGTGCCCTTTCATAGAGCGGCGGTAAGCCCAACGTGGGCCTACCGCTTGCTCTTTTGGGACTATCGCTGGTCCAGTGTGACCGCTGGCGGTAGTCCCGCCCCGAGTGTGTGCCTTTTGTTGGGGGGGGGGGGGGGGAGAGAAAATTCCCGGAAATGGCTTGTGTGGCGGTAATCGGGCATCGCTGCGTGCTGCCCAGTTACAGCCGTATTAGCGTGGGAGCCCTTATTGCCAGCTCAGTGGGTGACGGCAAGAGCTCCCCATCGCATGGCCATGCGGTAAGAGTTCTCTTACTGCATGGCCATATGTGCTGGGGGCTTTTATACCCGCTGTGGTAAAAAGGGCACTGGCTTGCAGGAAAAATGGCCCCCCACCACCAGTGCAGAGCCCACTTGAGATCAGTCTTCATGGAAGAGATTTGCTGAGCTGTAATGTGCATGGAGTAAAAAGAAAGACGATCCCACACTTAATGCTTGGAAACAACTCCGAAGAAAATATAAATACACCATAAGACAAACCAAAAGACTATACTATAAAACTGAAATTGGACCAAATTACAAGGACACACACAAACTCTTCCAACTCGTGAATAAATTACTGGACATCACAACAGTCACGAACAACAGCAAAGACACAACAGGAGTTTAAAACCTTGCGAAGTACTTCAAAGAGAAAATAGTACAACTGCGACTTAAAATACCTACTAGCCCCATCGAATATGCTGCACTCCTAGACTGTCTAGACCCAGACCCTGGAATATACCCAGCAGATAGAATCTGGACAGAATTTGAGATACTATCGGAAGATCTCATCCACCAAACGCTTAAAAAAATTCGCTAAATCTCATTGCAAACTAGATATATGCCCAAATAACCTTATGAAATCGGCCCCTCAACACTTTGTAACAGATCTAACGAAACACGTGAACTTTATGCTACAAAATGGACTCTTCCCAAAGGAGAAAGGAAACATTCTACTTACCCCCATACCCAAAGACGCAAAGAGTGAATTAACCAACTATAGACCAGTAGCATCCATTCCCTTAATAACCAAAATAACAGAAGGGATGGTAACCAAACAACTCACAGAGTATCTAGACAAGTTTGCAGTACTACATGACTCCCAGTCAGGATTTCACTCCAATTACAGTACTGAAACAGTACTAATCACGCTCATGACAAAATTCAAACAAACGATTGCAACCGGCAAGAATATATTACTTCTACAATTCGACATGTCAAGCGCCTTCGATATGGTTGATCATGGGAATCCTACTGCACATCCTTGAATACTTCGGTATTGGAGGTAATGGCCTTAATTGGTTTAAAGGATTCCTTACTACACGCTCATATCAAGTGACATCAAACTCGACTACATCAGCCGCATGGACACCTGAATGTGGAGTTCCACAGGGATCTCCCCTCTCACCGACTATATTCAACCTAATGATGACACCCTTGGCCAAACTATTATCAAACCAAAACCTCAACCCGTACATATACACAGATGATGTAACGATCTACATCCCATTCAAACAAGACCTAAAAGAAATTTCCAATGAAATCAACCAAAGTCTACATATCATGCACTCCTGGGCAGATGCCTTTCAACTAAAACTCAATGCAGAAAAAACCCAATGCCTAGTACTCACCTCTCAACACAACACGAGCAAATTCACCACCATCAACACACAAAAATTAAATCTTGGAGTCACCATTGATCGGCACCTAACACTTGAGAATCACGCGAAAAACACAACCAAAAAGATGTTCCATTCAATGTGGAAATTAAAAAGACTAAGACCGTTCTTCCCAAGGACCGTCTTCCGAAATCTGGTACAATCATTAGTACTCAGTCACTTAGACTACTGTAACTCACTCTACGCTGGCTGTAAAGAGAAAATACTCAAAAAAAAAACTCCAAACAGCCCAGAACACGGCAGCCAGACTCGTATTTGGAAAATCAAAATACAAAAGTGCAAAACCCCTACGAGAGAAACTGCACTGGCTCCCACTCAAAGAACGCATCACGTTTAAAGTATGTACCCTAGTACATAAAATCATCCATGGTGAGGCCCCAGCCTATATGTCCGAACTGATAGACCTGCCACCCAGAAATGCCAAACAATTATCTCGTACATTCCTCAATCTTCACTTCCCCAACTGCAAAGGTCTGAAATACAAACTAATGCATGCGTCAACCTTTTCCTATATGAGCACGCAATTCTGGAATGCATTGCCACGTAACCTAAAAGCGACCTATGAACTGACCAGCTTCCGCAAACTACTAAAGACCCATCTCTTCGACAAGACATACCACAAAGATCAAAACATGTGAATACACATATCCAGTAATGTTAATAACGCCTTCTGTTATACTATCATTATGTATTCCATTACCATGCAACCCAAAATCCTTCTGTAATCCCCTCTCATTTCCATAATGTATCGTAAGCCACTTTGAGCCTGCAAAAAGGTGGGAAAGTGTGGGATACAAATGCAATAAATAAATAAAATAAATAAATCTTTGGTCCACACATTCGCTTCACATTGTTGTTTAGAACAAAACCCCTGATGCAACAGTTGTTTGGCCATATAGTTCTTCAGAATTTATTTGGGGTTTAGAATCCAAATCTACCTCCTAGGCTCATTTATTTGTGTTCCTAACAGGTGGACTCTTGCTCATTCCTTCTGTTCATTGGAATGCTTGTCCAAGTTTAAAGATGGGAAACAATTGTGGTTATCGCAAGGTTTTTGAGTTACAGTGTATTACATTTGCTGTACTAAGTATTTGTGTTTGATGGTAAGTATGTCTGATAACTTATGAAGGGTAGTTTATATGCATAAATCTATTTTTATAAGACCCATACTGCCTTCAACTCGGGGGTTACAGAGGATGGGCAGACTGGATGGGTTATTTGGCCTTTATCTGCCGTCATGTTTCTATGTTTCTTAGAGTAACTTCTCCACGCCCATGAGGTTACTTGACCTTGCATACAATTTTTCAGCATATTTATGGGGCCAGTCTATAATTCCAAAACTGTAAGAACATAGGAATTGCAGGTTAATAATTTTCATCTTACCCCATGCTGTTTCTATGGTAGATTTTGCTGATCTTTTTTTCTTAGTAATTTTTGCTGGATTGTTACACCACCACCTTTACCTCCTAGATATTTAATACACCTTCCCATTTACACCCTTTTATGTTACAATCTTCTATTGGGGAGACCTTTTCTGTTTTCTTAGATTTCTGTTCAGAAAGGTTGCCTTTATACCTTTTATCTGGACCAAAAATCACCTTGACGTGATCTGAGAGAAACTTTACTGTTTTGGAGTCATCAAATGTTTGCAGGAGCTGGACAGTTTCAAATCATCTACAGGTAACAGGTGTGGTGTTTATCTGGGCTGGTCAGCTCCTCTGGGATTAAATCTAAATCTATAGCCCAATAAGTTAATTACTCAGAGGATTTGGTGACAGGGAATCTCAGTATTTATAGTATCACTAATGATGTATTGCCCATCTTCATAATTTAAATAGAGTGTAGTTTGCCACATTTGGAGTGGCCTAGTGGTTAGGGTGGTGGACCTTGGTCCTGGGGAACTGAGGAACTGAGTTCGACTCCCGGCACAGGCAGCTCCTTGTGACTCTGGGCAAGTCACTTAACCCTCCATTGCCCCATGTAAGCCGCATTGAGCCTGTCATGAGTGGGAAAGCGCAGGGTACAAATGTAACAAAAATATAATAGATACTATTGGAGATTCTACATGGAATGTTGCTACTATTGGAGATTCTACATGGAATGTTGCTATTCCACTAGCAACATTTCATGTAGAAGGCCGCACAGGCTTCTGTTTCTGTGAGTCTGACGTCCTGCACGTACGTGCAGGACGTCAGACTCGCAGAAGCAGAAGCCTGCGCGGCCACATTGGTGATCTGCAAGGGCCGACTTGCTATTCCACTAGCAACATTCCATGTAGAAGTCGGCCCTTGCAGATCACCAATGTGGCCGCGCAGGCTTCTGCTTGTGTGAGTCTGACGTGCAGGACGTCAGACTCACAGAAACAGAAGCCTGCGCAGCCTTCTACGTGGAATGTTGCTAGTGGAATAGCAACATTCCATGTAGAATCTCAAATAGTAGCAACAGTGGAGGAGTGGCCTAGTGGTTAGGGTGGTGGACTTTGGTCCTGAGGAACTGAGTTCAATTCCCACTTCAGGCACAGGCAGCTCCTTGTGACTCTGGGCAAGTCACTTAACCCTCCATTGCCCCATGTAAGCCGCATTGAGCCTGCCATGAGTGGGAAAGCGCGGGGTACAAATGTAACAAAACATTGTGAATTTGATGTTCTCAATCCATCCAAGATTCTTATTTAGACTTAGGTCCGCTTGAGCATATTGAGCAAGATTATTCTTGGCATTGCAAGGCAATTTAGTGATCATAATACTTTTATTCAGCATCAGTTGGTCTTTGGTTGTAGACACTCCTCTTTTTTTTTTTTTTTTTTTTTTTTTTTTTGGCCTCCTTCTCTTCTACTTTCATATTAGTACCATCATGATCATATTCTATTTTCATCTATTTTAGTCATCAGTTTACAAATTTTAGGTGAGCAAGTTATTGAATGTTAGTTTAGAGGAGGTCATCATAACTGATATCTGACCAAATGATTTTTACAGTTTGCCAAATCTTGGTGGAATGACGTTAGAATGACCAACGTTTGCTTAAGCATTATCAGAGCTGGGGCATTTCCAGTTTGGGGCTCTTCATACCTCATTTCCAATACTTTTATTGTTAACTTTAGGCTATTCCAGTGTTCAATGCAAGGCCCGGGGGCCAGTGGCACCCCCCCCCCCCCCAAGTCATCATATTCCTGATTTGTTTTTTCCTTTTTGCTAAAATGCCCCTCTACCCAGACTGAGGACAGAAAGGGGAAAGTGGATGGGGGCAAGAAGCACATGCTTGAAGGACAAGGCATTTCTCAGTAGACAAAAGAAGATGCACTTGGAAATGCTCACAGCCTTACCCCCCCCCCCCCCCCCCCAATGAAATTTGAAGGGCTCATTGATGCACACTGGTCAGCAGTGGAGTGGCTCCGTGTGGGAAGATATTTGGTAGCTCTCCTTCAACTCATTAGAACCCAAAGTGGCACCGGCTTAAAACTTCATGAAGACCACTGGGCTATTCCATAGTAATTACACTTTTCTGCAGAAGCTTATAGGAGGATCCTGTAACTTTACTATTGCAGCTTTAGTTGATGGTTCTTTACTGCACTAATATTCTTCCTCCAGTTTTAATTGGTTTTGGGTTCTGTCTGAATTTATTTTGGTATCTCTCCTTTCTATTTTCTTCAACATGTCTGCAACATTTGTGCTTTTATTAAATTTATATGTTCTAAAAACAAATTGAAAGTAAGATCTTCTGTTAGAGCAGTATAATTCAGCTTGAGGTTTTGAGTCTTTTATCATTTGTGACTTTCTCAGTCCATTTGAGATACTCACTTAGTAGTGACACTTTTTTTTTTTTTTTTAATCCTCTTGTACCCTTTGTCTAAGGTACAATTGTCACGTTTCTCCTTTTCTTCTGGCCTTTTGTCCTTGTCAGTAGGATTTTCCCTCAGTAATAATTTTTGATTTACAGTATCATGCATGATTTATTGCTGAACGTGAATAACTTGGTCTCTTTTATGCAGGTTATGGCCTTTTTAGTCATGTCTTATGCTTTTTGCTTTAGGTGTCAGGTTTAGCATAATCATCCATCTCTATATAGACTAGGCGCTCAACTGCCAACTCCTGCATGTCCTCTTCACTTGGCTTTTGGGTCTGTCTTGGCAGTATTCTTGTGCTTTTCGGTTACTTATCTAATCTTTCTCTGGTGTGTTATCTGTTACTGCTTCTGATGCCTGTGTAAAAAGGATTGCTTTCAGCAGTTTCTTAAACTCTGCTGTGTCTGTGTTCGTTCTTAGCTGACTTGCTAGGTGATTCCACTCTTCATGTGGCCAGTATGTATTTACAGTTTTTCCTGCTTACCATACATCCATTGTAGTGGTCACCTTGCTGAGGTTTGATAATAGACCTTATGTAATTAGATCAGCATATGAAGACACTCTGTAAGACTTTGTGATTTAACCTGTTTCCCCCGACTCCCCTGGTTTGCAGTACGGTGCTTCCAGTGTCCTGTAGGGGGCAATGTCTTCAAACTGGATTAGTTTTGCACGTACTGTAACAGTAAGTGTCTCATTCTGTGTGTCAGGTTTCCACAACCACTCTCCCTCCTTCCTTAGGTTATGCTCTGATTTATGTCACATGTGACTCATGCTTCATGACCAGGGCCTCCCATTAGATTCTGTCTCACCTCGTAGAGCTGCCTGAGTTGTGTATTGTGGAGTTGCCAGCTCTGAACATCCCCAAACATGTATGTTTTTGTTTCAGATCCAATCATAGTACAGCAACTCCGACGAACGTGCAGATACTTCAAGGATTATCGGCAGGTAAGCCTCAAAACTTTGAAGTCTGTACACTTCAGTGTCCCTCCAATACAGCCATCACTGAACCCCTCTGCCTGGTTTCTCATTGTGCAGGGGCCCCTCCTTCTTGGGCCCTTCTTTCCTATTCTCTTTGCAGATGATCATTGAACCCACCAGCCCTAAGCTCCTGCCAGATCCCTTGAAAGAACCCTACTACCAGCCTCCCTACACTCTGGTCATAGAGCTGACTGATGTCCTTCTTCACCCTGAGTGGTCGGTAGGTCTTCCTCCCAGGCATTTGTGACCTGGATTGTTCATGGAAACAGAAAGCTGGGCTAAATGGACCAGTATGGCAATTCTTATGTCTCCATGGAAGCCGGTGCTTCCAGGCACATGCATGTAATGCTACTACACTGGAGAGAAGGTTGGTTGTGTTTGTGAGCAGGGACGCCGAGAGACTGAATTGGGCCTGGGGCAGGGCCACTGCCACCTCCTCTCCCCACCCTCCCCCCAAAATCATCGTCTTCTGCCACATACCCCTCCTGATAGCTGCCGCTGCTGCCCCCCCCCCCCCCCCAATCGCTGACGCAACAGGATTGAAATACCTTGGCTGGCGGGGATCCCGAGACCCTGCTAGCAGAAGACATCTTCCTCCAACGCTGACTGCCTGCCCCTGCGGCTGCTTTTCCTCTGAGGGCGTGCTCTGTTCAAAACCAAGCATATGTGCCTGAGAGGAAAAGCAGCTGCTCATCAATGGGCAGAAGAGCAGCAGTAGAGGAAGCTCCAGCCCCCCCCCCCCTCCCCCAGCCTCCAAGGGGGGTCTGGCACTGGAGTTTTCTCTCTCCTACTCCTGTCGGGACGCAATCACTCGGGTCCCTTCCGGAGCAGGAGAGAGAGAGGGACTCCGGCGCCGGGTCCCCCTCGGAGGCCCAGGCCTGGGGAATTTTGCCCCCCTTCTCGGAGTCCCTGTTTGTGAGTGGCAGTTGGAATTCTTGTACTGGCAAGGGGAGAAGGGTGTGTATGTGCTCACATAAGCAGTTGCTGGGTAGACAATGTAGCTCTATCAGGGGCGTATCTGGAATCCGGTGGTAGGGGGGGCCAGAGGGGGGGGGCACATTTTTGCCTCCCTCCCTCCCCCCCCCCCCGCCGTCAACCCTCCCCCGCTGCTAACTTTTGCTGGCGGGGGGCCCCAACCCCCGCCAGCCGAGGTCCGACCCGCAGTCTTCATATTTCGTCTTCCTCCGACTCCTCCGTGGCCATGCTGTAAGTAACGCTGCTGATTCGTTGAATCCTGCGACGTCAGACTCCGAACTGGATTCAACGAATCAGCAGCGTTACTTACAGCATGGCCACGGAGGAGTCGGAGGAAGACGAAATATGAAGACTGCGGGTCGGACCTCGGCTGGCGGGGGTTGGGGCCCCCCGCCAGCAAAAGTAAGCAGCGGGGGAGGGTTGACGGCGGGGAGGGGGGCCAGGGCGAAATCTGCGGGGGCCCAGGCCCCTGTGGCCCCACACAGATACGCCCCTGCGCTCTATTCCTGCACACATGGTACTTGTGTTAATTATATATGCAGAGCCTTCTTCCCTCCCTGGCCATGTAACTCTAGAGCAAGGGTGGGCAACCATGGTCCTTGAGGGCCACAACCCAGTTGGGTTTTCAAGATTTTAACAATGAATATACATGAGATTGATTTGCATACAATGGAAACAGTAAGTGCAAATCAATCTCATGTATATTCATTGTGGAAATCTTGAAAACCCAACTGGAATGTGGCCTTCGAGGACCGTTGTTGCCCATCCCTGCTCTAGAGCATCTCTGGGTGCTGTCTGAACATTGTGGTTAGCACGTTAACCAGAAATGGCAACTGCTGGGGAGTTAAACTGTATTGGAGCAAACTAGACACATTTTCCACTAAGTGTGTGATAGACGCATGAGAGTTTCACAATAAATAGTGTGAAGCCAAGCTTGGGGTAGGCCATTGAGTGCTCATAGTTTAGCAAATCAGGAGACGTTAGGATGACAGTAACAAAACAAGTTTGCAGTCTGAAGCAGCACAGCATTCACAGATGTAGCTGGCAAACAGACTGATCTGAAACATGCTGGCTTGAAAACAACCATGCCCGATTTGGAGGCAATTAAGACAAATCAGGAGAATCTGTCCAGATCTTGGTCCTGCAGAAGGATTTGCCATAGTCTATGAAGCTGCTCTCCATTAAATCCCAGTACAAGAGCCCAGGCAGTGTGTGACTGATTCTTTTTCTCTTTCTCTTCTTGTCTTCCTTGCTTTTCTTGATTCAGTTAGTGACTGGTTGGCGATTTAAGAAGCGACCGGGTATCGATAACCTCTTTCAACAGCTTGCTCCTATGTATGAAATAGTCATCTTTACCTCGGAGACTGGCATGGTATGTATCCTGCACCTTGTTTTCACTTTTTTTTTCCCCCTCTCTTCCTCTGCTTCTGTTTTGATTTTATTTAAACATTTTTATATCCTGCACTGTTTCGAGTTTGTCGCCATGCTTTTTTCTTCATGGCCCCCTGCTATTGGAATTCATTACCCTTATGTCTGCGCTCTGAACTTTCATTCAGAAAAACTTAAAAACTTGGCTTTTCACCTCGACTCTTAATGTAGAATTTGCATGGACTTGAAGTATGCCCCCCCCCCCCCTTTCCAATTTTTTCTTTAAATGTTATCTAGCCTTGCCTTCTCCTTTGTCTACCCTTGCTCTTATTTATTTATTTGTTGCCTGTTTTACTCTCCTGTCAAGAAATTGTAGTTTTTTCTTTCTTTTATTTGTATTTTAATTTGCAATTTATAAACCGCTGCTAGTCAGCTTGGGCAGTATAGAAATTTGTAATAAACGTAAACATAGTTTGTGGGTCTGTCGACCTCTTTCTTTCCATGCAACTTCTGTCTCTCTCTTCTCCATCTGTTGGTAGCTGTAGCTGTTGGTCTCACATGTGCTCTTTCATAGACAGCGTTTCCCCTCATTGATAGTGTGGATCCTCATGGATTTGTCTCCTATCGGCTGTTCCGGGATGCCACTCGTTACATGGATGGACATCATGTGAAGGTATGTGCTAGAAGTCAGTGGCTATACTGAGTCCGAATTTTCGGTCTGAGAAATTTTAAACACGCGCATACTCGGATGGCTACACACACCTACCACTTTCACCCAGATGCACTTTTATGCCCCATGCACACCCCCCACACCAAAGTGCAAGAATTCTAAGAGAGCATTTCCCGTGCACCAGAAGGGAAATGGTGTGAAGAATGAGATATCGAAGACTATTTTCTGACCAGGAAACACTATTAAGGAACTTCTATCCATGTGAAATCTCTCTAGGGATCCTTGAGGGTAGTGCTCCACATTCACCTTGATGTGCAGCACAGGATTAGGAATCGGGTTGGCAGGGGAGAGATAAGAACTTTGATGAAGGGAGAAAGGAAGAAAGGGAAAGACCAGGCATAGAGAGAGGGAAGGACCGTAAGGGTGGACCTGCTGCTGTTTTTCTGCTGTGTAATTTGAGCCCCTCTGTCCACACCACAATAGAGCCAGGCTGTCTGCAGCCTTCTGCCTTCTCACTTCCCATCTGCCGCCCCTTCTCTCCCTCTGTCGGATTGAGGTAAGACCCCTTACTCCCAGGGGACCAGGCCTGTTTTTGTAGGGGCTGTGATGCTTTACACAGTCTGACTGGTACCAGACCAGCAAAGTTTGAAGAATTATCAGCAGGAACAACAGGGGGAGGGGTTTGGGTAACAAGTGTTTCATTGGAGTTTCTAAAGATGTAAGAAAGGAACAGAAGTCCCCTTCTTTTGATCTGCCGTATTTGAGATTTCAGATTCGGGTAACTTCATCGGCATGATAAGTTTTTGTTTGTATTGACAAAAGAGATACATTATAAAGATTAAAGTAGGAAGCAGAAAGAAACAATTAACAAAATAAAGGTAGCAGTAAAATAAGTTAAGGACAAAGATGATTTTTTCTTAGGTTCTGATGCTGGTCCATATTGTTCCTGGTCAGTTTATATTTCTTGTCGTGTAGCAGGATACAATATATTTTGCTTCTTTATGCTGCTATTACTCCTTCTGTTTCTCCGGGGATTATATAGAGTTCTTCCTGCTCATTCTTATGTGGGAAACGTGCAAAATGCATAGGGGACGATTATACAGACCGCAGGAGGCAGCCCAGCTACCTCCCACGGTCAGCGGTGAACCTGACTAGTCAATTCTGGTACAAAACTATCGTCAACTAGGGAAATATTTTAACCCTGAGTACTCACAGTCAATAAATATTTCAAAGTAATGTACTCCTATACCAAATATTTTTATTTCATAGTAACCCACTCCCCTACATACATACAACATTTACCTAAAAAGTCTGAAAGAACTCACTCATTCAACTTTTCACTCCACTGTCATATTACGACTCTGAATAGCTTATTCCACATTGCTACTTAGATTTTTCAACAAGGTATATCAACCCTTAATCATTGCATCAAAAAATCATCATATTAAATTCTGTTGTTAGTCCTCATATGTTAACAAATGTCCCATTAATCAGTTCATATGATTTAGTGATGCACCGAAGTAGCACAAGAAGGTTCCCTCTCCTTATGCTGGAACCCAATCTTGTACCAGTCCAAGATCAACAAAGATTATCAGAGACTCACTCATATAGTCGAGCGCTGCTTGAAGAGGGCTTCCATCAGACTCCCAACAATCTTGGTGCTGCTGATCACATTTCAATAACTCTTTAGCTCCTCTATGTGACACCGCATTTCGTATTGTCCTTCATCAGGAGGAACAACCACAATCCCCTACGGGACTGGAAACCAGATATCCAAGCAGGACTCTCAGACTCCCGCACTCTTGCTACTACTGCTACTATTTAGCATTTCTATAGCGCTACAAAGCTTACGCAGCGCTGCACAAACATAGAAGAAAGACAGTCCCTGCTCAAAGAGCTTACAATCTAGTAGACAAAAAATAAAGCAAACAAATCAATTAATGTGTAGAGGAAAGAGGAGAGGAGGGTAGGTGGAGGCGAGTGGATACAAGTGGTTACGAGTCAAAAGCAATGTTAAAGAGGTGGGCTTTCAATCTAGATTTAAAGATGGTCAAGGATGGGGCAAGACGTAGGGGCTCAGGAAGTCTATTCCAGGCGTAGGGCGCAGCAAGACAGAAGGAGCGAAGTCTGGAGTTAGCAGTAGCGGAGAAGGGAACAGATAAGAAGGATTTATCCAGGGAACGGAGTGCACGGGAAGGGGTGTAGGGAAGGACGAGTGTGGAGAGATACTGGGGAGCAGCAGAGTGAGTACATTTTATAGGTTAGTAGAAGAAGTTTGAACAGGATGCGAAAACGGATAGGGAGCCAGTGAAGCGACTTGAGGAGAGGGGGTAGTTATGAGTAAAGCGACCCTGGCGGAAGACGAGACGGGCAGCAGAGTTTTGAACCGACTGGAGAGGGGAGAGGTGACTAAGTGGGAGGCCAGCAAGAAGCAGATTGCAGTAGTCCAAACAAGAGGTGACAAAGGTGTGGATGAGGGTTTTGGTAGAGTGCTCAGAAAGAAAGGATTTTACGGATGTTGTAAAGAAAGAAACGACAGGTCTTGTCGATCTGCTGGATATGAGCAGAGAAGGAGAGAGAAGAGTCAAAGATAACCCTAAGGTTTCGAGCTGAGGAGACAGGGAGAATGAGAGAGCCATCAACAGAAATAGAAAACGGGGGGAGCGGGGAGGTGGGTTTGGGGGAGGGGGGAAATGAGAAGCTCGGTTTTGGTCATATTTAATTTAGCGTTGAGACATCCAGACAGCAATGTCAGACAAGCACGCTGAAACTGGCTTGGATGCAAGATGAGATATCAGGGGTAGAAAAGTAGATTTGGAAGTCATCAGCATAGAGACCTCCAAGCCAGCACATCTCCATATCCCTAGTCACCCTCCCCCCAGGGCCAGCAGATCTCTCCCTCCCACTCACCTACCCCTGGACAATTCCAGTGTCTCTACCTTTCCCTAACCACACAAATGGGTCTAGCATCTCTCCCCCCACCCCCGAGTCCGGCACTTTTCTCCTCAAACCCTCCCCAGCGAGTTCACTCTATCCATCACTTCCCCAGGTCCTCCCACCTGGCTTGATCTGTAGCAGCGGCTGTGATTACGACAGACTGCCTTTGCCGTCATTGAAGTTTTCTCTGTAGGGTGTCCCACCTGCATGGAAACAGGAACTTGCATCAAAGGAGGCGGAGCACACCACACAGGGAAAGCTTGGACATTGGCAGAGCCAGTCTCAAGGAGGTTGGGTAGTCTGCTCTAATCACAGCCAGGTGGGAGTACCCCGGGAGTGACGGATAGACTGCACTTACTGGGGGTAGGGGTTTGGGTCAAAGGAGACTATCACTGGATTTAGAAGTATGTGGGGAGAGGAAAAGGGAAAGAGAAATACTCTTGCTGCTGGCAGGATGTTAAGTCTGCGTACTCGACTGGGGGGGCTGGGCTACGCCCCTGTGGTGTTCTGTGGCACATTGCAGCATTTTGTATTACCACTCTTTTAAATGCCAAGTTGTAACTGTGTGAATTCTGGATCTTAGCCTTACTTTGCTACATATATGTTGTGCAGGGTATTTTGTTACCTCAGAGTGCCTGGTTTGTGTTGCTGTTATTGCGATGATACAAGAATTTGAGTATTCTTTTTTTTACTGTATGGTGACTAGATGGATGAGTATCCTAATTCTGCTCTGTATTCATTATTGGAGGTGTTCTCTGGACACGGCGCATCTGTAGACCTGGAGGCATAATATCTCTGTGAGGACTCTGTCCCATTCTCTGTAGTCTGAGGTTAATGATGGACCATAGTCCTTGCTCTTACATTGGAGGATTGATGAAATAGTTCTACCAAATAATAGTAGTTTTACTGGGGGATTATCTTCCAGAAATTCACAACCCCCCCCCCCCCTAAATGTAGTGAGAGCTTGGGGGTTCTCAAGTAGGTAGCCTGTAGTTTCTCTGTTTCCTTCCTTAGAGCCCGGATTACTGACAGATTGTTTCCTACAGGTTCCTTTAGCCCAGATTGCTAGCCACCTTCCACATTCTGTACTTGCCAGCCTTCCCTCCCTCCTTCCTGTCTTTGGATAACATCATGGGTTGCTGCTCTAGAAAGGTGTCATTTACAGACAGAACTGCCACTGGGCTTGTTTCTCTGACCACAAGGTAGAAAGGTACTTCACACATATATAGTAAGAGCAAGGGCTAGTGCAGCAGAGATATATGAGAGAGAAAAAACTATTTCTTAGCAGGGATTCTTTGTCCTGGGGCACAAAGGTAAGGGGGGGGGGGGATATTGTATTATGTTCTCTCCTCCTCCATGAGGTGAATTTCAACAACAGGTGAGGGAGCTTAAGATACCACTGTTTCATCCTGGTCAGCTCTGTTAGCAGGAAAAACCAGTCCTGAGGAGGGAGCAGAAGAGGGAAATTGTCCCGGCTTAAATAGGCGCGATTCAGACGGATGTTTCTCCATCCTTAGGCAAGGTGTTCATGGGCCAGAGAAAAGATATGATGGGAGCACTATCCTCTCTATTCTTCAGCTCTTCAGGTTTTTTTTTTCTTTTTGTATATGTGGGGGACAGGGTCCTAAGGGGAACTCAGTGGAATATAGGGTCCCCCTGGGCAAGGAAAAATAGCTTTGCATCTCATAGTAGCAGTGATCCATGGGAAAGTGAGGTGAGCCCTCCAAGTGGCAAAGTGCATCAAAGGGCATTAGCCAGAAACACCCGTCCCTTCCTACTTTATGCATATTGAGGTCTGACTGGGAAGAGAATCCAGAAACATATTTTCTCCTCTAGCCCTTGCTTGTGGCATTTGTCGTGAGTGCACTTAGTAACCGAAGATTTAGAACACACGTGTGTTTGTGTAGACCAGAATTCTCAGCACATGCGCAGAACTCTGATGTACAACACACACGTTTTGTGTTTATTTGAAATACCACAAATCAGTAGGAAAATCCTAAGTGTTAACATGAAAACCATGCAGTACTGTAAGCATGCTCTGGGCAACTGTGACCCTTGCTCACTGATCACCTTGTGGCCCCTTCTCATCTCCTATAGGACATCTCTTGCCTGAACAGAGACCCTTCCAAGGTGGTGATTGTGGACTGTAAGAAGGAGGCTTTCCAACTGCAGCCCTTCAATGGCCTATCGCTGAAGAAGTGGGATGGCAGCTCTGAGGACCGGGCCCTGTTTGACCTGGCAGCATTCCTGAAAAGTAAGAGAGAGAATCTCCTATCACTTACTTCCAAAGCCCTCTGTGTACCAGGTGTCTGTGCTAGAGAACGAAACCAGCCAAGTCAAGCCCATGCTCACTTCAACTGGGTCTGCACCATCACAGTACTCCTGCACGGCCTGGACCTCCCCCAGGGATCTTTTGTACAAGCCAGGGCTCTTCTATACTTCCTAGGGTGTCGTCATGAGCATCTGCACTGCCTGCAAGCATTAAGGCCTAGATTTAGGTCCCACGGTGTTTTCCCCTTGAGGTTTTATGCTATTTCCTCCCGATCCATTCTAAGACCTCGCTTGCTCTGATCTCTACACTTTTTCTCCTGCAGCAATCTCTCTCAGCGGGGTAGAGGATGTCCGGACCGTGCTGGAGAACTATTCCCTAGAGGAGGATCCACTGGAGACATTTAAGCGCAGACAGACGCAGCTAGAACAGGTACTGGTGACAGCTCTCTGGGATGGAGCCTTCAGAAAAGTTAGATGGTAACTCTGAAGAACAGATTTCTTCAGTGTACAGTAATATAAACAATGCACACGTAGCAGCTAGTTAGCATACAGGGATTTGAACACTGAGCTCCTCCATAATGTGGCTGTGTGTGTTTCTCCCCCCCCCCCCCACCCCCCGGATGCAGGAGGAGCAGCAGCGCCTAGCGGACAAGTCTAAAAATAAAAATCAGCAACTCTTCCTGGGCTCACTAACCAACCGCCTCTGGCCTCGATCCAAGCAGCAGTGATGGCAACAGCAGTGATGTGTCCCCGATGCTGCCCGCGGTAGGGACAGCAGCTGCGGTACTGTGGACTCTGCCTGTGATGGTGACAACAGCAGTGGCTGGGCCCCCAGATTCTGCCTGTGGTAGTGATGGCAGCTATACCACCTATAGCAGTGACCTTTAATGCCTGCTCTTTGTCACTTGGGAACAGCCCATCATTGGTCTGGAACTAGGAAGAGAATTTCCTATTGCTGTGACAGTGAATAAAGGACCTGGGAGGGAAGAGAAAAGGGAGGAGCCTCCAAAAGAGGTGTGTCTCCCCACCCTGAGCTCTCTCTGTTGGACTGTGCCCCCTTCCTCCCATCCCTGCTACCTCTCTGCAGGCAGCCAACCTGTTTCGCATTGCGTGACAGGAGTTTCTGGACTGCAAAAGCTGAGAACAAACACGTTTTTTTTAATCTGCTAATTAAGCTTGTGTGAGAATGTTGGCCCCTGGATTTGTGTCCCTTATAATGAACAATGCTATGAAGGCATCTGCTGTACGATCTACTCAAATAAATAAAGGCAATTTATATCACTGACTCCAGATGCTTACGCCCCTGGGGAAAGAGGGGATTTCTTTTGTTGTTGTACCCTGCTCCCTCTCCTACTGTCCCTAGAGAAGAGGTAGTTTCATTATATGTTTGGGGGAGGGAGTGGGTGAGCCTTAACTGGAAGGTCCCTGAAGCTATGTCTGTATGACATGTTAGTCTGTGCCTGACTGTTGAATGGGAGAATGAATCTGAGTGGTTAGTTATAGAAAGGTAAATTGGGGGAAGGAAAGGGGTAGCATGCCTCTTCAAATGATCCCCTCCCCCCCCCAAAGCTGCGTGTTCCCAAGGCTGCAAAAGGCAATGACTCATTCCTTAGCTGGTTTTCTTACCCACCCCCCTCCCAGTCTGTAATGTGGAGAAGGGAGCTCCGTCACAATTTTCTCATTATTCATAAAAAGAATGGCAAGGAATAAAGAACACTTCCTCTCCGGAACTGATTCTGCCAGGTTCCCACCCCACCCCCCCTCTGCCACTGCCATAGAGAAGGAGTCAGGCATAAACAGCTGGGACACCCATTGCTTGCAATGTAAACAGGACATACATGGCTATGAAGCCACCTCTTGTAGTGATGGTGAGTATTTAGATCACTAGAGTCATGCAGGGTACTTTTGGGTTGATAACATGTGGGCTGAGACTGTAGCAGAACTTAATAAATCATAGGCCAAACTATGTAACCAGGACATGGCTTGACGTAGCTGAAGTGGATGAAATAAGCTCACAGAGGTCACTGCCTCTTGGTCATGCACAGAGCCCAAAGAGGGCACCTGCAGCAAAACAAGCATGCACCCGCCTCTTTCCTGGTATGAGTGTCAGCTGTCAAGCTGCAGATCCTTAATTTTCACTTCCCATCCCTCAACAGCTACCACAACAGGTTGGATTTTCAGGATAATGAGTATGCAAATCTCTCATGCATATTCATTAGATGTATCCTGAAATCTCACTTGTTGGTGGCTCTCAAGGACTCTGGCAGTGAAAATAAACGCTTGAGATGGATTCAGAGCGGGAGCCAGGTCACAGAGATGCAGGTAGGAGTACAAACTGTAGCACTGCACAACTGAACCTGCTTTCCTTACAGCCTGTACCTCCTCTCCATCACTACTGTGGAAAGTAAAAAAAAAAAAAAAAATTCTTAGTATTACTGTTCTCTTCAGCAGTAGCCTGATCACCCGAAGTACCAAATTAAATAGAAATCCCAGGGGTGAAGGCAGCAGCACCATGTGACAGCCAAAGTATGAACTGAGTATATGTTCAAGTGTACAGCGCTGCGTACGTCTAGTAGCGCTATAGAAATGATAAGTAGTAGTAGTAGTAGTAGTAGTATGAAAAACTGAAGAGAGAATCTGGCTATGAGAACCACAGTGATGCCCCTTCCCTGTCCTATCTCCCCTGCCAGTTTGTAACACCACAGAAAACACAAAGAGCATCTTCCATTTCCTCCAACCAACCACGGAGTAGCCAGAGCATGGGAAACGCATCTTGCATAACTGTCACCCACCCAAAGAGCAGCCAGTGCAAGGAAACGGTCTCTCACATAAAGCCCCTTTCCTCCAATACTGCAAAGAGCAGCTGGTGCAGTGATCATCTTCTTACCTAGTCTCTCTTTCAACTTGCAGATAAGGCAGGAGAAGAACCTCTCATCTCTCACTCTACTACTCAGAACAGTTATGGGAGAGCAGAGGACTTAAATACAAATCAATACACGCATCTACCGTCACATACCTCTGTACACAATCTTGGAATAAACTACCGAATACTATAAAACAGCACACGACTTGATAACCTTCCGGAAGTTACTGAAGAGACTTACAAAAAGAATCTTCCTTAATGATTTGATTCCAATCTATACCAGAACCAACTAATACTGATCCCTTCTAATTTGATTATTTTACCATATTATCGTTGTTTATCATTATATCTTAACCTGCTCTCACTTATATGTTATGTATTATCATTCCATTGACCCTATTTACCTGATTTCTTACACATTAATCTATAACATTATACCGCACCTCTACTCTGTTAATGGTGATGCCTTTGCAATATAATGTAAGCCACATTGAGCCTGCAAGTAGGTGGGAAAATGTGGGGTACAAATGCAGCAAATAAATAAATCATGTCCCCTCCACTTGCCACCAATAAATCCGCTCATGCAGGGGGTGAACCCCTTGTATACCACCTTCCCTTCACCAGCAAGTACGGTCTCCTGAAGAAGTATGGATGAAACACAGCCAGTGTTGAGACCTGGAGAAATGTAAAGGTTTTTTATGGCATCATGGTGTGAATGAAGATTTTGTACGGCATTCGACGACCTTTACACAGTGTGAGGTTCTCTTATGCTGTATACTGGACTGCAATTTTCAATTATCAAGTTTTGAATGTGACGGCTGTTTTGTATTGACGGCTTGTTGAACTTTGGGAATCTGGAGACTTTTGACTTTAGAACGATCTTTAAGAATCTTTCCGGTAGTGGAGGAGCATACTGTGAAGAAGACCCACATCAACATGTGGACATTTTATGTGGCTATAATTGCTGTGGGGAGCGGGTGCAGTTTTAAAATGTTTAAGATTATATTGTGAAATAAAGATAGTATGTTTTAAAACAGTGGGAATTGGTGAATGCAAGATTATATGTTGTTAGATAGATAAATGAATTTATTTATTTATTGCATTTGTATCCCACATTTTCCCACCTGGGCCCAAGATGGGTGGGCAAATGAACCTCACCCCATTCCACAGGTGATTTGGTCTCTCCTTCTCTCGCCTGCATGCCATATGGTCTCTCAAATATCCCCCCTCTCCTGCTGCACACCTTTTAAATAGCAGATTTTCACCGGCAGTAAGCAGCAACTAATACACAGTACTCATGTTGGCCCCACATCCTTCCCACTGATGCAGCTTCCTGTTTCTGCATAGGCGGGAATACGTCAGAGGGGAAGGCTTTGGGGCCGGTATGGAGCAGTATGTATCAGTCGCTGCTTCCTGCAGGCAAAGATCTGCTATTTATAAGGTATGCAGGAGGGACAGTTGTTGGGAGATTTCAGCTTGGGAATCTCTGCCAGCCACATCATAGGTGTGCTGCTACTGGTGGGCCTGAGTCCAAGCCCACCCTTGGCTACGCCACTGGATAAGGTGGGGGTGCTATAGAAGATAATGTACTCGAAATTCAAACAAGCAGATATAAGCAAAATCATTGTTGATGTTAAGGTTGCGATGTATTACATTTATAGTTGCTGCTCTTATTGGTATGCCTTGTTGAATAGGTGGGTCTTCAGGGATTTGCGAAAGTTAGTTAGTTCATAAGTAGTTTTTAAGCTGCACGGCAATGCGTTCCATAACTGTGTGCTCAGGTAAGAGAAGTTTGACGCATGCGTTAGTTTGTATTTTAGACCTTTACAACTGGGGAAGTGAAGATTAAGGAATGTGCGGGATGACATTTTAGCGTTTCTGGGTGGCAGGTCTACCAGATCTGACATGTAGGCTGGGGCATTTCTGTGGATGATTTTATGAACTAGAGAACATACCTTGAACGTGATGCGTTCTTTAAGTGGAAGCCAGTGTAGTTTCTCCCTCAGAGGCTTAGCACTTCCATATTTTGTGTTTCCGTATATGAGTCTAGCTGCGGTGTTCTGGGCGGTTTGCAGTCTCTTGATGATTTGCTCTTTACAGCCAGCATAGAGTGCCCCATGTAAGCCGCACTGAGTCTGCCATGAGTGGGAAAGCGCGGGGTACAAATGTAACAAAAAATAAAAATAAATATAATTGCAGTAATCTAAGTGACTAAGCAATATTGATTGTCATCAGTTTTCTTATAATAAATATGCATGAGATCTATTTGCATGAATTGCCTCCACCATTGTATGCAAATAGATCTCATGCATATTCATTGTGGAAATCCTGAAAACCAGACTTTGCGAGGGCTGAGGTTGAACACTCTTGGAGTAGCTAGATTGGTACCAGCAGGCCACAAGTCTTAAGCAACCGACAGGGTTGCTGATGAGGAAGTATTGTCCAGCAAGTCCATGGAGACCTTAGAGACCAGATGTTGAGACAATTTCACAGGTGGTGGTAGCTCTTCAGGTTGTTACAAAGTGAGGTAGTAAGACAGCAGAGGAAGGAGAAAGTGTTTAATTAAGACAGGAGTTCTCAAGTCAGTCAGGTTTTCATGATACCCACAATGAATGTGCATGAGAAATTTGCATACGATGGAAGCAGTGCATGCAAATTTATATCATTACAGATATCTTGAAAAATGGACTGGCTGGGTGTGGTGAAAAACCCTACATTAGGGTAACCTATGCAGTTATTTGCAATCCTAAATAGCAGTGGTGTGACTTCCAAAAAAGCATTGGGATATCCTGCAGGAAGTGCTGGTTACAACCTTAGCACTGGGTTTTGATAAATCTGGCTTAACCTGCATGGAGTTGTTATGGTTAAAAGACAGTCATTAATGAGATGGAGAGACTTTTGTAGTAAAAGACATGGTGGTTGGATTAAGTATTGCTCTTGTAAGAAGCAAAGGCGAAGTCGAGGCCTAAAGTGGCCTACCACTGGGCATGGGGAAGATCAGCCCTGTAACATCTTTAATATTCTTCAATGTGATAGGGAAGAAAGTGGTAGGAAACTGCTGGCAGGATATACTGAGGCGAGCTAGTGTTGGTCTGTATATTGAACTTCATACTCAGTCATTGAAAACCTGGGGCAGAGTCTCAGCTGAGTCAACTAGATGGCCCAGTTGATCATTTAGAGCGTTGCTTGAGATATAGGTTGTGAGCAGGAAGATGATGGAGGCTTGGCTAAAATGGCTGCACACACTCCCAGGTTGTGGGGGGGAAGAAGAGTCAAGAAGCTTGATCATTGGTGTTATTCATATTTTTATTTTTAACTTTCCTATTTATTTAGCTTTCCATTTCTGAGTGACCAACTCTTGCAAAACTCAAGGCAATTTACAATTTTCAAATGGTACCATAAAATTTGTTATACATTTACTATTTCAATTGTACTTTTATTGGTTAATTCATAAGCAGTACATCACAAAAATTTTAGAAATACAATGAAGGAACATAACATAACACCAGTCTTCAATAAACCTGACAGTGACCAAACCCAGTTTCAAACAAAGTCATGTTTTTTTCATCCCTAACCCCCTTCGGAAAACAGATCAAGGAAAGTCTCATAGCAACAGAACCTCCTATCATGTAGTATAAAATGAAGTTAAGCATGTCACTCACTGTACCTGGGATAATACAGACCAGCTTAAAAAAGATCTGAACCCTTAATTGTGCTCCCCTCCTCCCCCTCCTTTAAGTACAGTTCAGAAATATCTATTCAAAATTCTACTTACAGTAGTGTTTAAAGCATTCCAAAATGGCTCCCATATCTTCTGAAAATGTTCCCATTGAGTGGATTAAGAGTAAGAAATTTGCAATTGTTTCATAGTATTCAAGTTAGGAGCGTGCCATTTCTAGCCCCTAAGCACTGAGGATGGATAGGTGAGGAGGGGTGTATGAGGACTGTCTTCTTGCCTGAGACTGTGCTCAGAGAAATGTCAGTAATGCCTGTTCCCATCACACAGCACCTGGTGCTCAACTGAAGTGCCAGGCATGATCCTGATTACAGACCAAAGCATCACTGCTGCTTTTTCTCAGTGTCGCTTTTCCCTGAACCAGCTGTAAGCCCTGGTCTGGACACCAGAGTTGAACTTGTGCATTGTCGTCATGCAAGGAGACCCTGAATAGGATGAGGGGGAACAGAAGGTGTCACTGAAACTTCAGGACTCCATATCTTGGCCTGTGCAATTCTGTTTCTTTTGCTGAGCTGAAGAAGCCAGTTCCTTGCTCAAGTTTCCTCCTCCCCCCCCTCCTTTAAGTACAGTTCAGAAATATCTGTTCAAAATTCTACTTACAGTAGTGTTTAAAGCATTCCAAAATGGCTCCCATATCTTCTGAAAATGTTCCCATTCAGTGGATTAAGAGTAAGAAATTTGCAATTGTTTCATAGTATTCAAGTTAGGAGCAGGGCCGGTCTTAGCAAGTGCGGGGCCCTATGCAGACCAATTGGGTGGGGCCCCACTCTAGCCCCGCCCCCACCTAGCTCCGCCCCATTGATAAGATTATTCCATTTTTAGAACTTTTTTTTATTTATGAAATTTCAAATAAAGACAAATGAAGCTAAACTTGTACAAACAAAACTGATTTAAATAATAAGTACAATGCTATCATGAAACCTCCCCAGAAATTATTCAGTTCAAGTCCACTACAGTTAGTAGTTCCAATTCTCATAACAAAGGAGAGTAAAGGAAAAATATTAAGAAAAGATCCAGTACTTTCAAATTCCCCTATTACTCTGTAACCCATCAAACCAGAGAGGCAAGTAGCCACATCAGTTACTAAATAGTTCGAACTGATTGTACCTACTTTATATCAGATTTTTCTACTTCATGATTTCCATGCTCAGATTTTAGCTTAGTAATCTTTTCTTCCTGTGATTGCAGTCTAGCTTCCAAATGATTAATTCGAGGTGTCATTTCATTAATTACTGGAAGCAGTGTTTTAGCTAAATCTGCTATTGCCATCCAAATTTTTATCAGGAGAAATATCTGCAGATCTATGTGAAAATAACCCAGATATGTTAGAAACAGCCTCTTCCAAGCCAGAAGATCTTACTTGCTCAGCTTCTCCAGCAACTAATGTTGTTGGGCCAAATTCCTCTCAGGGAGGCAGACATTTCCAACCCTTGCACCGTCCACAAGCGTCGTTAGATGAGAGAGACACTTCTCCTGATCTCCTGCCTGCATGGAATCCGATTTCGATTTGGCATAAGTGCACAACTGTTGGCGTCAGCAACGATGGCTCACCTCGCATCCTCACCACCTCCGACCAGGCTCCAGCTTTTCCCGCTCAGCGACTCCCGCCCTCGCGTCCGGAAACAGGAAATACATCAGAAGGCGGGACATTGAGCGGGAAGCTGGAGCCTGGAGGTGAACCGTCGCGCTGCAACTGTCTGTCATCACCGTCGGGGGCGGGGCCGTCACTGCCTGGGCTGGCTCGTTGGCATCGCTCAGTTAGTCGCCGGGGTCCGGGGACTCGGGAGCTGACGGCGGGCTCAGCAGGCCCAAGCCGGGAGTGGGCGCCACGCCAGTGGTGGCAGGAGCAGAGCCGCTGAGCTGCGGGAATGGGGATCATCTCAGGCGACAAAGGCGAGCAGCGGCGGAGGTCGGAGCAGAGGCACGAGCGAGGCAGAGTTGAGGCGTGCTGCACGGGGCCCCCTTAGGCACGCCATGCGGGGCCCCCTTAGGTGCGCCATGCGGGGCCCCCTTAGGCGCGGGGCCCTATGCGGTCGCCTTGGTCGCCTCTGCCTAAGACCGGCCCTGGTTAGGAGCGTGCCATTTCTAGCCCCTAAGCACTGAGGAGGGGTGTATGAGGACTGTCTTCTTGCCTGAGACTGTGCTCAGAGAAATGTCAGTAATGCCTGTTCCCATCACACAGCACCTGGTGCTCAACTGAAGTGCCAGGCATGATCCTGATTACAGACCAGAGCATCACTGCTGCTTTTTCTCAGTGTATCTTTTCCATGAACCAGCTGTAAGCCAGAGTTGAACTTGTGCATTGTCGTCATGCAAGGAGACCCTGAATAGGATGAGGGGGAACAGAAGGTGTCACTGAAACTTCAGGACTCCATATCTTGGCCTGTGCAATTCTGTTTCTTTTGCTGAAGAAGCCAGTTCCTTGCTCAAGTTTCCTCCTCCCTCCTCCTCCTGGAAGCATAGGATTAATATTTCACCCAAAATTAACTGACCAGGCCTGTCCAGTTGATTTTCCCAGTGCATGCAGAGAGTTGTAGTTTATTTTACTATTGATCTCTAAAATAGGAATTGCACCTCAACCACACCTGAACTGGATCAGCATATTTGGTTGACCTGGTATTTATTTATTTATTTATTTTACTTATTAGGATTTATTTACCGTCTTTTTGAAGGAGTTCACTCAAGGTGGTGTACAGTAAGAATAGATCAAACTTGAGCAATAGTCAATTACAGCAGTAAAAATATTCAAGTAACAATACAAAATATGGCATGGTATACTACTTGCAATGACAATACGTAATAGAACATTATAATTGGTAGTGAAGGGTAAGGCAAAGTTGTAACATATAGATGAGTAAGAAAGTAGGAAGAATTTGAAAGTAAGGTGACTGATTTGAAGAAAGTTGCACATGAGGTCAGAGAGATGGTTGAATATTATCTCAGGCTAGGAGTGGATAAACATGTCCCGCTGCAGTATGTGCAGCCCGAGTCAATCCTTGTGAGTGAGACTATCAAGTTAGTTACTTCTTCCATTAAAGGCTTGGTTGAAGAGCCAAGCTTTCACCTGCTTCCTGAAGTAGAGGTAGTCTTGTGTTAAGAGGAGCCTTTCAGGCAATGCATTCCAGAGTTTGGGGGCTACTCCGGAGAAGGCTCGCATGTGGGTATCACATCATGTAATGTCTTTTGGAGAGGGTGTAGTTAGTGAAAGTCCTTGGGAGGACCTAAGTGTCCGTGGCGATGTGTGGAGGATCATCCTATTGTTCAGATACTTGGGGCCATTTCCTTTCAGGGCCTTGAAGATCAGACATAGAGTTTTAAATTTAGCCCTGTATTGTACTGGTAGCCAATGAAGTTTTTGCAAAAATGGTGTGATGTGGTCACGTTGCTTGCAACCTTCTATGAGTCTTGCTGCTGCATTCTGAATCAACTGGAGCTGGTGCAGGCCCTTTGTAGTCAGTCCATTGTATAGTTCGTTGCAGTAATCCAGTCTTGATGTTACCATGGCATGTACAACTGGGATAAGATTTACCTTCTCGATGTGAGGAGAGAGGCAGCATAGCTGTCGCAAATAGTAGAAGCAGCTCTTGAAGGTTGCTTGGATTTGGGGAATCAGAGTAAGTGTTGAATCTAACTTTATTCCAAGGTTCCTGACTTGTGATTTGAGGGGGAGTTCATACTTCCCAAAAGGGATTTTGATGTCAGGTATGTATCCACTTGTGTTAGGGACCCAGAGAAGCTCGGTTTTAATTGGGTTCAGGCAAAGTTTGTTGTGTTTAGCCCATTCTTGAATTGATGTTAGACAAGTAATCAGTTTATTCAAGGCTGTAAGTAAGTCAGGTTCAATGGGTATGAGTAGCTGCACATAATCCGCATAGATGTAGAACTGAGTGTCCATTGACCGAATCAGCTCAGCTAGTGGCTTGAGGTAGATGTTGAACAGAATAGGTGACAGTATTGATCCTTGTGGTACCCCGCAAGTCAGTGTCCATGGTAGTGATGAGTTGCTGCCAAACATTATGGATTGTTGCCTGTCAGGATCTGAACCAGGCAAGTACTGTACCATTGTTACCTGTTTCTGTCAGTTGTGCTAGCAAGATATCATGATCCACAGTGTCAAAAGCTGCTGAGAAATCTAGCAGTACTAACATCGAGGTGAATCCCTTGTCTCAGTTTCTGTGAAGATCATCTAGCAGGGGTACGAGGACCGTTTCTGTTCCATAACCGGGTCTGAATCCAGATTGACATGGATCTAGCCAGTTACTTTTTTCTAGCCATTCATTAGGTTGAACACAGACTGCTTGTTCTATGAGTTTCCCTAGAAACGGGATGTTGGATACTGGCCTGTAACTTTCAAGTTTGTCCTGGTCAAGGTTGTTTTTCTTCAGCAGAGGGCAAACCACTGCCCTTTTTCATGCTGTTGGTAGTTGCCCATTAGAAAGAGAGGTGTTCACAATTTTTGTGGCACCTTCTATAAGACCCATACTTGCCTGCTGCACTATCTTTGATGGGCAAGCATCGAGGAAGCAGGTGGTTGGTCGAAGGTCTCTTAGGAGTTTGTCAAGGCTTCCTCTGTCATTAGGTTAAAAGTGTTCCATCTGTCTCCGTTAGGAGGAGGCAAGTTTGTGCACCCCTGGTTGACTGGTTGGACACTGGGTGGTATTGCCTTTAAATCCTGATGGAGACTTTTAATTTTGTTGGCAAAGTATGCAGCAAAATCATTGCCCTTCAGTTTAGACTGGGGAGACTGGTTTTGTTGTGGGGGTTGCAGTAGGCTGTTTACTGAATAGCTTCTTGGTTGAATTGGCAGCCTGTGTAATGCATTGAGAGAAATACTGTTTTTTGGTTGCCGTTAAGGCTTGGCGGTACTTTGCCGTGTGCTTCCTGCAATTTAGCCTGTCTTCATCCAGGTGAGATTTGCGCCATCTCCTTTCCAGTTTTCGTCCTTCGCGTTTAAGGATCCGAAGTTCTGGAGAAAACCAAGGTGAGCATTTGACCTTTTTAGTGGTGCTGTTTTCTCTAAGGTCTTGGCTAGGTGTGTATTCTAGATGTCAACTTGTTCTGCCACTGATGTCTTTTCATCTATATGCGGATAGTCCAAGGCTTCTAGGAAATTCTCAGCGGTCAGCTTTTTTTTGTCTCTGATCTCCTTCCAAACTCTGGGAGGTGCCATTTGTTTCAGGTGGTCACTTAGGGAGAATTTAATTAGAAAATGGTCTGACCATGATAGGGGTGTTATTTCAATACTGTTATCCCAGAATTCTGGGATATCCACCCCCTTTGCAGAATACCAGGTCTAGTATGTGACCCTTTTCATGGGTTGGAGAATTGATCACCTGTGTAAATCCTAGTGCTGTCATCGTGTCCAGAAAGGCAGCTGTGGTGGTATCTGGGGTTTTGATGTGTAGATTGAAGTCTCCCATGATAACCAACCTAGGGTAATTCAGGGTCACTTGAGTAATCAGGTCTAGGAGTTCTTGCACGGATAATGTGTTGTTACGAGGTGCTCTGTATACCATAAGCAGCCAGATCGGCTTCTCCTCTTCAAGTTGGATTAAAAGAGATTCTGATCCATGTAGCTGGGGGATGGATATTCTGTGCAGTTTGATTGTGTCCCAAATCAAGTCTGCTACCCCTCCACCATGTCTTCCTGGTCTTGGTTGATGTTGGATTTTGAAACCTGTTGGGCATAGTTCAGCCAGTGGTAAACCCCCACTTTCATCTAGCCAGGTTTCACTTATTCCTAGGATGTCTAGATGCTGTTCATTTATGGCATCATGGATCACCGAGGATTTCTTTGCAGCTGATCTGGCATTCACCAGTCCTACAGTTCCCAAGGGTGGTCTGGGGGTGCTGTGGGTAGCTTTGGTGTGACAATGAGGTGGAAACTCTAGTACAGCATCTACCTGTTGCCTGAGGGGTGACACTATCCTTGATTTTGCCTTGAAAGCGGGGGGGGGGGGGGGGGAGGGGAGGGGAACTGCTAGAGGGTCAGACAGTGCCCTGGCCACAGAGGTTGGTGTTCCCTATTTTATAACACATTCTTTTAGTGTTTCAATGTTTGTAGTAGGACTCCCCCTTGCTCACGGCTTCCTGTTTGCTGTAGGAGTGAGCTTGAGCTGATTTCCTGAACTCTAGCATTACCTCACCATCTTCGGACTATGCAGCTGCAGTCCCATTCCAGGAACTTTCTGTTCTCTGTGCTAATAATTCTGTCTTGCCATTTAGCTGAAGGCAGATTGCAATTTCAATTGATTAAACCCAACAAATCACATTTAATTACTAAGTACTGGGCATGACCCCAATTAACAGTAATGAGTGGTTGATATCCAAGATTATATTCTGGTTCTTTCCGTTATCAAAACTGTACAAAGCAGATTATAATGATTGCGTAACACATAAAAAAAAAACACCCCCATTTCTGCTTTAAAATTACAATAAATTTAACTCACCATTATGCCCTTAAACATTCCACCGCCCCAAAATCAAAAACTGAAATCCCTAGCCCCACTCATCAGGATCTGCTGCAAACCCTTCAAATCATATTTTCCCTTCAACTATAATTCACACTCCATAAGTCTGCCCACTTCGTATTACAGTATAAAAGCAATGATTGTTGCCAGGAGATGCCAATTTATTTAATGCCCTATCAGCATGTGGCTCTGTATATCTACTACTACTACTACTACTACTATTTAGCATTTCTATAGCGCTACAAGGCATACGCAGCGCTGCACAGACATAGAAGAAAGACAGAAATAAAGTAAGCAAATCAAATCAATTAATGTGTACAGGAAGGAGGAGAGGAGGGTAGGTGGAGGCGAGTGGTTACAAGTGGTTACGAGTCAAAAGCAGTGTTAAAGAGGTGGGCTTTCAGTCTAGATTTAAAGGTGGCCAAGGATGGGGCAACACGTAGGGGCTCAGGAAGTTTATTCCAGGCATAGGGTGCAGCGAGACAGAAGGCGCGAAGTCTGGAGTTGGCAGTAGTGGAGAAGGGAACAGATAAGAAGGATTTATCCATGGAGCGGAGTGCACGGGAAGGGGTGTAGGGAAGGACGAGTGTGGAGAGATACTGGGGAGCAGCAGAATGAGTACATTTATAGGTTAGTAGAAGAAGTTTGAACAGGATGCGAAAACGGATAGGGAGCCAGTGAAGCGACTTGAGGAGAGGGGTAGTATGAGTAAAGCGACCCTGGCGGAAGATGAGATGGGGAGCAGAGTTTTGAACCGACTGGAGAGGGGAGAGGTGACTAAGTGGGAGGCCAGCAAGAAGCAGATTGCAGTAGTCTAAACGAGATGATGGCAGATTAAGTTTATTACTATTTGCACTCCACTAAATATCCCATGGACCCTTAGCAGATCATCCAGGTTAAATCTGAACCTATACTGTAACCATTTGCTACGCTAATCTAACTAAAGAGATCTTATCATCTTGACTGCCTGCATAAGGTCGGCACTCTTCTTTTGCCTTTAGTTATGAAATGCAATAAAGGTGGCCTGCCATCCATCCGAGGAAACAAGCATAGTAATGTAGTAAATGTCGGTAGACCCTCTATAGTCTATCCAGTTTGGCCAACAAAGTAGCCAGTGTTCTACCTGGCACTCTGCACATTAAACGCTAGCATCATAACAGGGTAGTCCGCAATTTGCCTTGCCAACCTCGTACAGGCAGTGAGTTATATGATGCAATCTTGAAACATACCATTGCTTTCAGACCTAAGAAGGTCTTTCCCTCCCCCTCTGCTATTTGCTAATATCAACCCCTCCCCCTATAGAGATACACAGCACCTACAATCAAAGTCATATGATATAGGCATACTTAATCTCAACTACTGGAGTTGCCAACGAAGCCTAATCCAGCCTTGATCTTAATCTGCCTTTGCCATTTATGGAACTCGGACGGTATGGTTTATGGTTTAACTAGTAAAAAAGGCCCGTTTCTGACACAAATGAAACAGGCGCTAGCAAGGTTTTCCTCGGCTCCCCTGCAGCCACCCATGTCCAGCGACCCTCCTCTCCCCCTGCGTCCACTGCAGCCACCCATGTCCAGCGAACCTCCTCTCTCCCCTGCCCCCCCTCCGGCCACCCATGTCCAGCGACCCCCTACCCCCCCTCCAGCCACCCATGTCCAGCGACCCTCCTCTGGACATGGATCAGCTGTGAGGCATGTTTCCTCCCCCCCCCCCCCGGGTTCTGAAGTTGACATCATAATGGCTACGGTGATGTCAGCCTGATCTACGGAGCCCAGCAGACCAACTCGGAATGAGCCACGGTCCCAGGCAAGTCAGAACGTTGGAGGTGAGAATTATTATATAGGTTGACTTGATATACCGCTCTTTCCTGAGAGCACAGCAGAGCGGTTCACATAGTTAAAATAAAACAGGAAGAAAGGAACTCCAATTAGTAATAGGAAAGAAGTCTGCCCGGCATTGGCCTTACTTCCCAACCTCTGTAGCTGCCGTCAAACCTCATTACAGCCATGAGGTAATTTCAGTTTTGTTTTAATTTAATTCCATCCTTTTTCTATAAAAGAATCTTCTGTGTTAGACATACTGGAGAGGTGATGCTTAATTCAGCTGCAGCCAAGCTTTGAGCCCAGTTGCAGGAGAGAGACTTTTTGCCCAATTGAATGTACATCCTAAATCATTGTGGTGTTTGTAGTCTCTTACTTTACCCATTTAAATTAGTGCTGCAGGTCCTATAATGCACCAATAAGGGTGTCAGAAATCCAGGACTGGCTAAATCTCCCTCCTGGAACTGGGTAATTTGGCAACCCTGTTGCTCCCCCACCCCCCAATGCCTGCCCTGTTGTTATTATACTTGGGAATATACCAGAAATGTGTCACCATTGCTTGCTGTTTGATTTTCCCTCCTTCTCTCAGAAACATGATGAAGCTTCCTGGTTGACAAGCACACAAGGTACCACTTTTCTTTCACCCTTTGCTTGTACTTTTGTGTGTGTTCCTGACAGAGCTGAGGCATAGACCTTGCACTCTGTATTACAAGCATGTTTTGCCTGTCTCAAAAGTACAAAATATTTGGAAAATAAACAGTTTATAACAACTGCTATGTTCCTAGATCCTTGAAATTTCAATTCTAATCTTCTGGTCCAGTTATATATTACAAATACAAAAATGTTTAATAATATATATAAATTTTTAGCTAATAAGCTATTTTCTTAAAGAAAATAAATAAATATACGTCTCCACGTTCACCCCTCATGACTTCAACAGGGGAAATGTAACTGATGATAAAGGTAGGACATATCTCCACTCAAAGATGGAGAAAATATATTTTAGTTCTGTTACCAGTTTTGCTTCTGTTGGTAAGCTGTTCCGCCTTGGAAAGTGGCTTGTGATCTGGCCAGTGGCAGCAGATGCAACCAGATGAAGAAGTTCCCGTGTGGATTGCAGGAATTTTTGTTTTTGTTTTGTTGCTGTTTGAAATTTTTTTTTTTAATTATGGGATCAATGTCATAAAGCATGCACTCTTTGGGAAACGTGTGCACTATTTTTCACTAATGTGAACATGCAAGCACTATGAGCACACACTCCTTTGAGATGAGTATACACAATTTATGACCTAGGAAAAAAAATGAAATTTTGAAGTGGGTTTTTCCAGTCATGTTAAGCTTAAAATGGCATAAAACTTAGAAGTGTTATTTCAAATGAATGCACATTCCTACTGGAGACTTTCCCTAGGACAACACCACTGCCTCCCTCTCCCCTGCCCTCTGCACAGATAACCAGTGCCTCTGACTGATGAGAGAGTATGAGAGTAGTAGCTTAAAAAATATCTAGAATATTTTAAAAACAGGATTCTTGTCAATTTGTCTTATTAAACCTGGGGTTTGCCCTCTGTCACAAAATTCCTAGCCACCCGCCTGAGGCTACCCCACAGCCACCTAGAGCAGGGGTAGGCAAATCCGGTCCTCGAGAGCCGCAGGCAGGTCAGGTTTTCAGGATATCCACAATTAATATGCATGAGATAGATTTGCATACCATGGAGGCAGTGCTTGCAAATCTGTCTCCTGCATATTCATTGTGGATATCCTGAAAACCTGACCTGCCTGTGGCTCTCGAGGACCGGAGTTGCCTACCCCTGACCTACAGGATCTGGCCCCAGCATAGCTCAGGTCTGCCTGCACCTGCCACCTGTGATCTACACCAGTGCCCTCCTCCTACTGGCTGCGTCACAATCGCCTCTGGGCAAGTCTCCTGCTCCCAAATTATCCCCAGTGATTTCTAGGTTACTGGAGGCCACACTCCCAGTGGTCCCTCAGTTCCCAGAAAGACCCAACACACAAACCAGCAGGATTCTTTATCAGTCCAGACAGGCAGAGGCAATAAATAATTATTTATTGTCTTAAAAATTGAACAATGAATAAAAATGTGCAATCAGCAAACAGGAAATATGGATCAATTATAACACTAACTAAACATTTGTATTCTGTCTAAGCAGTACCTGGGAAGATCAGGATATATAACTGTTCACAGAGTCTCAGCAAAGAGATCTGTCTCTCTTTTCTCCCTGGCTAAGACTGGAGGCAAAATCCGTACACTCTAAAGGAAATGAGCTCTTGGGCCAATCGGAACCCAGTCAACAAGATTTAAAAGTATACTGCTGCTTGCTTCCTGCTTGTGTTAAAGGAAAAGAACATCCAGTTCCCTGTAGCAACTTTACAGCAGAGAAACACCACCTGCTGGCCAAATAGGAGAAATACACTTCAGGATATAATCAAGGCAGGAAAATATCCAATATATTTTACAAGCTTAAAACACATTTCTTCACACCCTGGGTTGCAAGCAGAAGGAAGCCTGTGCAGGTTTTAAGCACTGACTGAGAGTGAAAAACAAGCATGTTTGCAAGTATGAGCAAAACCAACAGTGAAAGTATACATTGGTGCCTGTTCTGTACTTAAATATGAGCCTTTCAAAATTTTAAGGAAAAGGGAACTTACTATACCACCTTTCTGTGGTTTTTGCAACTACATTCAAAGCAGTTTACATAGTATATACAGGTACTTATTTGTAGGTGGGGCAAGGGAAGATTAAGTCACTTGCCCAGAGTCACAAGGAATTGAACCCAGTTCCCTGGGATTATAGTCCACTGCACTAACCACTAGGCTACTCCTCCACATTAAAAAGAAAGAAGGAAAAATCAATCAATAGTCCTGTAGGCTGTGCGTGCATGATCCAAAGTCTACCTGTCTCAATAGTTTTTTAAAAGTTGTTAGATTCTTCAGCCTCCTAAGCGTCACCAGTACCGTATTCCATTCTGTTGACCAGCAATGGAATAAATCCTCTTCTGTGTATATTCCAATTGAGTTATCTGGAAAAAAAAAGGCACTTCCAACATGCATGAATCCTCAGAGCGAAGAGGTATGTACCAATGGAGATGTTCATTCAGGTATTGAGATGAATCTTGATATAGACTTTGATGCACCAACACTAATAGTTTAAATCTGAGCCATTCTGCTATTGGTAACCAATGTAGTTTCTTTAGAAGGAGTCACATGATCATATTTGGACAAACCATACAACAGGCGGACTGTGGAATTTTATACCACTTATAAGGCACGGATATACATAGCTGGCAATCCAACATACACTACATTACAATGATGAAGACCAGACAATAGTAAGGAAATCCTGTTGTGAAATCAGCCAATGTAACTTACTCAGCAATCACAGCTTAAAAAATGAATTTTTTATAACACATTGTACCTCATGCTTAAAAGACATTTCACAATCAAAAATTACCCCTAGATTTTTCACCCTATAAGAAATAGTAATCGTCAAACAATACAATTTCAGTAGGATCAAGACACATTACCTTTGAAAGATACTCTTCAAGTTGTCTGAAAAAAGTTTCTCCGCAACCTTCACCAACATTGACAGCAAGGCCACATTATACCCCAAAGCAGAGTTTTTAATCCTAGGACAAACCACAGACATCTTTAAGTGGAGGAGTAGCCTAGTGGTTAGTGCAGCAGGGGAACTGGGTTCAATTCCCACTGCAGCTCCTGTATATACTAAGTAAACCACTTTGAATGTAGTTACAAAAACCACAGAAAGGCGGTACATCAAGTCCCATTTCTCTTTCCTTAATAAATCAGGACTGTATCCATTTTCTAACGTTAGCCATAACAGTCACCACTGGAACTAGCAAACTAGACATGTTCCTCAACAGATATGTACTACAAGGATCCTTAACTGATCCTGTTTGAGCAACATAAATGGAGTGGCCTAGTGGTTAGAGCACCGGTCTTGCAATCCAGAGTGGCTGGTTCAAATCCCACTACTGCTCCTTGTGATCTTAGGCAAGTCACTTAACCCTCCATTGCCTCAGGTACAAACTTAGATTGTGAGCCCTCCTGGGACAGAGAAATATCCAGTGTACCTGAATGTAACTCACCTTGAGCTACTACTGAAAAGGGTGTGAGCAAAATCTAAATAAATAAAGATTCTAGAATTCTAAAAAAAATAACAATTCCATGCAAAATTTCAAAGTGTATCAACATTCCATGTAGAACCCCAAAGAGTAACAAAATTGTTTGGGGTGGAGGACTGGCCTAGTGGTTAAAGCACTGGTCTTGCAATCCAGAGGTGGCCAGTTCAAATCCCACTGCTGCTCCTTGTGATATTGGGCAAGTCACTTAACCCTCCATTGCCTCAGGTACAAACTCAGATTGTGAGCCCTCCTGGGACAGAGAAATATCCAGAGCACCTGAATGTAACTCACCTTGAGCTACTACTGAAAAAGGTGTGAGCAAAATGGAAATAAAAAAAAAATTCAAATAGGATATCAACCCCTGTCTCACCCATTGACTCAAAACTATCCCAACAATCAGGGAAAGCAACAGGAACATCCTCTATTGCTTGACGTTTTGGAAAAGCACCCACCATATTCAGAACTTTTAACTGAAACAAATCTGCAAACTCACCTGGGGACAAAGATGCACTACTTTCTAGTGATTGAACTGATTGTGTTAATGAACGAACCACTGAACACAGTTCCTTAGGGTGGTTCAAAGATTCACCAATCCGCTTTTGATAATAATTTCCTCTTTCCCTAGCTATCACCAGCTTGTGTTCCTCCAGTTTAATGGAGTAACTCTCTGTCCTCCTTCTTCCTCCAGTCATGCTCAACTGCTCAATCTGCACCCTAGTTCATAAAATTATCTACGGTGAAGCCCCGGGATACAAGGCAGACCTCATAGACCTACCAACCAGAAACACAACAGGATCAACACGATCACACCTAAATCTCCACTACCCAAGCTGTAAAGGACTCAAATACAAATCAGCTTTTCCTACATAAGCACACAACTATGGAACACATTACCAACAGCCGTAAAAACAACGTATGACCACCTAAACTTCCGGAAATCACTAAAAACTAACCTGTTCAAAAAGGCATACCCTACCGACCCAACTTAAATGCCTGAACCCTACAACACAACGAAACCAAAGCTCATAATGGACATAAAATAACTCTTCCTCTCTACGATTCCCTAACACATCTGTCACACATGAACCTTATTCTACCACAAAATCACTTTGTATTTGTTCATACCGGAATTGGTGAACGCCTCTCCGGTACTATGCAAGCCACATTGAGCCTACAAATAGGTGGGAAAATGTGGGATACAAATGTAACAAATAAATAAATTAACTTGGCATAGTTCACGCTGCTGTTGCCTCAAACCTGAAGTAGGGCATGGGGGTCAGGTACATTTCTAATTTTGATTATCTTCGCATGCGCAGCCTGATCTAATGCAAGCTTTAAGGTAGCATTCCAACAATCTCAGTCACTGATAAATCAGAAACATAACCTAATAATGCGGCCCAGGTGTTCATGAATGTATCCCATGCGTGGGATAAACATAAAGGAATCCTGTGCAGAAGAAAGGGATCCTCAGGAGCTTAGCCTAGAATGGGTGGCAGAGCTGGTGGTTGGGAGGCGGGGCTAGTGCTGGGCAGACTTATACGGTCTGTGCCGGGGCTGGTGGTTGGGCGGCGGGGATAGTGCTGGGCAGACTTATACGGTCTGTGCCAGAGCCGGTGGTGGGTGGCAGGGATAGTGCTGGGCAGACTTATACGGTCTGTGCCGGGGCTGGTGGTTGGGCGGCGGGGATAGTGCTGGGCAGACTTATACGGTCTGTGCCAGAGCTGGTGGTGGGTGGCAGGGATAGTGCTGGGCAGACTTATACGGTCTGTGCCAGAGCTGGTGGTTGGGAGTCAGGGTTGGTGGTTGGGAGGCGGGGATAGTGCTGGGCAGACTTATATGGTCTGTGCCAGAGCCGGTGGTGGGTGGCAGGGATAGTGCTGGGCAGACTTATATGGTCTGTGCCAGAGCTGGTGGTTGGGAGGCGGGGTTGGTGGTTGGGAGGCGGGGATAGTGCTGGGCAGACTTATACGGTCTGTGCCAGAGCTGGTGGTTGGGAGGCGGGGATAGTGCTGGGCCGACTTATATGGTCTGTGCCAGAGCTGGTGGTTGGGAGGCGGGGTTGGTGGTTGGGAGGCGGGGATAGTGCTGGGCAGACTTATACGGTCTGTGCCAGAGCCGGTGGTGGGTGGCAGGGATAGTGCTGGGCAGACTTATATGGTCTGTGCACTGAAGAGGACAGTACAAATAAAAAAAGTAGCACATATGAATTTATCTTCTTGGGCAGACTGGATGGACCGTGCAGGTCTTTTTCTGCCGTCATCTACTATGTTACTATGTTATATCAAATCTTATGTCCAAGTTGTTCAATATAACTGTGCCAGTCTACTGCCAATTATTTGATGATTATAAACTGCTTTCTTGTTTGTATTCAAAGATGATATTGCAAGCCTGAGCATTATGATTATTATTATTATTATATATATAATTATTATATATTATTATATTGCAAACCGCATGAGGAGAAACTTGCTGACCTGAACATGTATATCTTGGAAGAAAGGAGAAACAGGGGTGATACAGATGTTCAAATATTTGAAAGGTATTAATTCGCAAACAAACCTTTTCCGGAGATTGGAAGGCGGTAGAACTAGAGGACATGAATTGAGGTTGAAGGGGGGCAGACTCAGGAGTAATGTCAGGAAGTATTTTTTCACAGAGAGGGTGGTGGACATGTGGAATGCCCTCCCATGGGAGGTGGTGGAGATGAAAACAGTAATGGAATTCAAACATGCGTGGGATAAACACAAAGGAATCCAGTTCAGAAGGAATGGTTCCGCGGAATCTTAGCGGAGATTGGGTGGCGACGCCGGTAAGTAGGAAACAAAATGGGAGCTGGGCAGATTTCTACGGTCTACTCCCTGATCGTGACTGAATAGATAGGGATGGGCTGGAGTGTAAATTTTAAGGGGCTTTGATGTTGGCTTCAGAACTTAGTACAAGAATAGTGCTGGGCAGACTTCTATGGTCTGTGCCCTGAGAAAGGCAAGGACAAATCAAACTTGGGTATACATAAAAAGTATCACATACCAGGTAAAATGAGTTTATCTTGTTGGGCAGACTGGATGAACCATACAGGTCTTTATCTGCAGTCATTTACTATGTTACTATGTTGCTATGTATGTATATTACACCTGTTCTTAAGTACATAAGTAATACCATACTGGGAAAAGACCAAAGGCCCATCAAGCCCAGCATCCTGTCCCTTACAGCGGCCAATCCAGGTCAAGGGCACCTGGCAGCTTCCCAAACGTACAAACATTCTATACATGTTATTCCCCAAATTGTGGATTTTTCCAAAACCATTTAGTAGCAGTCTATGGACTTGTCCTTTAGGAAACCGTCCAAACCCTTTTTAAACTCTGCCAAGCTAACCGCCTTCACTACGTTTTCCGGCAACGAATTCCAGAGTTTAATTATGCGTTGGGTGAAGAAACATTTTCTCCTATTTGTTTTAAATTTACTACACTGTAGTTTCATCGCATGCCTCCTAGTCCTACTATTTTTGGAAAGCGTGAACAGATGCTTTACATCCACCTGTTCCACTCCACTCGTTATTTTATATACCTCTATCATGTCTCCCCTCAGCTGTCTCTTCTCCAAGCTGAAAAGCCCAAGTCTCCTTAGTCTTTCTTCATAGTGAAGTCGTCCCATCTCCACTATCTTTTAAGTCACCCTTTGCTGTACCTTTTGCAATTCTGCTATATCTTTCTTGAGATGCGGCGACCAGAATTGGACACAATACTCAAGGTACGGACACACCATGGAACGATACAACGGCATTATAACATCCTCACACCTGTTTTCTATACCTTTCCTAATAATACCCAACATTCTATTCGCTTTCCTAGCCGCAGCAGCACACTGAGCAGAAGGTTTCAGTGTATTATCAACGATGACACCCAGATCCCTTTCTTGGTCTGTAACTCCTAACGTGGAACCTTGCATGATGTAGCTATAATTCGGGTTCTTTTTTCCCACATGCATCACTTTGCACTTGCTCACATTAAACGTCATCTGCCATTTAGCCGCCCAGTCTCCCAGTCTCATAAGGGCCTCTTGTAATTTTTCAAAATCCTGTCGCGATTTAACAACTTTGAATAACTTTGTGTCATCAGCAAATTTAATTACCTCACTAGTTACTCCCATCTCTAAATCATTTATAAATATATTAAAGAGCAGCAGTCCTAGCACTGACCCCTGAGGAACCCCACTAACTACCCTTCTCTATTGTGAATACTGCCCATTTAACCCCATTCTCTCTGTTTCCTATCCTTCAACCAGTTTTTAATCCACAATAGGACATTTCCTCCTATCCCATGACCCTCCAATTTCCTCTGAAGTCTTTTATGAGGCACCTTGTCAAACGCCTTTTGAAAATCCAGATACACAATATCAACCGGCTCCCCTTTGTCCACATGTTTGTTTACTCCTTCAAAGAATTGAAGCAAATTGGTCAGGCAAGATTTCCCCACACTAAAGCCGTGCTGACTTGGTCTCAGTAATCCATGTCCTCGGATGTGCTCTGTAATTTTGTTTTTAATAATAGCCCATTTCCCCTGGCACCGACGTCAGACTCACCGGTCTATAATTTCCCGGATCTCCCCTGGAACCTTTTTTAAAAATTGGCGTTACATTGGGCACCCTCCAATCTTTCGGTACCACGCTCGATTTTAAGGATAAATTGCATATCACTAACAGTAGTTCATTTTTCAGTTCTATCAGTACTCTAGGATGAATACCATCTGGTCCAGGTGATTTGCTACTCTTCAGTTTGCCAAACTGCCCCATTATGTCCTCCAGGTTTACCGTGAATTCAGTAAGTTTCTCCGACTTGTCCGCTTGCAATACCATTTCCGACACCGGTATCCCACCCAAATCTTCCTCGGTGAAGACCAAAGCAAATAATTCATTTAATCTCTCCGCTATGTCTTTGTCTTCCTTGATCGCCCCTTTTACCCCTCGGTCATCCAGCGGCCCAACTGATTCTTTTGCCGGCTTCCTGCTTTTAATATACCGAAAAAAAGTTTTACTATATTTTTTTGCCTCTACTGCTATCTTTTTTTCGTAATCCCTCTTGGCCTTCTTTATCTGCGTCTTGCATTTGCTTTGACACTCCTTATGCTGCTTCTTGTTATTTTCAGACGGTTCCTTCTTCCATTTTCTGAAGGCATTTCTTTTAGCCCTAATGGCTTCCTTCCATTTTCTGAAGGCGTTTCTTTTAGCCCTAATAGCTTCCTTCACCTCACTTTTTAACCACTCCAGCTGTCTTTTGGACTTCCGTCTTTCTTTTCTAATTTGTGGAATATGTTTGGCCTGGGCCTCTAGGATGGTATTTTTGAACAGCATCCACGCCTGTTGTACAGTTTTTACCCTCTCAGTTGCCCGTCTAAGTTTTTTCTTAACCGTTCTCATTTTATCATAGTCTCCTTTTTTAAAGTTAAACGCCAACGTATTTGACTTCCTATGTATAGTTACTTCAAGGTTGATATCAAAACTGATCATATTATGATCACTGTTATCAAGCGGCCCCAGTACCATAACGTTCCCCACCAGATCATGTGCTTCACTAAGGACCAAGTCTAGAATTTTTCCTTCTCTCGTCGGCTCCTGCACCAGCTGCTCCATAAAGCTGTCCTTGATTTCATCAAGGAATTGTACCTCTCTAGCGTGTCCAGATGTCACATTTGTCCAGTCTATATTTGGGTAATTGAAGTCACCCATTATTATCGCATTGTCCATTTTGTTTGCATCTCTGATTCCTTTTATCATTTCTGCGTCCTCCTGCTCATCCTGGCGAGGCAGACGGTGGTACACTCCTGTATTCCAACTATATCTATTCAGTTCAAGGATGGATTACAGTAATCAAGAGCTGGATCAATCTATTAGAACAAGTTAATATCACATATTAAACAATAGTCAGACCCTCCTTACAAAACAGAAAAGCTTTTAAATGTTTTCTAAACTGAAAATAGTGAGTACAAGATCTCAAAGACAATGGAAGTTGGTTCCACAGGTTAGTTAACTGAAATTGACTAGTCAGTGAAAGATGTTTGACTGATTTTAGTTTTTATAGATTGTAAATCTTAATTGAAAAAGAGTATGAGTTTTGTATCTAATAGAGGACCCTTGTAGCAGTGATACTAAATTCCATATATATTCTGGAATTTCACCAGTAAGGATTTTGAAAGTGGAAACACCAATTTGAATTCTCTCAGCAACAGGTAACCAGTGAAATTTAGCATAGAAAGGTTGACTCAAATCAAGATAACCCAAAAATTTGTCTAACAACGGAATTCTGGAACAATTGTAGACAATGGATAAGTGATTTAAAACAGTTTTGGAAGCTCGCCAGGTGCCCTTGGCCTGGATTGGCCGCTGTCATGGACAGGATGCTGGGCTCGATGGACCCCTGGTCTTTTCCCAGTGTGGCATTACTTATGTACTTATGTCCTCTACTTGGCTCACTTTTATTACATAGAGCAGTGATTTAACCTATTGTGATGTCATAGTGGCTCATTCCACCAATAAGAGCCAACCTCATTAGTGATGTCACAATGGCTTGATTGTATAGAATGTTTGTACGTTTGGGAAGCTTGCCAGGTGCCCTTGGCTTGGATTGGCCGCTGTCGTGGACAGGATGCTGGGCTCGATGGACCCTTGGTCTTTTCCCAGTGTGGCATTACTTATGTACTAGTTAGCTAACGTTAGGTTACAGTAATCCAATCTGGAAAGAATTAAAGATTGAATCAGAATTCTGAGACCTCTAAATTGAAATATTTTCTAAATATCCTCAACTTTCTCAGTTTTACAAAGGAGTGTCTAATAATAGACTGTATGTGACACTGCATAGACAATAAATGGTCCACTTCCGCCCCCAATGTTTTTGAATGAAGATCCAGAGAAAACTGGTTACTATCCAGAGATATAGTCTCAACATATCTTGGATCTAATTTAGAACCAACCATAAACATTTAGTTTTTGCTCTTGTTTAATTTGAGCCTATGAAATAGTAACATAGTAGATGACGGCAGAAAAAGACCTGCACGGTCCATCCAGTCTGCCCAACAAGATAAACTCATATGTGCTACTTTTTGTGTATACCCTACTTTGATTTGTACCTGTCCTCTTCAGGGCACAGACCATATAAGTCTGCCCAGCACTATCCCCTCCTCCCAACCACCAGCCCCGCCTTCCACCAGTGGCTCTGCCACCCAATCTCGGCTAAGTTTCTGAAGATCTATTCCTTCTGAACAGGATTCCATCCAATCTTCTATAGTACAAACACAGGTTTTAATATGAGATAGCATATCAGACCACAGTTGAGAAACCGGTATAATCACGGTGATGTCATCTGCATATATAAAGTGTTTTTATCATAATACGGTCAAGAGTGGTGCCCAAGGACTGCATTAATAAATTGAAATACTACTTACTACTACTACTTAACATTTCTAGAGCGCTACTAGGGTTACGCAGCGCTGTACAAAATAACAAATAAGGACAGTCCCTGCTCAGAAGAGCTTACAATCTAAAGGACGAAATGTCAAGTTGGGGTAGTTTAGATTTCCTGAGAAGAGGTGTAGTGATTAGGTGCCGAAGGCGACATTGAAGAGGTGGGCTTTGAGCAATGATTTGAAGATGGGTAGGGAGGGGGCCCGGCGTATGGGCTCAGGGAGTTTGTTCCAAGCATGAGGTGAAGCGAGGCAGAAAGGGCGAAGCCTAGAGTTGGCGGTGGTGGAGAAGGGTACTGAAAGGAGGGATTTGTCAAGAGAGCGGAGGTTACGGGTGGGGACATAAGGGGAGATGAGAGTAGAGAGATAAGGAGGGGCTGCAGATCGAGTGCATTTGTAGGTGAGTAGGAGAAGCTTGAACTGTATGCGGTATCTGATCGGAAGCCAGTGAAGTGACTTGAGGAGAGGGGTGATATGAGTATATCGGTTGAGGCGGAAGATAAGACGTGCGGCCGAGTTCTGGATGGACTGAAGGGGGGATAGATGGCTAAGTGGGAGGCCGGTGAGGAGTAGGTTGCAGTAATGGGAGGAGAAGAGTGGGGAGCCCTGAGGAACCCCACTTGAAGGACTCCAAATGTCAGAAAAAAATCCATCCTTTTTTAAGGTATAATGGCAAGTTGTCACAAAACCATTGAACCAAGAGAAAACTTGACCTTGGATACTGAAATGGCTCAAAATCTGAGTTATCAGTTCAAAATCAACTACTTAAATCAAATTGAATAACAATAATGCATTGACCTGTGCATAATAGTTCCTTAGTGTGTGCTATCAAAGTGGACATAACGGTTTCACTGCTATAGTTTTTCCTGAAGCCTGATTGAGAAGGGAGTAAGATATCGAATTTTTGAAGATAGCAATCCAATTGTTCAGTAACATAACGTGAGGACAATATTTCCTCCAACAGGAGGAAACGTTCCAGAAGTTAAGTAAAAATTAAGCCATCAAGCAAAAGCTACAACCAGAGGTGGAGAAGCCAACTTAAATAGGGAGAAGCCGGAGGACAAGCATCCATACAACAAAAGAATTCGGCATATTTTTTTAAATAACCATTTACAAACAAAACGGAGCAACACTGGGCCTTCAAGACTGAGACGACAGGAGTATTTTATTGATAAATGACCCGACACGAGCCGTGTTTTGGCGTTAAAGAACGCCTGCCTCAGGGATCAGAGATTGGATGTAAATAACGTAAACAAGGTATGAATCCAATACCTCCGAACGGGAGCGGAGAGAATCTGTAAAGTCAAGCGTGCCTTGTGGAAATAGCAGCCGCAATAAAGGAAAGAACTCCTGCATATAGCCTTGTATTTTGCAAATGCAAATACTGAAATACCGGCTCGTGTCGGGTCATTTTTTCAATAAAGTTTTACTCCTGTTGTCTCATTCTTGAAGGCCCAGTGTTGCTCCTTTTTGTTTGTATACTTTCTGTGTATGCTGGTTACCTTCTCTGTTTGGCTCTTAAATAACCATTCCACATCTGAAAATTGCATCTTATCAAACTGTAGCCAAATTCTGTCTACTGAAACGATACCGGAAGAATAAAATGGTGAACCACAATAAAACTCGGATAAATTCAACTGATTTCTAATTGTCTGAATCTTAGTTTGGAAATAGGTGGCCAAGTCGGAAGCAGAAGGAGGATTAGAATCTGAGATGTTTACTAACTGATCTAAATGAGTTAGCTGATCAAGGTAAGGAAATCATTCCTATTACTTGATCAGCTAACTCACTAGATGTAAATCTAGTTTATCATTCCCAACTATTTTAGAGTGATGTTCCCTCTTCTTTTCTAAACTTGGAGAACATCTCCACAATCGCTCTAATCTTCTACAAGAACGTTTTAGGAGAATAAGTTCTTGGTCAAAACCATCTGTCTCAACTTCTGCAAGCTTCCAATCTATATCTGATGGGAGCTAGACTAAGAGTCTCTCTACGTAATGGAATTCCAACATTCAAGGAAACTATCATCAATTAAGGAAGCAGAAAGGAGAAGATAGTCTGCTTCTTTCCAAAATTCAGCTAGCGTAACCTTATCCCTATAACAAGAAAAATACTGGGACGTAGATTTCATCTTAGATAAAATCTAATAAAAATGATCTGACCATGGATCTGTTGTGATAGTATTAGACAACGTAGCACACCCCTTAAAAGTTGTAGTAGATACTAATAAACCTAATTGATGGCCCTTATCATGTGTGAGAGCATTAAACGATTGCTGCAAGCCAATTGCTTCTAAGGAGTCAAAGAACTTCCTAATCTGAGGGTCAGAGACGACCAGTTCTAAATGAAGATTAAAATCCTCAAGCATAAACTCAGTGGTGGGAGGCGGGGCTGGTGGTTGGGAGGCGGGGATAGTGCTGGGCAGACTTATAGGGTCTGTGCCCTGGCCTGAAGAGGACAGGTACAAATCAAAGTAGGGTATAAACAAAAAGTAGCACATATGAGTTTATCTTGTTGGGCAGACTGGATGGACCGTGCAGGTCTTTTTCTGCCGTCATCTACTATGTTACTATCCACCTTATAATCGAAAGAGAAAAACGCCTAGATTTCGACCCAAATCGGGAGATAGACGTTTATCTCACAAAAACGAATAAATCGGTATAATCGAAAGCCGATTTTGGACGTTTTCAACTGCACTCCGTCGCGGATGCGGACAAAGTTGATGGGGGCGTGTCAGAGGTGTGGCGAAGGTGGAACTGGGGCGTGGTTATCGGCCGAGGAGAGATGTACGCGTTAGGGCGATAATCGAAAAAATAAAGGCGTTTGTAGCGAACATTTAGGGCACTTTTGTTGGACCCTTTTTTCACACAAACAGGTCCCAAAAAAGTGCTCTAAATGACCAGATGACCATCGGAGGAAATCGGGGATGACCTCCCCTGACTCCCCCAGTGGTCACTAACCCCCTCCCACCACAAAAAAATGATGTTTCACAACTTTTTATTTTCACCATCAAATGTCATACCCACCTCCCTGGCAGCAGTATGCAGGTCCCTGGAGCAGTTGTTAGGGGGTGCAGTGGACTTCAGGCAGGTGGACCCAGGCCCATCCCCCCCTACCTGTTACAATTGTGCTGCTTAATGCTTATTAGTCGTCCAACCCCCCCAAACCCACTGTACCCACATGTAGGTGCCCCCCTTCACCCCTTAGGGCTATAGTAATGGTGTAGACTTGTGGGCAGTGGGTTTTGAGGGGGATTTGGGGGGCTCAACACACAAGGGAAGGGTGCTGTGCACCTGGGAGCTCTTTGACCTTTTTTTTTGTTTTTGTAAAAGTGCCCCCTAGGGTGCCCAGTTGGTGTCCTGGCATGTGAGGGGGACCAGTGCACTACGACTCCTGGCCCCTCCCACGAACAAATGCCTTGGATTTATTCGTTTTTGAGCTGGGCGCTTTCATTTTCCATTATCGCTGAAAAACAAAAACGCCCAGCTCACAAATTGTCAAATAAAATATGGACGTCTATTTTTTGCGAAAATACGGTTCGGTCCGCCCCTTCACGGACCCGTTCTTGGAGATAAATGCCCATGGAGATAGACGTTTTCGTTCGATTATGCCCCTCCACGTAAACTAAAAAACTAAACTATGAGATGTATGAGGCTACTCAATCTCATGGCCCCTCCCCCCCAACCTCCATTCTCAGCTAGTCAGAGACTGCACCCATTTCCAAACAGCACCCAAAGTCTGAAGGAGAACATGGCTTGGTGATGGGATAGCGAATGTCCATCCGGTGAATTCAGAATTCCCTGTTCTTGCAGCTCCTTCCAGGCCCTTATGACATATTTATTCCATTCTCTGGGCACAGCTGCCTGTCCAAACTCCTGAAAAGTCTACTCAACTGAGGCCAGCTAAGCTGTGTTTTTAAATTCGCACCTTAACCCTAAAGGAAGTGAACGCTGCTTCCAGATTCTCTCCAGTTATGTCTCCAGGTACAAGGGTGAAAGTGAACACAGCTGTGTCCAGGGACATAAGATGAAAGAGGGAGGGGGGCAAAAGAATACAAAAAGGATGTAGAGAGCAGTGCCTAAATAAACCAATCTCTGGTCCTGCCCCAAGCTCTCTAGTTGCTGGTGCTGTTTTGGACAAAATAATCCCCTCCCTCCCCTTCCCCTCTTAAATAAGCCCCACAATTATTATTTTAACTAAGAGTGATCTGCACAGCCAGTAGCAGCCCTTCCCCTCTGCCAGGCCCATCAGTCACTTGCCAACACCTAACATTCCCTGGACAAGCCCTGAATCACCACTGCAAACCACCAGGGCAGCAGAGACTCCTCTTACAAGAATATGAAACACCCTGGACCCAGCATACATACAGACAGAGAACATAGTGGGCCTGGGAGGCAGGGAAAGAGAGACATCCCTTCTCTGGGCTTTTCAAAACATTCATATGTGTTTGCATGCTTTATCCACTCCTACTGTAGTTGAGATAATATTTAACCATCTCTCTGACCTCATGTGCAACTTTCTTTAAATTAGTCAGTATTTTCTAACTCCTCTTGCTCTCTTACCTACCTATGTTCCATCTTTGCTTATACCCTACACTGTCAATTAAAATGTTCTATTATGTATTGTGTTGATATTGTGCCAAACTTTGTATTGTTATTTGAATATTTTTGCTGCTGTAATTGTCTATTGCCCATGTTTGATTTATTCTTACTGTACACCGCCTTGAGTGAATTCCTTCAAAAAGGCGATAAGTAAATCCTAATAAATAAATGGTGAGTGTCTGACTCTAAATTATCTAACCCTGGACATGCACTGAAAATCCTAAAATGGGTGAAGTAAGGAGGGTGATTGTGATCTAGGCTGGTCACTGTTAGAAACAGGATAATGGACTTGATGGACCTTTAGTCTGACCCAGTATGGCATATTTATGTTTTTATCACTTACAAGTGAAAAGGCATGCCTGCATTACTCACTGGCAATGTTCAAGGTAATGAGAGGGTAAGCTCTTCAGGAAGAGGACACTTCTGTATCTCTTTATCTGAAGTTGTTCTGTCCTGTCTCTCTGACACCCTTTAGCTCTAGGCAGTAATGAATACAATGCCAGTCACTGTACTGAGAACAAGCTGGTGATTTTTTTCTACTGTAAAAGTGGATTCTTCTGAAACAAAAAGAAAACCGGTCAGACATTCCTGATCAGAAAAGTATTTAAGATGGTTGCAGTTGGGAGATCAAGCGTCAGCCCTGACAGCAGTCCAGCCTGGGGCCCCCTCCCCCATTTCAGAGGCTGGAGCTCCTTCCTTCCCACCTCTCACCCACAGCTTTCAGGCAACAAGTGGCAAAGTGTCTGGCTTAATGAGACTCCAAACACCCACTGCTTTCTTTGTTTTAAGCCTGGGAACTTGCCCCCATGTGTCCAAGTGTGAAAAAGTGTGTCCTTTACAAGTGCTCTTCATGCTGCTGGCGCAAGTGAGGCCAGGGGACACTTTTCACACTTGTAAGGCACATGCAGGAATTTATGACTAGATGACACCTTCCCAGTCCCTGTTTAACACTCCTGTTCTGCTCTAGCAAATGGGCCCTTCTGTCCAGGAAGCAGAGAGGCAACCAGGAGATGGTGGAATATGTTTAAATCACTGTACATTTTTTTTTAATTGCTGTTGCCTTCATGAATCTTTCCCTGTGGCTTGTTTCATTCTAGGGTTTTATTAAAATCTCAGAAGGGGATTATCAGTGCTGTGATTTCCATGTTTATTTTTATTTATTTATTTATTAGGATTCATTTACTACTACTACTACTTAACATTTCTAGAGCGCTACTAGGGTTACACAGCGCTGTACAAATTAACAAGGAAGGACGGTCCCTGCTCAAAGGAGCTTACAATCTAAAGGACGAAATGTCAAGTTGGGACAGTCTGGATTTCCTGAGTAGAGGTGTAGTGGTTAGGTGCCGAAGGTGACATTGAAGAGGTGGGCTTTAAGCAGTGATTTGAAGATGGGCAGGGAGGGGGCCTGGCGTATGGGCTCGGGGAGTTTGTTCCACGCATGGGGTGAGGCAGAAAGGGCGAAGCCTGGAGTTGACGGTGGTGGAGAAGGGTACTGAAAGGAGGGATTTGTCTTGAGAGCGGAGGTTAAAAAGGTTACCACCTTTTTAAAGGAATTCACTTAAGGCAGTGTACAGCAAGAATAATTCAAACATCAGCAACAAGCATAGTATACTACTTACAGGGTTTTTTTGGTTACATTTGTACAGAGCACTTTCTCACTCATGGCAGGCTCAATGCGGCTTACATGGGGCAATGGAGGGTTAAGTGACTTGCCCAGAGTCACAAGGAGCTGCCTGTGCCTGAAGTGGGAATCCAACTCAGTTCCCCAGGACCAGAGTCCACCACCCTAACCACTAGGCCACTCCTCCACTGTTGCTACTATTTGAGATTCTACATGGAATGTTGCTATTCCAACATTCCATGTAGAAGTCGGCCCTTGCAGATCACCAATGTGGCCACACAGGCTTCTGCTTCTGTGAGTCTGACGTCCTGCACGTACGTGCAGGACGTCAGACTCACAGAAACAGAAGCCTGCGCAGCCTTCTACATGGAATGTTGCTAGTGGAATAGCAACATTCCATGTAGAATCTCCAATAGTAGCAACATTCCATGTAGAATCTCCAATAGTATCTATTTTATTTTTGTTACATTTGTACCCTGCACTTTCCCACTCATGGCAGGCTCAATGCGGCTTACATGGGGCAATGGAGGGTTAAGTGACTTGCCCAGAGTCACAAGGAGCTGCCTGTGCCTGAAGTGGGAATCCAACTCAGTTCCCCAGGACCAGAGTCCACCACCCTAACCACTAGGCCACTCCTCCACTGTTGCTACTATTTGAGATTCTACATGGAATGTTGCTATTCCAACATTCCATGTAGAAGTCGGCCCTTGCAGATCACCAATGTGGCCGCACAGGCTTCTGCTTCTGTGAGTCTGACGTCCTGCACATACGTGCAGGACGTCAGACTCACAGAAACAGAAGCCTGCGCAGCCTTCTACATGGAATGTTGCTAGTGGAATAGCAACATTCCATGTAGAATCTCCAATAGTAGCAACATTCCATGTAGAATCTCCAATAGTATCTATTTTATTTTTGTTACATTTGTACCCTGCACTTTCCCACTCATGGCAGGCTCAATGCGGCTTACATGGGGCAATGGAGGGTTAAGTGACTTGCCCAGAGTCACAAGGAGCTGCCTGTACCTGAAGTGGGAATCAACTCAGTTCCTCAGTTCCCCAGGACCAAAGTCCACCACCCTAACCACTAGGCCACTCCTCCACTCTACAGTTCAGTTTTGTGTTCAGTTTTGGAGGCTGTATCTTGCTAAAGATGTAAAAAGACTGGACGCAGTGCAAAGAAAAGCTACAAAAATGGTATTTTATTTATTTATTTATTTATTGCATTTGTATCCCACATTATCCCACCTCTTTGCAGGCTCAATGTGGCTTACAATTCGTCGTGGATACTGGAAATAGAAAAGAATATACATTTGGTTTATAGAGGGTTTTGGGTTACATGGTGGTGAAGTACATGGTTGTATTAAAGCAAAAGACATTATAAGACATTCCTATATATATGAAAGATTGTACAGTTACACGTGTTGATCTTTGTGATATATCTTGTCGAAGAGATACGTTTTCAGTAGTTTGCGGAAATTGGTCAATTCATGGACCATTTTCAGGTTGCGTGGTAGTACGTTCCATAGCTGCGTATGGGATTTGCATTGCAAACTGTGCGAGGAGAGACTTGCGGACCTGAGCATGTATACCTTGGAGGAAAGGAGAAACAGGGGTGACATGATACCGACATTCAAATATTTGAAAGTTATTAATCCACAAACAAATCTTTTCCGGAGATGGGAAGGTAGTAGAACTAGAGGACATGAATTGAGGTTGAAGGGGGGGCCGACTCAGGAGTAATCTCAGGAAGTATTTTTTCATGGAGAAGGTGGTGGATACGTGGAATGCCTTCCTGTGGGAGGCAGTGGAGATGAAAATGGTAATGGAATTCAAACAGGTATGGGATAAACACAAAGGAATTCTGTTTGGTAGGAATGGATCCACGGAATCTTAGCAGAGATTGGGTGGCGATGCCGGTAATTGGGATGCAAAACCGGTGCTGGGCAGACTTCTATGGTCTACACCCTGATTGTGACTGAATAGATAGGGATGGGCTCGAGTGTAAATTTTAAGGGGTTTTGACATTAGCTTCATAACTTTTAGTACAAGAAGAGTGCTGGGCAGACTTCTATGGTCTGTGCCCTGAGAATGGCAAGGAACAATCAAACTCGGGTATACATATAAAGTATCACGTACCATGTAAATTATCGTGGGCAGACTCGATGGACCATACAGATCTCTATCTGTCATCATTTACTATGTTACAATGTCAACACAATACAAAATAGAACGTTTTAATAGACAGTGCAGGGTATAAGCAAAAGATTTTCAACAAGAGACCTGTCACCCAGCATTCCCAGGGATTCCCAGGCAAAATTCAAAATAGCTCTAAAAACATGGCTTTTTAATCTGGCCTTTAATCAAAACTTAAGCAAGAGAGTCCTAGCCCTCATTTAATCTTAGGAATACCTGACCTCTCCTCCTTCTGTCCTCAGCTTCCACCTCCCTTTTCCCCTTCCCATTTCCCATTACTATCTCTGATATCCTCTGTATGTATGATGAATCCTATCCCTTTCCTATATGAATATTGTAGTTCCTTTTCCTTTCTTTTAAATTTTTACTGTGTTCACCGCTTTGATCTGCTAAGTTAGCAAAGGCGGTATAGCGAATAAAGTAAACTAAACCTGCATCTCACAAGCAGCCTACAATAACAGCCTGTATGTACACTGTGTCCAGAAACAATGGGACCCCAGCATTTTTCCAAATAATGCAAAAACAAATGTACTATTATTAAATAATTATTACTACTATTGACAGGTGTTACTGCAAGATGCTGTAAAAAGTGGATGATCCCTGTTTTCAAAATGACATCATTCAGGAAGTGACCATTAAGATCCATTTTAGCAAAATGGTGTTTAGCAAAGAAAATAAGGTTGCAATTAAATGTTTGCAACAAAATAACATAGTAGATGACGGCAGAAAAAGACCTGCACGGTCCATCTAGTCTTCCCACGATAAACTCATATGTGTATACCTTACCTTGATTTGTACCTGTCTTTTTCAGGGCACAGACCGTATAAGTCTGTCCAGCAGTATTTCCCGCCTCCCAACCACCAGTCCCGCCTCCCATCACCGGCTCTGGCACAGACCCCGTATAGGTCTGCCCTCCCCTATCCTAGCCTCTCAACCACCAACCCCTCTTCCCCCCGCCACCCAATTTCAGCTAAGCTTCTGTGGATTCATTCCTTCTGCACAGGATTCCTTTATGCCTATCCCACGCATGTTTGAATTCTGTTACCGTTTTCATCTTCACCACCTCCCGCGGGAGGGCATTCCAAGCATTCACCACCCTCTCTGTGAAGAAATACTTCCTGACATCTTTCCTGAGTCTGCCCCCCTTCAATCTCATTTCATGTCCTCTTGTTCTACCGCCTTCCCATCTCCGGAAAAGATTTGTTTGCGGATTAATACCTTTCAAATATTTGAACATCTGTATCATATCACCCCTGTTCCTCCTTTCCTCCAGAGTATACATGTTCAGGTCAGCAAGTCTCTCTTTACACATCTTGGAACGCAACTCCCATACCATCCTCGTAGCTTTTCTTTGCACCGCTTCCATTTTTTTAACATCCTTCACAAGATACGGCCTCCAAAACTGAACACAATACTCCAGGTGGGGCCTCACCAACATCTTATACAGGGGCATTAAAAATAAGACATACAGTGCAAAGCATTTGCTAAGGGAGCTTCCTAATCAAGGTTGGACTAATGTATTTTCAAAGGTCACAGTAAATGTTCCACTCAATGTGGAAATTAAAAAGAGTAAGACCTTTCTTCTCAAGGACCGTCTTCCGTAACCTGGTACAATCAATGGTACTCAGCCATCTAGACTACTGCAACGTACTCTATGCTGGCTGCAAAGAGCAAATAATCAAGAAACTTCAGACAGCCCAGAATACAGCAGCTAGACTCATATTCGGTAAAACAAAATATGAAAGTGCTACACCTCTACGAGAAAAGGTACACTGGCTACCACTCAAAGAGCGCATCACGTTCAAAATGTGCACCCTAGTTCACAAAATCATCCAAGGAGATGCCCCAGCCTACGTGTCAGACCTGATAGACCTACCACCCAGGAACGCTACAAAATCATCCCGCACATTCCTTAATCTTCACTTCCCCAACTGCAAAGGTCTAAAATACAAACTAACGCATGCGTTAACCTTTTCCTACTTGAGCACACAATTCTGGAACGCGCTGCCGCGCAACTTAAAAACGATCTACGAACTAACTAACTTCCACAAACTACCCATCTCTTTAACAAGGTATACCACAAAGATCAAGAAAAATGAACTCCTACCCATATATCCAGAATTGCCCCGATATTTGCTTGCTAAACTACTATCATGCTCTATCATTATCATGTTACCCAAGATCCTTATGCAATACTAAATGTCTATTTGCTTATGTATTTCCACTATTCATGTTGTAATGTAAGCCACATTGAGCCTGCAAAGAGGTGGGAAAATGTGGGATACAAATGCAATAAATAAATAAACAATTGCAAAGTATTTTGAAGCTATGCAAGAGGCCCCATTTTTTCCGGACGTCATGTGTGTATATTATACACAAACACACCTAAATACTATAGGGTAAATCCTATATAGGTTGCTAAACATTAGGGGTGAGGCTGAGAAAGAAATAATGCAATGAAAGATGAAAGTGCTTGTGCGAGTCTACAACCCTGCATCCGCTTAAATAGCAAAATAGACCATATATACACACACTTTCCCGGGACGGTCTGCACTCTGCCCTAAAGGTGGTAAATGGGAGGGTGGGGTGGGGGATTTCGCCCCCATTAAGGAGGGAGCGGGACCCTTCTGGCAGGATGAGGAAAGATGCTCCAGCTGAGGCACGCGACCCAGGCATTACAATACAGCCACAGCTTACAAAGCTGATGCTTCGCCCCCCCCCTCCCCCTTCCCATGTGGCGAAGCCCTCCATCAGGCAACTGAGGGCAGCAGCCGCAGAAGCGCAGCTCATTAACTGCCCCAATAAAGAACTTAACCAAAACCTCTGAAATGCAGCGGGACCCACCCCTCCCCGAATCAATAGCGGAGAGGGATTCGCATCCTTTTCTCAGATGCTTCAGCCCCCTCCACTCCCCCACCCCCTGGACCTTCTGTTCCCAAAGATGAAAAGCTGCAACATCAAGTCTCAATCGGAACTTCGGAGTTTTTTTTTACTCTTCACCTTGGTTTCACACAGTCAGTGGGATCCGAGATCTGAAGCCAACCTCTCTGCCTCCTTGACATAGTTTCATCCTTCACTCCCGGAAAGAACAATCTGATACAGATCGAATATGTGTCTAATCCCTGGGAGTCTAAGGGGGGCACCCAGTAAATCGAGACTGAGGGAGGGAAATGATTGTTGCAAGGGTCCCGAATGAACTAGCCCCTTCCCTTGGGGTGCAGAAGCCCTATTTCCAAGCAGAAAGATGTGATTCTTGCTGGGCATAGTAATCTGGGGAGGAGGGCATGTGGTTATATATATTCAGAGGTGTGAGGAATAAGGTAGGAGGAAAACGATGCAAACCAGCGGAGTCAGGAAGGTTCTGTGGTGCTGATCTTATTACAGAGAGGGCATTAAAGGGAAATGGGACTTTCTGGGGTTTTTGCAACTACATTCAAAGTGGTTTACATATATTCAGGTACTTATTTTGTACCAGGGGCAATGGAGGGTTAAGTGACTTGCCCAACCTCACAAGAAGCTGCAATGGGAATCGAGCTCAGTTCCCTAGGATCAAAGTCCACTGCACTAACCACTAGGCTACTCCTCCACTAGCAACATTCCATATAGAATCTCAAATAGTAGCAACATTCCATGTAGAATCTCAAATAGGGAAAGGGAAATGGGACTTGATATACCACCTTTCTTAGGTTTTTGCAACTACATTCAAAGCAGTTTACATATATTCAGGTACTTATTTTGTACCAGGGGCAATGGAGGGTTAAGTGACTTGGCCAGCCTCACAAGAAGCTGCAATGGGAATCGAACTCAGTTCCCCAGAATCAAAGTCCACTGCCCTAGGCTACTCCTCCACTTGGGAGATCTTGGGTGTAAAAAAAAAAAAAGGGGGAGGGAGGAAAGGACTGGTAAAACAATCCACATGGAATTCAGCCATATATTGGAGGGTACTGTCCTCCTGACACATACACGAGATCATACAATTAATAAATTGTATTAATAAATTAATAAATAAATTCACAATCGAATTCTGGGAGAGTTTCCATGAGTAGACCTCCTTCCTCTGTATCTCCACCAGCTTTCTGGAGATAAAACTTCTGAATTCAGGAGAAAAGGGAAGGTGGATGAGTAGGGGGATAGAAGAGGAGGATTTGGCTAGGGAAGGGGAACAAGGACAGGCAAGGAAACTGGGAGGTAAAGCAGGGATAGAAGCAGATGGCAAGGCACACAGCCGCCTAGCAGAAGCCCCAGCACAGCCTCAGGCTGATTCCAGCTCTATTCAGGATCCCACTACTGCCAGAAGACAATAACCATTTCCCAGAGACTGTCCTTCTGTTTGCCCTTAGATCACAACCAGAGCAAAAGGGATTTATGACAAGAAATCAAAGCAGCAAGAAACAAAACTGGTGGGAAATGGGGGAGCTGGAAAAAATGTTAAATCTCAACTTCAGAAATAGAACTTGCCTACAAAAGAAAAAAAAGCTGACTTGAAACTACACAACTATAAACCTACATCCATCAATCCGTTTGCAAGGTTTACTTTAATGGGAGAAGGAACACTTTGTGCTTACAGAAAGCGGGGGATTATGTGGACTTTATAGAGGATCTGAGCTTTACATGGAGGGGAATATATTTACCCAGGGATGGTTTATTTTAGGTGTAAATGTGTCTCCGTCCAATGACACTGTCCCTCTTCTGGGCCTTTTACTGCCAACGTTTGTAATTTGGCCGTGCTCGCATAACATGGAAGGTAGGGAGGAATCTCTCCTTTTCACTTCCCTTGGCACGTCCCTTCCTCCACTTGTACTGGGAGCTTCTGTGGGTCTCTCTTTGAGAGTTTCCTGTTCATCTCTCTGAGGTCCCCTTCCGCTAGCTTCTGGGACTCTCTCACTTTGACAATATTTATTTGTGTGGCCAGGTTCTTGATAACGATAACAGATAAGCTGTCCACTTTCATTTCGTCTAGGTGGGTTCCTTTTTGGCAGAGCTCTGCCATCCTAGTATGGCCTGCTTCAACTTTCCATCCATTGACTTATCTCTTGTAGAAATTCCTGTTGTCTCTGCTCCAGATCTTTACCCACTCTTTCATTAATGGCGCATAGCTGCTGTACAGCTGGAGTCAACACATCAGGTTCCCCAACTGTAGCTTTTACACTGGCTTCACTCCTCCTCTGTAAGATCTTAGGGTTTTGATCCCCTTCTAATGGAAGATTCTCCTCTTCCTCTGTCCACTTAATCAACAATGAGAGTAGGTCTTCTTAGAACAGCTCTTCAAACTCAACTTCACACCTCTTGGCTCCTCTCCTTAGGGCCACATCGTTCAACCCTATAACAAGCTGTTATTTGAGTGCCCCTTCCACATCCACTATAGCAGTGGCCTTCCTGTCCAGGATTTTGGTAGCTTGCTCAAGTAGACAGCACCCAAATGTGCACACAGTCTCTCCAGGTAACTGTTTTCATGCCTAGAATTCTCACAATCTCATATTGTCTCCAAACTCCTCAGTCAGTCATCTGAAAAGGGCTTCTATATCTCCCCTCTCTCTTGAATGATACAGCTTCATTACATCATAGGTGGGTCTCTTCAAATGATTGAGAACTACATCCCATTGATCTTCAGGTGGAACTTTCAAGACCTTCAGGGGAGACCTAGTTTCCTTAGTCCACTCTTCCATCAAGAAATTACCCACCTTGTGCTGATGACCATTGAAATCGGGTATCTGTTTATAGAAGAGGAAGGAAAAGGGGTCCAGAGAAAGCCTGGGGCAGAAGAGAGAGCCCTCTGGGCTTACCTGCAGGTCCTTCCTTTCCAGCCTGCAGCACACTTCTGCTCAGGCTTGATCTTTTTTCTGTCCCAGCCTGCAGCACGCTCTTGCCCAGACTAGCTGCTCTCAGTTCCCCTTTTTCCAGAGTATGCCTGCAACTGCTTTCCTTGTCCAGGCATGCCCTTCTCTGTCCCAGCCTGCCTCTGGACTCCACACACTTCCTGGGCTGCTTCCTCCTCTCCTGCCCCAGGATTGACTTGAGTTTCACGCCAATCCGGGTCTCTGGGTGCCTCCTGCCTCCCTCTTGGTTCCTTGCTCTCTTTCTCCTGAATGGTCCGGCACCTGTGGCTCCCACTGGGTGCCATGGCTAGCCTCTGGACCTGCCCCATCTTTGTTACAGCACCTGAAGGCGCTGCGGCTGCTCTACCTGCTTCTCTTCCCCCCCCCCCCCCCCCATGATCCAGAGTGCAGCCACAAGTTGCAGTCCATGGCACTTCCAAGTTTGTGGGGGGTTTGTTGGCCCAATGCTCCATCTCACCCAGTTTTCTTGCCTGCCTCTCTCCTCCCTTCTCCCCGTAATCAGGAGTGCGCTGAGAGTCGCAGCCTACAGCACTTCCGGGTTCACAAGGGTTGGCTGACCTGCCCTCATTCCCCCACCGCAGCAGTAGAAAGTGCTATGGTTCATCCTGCCGCCCCTCATGCTGGTACCGGAGGCCCTTCTCTAACTTCCTTGATGTTGCAGATGCTCTCCCCCCCCCCCCCCAGGGGAAGAGGGATGGAGGCAAGATAAAGTTTTCTTTCTATATTTACATAGGAATATATGGGGAGGGGGGTTAGTACTTGGTTAAATGTGCATTGTAATTTTAACAGATGTTAGCACATTAAGCTCCTTCCTTTTGCTAAACCTCTCAAATATAGGGCTGTGGTTCCTTTTTGTTAGGAAAAGGGACCGGTGATGCATGGGAGGAGGTGGCAGCAGGGGTGGGGGCGGCAGGTGCTGCTGATTATCATACAGCTGAAGGGACAAGGCGTCCTTCCAAGCAATTATCGGAAAATCTCTTCCCCACCCCACCCCCAACGCCATAACTTCTTAACAAAGAGTCCCCAATGGCCACACTAACCTCCAGCATGAAAGAGAGTAAGGAAAGGACAGAAAGAGACAGAAGAACATTGTCTGCAGTAATGATTCACAGAATTTGACCACTTACAACTTCCAAGGGGCAGAACAAGAGGTGCAAAGATTTGTGACCATCTCAAAAAAGGTGACTAAAATCACCTGAAATAGAAACAAAATAAGTTTTAATGAATTCTGTTAGAGCAAAGAACTTGTAATACAACAGTCCAAACCCCCATCCTTTTATGTGAAAATTAAAGACAAAAAAAAGTTAAAGAAGTTCAAACATGTGACTTTTTCAGACTGCTTATGGACTCCTGATGTGAAAATTGACTATTTTCAACATTTTGGGTTCAGCTACTAGTCACCTTTTCCCAGAGACAGTCACATTTCTTCTGCCAACCAACCTCAGAAGCAAGGTGCAATTAAACTCTGGAATTCGTTGCCAGAGAATGTGGTAAAGACGGTGAGCTTAGCAGAGTTTAAAAAAAGGTTTGGACGGCTTCCTAAAGGAAAAGTCCATAGACCATTATTAAATTGGACTTGGGGAAAATCTACTATGTCTGGGATAAGCGACATAAAATGTATTGAACTTTTGGGGGGTCTTGCCCGATATTTGTGACCTGGATTGGCCACTGCTGGAAACAGGATGCTGGGCTTGATGGACCTTTGGTCTGTCTCAGTTTGGCACCTATTTTCGGAAAAGGAGAACAGAGACAGCGGTGGTGAAGCTCCCTCCTGAGGAGCTGTCGGACTTACCACTTCCAATATAAACCAGTTCTTGCACTGGAGTGGCCTCGCTTTACCCAATACCCTGGTATTTTCTGTATTATGTTTACTGCCTGTTGCTGAATTCTCAGAAATGACAATCTCAAGCCCCTGCTCTTTGCTGCCTCCACAGCAGAATTCAGGAAACCGCTTAGAGAGTGGACAGAGAGGCGATTTTAGGCAAGTCACTTAACCCTTTGTTGTCTCAGGCACAAAACTAGGTTGTAAACCTTCCGAAATTCCTTCCTTTCTATCCTTCCTACCTCCTCCCTAAAATAAAAATGTCCTGCAGATGGACTACCTGTCCAGAGGCAGGAAATGGTGCCCCCTCACAAAGAGCTGAATCAGAGGACAGGAGAACCCCAAGTAAAAGAAAGACGAATAAGCCATTTCAGCCTCAGAACTCCAGTTGTATTTCGTTGATGGCTCAGAGAACGTTTCCATTATTAGAGTGAAATCTTTAGGGGAGGGGGGGGGGGTGCTTGATGGTGGAGATTTAGCTGTTTGCAGCTGAAGAATACTATTTCGGATTTATTTCTCTCCTAGCACATGGGAACGTGTGTGTTTTAGGGGAGGAACTGCCTCCAGGGGTCCCGGTTCAAAATGCTACATCTAAATATGAGACTATACGAAATATCGTAACAGTGTTCTATCGTTTCGTTCTCCTTTATAAAATGTTTGTGTTCTGGCTCCGACTGCCAGGGCTAGGGTTTGTTTTATTTGGGGGGGGGGGGAGGGATGTCCCCTTTCTGACCCTAGGGAATACGTTTTATTCACATTTTCTGGAGTTGCTTGCTCATCTGGGGAGAAAGTAGTTGGTCGCTGCCAGGGAGGGAGGGAGGGAGAGAAGGGAAAGGAGGGGAGGGGACTTTAGCAACTCTGGGGATGTGACTGTGCCTGGTATATAAAGGCTGAGCAGCTGACCCCCTCTTCATTCATATTCCAGAGTCCAGGGAAGTGCCGTTCTCCCTGTCCAGCGCCCACCTACCCACCTTTTGGACTAAAACGTGTCAGCTCCGGCTGGGGCCCCGGAAACCTGCAGCATGTCCCGGCAACTATGCCTTGTCCTCCTCGGCTCCGTGACCCTGCTCTGCGGGCAACTGGTAAGAGGGAATAGGGGAGTGGGGGGGGGGGGGGGTTGGGGACAAGAGCCGCAGATTCTCCAGTTACCTGTCTCTCAGAGGTGCCGCAATGGGGCATGTATTTGGGATTAGCTAGAGAGCGAAGGGATGCGGATAGGAAAGGCAGGGACCCCTCTGTTCCCTTCTCCCCAGGATTGCGCACCTTTCTCCAGGGCAGCGCTGCCCAGTGTCCAGGAACTTTCCACCGAGGACTTTTTTTTTTTTTTTTTTTACATGGCAGCGCTTTACATTTTGATATGAAGATATGTCGTATTATATCTGCATCTTTATCAGTTTATAACTAGCCCCTACTGCTTACTTATCACTTCTATAGCGCTACAAGGCATACGCAGCGCTGTACATCATACACGAAAAGACAGCCCCTCCCCCCCCCAAACACCTGTTACTCACAGGAGCCAACTTTTCAGCATGATTGGGGGTACTAAATCCATCTCAAATTACCCCCTCCTTGGACAAAAAGGAGGCATTTTCTCAATAGTGGGGGTGGGGGTGCCCAAGTCCTCTCGGTACTCACAAACCTGCACCTATGGGATTTGGGGGGGGGGGGGGTTGATTGATGAAAGCTGAACGTGTTCCAACAGTATGAACGGAATACATAGTAGAGGAAAATGGGGGTCATGAGTCTCCCCCCCCCCCCCCGAAGCTTGCCTTAAGGGTGACATTATTTTGTGGGAAAACTTGGGACTTGCCTTAGACAAGGTTGTTTCATATCGTGGGGTCCCAGAAGCCCTGAGATGTAATTCCAGGAAAGTGACCCAGAGTTCAACACAGTCAACCCGGGGATCCCAAACTTCAGCTCCAGATTTAGCAGGAAACGAATAGAATAAAACGGAAACAAAGTGCTGTTTGAAACGGAGTTTTAGAGGCTTTGAATCCGTCTCACACAGAAGAACGTGTGGGAAGGATTTCTTTTGCAAATCTGTCGCGATCGCCTCCTGCGCTTAAGACCTTTGCGCTGGGATTTTCTGCTGCTCTGTTTGCAGCTTCAGGTCCCAAAGTTGCAAACTTGGTTTTTTTTTTTTTTTTTTCCTACGCGGAATAGAAAGCTCGGGATGTGTTTGGAGATGTTTTGTAATCAGCGGTAATAGGCGGGATTCATTTTTCTAAGCGACCAAATGGGGAAACTCATAGATTACATGATACAGAGTGTAGATGCTATGTTAGTCTAGTAGTCTACTTTAAATGTTTAATAAATAAAAATAATTTTAAAATAAGACACCACCTTTTTATTGGACTAAATATGTTGACTATTACCAGGTTAAAACCTCCTTCTTCGGATCAGGGCAGTAGGGGGTGGTTGGCTGGTTCTCCTATAATGATGCCTCCAATTCTTGGCTGCAGGATTTTCCTTTTTTTCCAGAAGGGGGGAAAACTATATCGGGGTCAGATGACCTCCCCCAACTCTTCATTCAAACGCATTCTTCCTTTTTAGAGAGTGCAGAATATTTTCTGGGATGAGATCTTGTCTTAGGAAGGGGTAGGGTGTACTGCGTAGACTGATGTACTAGGAGGGGAGCCTCCCGGGGTCTCATGTTAAATTAGTGAAAAGTGTCTGGCTAAACGGAACTGAAGACAAATTGTTACCACCTCTGACTGCAAAGAGAAAAAAGTTTTTTTTTTCTGCACCTTTGTCCCTATAGAGGGGATGGGTGTGGGGTGAGGGCGCTGCCCCTGTACAGATGAGGTGGTCTTTCCTATATCGGATGCATTAGATATAGTATCTGTGACGGAGCAGTCGTGGGCATGGCTGGCCATGATAATGGGGACCTGCTAGCCAGCCAGGAGGAAATACATAGAAATAACACACACATACACACACGGGAAAAAAATAACATGATGACTTGTTTTATTGGCCTAATTTAATGCTTTTTTCTTTATTTATTTATTTATTTATTAACTGATAAGCTTTGGAAGGCAGACACCTTCCTCACGTTAGGTATGAGCAAAAGATGACAATATCAAAATATGTAAGTGAGACATGAACAGCATTCCAGTAAGTGTGTGTGTGTGGGGGGGGGGGGGGGGGGAGAAGTCGTGAAGGATCGCAACAGATTTGCTTGTTAGAAAATTATACTGAGGATGACTAGAATGAATAGACCGGACCTGGCGGCAGCGGAGTGAGGTTCTGGCATTTGCCAACCACATTACTATAATCCTGTGTATTGAGATCTCCATTGTGTGCTCCTCATTTACTTGGAGTCACAATCTCTGCCCCCCCCCCCCCCTCCACCACACACATATAGTAACATAGTAGATGACGGCAGAAAAAGACCTGCACGGTCCATCTAGTCTGCCCAACAAGATAAACTCATATGTGCTACTTCTTGTGTTTCCCTTACCTTGATTTGTATCTGCCATTTTCAGGACACAGACCGTAGAAGTCTTGCCCAGAACTAGCCCCACCACCCAAACACCAGCCCCGCCTCCCAATCTCGGCTAAGCTTCTGAGGATCCATTCCTTCTGCACAGGATTCCTTTATGTTTATCCCACACACAAGGATAATCACGCTGCCCCCCCCCCCCCCCGGGGACCGGGAGCCGTAGTCTCCGCCCTTCTAACACCAGGCGCCCCAGTCTGTGATCCGGATGGGAACCCCAATATCTTTTATTTCCCCCAAGCACTAGATATTGTAGTGCGAGTAAGCGGGGAAGAAAGAGACAAACCTCCCCCGGGGCTATTTCAAGGAGTTTGACTGGTAGCTAAAGAGTCATCCTCAGGCTGGCAGCAGAGACTGCAGCAAGGGGGAAAGCTGAGCCGAAATTCTGGACTGGAGACTAAAGCTCCGAAAAGGAGAAGAAAGGCTGAAAGAAGGGACTGGCTCTTAGGAACTGACAGGATGAGGAAGGGGGAGAGGAAAGATCCGTTTGATAGGAGAGCTGACCTCACTAGACGGGTCTGTGCCAGGGAAAGAAGTTGACTGGTGCCAGTAGCTGAAAGCTCTGCTTTGGACAGTGAAACTGACAGCAAGTCCCAACAAGGCTTTACACACCCCCAACTCCTGACCAGAATGACACTATCTCGATCTTCAAGATAAACGCTTAACCTTAAAATTCTGCCCAGAATGAATCCGGGCAAAATGCCCAGCCAAGATACCTGCTCAAGATAAACTAATACAGTTATACGACTAGATTTTGGAAAACAATTCTACAACACCCCCCCCCCCTCCTTCCCAAATGCACTAATTTTCCCCCTTACAAGGGCCCTTTTGGTAAACGTTTTAAGAGTTTACAGTCTGTAAATGGCACCTCTGTGTGAATAGATGCTGAACATCAGTGCCGTATACTTAAAGCACCTATGTTTATTATTATTTATTGCATTTGTATCCCACATTTTCCCACCTCTTTGCAGGCTCAATGTGGCTTACAATAGATCCTGAATGGTAGAAAAACATTAGAAAATAGATATTTAGTATTACAGAAGGATCTTGGGCAACATGATAATGATAAAACATGATAGTGGTATGACAGTAGATATTGTCGGACAGTTCTGAATATGTGTGGAGGACCTGTGTTTGGCTGGATGCTCCAGATTATATCTGGCTTTTGCCGTGACCCGGGCCAAATTTTATTTTATTTTATTTCCAAAGGCTTACAAAATAGCAAGGCGGTGTACAAAGCAAGATGCAGAGAAAAGAAGGAAAACAGAAGGGGAAAAAAAGGAGAGAACTGCAGCCTTAGGCAGTGAATACCTGTTGAAAAAGCCAGGTTTTCCAATGCTTTTTGAAAACAGGAAATGAAGGTTCAGTCCTAAATTCCAGCGGTAACGTATTCCAGAGGTTTAGGGCTGCAGATGGAAATGTCCCTGGCTTTGGGAGTGTGTAACAGAGGAAGGAGGGACATGTAATAGTGATTGCTGAAGAGAGCAGAGAGTGCATGATGGCTGATATCTTTGGAGGTTATAGAGGTGAGAGACCAGTCTCAGAATGACCAGCTTTCCCTTTAACCTCTTCGACAGATTCAGGTATTAAGCTCAAAAGTATGGGGTGGGAAAGAAACTGGGACAAGCAGGACATGTTGCAGCTACCAGCAGAGGAAGGTACGCTAGCCAGGCCTAAAGAGAGAAGTGGTGCCCCCCCCCCCCCCCAGTCTTCATACTGAAGGATGACACCCGATCATGGTAAGGTTCTACCTGTATCACAGAACAGTGATAATAAAATCTACTCTCCCCCCTCCCCCCGCCACTGTGCCCACTGGTAATAAATGAAAGGCAATTTTCTGACGTCAAATTTTCTCTTTGGATCCCAGACAACCTTGGCGTAAAACAAAGGATATCGAATGCTAAGATGACACCTAACTCCAGGGAAAACACTTCAGTAGCGATAAGTAGGCATGATGGTGGCGAAAAAGAGACATTATTTCAAATGTGAGGGGGATATTTTGTGATAAGGTAATGCCGTACATCAGTTCAACAGAGGGGTTCAATGTGTGCCCAAGGCATGGGATAGTTTTTAAAATACTATTCTGGAAGCTGAATTGTAGTGTATCCCACTCATTGATCAAAGGGAGAAGACGAAAGGCTACCAGCATGGCACACGTTTATCAGACCCAGGGGCGGACTGATAGTGGTCTGGGCCCCCAAGTACTGAGGGTAGTCTGGTCCCCCCCCCCCCGGTCTGGCTGCCCGATACCCCACTACCACCACACTGCAGCCGACGACCCCGCTGCCCCGGTCCTACTTGAAGAGCCTTGGGGATCTAGTGGTCTGAGTGTGTGTGTGTGGGGGGGGGGGTATGTTTTTTCCTGCCCGCTGTGCTGCCACTATTCCCCCATCTGCCGGTACCGCCATCTTTTCAAAACGGAGGCCGAGATTTCCTGTGGTAGCCTTATGGGTCTCGACGGTCTCGTGAGACTTCCGCAGGGAGTTTCAGCCGCCATTTTTAAAACATGGCGATGCCGGGCAGAGGAATAGCGGTGGCACAACGGACAGGAGAGAAGATGTTCCCCCCTGCAGAGGCCACTAGATCACCAGCGGCAAACATTTAAAGGTCGGACTGCAGACGGCTGTAGTGTGCAACGGGCATCCGGGCAGAGCCTCTAGGCCCCTGGGCACTGCCCGGTTGCCCAAATGGTGAGTCCACCCCTGATCAGAGCTAAGAAAAGCTCTTTAACAAGCAAAAAGGGACCCAAGAGATGAAAGTAAAACAGAACCCAAGCAACGTCCGAGCAAATGTAAATCACTGAAAGAGCATATCATAAAGGATTTTGAGATAACACCGCAAAAAGGAAAACAATAATAACGTTTTTTCCATTATATTAAATGTAAGAGGTCAGAAAGGAAGGCGGTCATCCAGGTTATGGAAGTGGCCTTCACTCCCAATCCTTGAGGATCATCAATGGAGCAGGTTTTCAGGATATCCTCCATGAATATGCATGGGAGAGATTTGCATACAGTGGAGGTAGTAGGCATGCACATTTCTCTCATGCATATTCATTAGGGATACCCTGAAAACCTGTCTCCCTGCCAGCCTTGAGCATAGGGGAGTGAATACCAAGGCGTTAAAGAGATTGTCAAGGATGACAAGGCCATTGTAGACAAGATGAATGATTTCTTTGTGTTGGACTTCACTATGGAGAGTATCTGGGTGATTCCCAAACCGCAGGCTTTCCTTTAGGGTGTGCCTGTGGTGCTAAAGAGACATTGCTGTGAAACAGAGGAAGTGCTACAAGTGTAGATAAGTTACAAAATAACAAGTGCCCTGGATTGCGTGTTACCCATTCCAGAGTTCCGAAAGAAATTAAACTAGGTAATGTAGATATATTTACACTGATCTGCAATTATCAATAATGGGCTTTTTTTGAGGGGGTACTTGGGGGTACTGAGTACCGGCACCCTTTCCGTTGTCTGCTAAAATTGACCCATGGACCCCAAGTTTTAATGAAAGAGCTCAGGCTCTACACACCAATTCTGCCTTGTCATAGATTCTGTGACTGATTACAGGGGGCCTGGCCATTGTAGGATGGGTCCTTCAGTGATCACCCCACCCCTGAAGGGTGGCCTGGCATTTAAGTACTAGCACCTTTTTCGCTAGAATGTTGCTACTCTTTGAGATTCTTCATGGAATCTTGCTATTCTTTGGGGTTCCATATGGAATGTTGCTACTCTGAAACTCTGCATGGAATCTTGTCACTCTTAAATCCAATAGCGCACCTTAGTAAAAGGACCCCATAGAAGTAGAATTAAGCATAGCCAGCATGGATTTTGGGAAGGCAAGTCATGTCTCCTAGAATTCCTTGAAATTGTAACTTAGCACATGGATGAAAGTAAACAGTGAACATAGTGTATTTGAACTCTAAAAGGTATTTGACAAAATATTGTTTGAGAGATTACTCTGGAAGCTGATAGGTCATGGGACAGGGGGGCAACATGTGTTCATGGATCAGTAACTGGTTAAAGGGATGGAGAGAGTGAGTAGAATGGAATGGCCAGTTCTCAATGGGGGGGGGGGGGGGGAGGGTGCGCACCTCAAGGGTCAATATTAAGTCTGTTACTATTCAGTTTGTTTATAAATGATCTAGAAGATGGAGTTTTGAATGAGGTTGTGAAATTTGAAATTATGGGGCATTTTTTACTAATGCTTAGTGTGTGCTAACAGACATTAGGTGCACACCAAGCGCTAGATTCAGCAGAGGGTGCTTAGGAATCAGCACTGAAAAACTTTGCCACTCAAAGATGACAGTCCATTAGAGAATTTAGCACTGAGTTGCCAATTTTGGAAAATTGGTCTCCTCTGAATATGTGTCTCATAGCTCTTGGGAGCACGGTAGGGTTCAGGTTGTTAACATAGTACAAATCGACAGGAAGCACTTACATGAAGTTTGGGTCTGTAGGTGTCATTTGGGTACCATTGTTGTAACCCATCTTGGCCATTATTATGTTCTGAAGCTGAAACTGGACTCCAAGCTATTCCTGTTAGGATTCAAGAAGGGAGACACCCCCCCCCCCCCGTACCCTAAACTGGTGCATTTGCAGTTAGCCAGAACTGCAATGTAGAACCCTGGATGTCCAGTATGACGTAGGAACCAATCATCTAGAAGCCCTTTGCAAAAAAAACCATGAAAACATACCACCAGTCTGATGCACAATAAAACAGCCCACTAGTAAATGAAATAGGATGGCCAGAATAAAAGAACTGAAAGCAGAAAGACCCAGTCCTCCCAATTCCAAGAGGCTGAAGACCTGCCACTGCAGCAGGGATTAGGACCAGGGAACCACCGCCAGGGCTGGGAAGCCAACATTGTGGCCATGGCCAGAGAGCTGCCAAGAAGGCTGGCTGAGAAACCACTGCTGCAGTCTGAAGGGATGGAAGGGGTGAGGATGGATGGACTAGGGTGGAATGGAACCAGGAAGAAATGGGGGATAGGGACGGAGGAAGAGGAGAGTAGAGGAAGGAGAGCCATGATGCTGATGATAATAATAAATAAATAAAATATATAAAAACAAAACTATATTTTTCCCTGACTCCAAAAACAATTCCACTTTGGCCTCACACAGAAAACTGAGAATAAGCAGAGAAATTGTAGATTCTCAGCTTCAGTCAGGCCGTGTGGAAAGGAAGCCAGAAGACTATACCCTGGAGTCTATATATGACACTCAAATTTAGGTGTGTTGCCGAGATGTGCACTCAAATTAATTGGTTAGCAAGCTCTTATCCATCAATAATTGAGTGCCAACAACCAATTTTGATGTTCATTGGCACTTATAAAAATTTGCACACACATCTGGCTATAAGACAGGGCATCTAACTCCCAGTGTGTATCCCAAAAAGGGGCGTGGTCATGGGAGGGGCATGGGCACGTCAGGGGTGTTCTGAAAAGTTACACAGGGGTAAGCGCACCTAACTTGGATGCCAGCATTTACACCAGGTTTTAGCAGGTGTAAGTCTGGCACCCAAAGTTAGGTGTGGGAATCAGCACTACATGCGCACACTCTATGTAGAATAGCTCTGAATGACGATTTGTATTGGTGCCCATTTTTGAATGTTATTTCCCCCCTATGTGATCAGCCAATGTAGATAACTGAGGACATATTATTGACTCAAAGAGAGAACAGCTGGTTAATGGAATAATAATTGTGATGTTTGTTTTCATGACCATTTTATTACCCATGAGGGACAGACATTTCAAAAGGGAATTAGCCTTTGCCAACACCACTACCACAGAGCTAGAGACGGTGCAGACCAAAAATGTGCCTGTTGTGTCTTTTCCAGGAATGTTTATTTTCTTCAGAGTTTTTTCATTATGTCGTCATGGAAGCAATGTTGTTAAGAATATGGGCTCTTGCAGTAAGAGCTTGCACTCTTCTGAAAGAGTGTCCATTGTTCACTAAGAGTGTGTGCGCTTTCTTGACTGTGCACACTTGTGAAATAATGCGCCTGAATAGTGAGCGCTCTTCTTTCAAAAGTGTGCGCACTATTATTGCTACATGAAAACATGACATGTTTGCTCTAATTCTATATATGGTGCTCAAAATTGCATGCGCAAATTTGGGTAAACACCCAATTTGCACTCACAATTTAACTGATAAACGAGCCAATTAGCACTGACAGTTGGGTACAAATTGGCATTCATTAAAGTTTGCACACACATCTTTAGGCACTGGGAACCATGCGTAAGTTTTACACATGGATCCAAAAAGGGGGTGTGGCCATGGGTGGGACACTCCTGGAATTTGTGCACAGTTCCACATTAGTAATCACTGCCCAACTTACTTGCCGTCCTTGATATGTTGAAACTCTCTGTTCAGTGTGCAGCAGCAGCTAAGAAAACAAATAGAATGCTAGGAATTATTAGGAAAGGAATGGAGAACAAAACTGAGAATATGGTAATGTGTTGGCATCACTACTAAGTAGTATATTTAAAACAAATCAGAGAAAATATTTCTTCACTTAACATGTAATTAAGCTGTGGAATTTGCTGACAGAGAATGTGGTAAAAGCAGTTAGCATAGCAGGATTTAAAAAAGGTTTGGGCAAGTTCCTTAAAGAAAAGTTCATAAACTATTGTTAAGGAGAACTTGGGAAAATCCACGGCTTATTCCTGGGACAAGTATCATTAAATCTATTTTACTCATTTGGAAACAGGATACTAGGTTTGATGGACCGTCGGTCTGTCCCAGTGTGGCAAAGCTTATTGTATATGGCTAATAATAATTTATGGAGTTTTCCATAGAGTAGAATCTCTGACAGCCAATCATAGACATAGTTTTCCTGTTTAGTTTGGGGGGTAAGGGATAGGGAGACCATATTGGCAGTGAGGGAAGGAAGACCAATTTGGCACCAGTGCCAGGAGCATTTGGAGGGGGACATTCCTCTCTCCATTCCTCCACAAACCACACCTATGGAGTCAATGCTCAGGCATACAGACAAGCACCACCATTGAGCATGCCAGATCTTTCTCAACACCTCAAGGTCCACCACCCATGCCCCTCTCAGGTCCACGCCCCCCTTGAAGTTCCATTTAACCTATTCTTCTAGTATTAATAGGTGCCCTTTCTGTTGGAAGGCAACTAATCTCCAGGAAAAGCTATGTATTTCTTAAGAGTTTGCTACAGCCAGCCTATGCCTAACTGTGTCTTGAATTTCTGGTAATCTTGTTTCATGACTGGCCCAGCAGCAATCAACTCAGGGCAGGCTTAAGCACGTATGCCCTGTCTCTGGGCTTGTTTCCTGTTGCTTCAGTGTTGCTTTTGTCCAGTTGTACTCTACAAAACAATTTGTATAAATAAAACAAAAGAAGTCTACAAACAACACAGGAAACTAAACAAAAAGAATTTTTTTTTTTTTTTTTTTTTTGCCTACACATCCCTAAAAATTACTCCCTTAAACCGGTACTTAAAGCCTTGGCCAAAACGAGTACTTCTACAAAACCTATGTGTGCCTCAGAGCTGGTACAAAACCTGACAGGGAAACTGTGTAAAATGTATGTGTATTTCCCATGCAACCTGCCCTGGCCATGCCCAAAACATCCCTCCTTGAAATTCTGCATTCTGTGTAGATAGTGGCTTTCTAAAACCACTGTCTATATGTGTAGCCAATCTATACATGTAAATACCACAAGCCGGTGGTGGGAGGCGGGGCTGGTAGTTGGGAGACGGGGATAATGCTGGGCAGACTTATACGTGGTGGGAGGCGGGGCTGGTGGTTGGGAGGCGGGGATAGTGCTGAGCAGACTTATACGGTCTGTGCCAGAGCCGGTGGTGGGAAGTGGGGCTGGTGGTTTGGAGGCAGGGCTGGTGGTTGGGAGGCGGGGATAGTGCTGGGCAGACTTATAAGGTCTGTACCTGAAAATGACAGATATAAATCAAGGTAAGGTATACACATGAGTTTATCTTGATAGGCAGACTGGATGGACCGTGCGAGTCTTTTTCTGCTGTCATCTACTATGTTACCACGTTACTATGTAACATGTGTAAATGCTATTTTTATCTATTGGATGACTGATAAATATTACCAAAGCTAGACTTCTTTATCTTTAATCTAAATTGTTTGACTGCAGTCGCAAAGAAAGTGATTATCTCTCTTCAATTTCTAGAAGTGACTGAGCAACTTCAGAAAGTCTTCTAGTACATTCTTGAAGCACCTTTAAACTGGCACATAATTTAGAGCAAACACGGGTGTTTTACGAAAGCTTAGCGCATGTTATCTGCCACAGGACCCATTTTATTCCTATGGGCTCTGCTGCAAATAGTAAAAGATCCCTATCGACTCTTAAAATAATGTTTTCTGATAAGCTAAGAATACGATACAAAGCGTAGAAGGAAGGATGCAGGCCTTGTCTCACATCATGACATATGTGGAATGAGTCAGTCACATTTCCTGCCACAGAAAATGTACGAGTGATCCCAACATAAAATTGTTATATTACTTTAGCAAATTGATCTGGACAACCATAAACGTTAAGCGGCCTCCTTCTGTATCCATTATGTTAGCAAATGCTTACAAAGCTCTTGATGCTGTTCATCTATCCTTTCTTGCAAGTATTTCATAAGAAATATCATACCATTGGTTGATTTTGTTTTCACACAGAAGCCACATTAACTTTCCAGAAGATAAGGTTCTCATATACCTTTTAATCTGTTCAGAAGAATTTTAACCAGGATCTTCCCAATGGCTGATTACTTAGCTATACCATAATGATTAGCACAAATAGTCCTTTCAGCTTTTCTTTTATAGTAGCAGTGTCTTTGAAGTCCTGAGACAGTTTTTTGCTTTTCAAGTGTGTGTAAAAATAAAGTCAGAATTACTTCATTGGGCTCACTGTTGTTATGGGTGACCATTTCAGGAGGGAAGCCATCTAAACCTGGAGCTTTCCTGCATCTAATGATTTCAATTGGTTTATCGAGGTCCAGGGCTGGCCTAACCATTAGACAAGACTAGGCAGTTGCCCAGTTCAGCAGCTTCTGGGTTGGGAGTTGGGGGCAGCAAATCAGTCAGTAACAGCAAATCAATCAGTCCTGACAGCCACACAAACTCAAAGAACCACTGGAGGAGTGGCCTAGTGGTTAAAGCAACAGTCTTGAAATCCAGAAGTGGCTGGTTCAAATCCCACTGCTGCTCCTTGTGATCTTGGGCAAGTCACTTAATCCTCCATTGCCTCAGGTACAAGCTTAGATTGTGAGTCCTCCTGCGGGAGAGAAATATCCAGCATACCTGAATGTAACTCACCTTGAGCTACCACTGAAGAAGGTATGAGCAAAATCCAAGTAAAAGCATTAGCAGTATTTTTACCTGTAGAAAGATTAGGTGATTTTCAAAGTAGGTCATTTATCTGCATGTGCAGGACGTCAGACTCACAGAAACAGAAGCCTGCGCGGCCGCGTTGCTGATCTGCAAGGGCAGACTTCTACATAGAATGTTGTTAGTGGAGGAGTAGCCTAGTGGTTAGTGTAGTGGACTTTGGTCCTCCGGAACTGGGTTCAATTCCCACTACAGCTCCTTGTGACACTGGGCAAGTCACTTAACCCTCCATTGCCACTGGTACAAAATAAGTACCTGAATATATGTAAACTGCTTTGAATGTAGTTGCAAAAACCTCAGAAAGGCAGTATATCAATTCCCTTTCCCTTTTACTTCCGCTGGGGCGTTTTACCTTCCTAGGAAGGATAACACTTTTTAGTTAAAATTCAAGCAAACCAAAATGAAACCCCTTCTCCCCTTTCCCAGAAAAACTGTCTTCACATGACCATTCAAATACATTTAAGTACCTCTGTGGCATAAATGAGACAAGTCTCCTTCAAATGAAAGGAATCTCTGGAATAAGGTGGGCATAGGATGAAGGCAAAAGGGAACAGACTCAGCAGTAAATATTTCTTTTACCAAAAGGGTGGTGGATGTGTGGAACAGCTTCCCAGTGGAGGTGATGTATCTGAATACACAAAAGGGACAAGCACATAGGACGTCTAAGGGAGAGGAAGTGATAGCAGAAGGTATAAAAGGGAAGACTGGACAGGCTGTATGGTTTTCTCTGCCGTCATTGTCTCTGTTTCTATTTTTCAGCATTTCCAAAAAGTTATACTGAAGTACAAAACATATTTTCAAAAACGATGGCTGAAACCACCTGATGAAAATGATTCAATCGACTTCTAGATTCAAATAGAGCAAGGTAGTTGTATTAATTTGCCAGCGAACAGGAAACCAATCTGAAAGGGAGATTTGTCTCTACATGGTGGATTCAAGTTTGAAGTAGCTCCGTTGTGCATTACATTACTATTCATAGGACATGACTTTAGAAAGATTAGGTGCTATTTGCATGTCTAAATACCCGTTTTTCACATGTAGATCAGCCCATGCATATAAATAATGATTTCTAGAAAAGGTGCTACTACATATTTGTGAGAGCAGCAGGCATTTTGTGGATATGGTTTGGGCAGGCCTTCAAAGTGTATGGGGACAATTGTATAAAAGGTGCCCCGTTTTAGGTGTCCCAATGCAGCACAGGGAGGGCCTATTCTATAATATGGACTAGATGGCATGGAGGAGTGGCCTAGTGGTTAGAGCACTGGTCTTACAATCCAGAGGTGGCCAGTTCAAATCCCGCTGGTGCTCCTTGTGATCTTGGGCAAGTCACTTAACTCTCCATTGCCTCAGGTACAGAGAAATATCCAGTGTACCTGAATGTAACTCACCTTGAGCTACTACTGAAAAAGGTGTGAGCAAAATCTAAATAAATAAAGATTCTAGAATTCTAAAGAATAACAAGATTCCATGCAGAATTTCAAAGTGTAGCAACATTCTATATAGAACCCCAAAGAGTAACAAGATTCTTCAGGGTGGAGAAGTGGCCTAGTGGTTAGGGCACTGGTCTTGCAATCCAGAGGGGGCCGCTGAGAGGGGGGGACTGGGGGGGACAAAATTCCCGGGGCCCATGATCTACATGTCGTCAAAGCCCACTCCAGCCTGTACATATGCATGCAAATGCCCAGCCTCTTGGTACATATTTATTTATTTCAAATAAGGCTATATAACCCTCCATTGCCCAGAGTCACAAGGAGCTGCAGTGGGAACAAAAATTAATAGATAAAATACTGTTAATTGTGCAATTAATCAATTAAAATTTCAATCAAAATGCAGCCCTACAATATTCAAGAAGAAAAAGTAATGACCAGATAAGAAATACACAATATAAACTGAAAAATTACCGAATCTAAAGCAACTTGCAGAATAGATAGAAGTAGTCTTACGGTTTTCACAGACTACTTCAGAAATGCAGCCCTAATTTAAAATACTTACAACCCGCTCGTTCCAAATTGTTCTTGGCAACTTACAAATTATGCAAACATAATAAAAACATGTGACAATACCAAAATAGACAATAAACAGACTGAAGTAGCATGCCCAGTTATACAATTGCTCTTCATGTGTTTTCCATATTTTACAATGGTAATGCACAGGTAGCTGAGGAAATTTTAACATTGGCATGTACAATTGCTTTGAGTCCAGCATCACTGTTACTAACATCTCATTTGGACCTGAGCTGTGAAGAGAGAATTGTGAAGAGAGAACCCTGAGGTTAGTAAAATAGGCAGGTCACATACACTCCTGCCACTCGACTCAACACACATACTGTAGCAAATATAGTAATATAGTAGATGACGGCAGAAAAAGACCTGCACAGTCCATCCAGTCTGCCCAACAAGACAACTCATGTGTGCTACTTTTTGTGTATACCCTACTTTGATTTGTACCTATGCTCTTCAGGGCACAGACCGTATAAGTCTGCCCAGCACTATCCCCGCCTCCCACCACCAGCTCTGGCACAGACCGTATAAACAGTCAATACTCAGGATTAGGGTAAATCATAGACCACAGCTTTAATTAAACCACTAACCACACAATTCTGGAGGGCACCCGAGCCATGAATCCAACAGTCCTTATCACCACCTCCCCGCGTCGGAGGTCAAGCAGTGACTCGCCATGCACTAGCTAGGTCACATAATGCATCAGGTTTCCCAGCTGCAGGGTTTAAGAACTCTGCGCCCGCCGTGCAGTCCGGCTAGGCGCAACCACCAATGTTACCCACTCGATGACATTCCAAGTCTTTGATTGAGAGCCAATACCATGCTGACTTTGTTGCTCTTTGATCCAAGGATGCTTATTTGGCTCAGGTGCCCCTGCCAGCTGTGACAAGCAGAACAAGAAGGGAAGGTTTACAATGCATCAGTGACCAAAGTAGCTAACAAATGCATCCTGACCTAGATCATGCACAATACAATGGGACAGTATATGAGATAACACAGCAGAAAGGGAGGGAGGGTGGGAAAGCAACTGAGAGGTAGGTAAAAGAGAGCCTAGTGCTTTCACACAGGCTCTCTTTATGCCAGCCCTCAGTATCGAATTTAGCTTCGCCCCTCCTCAAAGCATCCCCCAATCAGCTCATAGAGAAGCCTGTGATGTCACTGCATGGGCTCAGCTCTGCAGCCAGAGGGAGGGGGCGGAGTGAGTCACCCACACTGAGCGTGGCTGTCGCCATGTTACATGCGGACTCACTGGTCATTCAGCTGAAGCCTGCCATATAAAAATTTGAGATTTGGAGCTGGACTTCTTAGCTGACTCCCTTTAGACATGCAGGGGGGAATTATAGAAATGGCGCTCGAATTTTGGCACTATGTGTGCACGCTCTTTATAGAATTACTACTACTACTTATCATTTCTATAGCACTACCAGTCATTCGCAGCGCTTCACAAATGAACATGAAGAAAAGACAGTCCCTGCTCAAAGAGCTTACAATCTAAATCAGGACAGACACACAGGACCAATAAGGGATAAGGGTAGGACAGACAGAAGGACACATAGGGAAAGGGACTATTGAAGAGAGGAAGACAAGATAAAGGTTACGAGCAAGTGACAAGTTAGGTAGACATCCTTGTAAAATTTAATGAGTGCCAATGAACTTCAATAATTGGTTGTTAGCACCCAGTTATTGAGGATAATTAGGTCATTAGTCAATTCATTTGTGCCTGCATCTTGGGAGCATGTGCGCAAATGTAAGCACCGTATATAGAATCCAGGGGGCAGTGTTTCAAAATCTGCCACTTACATAGGCTAGTGGTAAAATTGCTGCTTATGGCATGATTGTATAACAGAACGTCTCTGTGAGAAGTTGCTCAAATGATGTCCCTGAAAGCACCTATACACAATACAGTACACATTTAAGTAAGTACATGACACGTGTTTTTCTATATGTGCTCACCACCAGCCAATTTTAGCCCTGTGAGGTTGCTTTCTTTTTGAATGTATTCTTTTGTAAAATGGATTCTTCTTTTGTGGGTGCTGCAAAAATACACAGGTTGTTTTTTCACAGCACTATATATATTATAGAAAATGCTCAATGTTCAGTGAGCCTTTCAGAAAATACTAATCAGACCTAAATATCCATTTTCTGATCTAGACAACTTAGACAAAATTAGACTGCACGTATTCATAAATCATGAGTTACAAAATATAACACACATGAAAGAAGTCCAAAATCCAAGCTAAAACTATCATCCAGTCTCACAACTGAGACCACTAAAAATCTAGCGTTGTTCTCCAGGAATCGAAGCTGTAGCATTAGGTCCTTCTCTGTAATGAGACAACACTGATTCAATGAGAACAAAATCCTGCAGTCTTCCTGTTTACAATGTTGGTTTTGCAACATTTTCCAGTGTTGTAGAAAGGATAATTCCTAACAATTGAAGGGTGGAGGGAATATTATAAGACCATACACATGAGATCTTAAACAAGAAAAGCACCATGTGCTTACAGCCAGGGCCAGCGCAACCACCAGGCAAACTATGCAGTTGCCTAGTGCAGCACCTTCCGGGGGGGGGGGGGGGGAGGGAGGCAAGCATGATATCCAATGATGTGTTTTTGCAGGATCATTCTGGAAGGGATCATATTGCACAGTTTAATTATCAAAATCTGGGGGAGGCGGAGACCTAAAAGTCTGAAAGGTAATTTAGGATGGGGGGGGCATGATTGAAGGTTTGCCTAGAGTGTCAAACATAGGTGCCAATTGTTCAAAATATTAGGGGGTGCCAAACACAATACAAACTACCCCTCTCTTGGAAGCTTGCTCAATATTGGGAGCCATCCGCAATCTGATTCCTATCCTGTCTAACACCTTTGCACCTACCTTACCAACAGTCATGATCTCATGCTGTGACATGCCTACAATTAATGAAGATGTTGCTGCTCCTATTCAGAAGGAGTGTGCTCCAACTAAGGCCTTTTTCAGCACCCTGCAGAGCTGAAATGTGGTTATCAAGATTCTACTGTCATGGACTAAGAGCCATGAGACAGAGGCTAAGAATACAGACTTTTTCCACCCTTCTGTGCTATGAATGCCTCTTTGCCAGTCTTGTGCAGTGTGACACATAGCATGTCTCTGCACACAACCACATGACATGCTAATAGGCCAAAGGTGACCAATTCAGAAGATCCCAAAGAAGAGAATGTAAATGCCATAGCAAAGTCTCATAAAGATTGATACAAGTGGACAGGACTTCAAGCATGTCCCCAAGAATGTTAAGGGTCTCTTACTATCCATGGGTCAATGGAAGCCCTTCTTCCATCCTTTAACAAGCCTTGTAATGCTAAGGGTCTAGGTGGGACTGTCAAACCCCAGAACTTTGGCAAAAAAATAATAATTGATCCAAACAAGATGTTAATGTGGGGAGGGACCTCCCACATACCTTTTGTTCAAGTATAGAGGAGGCTTTGATTAGGTAATGGACAGTGGGCACAGATAAGAAATCCTTTCTGTAAGAAAGGCAGCCATGCAGATCATGGCCTAAGAGGTTCTATGGGTGCTCTCAGACAGAGACTGCATGATTAGATCCTATGTATCATGGAAATAACTTCCAGATGTTCTCATGTATTGACATTCCTCTTCCTTCTGTCTCATGGAGCAAGGGACCTGAAAGTAAACCACTTAAAGCAATAAACGTAACCATTTTCTTATTTCCCCTGGAATGAGGGACATTATAAGCCAGAAGCCTTCACAATTGGGCCCTACTGTTTACAAGTTTCAGACTTGTGCTAATTAACTCAATCCGCAAAGACATGTTTTTTTTTTAGAATCGGTGGCATAAATTACACCCAAACAGTCCCTGCTGTGCCAAGTGGCCCAGGGAAGCAGTGTGACCGCTTATAATAACCCATATCTTTCGAGGTAGATCTACCCCTGCACTGGAGGTCCTTACTTTGAACTTCGCCACTGCTGTAAATTGAATTCCCAAAACTCAGTTTTACTGAAGAACACAAAGATATGATCCATGCACTCACATGTATTTGGAGGCGACATCAGGTGACATCAGATATGGTATCAATAATTATGAGGAACTATTATCCTTAATTAATGCGCATTGTTCAACTACCACCACAGAGAAGGAAAAAGATATTAATACACACCTTAAGAACTGCTCTTTCTAGATCTAATTTTCAACGTTCCCTTTCTCAATTCCCCACATTCACTTTTCATTTTCCACCATTTGCACCATTCCATTCCAAACGTTGCTCTATAGAGTCCAATTAGATCATTAATCCACCAGGTCAGCAGGTAAAATACTGTGATAGTGTGGATGGGATGCTGTTATTTTTGAACACGCAAGAACACATAAAATATATCCACTAGTTTATAAGTGACTGTGCTAATGCAGAAGCTTTGTACCAAATTATGTATCCTTGAAAAATTTCTAAATGTAGGTAAACCATCTGGTCCAACTAGATCTCACATTTATTTATTTATTTATTTCTGTTTGTTGACCACATCTCCAACCAATGCTGCATGGATTACAACCTATAAAACAGGGGCGTGTCTCACTTTCCGCGGTAGGGGGGGGAGGCAGAGCCGAGGTGCGGGGGCACGTTTTCGCCCCACCCCCCAGCGCGTCCCATAGGCTTCCATTGGCGGTGCGGGGGGGGGGTTGGCGGCAGGAGCGGGGGCCAGGGCCAAATGTACGGGGGCCACTCGCCCGTTGGCCCCATTACAGATACGCCCCTGCTATAAAATGATTAAAAAAACAATCAATGCAGAAAACATAAAAATACAATCAATACAAAATGTTTACTTATTTGGATTTTGCTCATACCTTTTCAGTAGTATCTCAAGGTAAATTGCATTTAGGTATACTAGGTATTTCCTTGTCTGTAGAAGGGTTTATAATCTAATTCTGCCTCTCAAGTAAAGGAGCGACGTCCTAGATCACAAGAAGCAGCAGTGGGATTTGAACAGGCACCTTTTAATATCAAGCCCAGTGCTCTAACCACTGAGCTACTTCTCTACCCTTAGCCCCTTTTAATTAAAAGACATTCGAAATCAGTGGTTCCCAACCTGTGGGAATGTGAAACCATTAGAGGGGGCCCACAGGAAACAGAGGAAAAAGGTTTCCCATGCTGCTATAATCCACATGAGCAGAACACAGCAGCTGCAAAGATGGAGGTAGCAGCTTAGCCACAAAGAACAGAAGAAACAGCAGCTGTAGTGGGGGGGGGGGGGGGGGGGGGGGGGGGTGGAAGAGGCTGCACCAGGCCAGAAGCAGTAGCAGCCAAGAGGGTGGGAGAGGTAGTGGAGCAGACTGAAAACAAACAAGGTTGTGAGTGTAGGACCAGCAGAGGCAGTGGTTGGGGTGTGATTAGAAGTAGCTTTGGAGGCCAGAAACAGGAATGCTGGGAATAGCATCACTAAGAATAGCAGAAGTATATCAATCGGGCGGCGGCGGTGGGGGGAGGGAGGGAGGGAAAGATACCAATGATGAGGACTAGGCGAAGGCAAAGAGGGAGGCTGACTGACTGTTGGGGATGGTTGAAAGGAGAGACTGCTGGGGACTGGTTGGTGGAGGGGAGAGGCTGGTGGCAATTGGCTGGAGTAAAAGTGAGAAGCTGGTTAGAACTGGCTAGAGAGAGGGAGACTGGGTGAAACTGGCTGGGGAGGGAAAGAGACTGGTGGAGACGGACTAGAGGGAATAGAAAGACTAGCGGAGATTGGAAGGGGAAATAAGATAAAGGGGGGGGGGCCGGGGGCCACTGGAGACAGGTCGATGCTGAAGGGAAGAATGGTGGAGATGAACTGGCATGTTCTAGAGGCTAATAAGGAAGGGTCCACACAACCAAAAAGGTTGGGAACTTCTGATCTAAACACCCTGTTTTCAATCCCTTCTTAAACCTCTCAAGATTCGACTCACCCTGTAACTTCCTTGGCAAACTAAAATGTAAAAGCAGGAAATGCCTCTTGTACAATACTGGCAAAACAGAAGCGAAGATTTAGGGGGGGGGGGGGGGGGGGGGTTGGTCAGTATTTCTTTACTGAAGAGGAAGAGATAGTGTTACATCTTTAAGCTGGATTTTTGAACTGGAGAGTTTAGAACTACACTGTAAGTGGCCTCTGCGGTGAGACAGAACTGTAGTTTCATTTTTAATTCTTGGCTTTCCGGCTAATCTGTTCACCTGTGTTACATTTTGTTACCAATGTTTTATGGGTTTTGTGAGTGGTAATGTACAGTGCAATAGAGCAGTCCATCCTGTAGAGACAAATCTCCTATTTTGATTGGTCCCCTGTTTGCATGACATCAGTTCTGGCAATTAAATACATAAGTACGTCCCATTGTTTGAAGCCATTTTTTAAAAATGTGTTTGTGCCTCCTTACAATTTTTTGCAGATGCTGAACTCAGGAAGCATTTTTTTTTTCAGCTCTCCCTACATGGAGGAAATATTCTTATGATATTCAAGTAATTTGGGGGCCTTTCGACTAAGCTGACGTAAGCACTACTGCATGCTTACTGCAGCTTAAAATGGTTTACCATGGGATGTGTTCAAGCATCCTGCAGGAATTTTTGAGTTTGCACTTGCAAACCATGTGCTTAAAATATATTTTTTATTTTTAGCCCAGAGGGGTGTGTCTGGGGCAGAGAGCGCGTGTTTCAGCGCAAATCAGTTAGCGAATGTATATTGCACTAACTGGTTAGCGCAGGATTAGCACGTTAGCCCTCACTTCCCACAAAATGGATGGCAGTAAGTGCTCACATGTTAATATTTTTTAATGGCTATGCACTAATGGCAACGTTTACACGTGGCCGTCGGCCATTTTCCAGCTGTAGTAAAAATGACTTTTAGAATGTGGGAAACACAGTTTAGTAAAAATGACCCTTTGTTTTTGATAAGGATTATGCATTGTGAACAGTAGTGATAACTATGGTTTGCTAGAATATGCTTTAACGATCAATTGAATACTGTTTTCCTATTGGGGGAATGTTTGCTTTTTTTGTTTTTCTTGATTTTTAGCTAAAACATAAACTGTATATTTATTTATTATTTATTTGTAGCATTTGTATCCCACATTTTCCCACCTATTTGCAGGCTCTATGTATATGCATTTGGACATTGTTATTGTTGACCATGTAAATTCCCCCAGGAAGCAGCTGGTGATCTTCTGAAAGGTCCTTGACCTGGAGTCTTATTGAACTTGCTTCCTGTTCCCTATCGCAAGAGGAACGGGGGGGGGGGGGGGGGGGGCTCTTGTGCCCCAAACCTGTTGGCTTTCTTTTAAATAAAAGGAAGTACCACTAGAAATACAGCCAGCATCAGAGCCAGAAAGATTTATAAAATGTAACCAGGTTGTAGGAAGGAAACGACCCTGGTCATGTAAAAGCCTATGCTTTTCTTGATTTTATTTATGCAAATGTATCATATCTTTTTGAAACATGCAAGATATACATTGATTCCACTGTAAGAACTTTAAAAAGCAGTGGTATACCAAGGGTGGGGCAGTGGGCAGCAAGGGGATGCATTCAGCAGTCATGGATCCACAATCTACATGTGCACAGCTGTCAGCATGGCCAGACCCCTGCCCCCTCTGATGTCAACTTCCTGTTCCAGGGCAGGGGACTGGCGGAGCCAACAGTCGCACTCATGTAGACTGTGGTTCCATGACTGCTCAATGCACCCCCTTATTATTTGGAAGAGGGAGGACGGGTGATGCGTCTGGAGGAGGGAGGCACCAAGCAGCTACACACCCTACTGTTAAAAGGTCAGAGAAATTGGGTGTGATGGTCACAATTTTGATGACATCTATTGATGTATCATTAGCTTTTATGAGAACACTCCTAGGTGACTAATCTGAGCATTAGCCTGACTTACATGTTATCATTTTCATTTTGGAAAAACCATTCCAACTCATTATCCTTCACAGGGCACAATCCTCCCATACCCATTTGGACTCCCAATCCCAATCTTTCTTAAAATATCAAAGCAGTTCCCCCAAAACCCACCCCTATCTGAGATCCCCAATGTCCAAATTCTCTGTTAATTAGCAGGTGTTATACGACTGAATTGTTTCCAACAATTCTCCCAATAGACATTTCTAGCAGAGGATGAGGCTTATTCACTGTTTTATCAATTTGCAGCAATGTGAATTTACTAGATCCGTGGAGCAACATTGTATGTGGGAGCCCCGCCCCTTTTTCTTTGAATTTTAAAAAACTAATCCTGGCTTTTTCCCCTCTCTATATAAACCTTATGTTTGCCAATTTAAGGGCCGCTTTTACTAAGCCACATAGGCACCTACACGCACTGAGCATGCTCCAAATTGGAGTTACCGCCCGGTTACCGTATGGCCCTTGCAGTAATTTCAATTTTGGCGCGTCTGAAAAATATTTTTTTATTTTCTGGCAATGCGTAATGGACGCGCGCCAATTGGCACTCGATGCGGGTAGGTCATTACCGCTCATGTTCTTTACCGCTAGGTCTATGGCTGGCGGTAAGGTCTCAGAGCCAAAATGGACGCGTGACAATTTTGATTTTGCCACACGTCCATTTTCGGCAAAAAAAAAAAAAAAAAGAGGCCTTTTTCACAGGAGCGCTAAAAAAAATGGATCGGTGTGCGCCCAAAACCCGGGACTACAATACTGCAAGCCATTTTTCAGCAAGCCTTTGTAAACGGACCCCTAAATTTGTTCTCATCTCTCATAAGGAGCCAAGAATATTCTCTTTATAAGTTATGTTACCATTCTAACATTAATCGCATTTTTCAAAGTGCGCATCTGCCAAGTAGAGACATGAGTAGTTGTCTGCATAGTTTCCTCTATCTTGTCTAAGATCATTCCAATATTGCAGTGATGCAGCAGATTCAGGATTTTGTGTGTGTGGGGGCGGGGGCTTTGGTGCTATGGGCATTCATTCACAACTACCCAGGGATTTTTTCCCCTATCATATGTCTGCACTGAACCCCAAAGTGAATATATTGGATAGATTTGCATTGGGTTTCCATCTGTTACCTGAATCAGAAATGAATCTGGTATCAGTGTTTGAATGAGCTGTATAGGGTGGATGGAGGATGGTACAGACATAGCAGTGAGCATTTGACATGATCACAAGTTGTTGCCTGAGCAGTTGGAAATGGCAAAAAAGGTGTGGTTTTGAGATGTTTGTGCATCGCTGGAGTCATAGACCTCAATGGGTGGTATTGGATTGTCTGAGTTGCAGCCATGGAGATCCCCCTGTGGAGTATTGCGGGAGTCAGTATTGCCACACCATTTAATGTTTACTTACATCTGATATTTTTATTTTATTTATATTTATTACATTTGTACCCCGCGCTTTCCCACTCATAGCAGGTTCAATGCGGCTTACATATTATATACAGATACTTATTTGTGTACCTGGGGCAATGGAGGGTTAAGTGACTTGCCCAGAGTCACAAGGAGCTGCAGTGGGAATCAAACCCAGTTCCCCAGCATCAAAGTCTGCTGCACTAACCACTAGGCTACTCCTCCACTAGCAACATTCCATGTAGAAGTCGGCCCTTGCAGATCACCAATGTGGCCGCGCAGGCTTCTGCTTCTGTGAGTCTGACGTCCTGGACGACGTCAGACTCACAGAAACAGAAGCCTGCGCAGCCTTCTACATGGAATGTTGCTAGTGGAATAGCAACATTCCACGTAGAATCTCCAATAGTAGCAACATTCCATGTAGAATCTCCAATAGTATCTATTTTATTTTTGTTACATTTGTACCCTGCGCTTTCCCACTCATGGCAGGCTCAATGCGGCTTACATGGGGCAATGGAGGGTTAAGTGACTTGCCCAGAATCACAAGGAGCTGCCTGTGCCTGAAATGGGAATCAAACTCAGTTCCCCAGGACCAAAGTCCACCACTCTAACCACTAGGCCACTCCTCCACTCTATGCAAGCTTATTAAGAAGATTGGGTTTCAATAGTACATATATAAGTAGATGATATTCAGATATTATGTCTAATGGTATCAGGTGATGACATAGCCTTAGAATAAGTTCTTGTCCTAAGGATGTCACTGACTGACTAAATGTTTTTGGTCTTGACTGAAATAATGCTAAATCAGAAGCATTATGGGTAAGCAGAAAAAGGCCTTGTCCTATGGAAAAGACTCTGATTTTAGGCATGTCATTATTATGGAGATCTTTACATTCAGCTGAATTCAGACTTGTCCTTGGTGCCCCAAGTGAAAGCATTGACACTGCATGTTTTTTTAAAAATTGCATGCTCTTTGACAACTGCAGACTTGTCAAACAGGAAGACCTCGTTACCGTAGCTCTTCACATTTTTAAAAATCTCAGTTACACTACTGTAATGCAGTCTATGTAGGTTTACTGTCTAAACCATTAAGACAGTGCTAAATTGCTGAAAATATGGCTACCCGAAAAATGGGGGGGGAGGAAGGAGGCTTCTTCCCCTCAGGTCTGTGAAATCTGTCTCTGCAGTAGCCCTATCCAACTTGGAGAGCAGAAGGCCCAACTAGAGGACCTTCAGTATGGTAGCAAACAGCACTTACCACCTGAGCCTTTCACCCCTTCCATCACCACTTGCCTGAACAGAACCCCTTGAAATGAATCCCCAATCTCCCTACTTTTGCCGAGTCCACAAACAGAATACTCCAGCCCACATGCAGCAGGTTGAAATCTCCCAGCAACACTGCTTCTCCCTTCGTTCCCGCTTTTCAATGTCTTTCACCAGATCTCTGTTCAGTTCCTCTGAGCTGAAGGTTTGCATTTCATACCAGTATGAATGGAAATGCCATCAACCTTTCCAAGATGGTCCACGGCAAAAACAGTAAAACAAGAAGTATGTAAGAGAAAACTAGAGCATGCACAGTATGTAAACCCATACATGCATAACTCATCCAAATAAAAATGTTGTTACTTTCTTTCTCAAATCAAACCTATCCTGTATGGTTCTAATGTCAATTGCTAAAGAATTCCATAATTCAAAGGGCTCATCTACAGTTATTAGAGGTATGCAGCCAAATGTATTTTTGTCTAGTTTCACAAATAGTGCACGCTCTTTCCAAATATGCACTATTTACAACACAGAAAAAATGGGGGAGGGGATTTCCTTCTGTTTTGGGCTAAAAAGTGACATGGTAAATGTTGCTAATGTTTTCCATGTCATTTGAAATTAACTCACACTCCTTGCTGCAGAATCCAAGTCTACTTCCCCCATTAGGGCTTGTGGATCTGGAACTTTATTGCTTAAACTGTACTGCTTGTTTTTTGGCTTTTTTTTTCCTGTCTTGCTAATATTCTCATAGTTTTATATCTGGTCTCCTTTCTTGCTGATGACTGAATTTTAAAGGTTTCTTGTATCATTTTCTCCTTGGTCAACATGGGTTTGGTTTTGGTGGAGGTAACATCCCAAGCCCACCTGCTTCCATCCATCACCCTTGGCTTCTCGTTTCAACACCTGATGATATATTGTCTGAATGTCTCACTTAGGATCCTTTCTCTTGCCACAAAAAGTTGTAATCCATCATTACAGCCTTTTGTTGTTCCATATATAGAGAGAAATGAAGATGAAGGAGGGAGAATATATATTAGCCGAGCCAACACCCCTCTTATGCTGGAGATCTGAATAGATGAAGCCAGATGGGCAAGCCTGGGGAAGATAGGGAAGGTGCTATCAGTTAGCCAGGTTTCCATGATACAAAAAAGGTTGAGAGCAGAGTCAAGGATGAGACCCTGAATAAAGTCAGTTTTCTGATGAAGAGACCCAACATTTAAAAGACCAATTTAAATAGGAGAGGTTAAGGAAGAAGGTTGAGCTGAAGAGGACCTCATCTTACCCCTCACAGTGAGATGAGGGAGTTACAGAATAGGGGAGACTGTATACCTAATTGCCCATCCCCAGAAGCCTAGCACTTCCCTGCAACTACTTACCACCCTGCAAAGTGCCCCACCTGAAAACTACCCCCCCTCCCCAAATGCACCACCATCCTGCAATCTGTCACTACTCCCCAAAACTATATCCATGTTGGCTTTCTGTGTGTCTGTGATAGGGAGAGTAGATGAGAGACGGCACAATTTTAAAGGTGCAGTTCCTTAATCACTTTGTTATAGATATTATCTATGCTGCAGCTGTTAGACATGCTTCTTGAGGCATTTTTGGAGGGACCTTCATGTCTCTTCAGCCCCCTTTCCCTTCATGCAGTAACTTCAAGTTAGCTAGAAACTGCGACTAATTTAAGTGTGATTTCCAGCAACATTCCATGTAGAATCTCCAATAGTAGCAACATTCCATGTAGAATCTCCAATAGTATCTATTTTATTTTTGTTACATTTGTACCCTGCGCTTTCCCACTCATGGCAGGCTCAATGCGGCTTACATGGGGCAATGGAGGGTTAAGTGACTTCCCCAGAGTCACAAGGAGCTGAACTGTGTGCACACAAGGGACAGAGAAAACACCTGTAAATAATACGTAAACTGCTTTGCTTATACCATAATAAGTCAGTTTATCAAATACATGGAGGCACAAACGTTCAGGAATCTAATAAATCAGGAAAGACAGCATTCTCTTTTTTTTTTTTTTTTAGTTCAAATGTATTTATTATGTTTTCAAAAAATATACAAATAAACAAAAGAAACACAGTCCTAACCAGGATGTCATAAAACGTTCTATACAATGCAATATCCTTAAATATAGAATGCCATTACAGACGGTTAAAGAAGAACAAAACAGGCAGGTTTACTTATCAAGGAGTTAATTCACAGTTGAAGTTTGACAAAATTTGGCTACTTGTTCCCACGCAGTGCCGTAGCGAGGGCGGCTGATACCCGAGGCGGGTCGCCGCTGCACACCCCCTCCCGGGTGCAGCACGGCACCGCCCCCTCGGCGAGCACCCTCCCCCCTCCGGAGCGCACCCCTCCCCCCCGGAGCGCATTCATACTTGCATAGGGAAGCGGCGAGAGGCGATCCGCCCCGAGTGCACGTCGCTGGGAGCTGCGTCGGCTCCGCCGGTTCCCTGCTCTCTCTGCCCCGGAACCTGTTACGGGGCAGAGGGAGCAAGGAACCAGCGAAGCCGACACCCCCCCAGCAGTGTGCACCCAGGGCGGACCGCCCCACCACCCCCCCTTCCTACACCACTGTTCCCACGTTTTATGAAATACCGGTAAAGAATTGGTACGTTCAGCTAGTATTTTTTCATATTTAAAAGTCATACATACAGCAGCCCACGAAAAGCAAAAAGAAACCAGTTTACGATTTTTCCAATTTTTTTTATAATAGTAGAGATTGCTACCGCTAATAATGCATCAAATAATTTATAGTTACACTTAACTCCTGCTTGTGTCAACCCTGCAGAACAGAAAACTATAACATGGAATGAAAGAGGGAGATTCAAATGAAAGATAGCACAAATTCTGTCCCAAACTGATACCCAGAAATCCTGAAGATCCGGGCAACAAAAAACACATATGCTCTAATGTACCTATATCTCCATTACAAGACCAGCACAAATTTGAAGATGTAGAATCCGCCTTATGTTGTTTAACTGGGGTCCATAATGCTTTATGTGAAAGTCAATATAGGGGCAGAAGCAATAGGTTTCATAGATTTAATCCAAAACCATTTCCATAACTTATCAGACATGGCATGATTAGTGTCCCTTGTCCATAGATCTTGAAGAGCCACAATTTTCGAGTGACTAGATGGCAGGAGTACAGAATAAAATTGTGAGGCTGTTCCCTTTGTTTTAGTTATAGAGTCAAATATATGAAAAATGCCAGGGTTTAATTGTGCATTATAATACTTCCTCAACCATTTGGCAAGCGCAGACTTCAATTGTAAATACCTAAAATATTGAGTATTAGGCAGGTGAAATTTTTGCATTAGCTCTTTAAAAGAGATGATATTAGTGCCAGAACACAGATCAATTATACAATATATTCCACAGGAAATCCATTCCTTCCAAATAAAAGAAGAATCAATTTTTATATGAGCATGGCTCCAAAGTGATGCCATCTGAGAAGAGGACAGGGATATTTCACAAGTAGAATCTAAAACAATAAGAGCCTTAAGAGTGTCATAAATAATGGGCCATGAGGTAACTATGGCGGAAGATGACAATAAAGGTAGGAAGTCTAATGAAAGAGGATGCGCCATCTTTTGTTCCAAAAGAAGCCACGCAGGAGCAGGCACACTAGAACCGTTAAGCCATGCTACTACTCCTTTTAGTAAAAATGCCTGTTGATATAAAAAGAAGTCTGGCAATTTCAGACCTCCTAAATGGCGTGGCATAGGTAATTTAGATAATGAAATTCTAGCAGGCTTATTTTTCCATAGAAAAGAAATAATATTATCTAAAACCTTAACAAAAAAGGACTTAGGAAACTGGAACGGAAGCATACTCATTATATACAGAATACGTGGAGCGATGACCATTTTTATAGTCTCAATTCTCCCCCACCAACTAAGATGCAAGGTAGACCATATAGCACAGGTGTCTCGAGTATTTTTCAAAAGTAAATCCATATTGATTTTGATTGTGTCTTCCCAAGAGACCCCAAAAAAGACTCCTAGGTATTTAATTTGAGTTGGACACCATCTTATAGGGAAGGCTTTTATTTGTGATTTATTACAATGTATGTTCAAGAGCATTAATTCAGTTTTTGACCAATTAACTTTATATCCAGAAAGAGAACCAAAGTGTTCCAACAAATTGGATAGAAAAGGAAGAGATGTTTCTGGATTAGAGATATACAGCAGGATATCATCTTCATACGCAGAAAGTTTAATTGAAGCATTCCCAACAGGAACACCCAGGATTTCTGGCTGGCTTTTAATAGCTATGAGAAGAGGTTCTAATGCCAGGAGGAATAGTAAAGGTGATAAGGGGAATCCTTGCCTGGTGCCTCTATAGAGAGGAAACGAGTCTGAAAGTGAAGAATTTAACAAACGTTTAGCAGTCGGTGATGAATACAAAGCAGATACCATATCAATAGAATGGTTACCACAATTAAACCATTTCAAAACTTGGAATAAAAATGGCCATTCAACATAATCAAACGTCTTTTCAGCGTCTAAAGAAATTACACTAGTTGGAATGTCAAATTGTTTAGACAGGTGTAATATATGACTAAAAACTCTAGAATTGTCTGATCCATATCTATTAGGCATAAAACCATTTTGTTCAGGAGCAATTAAATGACCAATTGCTGATGTTAACCTATTAGCCAATACTTTTACAAGTATTTTACAGTCATAATTTAACAAAGATATAGGATCAGTGGCGTTCCTAGGGGGGCTGACACCCGGGGCGGATCGCCGATGCGCCCCGCCCCCTGGGTGCAGCGCCCCCCCCCCCCCCCCCGGAACAGTGCGACGCCTCCCCCCTGGCGACATAACCCCCCGATCCCCCGGTGAAAGAACCCCCCCGGGTGCACGCTGCTGGGGGGGGGAGCCGCGCGCCTGCCAGCTCTTCGTTTTCATGCTCCCTCTGCCCCAGAACAGGGGTCTCTTGTGAACTGATGCAAAGATTGTAAATAGGACAAGATTTTTTGTTCCTTTTTATGGGATTCAGTATACCTTTGACATTATGAGAGACACAGTTCATATGATTACTCATTATAGTAAGATAGAGGATACATGTTTGCATTAAGGCACCCAAATGACGTCAAACACTGTTGCATTGTATAGGATATTACTTAACGTTAACACACAAAAAAAATAAAAACAGAACAGTCATGGCATAAAAATGTAAAAATAACAATAAAAGAGTATACCATAACGGTCTGAATCTCCCTTAGGAGTCTCCCGGAGGTGAGAGTGTGAATGGAGATGAAAAGAAAAAAAAAAACTCATCCCCCTCCCTAAAAGAGAAATATTAGCTACTATTAACCTTCAAATATAAGTGCACGACTACTTACAGCTCATGGTATGTATAATATACACACATATACCATCTCATGAAAAAGATTGCAAAACATCTTTACATGAGTTACGTAGTTGTTTGCATACGGGCCCCTTCGTGTTCAGTAATATATTTTTCCAGGATCAGTAAAAATTTTAGTGATTTCAAGATGCGTCACCTTCATGCGAGCAAGGGTTAAAAGACCAAATCGGGCATTCAAAGCCCTCAGACGAGGACGAAGATTTAGAAATTTCCTTTGAAGATCTACTGTATTTTTGGTGAAGTCTGGTAAAATTGAAGGTGATTGCCATTCCACTTAATGTTCTGTTGCCTCTTAGCAAGTTGCTGAAGTTCGGAGACTTGAGGAAAACGAAGGATTTTCATTATAATAGGGCGTGGCGTTTTCCCACCAGAAAAATTACCCGATGGAATTCTGTGTGCTCTTTCTATTTCAAAAGAATGCTGAAAAGAGATCTTCAGTAGCTTTGGGATAAATTCCTCAAGAAATTTAATGGGATTTTCCCCCTCTGAATGCTCCGGAAGACCTAGCAGACGGATATTGTTCCGACGCTGTCGATTCCCTCCATCGTCCATGGCTAGTTGCATATCCTGCACCATTTTAGTATCACTTTGAAATACTAGGGCCTGATCTTCCATGCAGCTAAGGCGTTGTTCTAATTGATCCTTCAAACAAATCAAGACATGCATTGACACGAGCCACCTCTGCCTTGATAAACTTTACATCTGAAGGATTCTCAGAGAGCATTCCGGTTATCGAAGTAAGTTGCTCCGTTATTAAAGCAAAAGTAGGAACGACGTCAGGCTTGTCTCTTGTAACTTTCTCCGGCGATGATAGATCCGGTTTTGATCGTTTAGAGCTGGAACCAATTGTAAGAGCCGACTCACTCTTCGATTGTTTGCTAGTAGCCATTAATGAAATGTTATTAAGCAAATATATACTTCTTACTTGTAGAAAAAGAAGGTTAAATCATGTTATTAAGCCATGGAGGTGAGGAGCTCCTTAATCACGCTGCCATTCTTTAACCGCTCTCTAGCGCCCCCGGAAAGACAGCATTCTTGTTATTTTGACCTAACAGCTTCCTCCACTTCCTTTGGGATTCAAGCCAGGGATCTGGCACGCCAAGTTACCCAGTTGCAGGCTGGAGATTTTTGGGCAGTCTTGGATTTCTGATCACCCCATCAAGGTGCATTGTGGGACTTGCAGCATTGATTTCAGTGTAAAGCAGTGATTCTCAAACCTGTCCTGGGGGAACCTCAGCCAGTCAAGTTTTCAGGATAGCCACGATATATATTTATGAGACTGATTTGCATACACTGCCTCCTTGGTATGCAAATCTATCACATGCATATTCCTTGTGGATATCCTGAAAACCTTTTCAACTATGCAACTTACACGCATCATGCTATAGAATACGCTTAGCTAGTTCTGCACGTAAATTCTAATTAATGCCAATTAGTGTTAATTATTACTTGTTAAGTTGCAATTATCTGCGCTGATTGACTTGTTAGGTTATTAAGTTGTGTATGCAAATCCAGAATACAACTGGATTTGTGAGTGCAACTTAAGTTGTGCTGTATAGAATCCGGAGGATAACACATAAATGCAAGAGAGCATTAACATGGGAGGAGCATGGACATGTCACCTAGCAACGCACACAATTTATAGAATACTATCAGTTGCATGCATAGCAAGGTTCTCTTAGGCACACCCACTCACACTTGCCATTGACATGCAGGAAGTGACTATGAGGGGCATTTTCGAACGGGGACACCCATATCTAAGGGTGCCCATCTCTGAGGACATCCCCGCGAAGGGGCGTGGCATCCCGTATTATCGAAACAAGATGGGTGTCCATCTTTCATTTCGATAATACGGTCGTGGACGCCCAAATGTCAACATTTAGGTCAACCTAAGAGATGGGCTACCTAAATGTTGAGATGGTCGACCTTAGAGATGAACAACCTCAGTTTTCGCCAATAATGGAAACCGAGGACGCCCATCTCAAAAACGACCAAATGCAAGCCCTTTGGTTGTGGAAGGAGCCAGCATTCGTAGTGCACTGGTCCCCCTCACATGCCAGGACTCCAACCGGGCACCCTAGGGGACACTGCAGTGGACTTCACAAATTGCTCCCAGGTGCATAGCTCCCTTACCTTTGGTGCTGAGCCCCCCAACCCCCCCCCCAAAAAAACCCACTCCCCACAACTGTACACCACTAACATAGCCCGAAGGGGGGCACCTACATGTGGGTTTCGGGTGGGTTTTGGAGGGTTCACATTTACCACCACAAGTGTAACAGGTGGGGGGGGATGGGCCTGGGTCCGCCTGCTTGAAGTGCACTGCAGTACCCACTAAAAACTGCTCCAGGGACCTGCATACTGCTGTGATGGAGCTGGGTGTGACATTTGAGGCTGGCATAGAGGCTGGGAAAAATTTTTAAATTTTTTGGGGGGGTGGGAGGGGGTTGGTGACTACTGGGGGAGTAAGGGGAGGTCATCCCCCATTCCCTCCGGTGGTCATCTGGTCAGTTCGGGCAGCTTTTTGAGGCTTGGTCATGAAAAAAATTGGACCAAGTAAAGTCCGCCAAATGCTCGTCAGGGACGCCCTTCTTTTTTCCATTATCGGCTGAGGACGCCCATCTCTTAACCTCACCCCCGTCCCACCTTCGGTACACTGCCGACACGCCCCCGTGAACTTTGGTCATCCCCACGACGGAAAGCAGTTGAGGACGCCCAAAATCGGCTTTCGATTATGCCGATTTGAGTGACCCTGAGAGAAGGGCGCCCATCTCCCGATTTGTGTCAGAAGATGGGCGTCCTTCTCTTTCGATTATGCCACTGTATGTCTATCATTAAGCATGCCAAAATGAATTTATGCTACTATTCTATAAATTTCTCTTCAGTCTCTCTAGGGAAATTAATACATTTTGTGGTCCTCTTTCAAATGGCTCCTAAGACCTATACAAACACTCTTGAAAAAGCCACATATTAGAGCCGTGTGTGCCAATGACTGAGTGTACGGTTTCTAAAGTGAACATTAAGGCTGCCAGTTGAATCCAGATTCGCAGGACAGGGTTGATCCAGTCATGGGTTTAACCCAGTGCATGCTAGAACTTGTAGTCTTGCTTTTCTTAGGGAATGTAATGGAGAAATCAGAACTATAAGGCCCTGCATGCAACGGGGTAAACCCAGGACTGGATCAACCCTGTCCTGCGAATCTGGATCCAGTTGGCAGTTTTAGTGAACATAACAAGAAAGTTTTGCCCACCGATGCAGTAAGTTAATCATATGCAAATTTGAAGAATGCAGAGCTGGTGCACTAATCAGGGGAAGCCTACCAGACATATTTGCATCCCCACCCCCTACCCCCAATATTCTGCTGCTTTCACATGCTCCTTTTTTTGCTTTGTCTGCAGGTAAGGGCTGCTGGCATTTTCGAGCTCAAGGTTCACTCTTTCAGCAGTTCCCGGAGTCTATGCAGGAGTGGTCGTCCCTGCCGCCTCTTTTTCCGAGTATGTCTGAAGCATGCCCAAGCCGTGGTCTCTCCAGAGCCCCCTTGCACCTTCGGAGCAGCCCTCAGTGAAATCATCTCAGCAGATCCTGGATCTATTGCAGCCAGCAACCCTATCCGTGTACCCTTTCATTTCAAGTGGCCGGTAAGAGCAAAATAACACCTGGGAATCCCTCCCTCTCCCTAATACGTGACAAACAATTGCCTCCTTCCAACAGTACCTGGATGTGTTCTACATCAGAATAACTATCAGAGAAAGAAAATTGTGGAGGGATATTTTTGATGGATTTAGGAGCTGATCATTGGGAAACTCTCTGGCATGCCTTTAAGAGACAAAGGGAGATGAGGTGTGTCTCAGATGGCTGCTGTTGGGTGCAAATAGTTGTTGGAGTTCTCTTTGGTAAGGTATCCTATGGCATATGGTTGATATGATCTGACTGCCATGACTTGGGGATGGGACAGTGTTTGTGGGGAATGTCTATGGCATGATATTGGGTAGCTGGTGATTGATATAGAAGGGGTGGGATGTTGTGCTTATTTTTTGGCATTGTCTTTAACACAATCAATATGGTTTTATTATATTATTTGCATTATTTATATTTTTTTTCTATTTTTTAGGATTGTGATCTGCCTAGGTTTCTTGTAGGGTATGATGCGGGATATAAATATTGATTTAAAATACTCTTGATGGGGATTCTCTCTTGCATGGCATTGGGTAGCAGAGTGATGATGGGAATCTCTCTGGGGCAGTCTTGTGCCTGACTATTTTATTCCTGTTTTCTGATTTTCAGGGAACTTTCTCTCTCATCATTGAATCCTGGAATACGAACACTGCTGATGCATCCACAGGTGAGGAATTCCCACTTTGGTCGTTTACACAGCCATGAACTTGTGATCCATTCCACCGAATCAGGTCTGGTTCCCCACCGATATCCTTGTCTTCTCTTTCCCCAATCATCAGAGGCCCTTATTTCTTTATCTACGTCAGTTATAAATCCCCCACTCTTTGCAAGAACTCAAATCAGCGTAATGAATTTAAACAGTAGAATGTGGAAAATGGAATGAGTTCAGAACTTTATAAAATGCCAACATTAATTTACCTTTGGGAAATATAGAAACACAGAAATCAGATAAATCAGATGATTTTGATAAAGACGTTAGATCGATATTACTTTTTTTGATAGCGTGTGTTAACTGTAACCATTGAAACATTTGGTTGGGAGGTAGGTCATAATTACGAACTATCATCTTCAAATGAAAGAAAAGCCTGTCCAAATAGGAGTTGATTTAATGACCAAATATTTAGTTGCTGCCATAATTAGCTTTCTTTTCAATTTTGAATTTAGGGTTATACCAAATAGAAATTTGAGAAGAGCTCCAGGCATTCTTATTTATAACTTTATCAATTTGCAAAAGAGCAAAATTTGTATCTTTGATTAATTTATTATTGAATAAATTATGTGATAAAGATATTGTAATAAGCAAAGAGGTAGGTACTGGTGAGGTGTGCGTTGAGACGGATAGCCCTAATTATAGCTACACGATGCTACGTTCCACTTAGGAGTTGCTAACCAGAAATGGGGAATACAAGAAAGATGATCACAATACCTCTATATCACTCAACCACACCTTAAATATTATGTGCCTTTCTGATCACCCCATCTCACAAAAGATGTAACAGATCTAGAAAGGGTACAGAGAAGGGCAGCACAAATGATAAAAGGGATGGAAGAGCTCCCTTATGAGGAAATAGCTATAAATAGGTTAGGGATTTTCAGTTTGGAGAAGAATGATGGGGTATATTCTAAAGGTCTATAAAACTATGAATGGGGTAGAACATTAAATTGAGAATAATTATTTACCCTTTTCAATAGTACAAGGATTAGGGGACTCTCAATGCAAATAAATAAGAGGAGATTTAAAACAAATGAAAGACTGTCTTTTTTTTTCACTCCACACACAACTGGGCTGTGGAATTTTTTTGCTGGAGGATGTGGTGAAGGCATGAATGTAGCAGGTTTTCAAAGCAGCTTGGACAAATTCCCGGAGGAAAAATCCATAAATAATTATTAACTAAGTAGACTTGGAAAAAGTGGCTTATATTGAAAGGCGCAGAAGAATGGCGCCAATGTGTACTTCACTTTAGGGTTTGCCTGGCCCGTGCACACATGAGCTGCGCTTACCGTGAAACTCTTGCGCGCATGTGCTAGGCATGTGCCTCCCCCTTACTTTCGGTCTCACAGCACACATATAATTTGAATGCCATTAGCTTTGAGCGTCGGAGGACTATTTTTGTGCGCTGCTCTTGTGGTATGGGTTGGCGCTGTTTGCTATAGTGCCGGAGCTTTGAGCATCGTGGCACTAGAAAAGAGAGAGCCGGGTCAGGCAAATGGGATGGGTGACAAGATCCAATACAGAGTTCCCAGCCGTTTCCTTGACCTACCTGTCCATCTATCTATCTAGGCTAGACTGTAATCTCCACAGAGAAGGGACTCTTATGCAGTTCTGTACAGTGCTGTGTACATTTTGTAGCACTATATAAATGTATAGTAGTAGCAAGGAGTGGGAGAGAGAAACTGAAAGGTGAGAGGACAAGGGATGAAAGACAAATGAGAGAAGGGGAAGAGGAGAGAGAAGTGGAAGGGGTGAAATGTTTCTGGGTATTTATTAAAAATGTCATTACTGTAGAAGGCCCTTCCACAGCCTAAGAATTACTGTGGCTTCCCTTGGAGAAAAGGCGGCTGAGGGGAGATATGATAGAGGTCTATAAGATAATGAGTGGAGTTGAACAGGTAGATGTGAAGCGTCTGTTCATGCTTTCCAAAAATGCTAGGACTAGGGGGCATGCGATGAAGCTACAATGTAGTAAATTTAAAACGAATCAGAGAAACTTTTTCTTCACTCAACGTGTAATTAAACTCTGGAATTCGTTGTCAGAGAATGTGGTAAAGGCGGTTAGCTTAGCGGAGTGTAAAAAAGGTTTGGAAAAGTCCATAGACCGTTATTAAATGGACTTGGGGGAAATCCACTATTTCTGGGATAAGCAGTATAAAATGTTTTGTACATTTTTGGGATCTTGCCGGGTATTTGTGACCTGGATTGGCCACTGTTGGAAACAGGATGCTGGGCTCGATGGACCTTTGGTCTTTCCCAGTATGGCAATACTTATGTACTGTGAATGTATATCAGGGGTATAGAATTGGATTCAGCTTTCACTGTATAGTAAGTGCACAGGCTGAGCTTGAACTGTATAATAAGGACAGAAATTCAGATCCCACTGTACAATACAGGATAACAATCCGCCTCCTGCTATAAGACCAGAACTGACCTGCAGGAGTCAGGCTCTCACATTATAATAAGCACAGGACCCTAGTTTCTACTCTGTAATAAGGGTAAGCAATGACCACCTGCTCTTGAATAAGGAAAGGAACTGAGTTCCTAGGACAGAAATGCAGGAGTTCAGGCCTCAATTGCCACAAACAGCCAGGTTTCAGGATATCCTTAATGAATATGCATGAGATGGATTTGCATACAGTGGAGGCAGTATCTCATGCATATTTAAGCGCATGTGTGGACGTTCCTTTGGGCACACCCACGGGCATTTGGTTTTGATGGAGTGCTCAATCCTTGCGGTAGCTGAGTATTTGACCTCTGATGACGCTTTAATAGCGAAACACGTGCGTGTAGGGTCTCTGCGTGTGTTTGGATGAAGCTGTAAGAACAAGAAGCGACCAACATGGAGTCAGCAGTTATTAGATAAAGTGATGTCCTCTGGTCCTGTATGGAATATGGAAATGGCTGCCATGTTTGCAAGTATCCATCTTTTTGGTGAAGAAATACAGTTGTATTGAACATTGACATATGAGAAGATTAAGTGAAAGTCCAGCGTGAAATACGCGTTATAAACAACTATTTCTTTGCAACGGAGTAATTAAAGACTATACCATGTTGCAGTGACTATGAGGAATATGGACTGAAATTTGCACTAGTAATGTATGAATATTTAGTAAATGGTGCTGGTTACGTTGTTTGTAGGGATGAGTGATTATAAGAATGTGTAGCAATGTTGGTGTGTGTTAAAATTTTTAACGATAGGAGAAGCAATGTGTTGAACAAAACTTGAGATAACAATACTGCATTTAATAAAAAAAGTGATTATAGATGTCGTAACAGTTGTTATAGAATTTGTAAGATTTATATAGTACAACTAATTATTGAGAGTGCACCTAGAGTAGAACGATGCATATTTATTAGGGATATCCTGAAAACCTGACCTGTTTGTGGCGCTCCAGGCTTGAATTCCTACATGCCTGGCCTAGGAGTTCCTTCTTGCTCTCATTCCTGTCCTGTTGCGTCTGATGCTCTGGGGATGAGGTTGGGTCTCTGGTCACTCTTCAGTGTTGTTCAGTTGATTGTGGTTGTTGTGGCTTTGCTAGTCTCTGATGCACGCTTCCTCCTCACCACCCCTCCAGAGAACGCAGAGAACCTGGTGAGTCGTCTGGCAACACGGCGGCGGCTGGCTGTAGGTGAGGATTGGTCTCAGGACGTGCATTTGGGTGAACAGAGTGAACTGCGCTACTCTTACCATGTGATGTGTGATGAGTACTACCACGGGGACAGCTGCTCGGACTACTGCCGGCCTCGAGATGACCCCTTCGGACACTACAGTTGTGCTGAAGATGGCACCCGGCTCTGCCTTGCTGGTTGGAGAGGAGACTACTGCTCTGAGCGTGAGTATCCCTCTGCTGCATCCTCAGGAGAGTAGAATCTGCCACACAGGCTGCCCTTGCTCACAATCCTGTTTCAACAGTGGCATGCAGCTGGTGCTTAGGGTAGGTGCAGGTAGGGTTACCATATGGCTCCAGAAAAAGGAGGACAGATTAATCCAGTCCGGGTTTTATTTCCATTGCTTTCAGTGGAAGTAAAATCTAGACTGGCTCAATCAATCTATCCTCTTTTTTCTGGAGCCATATGGTAACCCTAGCCGGGCAATGGTATTACACACACTAGGCAAACCTACAGCTTTGAATCTCTCCCTTCCCCTCATGATCTTTCAGGTTCCTAGAGCCCACGCCACAAGGTTTTTAATAGCTAAATTCCACAATTATTAGTTACCTGAACGTCATCTTTCCCAGAATGATCCTATATAGACATCATATTTTTTAAATATTAAACAAGTAAAGGCACAGGGTTGATGGTTCACTGAATTTCTGTGACTGTCAAAATCTATTTTGCTTCCACCACCCCTCTCCCCCAGAAAGTGCTGCCCTAGGCAACCACCTGGTTTGCCTAATGGTTAAGCCAGCCCTAGGGAAATGTAAAAAAGAGCAGAGCTGTACTGTCTAACCCTTCAAGTTTCCAGCAGTCATCGAAACACAGAAAAATGAAGGCACATAAAGATTATATGGCCTATCTAGTCTGCCCATCCATACCATCTGCTTTCCCTTCCTTCTCCCTTAGAGATCGTAGGTACGTAGAAACATTGAAGTCAGATAAAGGGTCTCCTAAAACTGGAGACGACTGATGGATCCATCAAAGGCTATTAAGCATAACTTCCATAAACTTCTCTGCTTATGTATCCCAAGGAAATACTGCAGGTTAACTCAGTATTGTATGGAGCTCTTTCTTGTTTTCCTTTGTCCTGCTTCCTGAAGCTTGCATTAAGAAGCCCAGTGAATAAACCTTCCCCTCTGCCACCCCATCCTGTTGCTCATGGACATGCCATCCAAACAAAAGGAAGCATGGGGCTTTAATCAGTGAACAAAGTGTCCTGAGCTGCAGCATATGGTGGCTGAGTTATCGCACAAGGGGGGGGGGAGAGGGTGTGCTGTATTCAGGCTGTGATCCCCTGAGACCCTCCTGTATTCCCTCAGCAGCCTGTCTCCTAGGAAGGACAAAGCAGAGGGGTTTGGGGGAAGGAATGTTAACCAGCTTTCACACCACTCCCCTTTGTCTGAACTTGTGGAGGGAGGGAGGGGGGAGAAGATGTTTTCCCTGGCAGCCCCTGTTCCTAAGGTCTGCTTGTTAAGCTGAGCAGAGTGCGATTGCAAAGGGGTCACTTGCTTTGCATTCAGGCAACTGGCCAGACCCCAGGCTGCCATTGTCCCTAGGACAATGGAGGTGGATGCGCTGAATGTGGGAGCGTGTGAGCTCCAGCTTTCCCCCACCCCCCACCCCTCCTTTGCCTGCTGACATGTGGCCCCTTTGTTCAGGCACCAAAGGCAGCAGGTGCCAGATGTTGTTGCCCTGTTTAACATGTTAAGATCCCACTGAATTTCTCTCTCCTTTTCTTTCTTCCCTCTGTTTACCATATTTACAGCCATTTGCTTGCCGGGCTGCAGTGAAAGCCACGGCTACTGTGAGCGGCCCGGGGAGTGCAAGTGCCGCATCGGTTGGCAGGGCCGAGCTTGTGACCAGTGCATTCGGTACCCAGGCTGCCTCCACGGCACCTGTGCCCAGCCATGGCAGTGCAACTGTCAAGAGGGCTGGGGAGGACTCTTCTGTAACCAGGACCTCAACTACTGCACCAACCACCGGCCCTGCAAGAATGGAGCCACCTGTACCAACACCGGCCAGGGCAGTTACACCTGCAGCTGCAGACCTGGCTTCACCGGCATCAGCTGTGAGATCGAGACCAACGAGTGCGATAGCAACCCCTGCAAGAGTGGAGGCAGCTGCAACGTCAGTACCGCACCCTTTAGCCCACTTCTGAGTTATGAATGTGATTATAAAAATGCTGGCAAGTTGTAAGAGGGGGATTTTGGGCCAGTCCTGATTTTCTGACCATTACGATAGTAACTTAGTAGATGACGGCAGATAACGACTTGCTCGGTCCATCCTGTTTGCCCAATAAGATATATGCATCATATGCTATGAGCTTAACAAATGTGTTCTTGACCTTGATCTGTCCTTGCCATTTTCAGGGCACAGACTGTAGAAGTTTGCCCAGCATTGGTCTTACTCCCCAACTACTGGACTTACCGTCTAAGCACTGCTAAGTTTTATTTTGATTCCATTTAGGAATCTTTTCTGTTTATCCCAAGCATTTTTGAATTCTGTTGCCATTTTTGCCTCCACCGTTTCCCGTGGGAGGGCATTCCAGGCATCTATCACCCCACCCATGAAAAAGTACTTTATGACATTACTCCTATTCATCTTGATACATTATGGACCCTCACCACTGATTTCAATGGGTAGAATCACACAACTTTTAGAATGGAAGTTTAAACCCAGGACTGGCCACAAAGTCTAACTGGGTAGCTTTGCAATTCTGTTATATAATAATAGAACTGTGATACACTGGTTCCGCATAATTAATGTGAGGCTCTCAGGTATCTCTGCTGCATTACTGGTGTTTCATAAAGGGAACAAACATAGCAGGACTTCCCAAACTAGACCCCGTAGCCCAGTCCTCAGGGCACACCCAACCAGTTGAGTTTTCAGGATATCCATAATGAATAATCATGAGAGAGATTTGCATACACTGCCTCCTTAGTATGCAAAGTTCTATCATGCACATTCATTGGGGATATCCTGAAAACCCGGACTGATTGAGTGTGCCCCAAGGACTGGGTTGAGAATCACTGCCATAGCTAATCAGGTTTTCAGGATATCCATAATGAATATGCATGAAAGAGTTTTGTATACCAAGGAAGCAGTACATGCAAATTGATCTCTGGCCAACAGCCAAGAATGCAAGCCATTGATTGGCTAATCGTCCAGCAATAGTTTAAAAGTCTCAGGGTTCTGGGAGGGCACAGCACAAATTGGTTGGTGTTAGAGAAGTGGTTTATACATTTTGATTTGGTTAGTGGGTTATTGGTTTGGTTTGGGGTTTTTTTCTAGGCAGTTTCTTCCTGCTCCTTTTCCAACTCTGTTGCAACTGGCCTCTACTGGGCTACAACAGTGCTTCTTCTCAACCCAGTCTTTGGGCACACCCAGGCAGTCGCGTTTTCAGGATATCCATAAAGAATAAGCACCGCCTCCTTGGAATCTCCTTGCTGGAACTGAGTAACTTGGAAGCTCTGAACCTTCATTCACATCTACTGGGACATTTCCTCCTATTTTTATATCCCCCTTTAAATTTGGCCCAACCATCATAATGACACTCCTTGGCTAGAGCCCACAAACTGTGGACTTTGAGTCTGGCCATTAGGTGATGCTGTTAAGATTGGCCGAGATTCCATACCCACCGGGAGTTAAATGCTGCCTGTGTTGGAAAATGCTGGGTTCTGATTGGCCAGTGGCTCAGTAATAATTTCTAGCTCTTAAAATGTTACGTAATTGAGGCTTCTGATCAGGATACAGTTCTCAGTCACAATGCTGGGGTATGGGGGATACTGATGATTAGTGGTCCAATGATGTTGGCTGATGACCCAGCAGTTTCTCCTGGCCATATTAATGATTGTGTCTTCCTCCCAGGATCTGGAGAATGATTATAAGTGCACCTGCCCACAGGGCTTCTATGGAAAGAACTGTGAGATCAGTGCGATGACCTGTGCTGACAAGCCCTGCTTCAACGGCGGCACTTGTGCGGAGAAACCCAGTGGGGGTTACACCTGCCGCTGTCCTGTAGGTTACCATGGCTCCAACTGCGAGAAGAAGATTGATCGCTGCAGCAACAACCCCTGCCTGAATGGTAAAGATAGTTGGGTTTTTTTTCAAATTTATAATTTTTTAATTATTTTTATTTCTATTCCCACATTAGCCCAAGTGAAACTCAGGTTCAATGTGGCTTACAATATAAACATAAAAGAAAATTGATAAGGAACTAAATAATATTCAACAGTGAGTTCTAACATGGTTGAAGATTGAGCTAAAAAAGTAAGTTTTCAATAAATTACAAAATAACCCATAATCACTAGTATATCTAATTTGTTTAGGAAGAGAATTCCAGATTTTGGTGCATTGGTAAGAAAAGTTATCATTGTGGATTGTTTTGTAAGATATATTTCTGCAACTGGGGAAATGTAAAATGAGATGTTCTCTGGATGATACGGAAGCATTGCATGGAGGTAAATCAATGAGTTCATTCATATAGGACGGTGACAAACCAAATAAAATTTGATGGACCAATGCACATAGCTTGAACGAAATTCAGCTCTTTATAGGTAACCAGTGTAGATTATGAAGGATTGGAGTCGCTTTAGCAAAACACGGTGATTTACAGATTAGATGGGCAGCCGTGTTTTGAACAGTTTGTAGTTTTTTTAAGAAGGCTGCATTTAATTCCAACATAGATGGAATTACAATAGTCGATTTTTGTTAGAACAAGAGATTGGGTTATGGTACGGAAAACTGTTGTTTTTTTTTTTTTTTTGTGAAAAATGATCGCAATCTCTTTATTTCCAAAGCATATGGAAGGAACTAGAAACAACATTCGAGACTTGACTTTCTAAGAATAAAAACTGGTCAATTGTAACCCCTAAGATTTTCATTGAGGATACAACAGGATACGTTATATTATTAATTGTAAAATCTTTGAGAAAAATCAGATGATAAGGATTTGTTATTAATACAAATTTAGTCTTCTCAGTATTAAGTTTCAATTTAAAATTAGAAGCCCGGGAAACAGTTAGTTTTGTCCTCTCTGAAGTTAAACATAGGTTGATGGACTACTAGTAGGGGCATTTTCGAATGAGAAGGGCACCCATCTTCCGACACAAATTGGGAGATGGGCGTCCTTCTCTCAGTGTCGCCCAAATCGGCATAATCGAAAGCCGATTTTGGGTGCCCTCAACTGCAGTCTGATGCAGGGACGACCAAAGTTCACGGAGGCGTGTCGGAGGCGTAGCGAAGGCGGGACTTGGGCATGCTTAAGAGATGGGCGTCCTCGGCGGAAAATGGAAAAAAGAAGGACGTCCCTGACGAGCATTTGGTCAACTTTACTTGGTCCATTTTTTTTAACGACCAAGCCTCAAAAAGGTGCCCAAACTGACCAGATGACCACCGGAGATGACCTCCCCTTTCTCCCCCAGTGGTCACCAACCCCCTCCCACCCTAAAAAAAATTTTTTTTTTAATTTTTTGCCAGCCTCTATGCCAGCCTCAAATGTCATACCCAGCTCCATGACAGCATTATGCAGGTCCCTGGAGCAGTTTTAGTGGGTGCAGTGCACTTCAGGTAGGCGGACCCAGGCCCATCCCCCCCCCCCCACCTGTTACACTTGTGCTGGTAAATGTGAACCCTTCAAAACCCACCCGAAACCCACTGTACCCACATGTAGGTGCCCCCCTTCACTCCTTAGGGCTATGGTAGTGGTGTACAGTTGTGGGGAGTGGGTTTGGGGGGAGTTGTGGGGCTCAGCACCGAAGGTAAGGGAGCTATGCACCTGGGAGCAATTTGTGAAGTCCACTGCAGTGCCCTCTAGGGTGCCCAGTTGGTGTCCTGGCATGTGAGGGAGACCAGTGCACTACGAATGCTGGCTCCTCCCATGACCAAATGCCTTGGATTTGGTTGTTTTTGAGATGGACGTCCTCGGTTTCCATTATCGCTGAAAACCGGGATGACCATCTCAACATTTAGGTCGACCATCTCTAAGGTCGACCTAAATGTTGAGATTTTGGCGTCCCCGACCGTATTATTGAAACGAAAGATGGACGCCCATCTTGTTTCGATAATACGGGTTACCCCGCCCCTTCGCCAGGACGTCCTTAGAGATGGGCACCCTTAGAGATGGTCATCCCCGTTCGATTATGCCCCCCCCCCACATATCATATGGGAATACATGGAAAGGACAATGAAAATTCATGCTGTAAGGGGTCCCCTTTTGCGTATCTGACTATCACTCTGGCTTCCACCTGTAGCCATGAGACCTGGCTAGCATTTAATCCAGAGATACTTCTCTTTTGGCATCGTTCCGGATCACCAAATATCAGGGCAAGGGGAATATGTATATCTGTGTGCAGCATCAGTCCCAGCTCCAGGGAACTTGGAGCAGGGGCTTGAGGTGGGCAGGCTGGGGTGACAATGGCCCCTGTTATTTGTGTATCACTGAAAGCACTTCCCAAAATAGCTTATGTTGCTACATTTGTACCCCGCGCTTTCCCACTCATGGCAGGCTCAATGCGGCAGGCAATTGAGGGTTAAGTGACTTGCCCAGAGTCACAAAGAGCTGCCTGTGCTGGGAATCAAACTCAGTTCCTCAGTTCCCCAGGACCAAAGTCCACCACCCTAACCACTAGGCCACTCCTACAAATCTTACACTCCAAATCTTAAGTACAAGGAGTGACTTCTGCAATGTTATGCCAGGGACAGAGAAAATGACTGGCAGATGAAGACCATATGGACTGTCCAGTCTGCCTTTCCATACCATCTACTATCCCTTCCTCTCCCTTAGAGATCCTATGTGCTTGTCCCTTGCTTCCTTGAATTCAGATAGTCTTTGTCTCCACCACTTTCACTGGGAAGCCATTCTGCACATCCACTACGCTACCCTTTCTGTAAAGAAGTATTTCCTTAGGTTACTTCTGAATCTATCTCCTTTCACCTTCATCCTTTCAATTGAGACCCACCTCTTTATACCATTTATACCAAAGAGGTATTTAAATGTCTCTCTCATATCTCCCCTCTCCAGCCTTTCTTCCAAAATATTACATATTGAGGTCTTTAAGTCTGTTTTATGACACAGCCCACTGACCATTTTAGTATCCACCTTCTGGACTGCTTCCATTCTGTTTATATCTCCAGAATTGTGCACAGTGCTCTATGCACAATTAGATTGTAAGCCTTCCAAGAATGGGGAAATATCTGATTGTAACTTGCCTTGAGCTACTATTAAGAAGGCATTAGCTAAATCAAGATCTTAAATTTACCAAGAGATATGACACATGTTCCATGTTTTAATGCTAAAAAATGCAGGGTCATGCATTTTGGCTGCAAAAGCCCATGTGAGCAGTACAGTACAGAGGCTGAAGTACTTCTGTGCATGATAGAAAAGTGGGACTTGGGGGTGATTGTATTTGATGGTCTTAAGGTGGACAAACAGGTAGAAAAGATGTCAGCAAAAGTCAGAAGGATGCTTGGGTGCATACGGAGAGGAATGGCCAGCAGGAAAAAAAGAGGTGATAGTGCCTCTGTATAAGTCTCTGATGAGACCTCATTTAAGTGTGTACCTGAGACAATGAAGAGTTAAGTGACTTGACCAAGATCACAAGAGCCACAGTGGGATTTGATCAAGGCTTCTCTGGTTCTCTACTATTATGCTATTCCTCCTAATCCCCAAACTCTTCTGACCCGGTAATGTATATGGAGTGCATGAGACAGCTTGCTGTGGACATATACCTGATTCCTTTGCTTTTCTCTTGGCTTAGGTGGACACTGCTTGGACTTGGGCCAGAGAATGGTTTGCAAATGCCGTACTGGCTTCAACGGTGTCCGTTGTGAGCTGAACATCGATGACTGTGCAAGGAACCCATGTGCCAACGGTGGTACCTGTGTGGATGGGATCAATAGCTACACCTGCTCCTGCACCCTGGGTTATGGCAGCAAGGACTGCAGCGTGCGCATGGATGCCTGCGGAAGCAACCCTTGCTCCAATGGTGCTACCTGTTACACCCACTTTTCAGGACATGTGTGCGAGTGCCCCCCGGGCTTCATGGGTCCCAGCTGTGAGTTCAGGGTCAAGGACCCCACCCCATCCCCAAGCCGCCAGGCAGCCGATGACTCATTCCCAGTTGCCCTGTCTATCTCCTTTGGCCTGGGGCTGGTGACTTTAGCTTTGATGGTGTGTGCTGCTGTGCTGGTCCTCAGGCAAGTGAGGCTGAACCAGAAACAAGGAAAAGGGAGCAGCAAGGGTGGCCTGGAGACGATAAACAACTTGAAGGAGAGGGACTCTTTTCTTATTGCACCAGGGCGTTTCAAGATACCCAACAAGGAGCCTCGGTTCAGCACAGACTGTCTCAGCAACAAATTCAACTACAAGCAGAAACTCCTGGAGCGAAATGTCACCGAGGGACAGCCTGCTGGTAAAAAGAAGCAGGAGAAGTGAGTGTGCAGCCTTGCAATTTTCATCTGGTCCATAGCCTTTCTTTCTTTGTCTTTCTTCCTCTCCTTATTTCACCTCTCTTCTGCTTTTCTAGTGTTTGTCTCTTTCTTCTTTTCTTGTGTTTTTCTTTTCCCATTTACTTTTAGAGTTTTGTTTGCATTTTCCCTCCCTCATTCGTCAAAGGAAAAGCCAGTTTTCCTACATATCCCTCTCCTCTCCTGCTCCTTCACTTCTCTCCTGCTTTTGCTTTCTCATCTCTCTTTCTCATAAGAGCATAAGAGTAGCCTTACTGGATCAGACCAATGGTCCATCTAGCCCAGTATCCTGCTTCCAACAGTGACCAATCCAGATCACAAGTACCTGGCAGAACCCCAAAGAGTAGCAACACTCTGGAATCCCAAGGAGTAGCAACATTCCTTGCTACCAATCCTGGGGCAAGCAGTGTCTTCACCCATGTCCATCTCAATAACAGATTATGGACTTTTCCTCCAAGAACTTCTCCAAACCTTAAACCTAGATATGCTGACCTGCTCTTGCGTCCTCATCTCTCCTTCTCTCCTGTTCTTACCATCTCGCCTCACCTCACCTCACCTGCTCCTTCACTTTTCTCCTCTCTTGCTACCTTGTCTCTCCTCTCCTACTCCTTCACTTCCCTCCTGTCTTGCTGCCTTGTCTCTCCTTCTCATGTGATCTAGCTGTCTTTCCTCTCATCTCCTGCTCCTTCACTTCTCCTTTCATTTTCCTTCCCTCCTAGGGTTAAGTCAGGTCTGAATGCAGCTCTATTTCTACCCTCAATTCTTTGTAAACATATTCTAACACATTTCATTCTTTCTATTGCAGTAAAAAGTCTGAGCAGAGACACTGCAGTTCACCTGTCGGTTACCCCAAAGAAGGGGGTTACCACCCCATTTATATCATTCCAGACCCTTCGGAGCAGTGCATTTTTGCCACAGAGGTATGTGCTTTAGCTCCTGCTGTGCTCAAAGCAAAAGTACTCAATTAATGCTGTTTCCTTTCAGAGTCTTGTATAGAGCAGGCTCAGATGCTCTCTGCAGGGATCCTCAGGATGAACATGCTACTTAGGCACTGAGGGTTTGGGGGAGGTGCATGTTACCCATTGCTGTGGTTCCCAACTCCTTCTGAAGACATGAAGCCCTCTACAAGAACGGAATTACTCCAAACTGTAACCCTACTCCCTTGGCCCCATTCCATACTAGGGGAAAGTTTAACAGCAAAAAGTTTCATCAAACCAGTAGGTGACACCAAACCCAGAACTGATCCTTTAACAGCAAAGGTCACAGCAGTGGAATGCAAAGGTCAGGAGTTGGGTCTGTAGGCTAATGCTCCCTGGCTTGCCTTCAGCTATTGTAGAAATGGTCTCACACTCATAGTTAAATGAAACTAGAAAAGCAGTGATGTGTTTTAGCCATTGAGCTGAGCAGATATGAACGTTTTTTCAACCTCCCTTTCAGGTTCAACTTCCTCTCTGCCCATCCTACTTTCCAGGCCCCTCCTAATGCCCAATCTGCAGACAGACCAAGCACTACTCAATGCAAGGCAGTGTTTGTCAAGCCAGTACTGGAGTTCACAATGAATGTGGATGAGGTCAATTTGCATGTAGTGCCTCCACTGTGTGCAGATCACCCTTATGCATATTCAGTGTGGATATCCTGAACAGCAGACTTGCTGATGCACCTATGTGCAGGTGGAGTGGTGGGAAGAAGAAAACAGTCTTCTTGGATAGATCCTGACACCTACTTCCTGCTACCAACATCCCTCCCAAAGACGAGGATTCTGGGAGGCCTTGAAAATTACAGTATTACAATTCCATGCTGAGCGCAGGCAATGAGGATCAGACACTGCAATGCATTAGGGGTTGTTTTCAAAGGGTTTCTCCCACTCTGTGCCCAAAACATAGCTTTTCTGAATAAAAAGTGCCCAGGTATAATACATTATGGGGTCAATTCAAGAAAGGCTGCCTAAAATGAGGTACCAAACTATCTCACATTAAGCTCAAATTCTATAACAGCAATTCTGCATATACCAGCATAAGTCAGCATTTACGTACCATTTAGGTGTGAACATTTACGCCATGTCCCTAGCAGTGGCGTATCTATACAAAGTGCATCTGTTGCGTATGCACCCCCTGTCCCCTCAGTGTAGACGCCAGAGTAAGACTTGAAAAGCACTGAAGGCACCAGTCAGAATGAGGTTTGGAATACACCAAATCAAGAGAGGCTATTGGAGCACCAGAATGAGGCTTGGAACACACAGAGAGGCAGTCAGAGCAGTGGCGTTCCTAGGGGGGCTGACACCCGGGGTGGATCGCCAATGCGCCCCACCCCCCGGGTGCAGCGCCCACCCCCCGGCGAAAGGGCACCCCTCCCACCCCGGCGAAAGAACCCCCCTGGGTGCACGCCGCTGGGGGGGTGCCGCGCGCCAGTCAGCTTCGTTTGTTTCCATGCTCCCTCTGCTCCAGAACAGGTTACTTCCTGTTCCGGGGCAGAGGGAGCATGGAAACGAACTAAGCTGACCGGCGCGCGGCACCCCCCAGCGGCGTGCACCCGGGGCAGACCGCCCCCACCGCCCCCCCCCCCCCTTGGTACTCCACTGAGTCAGAGGGCTCACAGTTGGAAGATCTCACTGTTGCACCCCCTGTCTTTGCCACTGGTCACTAAATGCTCACTCCTAAATGCAACAGTTGCACATTTAAATGACTATGCTATAAAATTAGCATGTAAGTGCTAGGCAACGCCCCTTCTCCGCACATGCCCCTCCCGCATGTATTCCCCTCTTGCAATTGTGCGCTAACATTACAGAGTAAGGATTAAGTGTAGATAACATGCATAAAATCAGTGCAAATCAATAGCAACGAATGCCAAATATTGATTGTTAGCGCCAATAGCATCATGCACATAACTGCTAGGTATTCTATAACCTACACATGCAAAAGTTTGCACAAGGTGTGTAAATTCGCACATGAGATTATAGAATGAGGGGTTATCCCCTGGATTCTATATATGGAGGCGAAAGTTGTGCACAGGCCTAAGATGCCCACACAATTGAATTGAGTAACAAGCTCTCAACTGTCAATAACTGGGTGCTAACAGCCCATTTGAAGTCAATTGGCACTCATTAAACTTTGTACATGCATCTGGCTGCAGGTTAATCTAGAAAGCATGGCATCTAATTCTACTAGCACATAACTCAAAAGGGGGCATGGCCTTGGACGTGTCTTGTCCCCTGAAGGTAAATCATATGCAATGTTTGTTACACACTCCCTCCACATGATACACACCTCTGGTGATGCTTCCTTGGTTACTCTTCACTTCTTCCCCCCTCTGTCCAGTCGGCTCATTTTTTAAGGTAGAACTGAACCAATTCCTGAATTATTTTCTTCCAGATAGATTTAAACTGGCCTCAGAGCTATAGGTCATCCCTCTGTATCTCAAAAGCAGTTCAGATAAGCAATCTGTAAAAAACATCAGGACCCACTGGTTTGATGTCTTCTGCCTCAGCTCGGTCTTGGAGAGCTATAAAAGTGTATATGCTAGGACTGGTCTGCTGGTTCAGATGGTCAGTACTATGCACAACCTTACAGAGAGTTCACTATTCAATTCCTGGGTTGGGAGTTTTGCTTCCTGGTTTAGCCAGGACCTGGGGATGCTACTAAAGCAGCGTTCCCAGCCCCCCAAGGAGGTGAGAGGAGGGGGGAAGAAGTTGTGGTCAGTGCATTGGAGTGAAGCCTAAATGACTAGAATCAGGGCCCATGGTTGTAATGATATAAAAGGAAGCAGGCTACGTGGCCCCAGCCTAGTCCAGGATGGTTGCCACCATGACCCAACCAAATATATTTGGGGAAATATAGAATAAAAAGGAAAATTAGAAATTGGTATTATGTATGTATTCATCAAGGTGGAGGGTGTCAGAGAGGTAGTGTCTGTTGAGTCTGAGTCGATAGATTTAATAGCTTTTTTTGGAGACATCTCAAGACGCCATTGAAACTAGGACACTCTTCTGGCTACATTCTCTACTGAACAGGAGAAATTAATTTACAGAAGCTTTATTTTCAAATAAAAGATGTACAGTTTTGTGGTCAGCCTGTATGGATATTTCCTGATGTGGCACAAACCACTCAACTGCGTCATTAGGAGTTTTGGAAGTTGAAGGGTAGGGTAACAGTGATTAGAGGTTCTTTTAACTGCAGTTTCCTTGTAAATATTTGATTAAGGTTAATGATGTTCACTAATTTTTATTTTGATCCAAACTGGCTTGAAAGATTTTTGATTGATAAAGAAGCTGATGGGTTGAGGATTTAGAATTTATTGTGGCATTTGAATTGGTTTCTCTAAATTTTGATTCACCATTATTTTATATTTTCCTTTCATGTTAACTGTCTGTTCCCATTAAGGTGGACTATTTGTATTTCTGGATTTCTTTAATGGGAATGTGAAAAAGACAAATTTCCCAGGCTGTTAATGCCAATTCCCTGTTGGAGAGAAAAGAAGCAGCCGAGACTGTTGTGTTGAAATAATTAAAGTATGTACTGGTTTAACCCTATGATTTATGGTGGATTGGAATATTTCATACTATAATTCTCACAACGTCACTTGTTCTTTTGGGATCACTAGTTCAGCTTTGGTAGTTATAGATGACTTGTAAAGATAGAAAGTTCACTTCACTCATACAGATATGTGTGGCGGGGTGGGAGTGGGGTGATTAATATCTGACAGAGCTGCCAAGGAACATAATTTTCATGGATCTGAGTGAAGACTTAAAAACCCCTTTGGGCATACATGGTAGTTCTCTTTTCTTTCTCTACTCTCTTTTAGTTAGGTTTTTCAGTGTTGTAATACATTTATTTTTCAATGTCCTTGTCAGTTGACCACCTTTGTGGCAGGTTCTGAAAGGCTCTGCAGGCTGCACAAGCACAATTTTCATTTTCTCTTCTGTTTTAAAAATGTCTTCTCGTCTTTCTGCCATCCACTTTTCTGCTAATGGCAGAGAAAGTAGCCAACTACTTCAAGAGGTGCCCAGACTATGAACAAAGGATGTCCATAGAGTAGAGGTGGACCAAGGATTCTTCACAGCCAGAGACAACTTGCAATAATCTTTATTCAGCACCACAAGTGTACATGACCCGACATGGGGCCGTGTTTCAATATCAACCCCAGCACCCTCTCTCTGGCAGTGGCCAATCAAGGTCACTAGAAAGTATCTGGCAGATGCCAAAGAGTAGATCCATTCTTTGTCTCCAAGACTATCTAGTTAGTAATTGCTTATGGATTTTTTTCTCCAGGATTTCTCCAAACTCTATTAAACCCAGCTATGTTACATACCTTGACCACATTCTCCATAGCCTGTATTTTCTACAAGTTGTTTTAAATGTGCTACCCATTAGTTTTAGGGAGTGTCCTCTCAAACAGATGTCTGGGTAAGGATCGTGATGTGTCCCACAGTAGAATCTGCTCTAGGATTTTGCTGAATGCTATGAAATCTACAAGATGAGACTATTGTCTCGTTTTGATGTTAGGAAACAGTCCAGCTCCTCTGAGAAGGTACTGAAGAAACACATGGACCATAGATCCATGTTGACTGCTGGAGACTCAGATGTGCCAAGGAATGTATCGCTTCCGATGGCATTCCCCTCTACTTATTATATGCTGTTTTTAAATGGATTATAAACCGCTGTGATTCACTAGCCAGAAATTGCAGTATATCAAGTTTTTTTTAATAAACATAAACATTGGTATTGAAGCTCAAAGATAGTCCCAAAGACCCAGAAAGGTCTTGTTATACCAGCTCACGCTAGTCATTAATTTAAGTGCTTCAGCATACAACCATGGAGAATTGATGCTGAGGGCTCACCAAAGGTACATTAGCACTGATCTCCTTAAATGCATGATTCCCAGAATAGAAGGAATGTGTGACTCTAATTCAACCTTCAATTCAGCACTCACCATGATGTTACCTTGAGACACCCTGAAGAAGTTCAGTCCTGCTGCTGTGCTCCATTGACTCCTTAGATCAGCAATCTTCAAGAAGGAACTTCACATCCTGGTGACAGACATGTTAGTCAATATATGAAGAGTGTCCTACATTATGTGGTGACTGGCCTAACTCCAGTTGGAGGTTTGAGTGTTCTGCCCCCTGCAGCCTCCTCTGTGCATCCAAACGTCTTTGGCCTATCAGAGATTTAATGCCAGAACCAAGTCATAGTTGAATAATCTCTGAGAAAGAAAGCTCTCCAGATGTTCATTGACAACTGGCTCTGATACCACTAGGAGTTGTCCATCTGTGCTGAAAAGTGGTCAGCTTTAGAATATGAGCTTTCCCAGAAGTCATTTCCAATTTATCTAGAGAGTGGCTTTGAGTGTACATGGGAGTCCCCTTATAAGTCAGATGATATGTTTTAAATAGGAACTCTCGACTGAACTACTTTCCTCCACAGGCAAGGAGGCCTGGATCTCTACCTGAAGACCCCGCCTTTTCAGATTTTGTTCAAATTATGACATCTATTCCCATTTAGTTACAAGCCATTAAAGAGTCAAGAGCGCCATTTTTAAATGCCCCAAAACAGCTGCTGTGAGTGTCTGTTTACCCCTACAACCAGGACATGAATAAGGAAGTACTATAACACCCAAATTCCATCCTGCCTATTAGTAAGAGGGCAGAGACTAAATACTGCGACTAGGCAGGGGCTATCAAGGCCCATTATGGAAACCATAGTCTGGCAAGGGTTGGCAGCTCTGGGAGGTTGGAGTTGCACAGTTGAGCTGGCTGTTGAAGGCTAAATAGTACAGAGTGTGGCTTATCCTCTCCACTTCCTGTCATCCCCCCCCCCCCCCCCCCGTTAGTAGGATGAGCCATGCACAAATGCAAAGAAGCAACCTGGATCTCAAATGGCCAGCAAGAAAAGTGGTTCTTAAATGTCAATTTTCTGTACTGTGCAGGACTAGTCTTGCAGCATGAGTTGCACGGATCCGGTAGGTCTCACAGTTCATACTGCAAGACTAGCCCATACAGCACAGGAAGTTAACGCTATGTTAAATGCCGCCGCTCGTGATGGATGGGGAGTATTGGAAGGACATCAGGGTGCAGTGGGGATTGCAGGACAGATAGAATCAGGGAAAGCCAAAGAAGGGATATGGTATGAGCTATCAGGGAAGAAAAGAGAATGTGGGAAGAACCTTTTTGGATGGGGTGAAGACAATAAACAGAAAACTTTTGGGCTGTGAGGAGGATACAAGGAAAGCCTTCCAGGGGTAGGAAATATGGAGAGATCTTCCCAGGAGTGGGAGGGGGTGCAAGCAGAACTATCCACAAGTGTGAGGGAATACTGGGAGAGATTTCCAAAGGTGGATTGGGTGGATGTGAGAGGCAGGAGGACCTTGGAAAATATCTTCTATGTCAGCACTGTTTGATAACATCGCCACCCCCTATCTTTTGCCAGAGAATACTCGTTACAAGTATTACAAGTAATCAACTTTGATTTCTCTCGGCACAGGCGCCAACATTTCAAAATTATTGAGGGTGCCAAACACAATACAAATTACCCATCCCTGGACACAACGAAGGAGCTTGCTCAATATAGGATGTCTCTTGTATCCTCAATTAACCTTTTTTTTGCTCTCAATAATTGTGTAATGGATAATTTCACTCATCTTTCTCTCAGTGTCTATCACAGCACTCTCTCAGTTACAATATCAGTCCACATCACTCCCTTTTCTTTTTTGCTTCTTCCCCATCTCTTTTCCTCTTAACAGTGGTCTTAAAGTGATTGCTGATTGTTTTAATGATGAAGGCTGACCTTTGCTAACTGCGTACTTAAGCCACCATGCAAAGGGCAGCAACTAGGAACAGGTCTCACTATAACAAGAAATCAGACTCCAAGATAAAGCTCTGGTCATTCCCTAATGAAAATCCTGGTGGGTGGGCAAAGGATGCTTCCATTTTAATTCTTTATGGCTTTTCATGATTTCACATGTTGAATTCTTATCGTTTTTCTCTTCCTTGGTTCACTATACGTCTAGGTTTAGCACATCTGTCACTGGGGGCACGAATCACAAGTAGCTTGAAACATATTAATGATACCTCATTTAGGGTTACCATGTGACTCCAGAAAAAGGAGAACACATTGATCCAGTCCGGGTTTTGCTTCCATTGAAAGCAATGGAAGTAAAACCCAGACTGGCTCAATCTGTCCTCCTTTTTCTGGAGCTATATGGTAACCCTACTCATACTGTCCCGAGGTACGCATCTATCATGAGTGATCCAGGGATTGAAGTCACCTCACCTTCTGAATGCAAAAAGCAAATCCATGAAATAGTAACACCTCTTTTTCCTTCTACAGTTGTTCCTTTCCAAATATGTTAGCACTGGTCTTTGGGGATGTAACCACTGCTGGAGGGGGGGGGGGGGGGAGTTTCATCTACTTCCCTAAGCAGGACAGAAGCTCTAGTTAACTGCTGGGGGGGGGGGGGGGGAGTTTCATCTACTTCCCTAAGCAGGACAGAAGCTCTAGTTAAGTTAATTAAGATAACTTATGGTAGGCAAACAAAGCAAAGTTCAGCTCACTCCTGAGGTGGCTGCTTGGTTTGGAGGGTAACTATTACAACCCCTCCGATGGTGAGGGATTGATTACAGTTGGTTAATCAAAGCATATATATTATGATAACCCTGTATTCCTATTTTCAGAGTAATGAGCAAAACTAGATTGCTGGAAATTTATTGAACATCTGCCTCTGTTACCCAATTTTCAAGATTTTTATGTAACTTTATAGTATAACATCCGTTAACATGAAGAGAGCCATTTTAAGGGGAACGTCATCCACAGAAGCCAATGGAAATGTCGACATTTTCTTATTAGGGTTTGTTTGCTTTTTTACAGTAATGCACCAGAGATATATTTGCAGTTGAAAGAAATGCCAGTAATAAAAATAAAAAGGTCAAAATGCATGATTTCATTGATGACATCACTTGTAAACAAAATGGCTCCTTCCATGACATGTTGCATAACATTTTGAAAATGGAATCTACTTTAGTTTGACTGCACACTTCCAATGGCATGCACACCACTCTCACCAGGAAAAGTCGGACTCTGAAACACGCTTCCGCTCGAGAGCTAGACATGAATCTATCCAGTCCAGTAGCGTAGCTACGTGGGGCCATGGGCCTTGGACCCCCCAAATGGATCCAGGGCCCCCAGTTTGACTGGCTGGGGTCCCCATCCCCCACCTGTTGAAGTGTTTCTCCAGCACTGCTCTCCTTACATTGCCTGCTTCCATCTTGTCACTTGCATGTTCGGTTTTAGTGAAACTGAGCATGTGCGATGTTTCACGCATGCTCAATTTCATTAAACTCAAGCATGCGCAATGTGAGAGGAAGAAGGGTAGGCGATGTAAAGACAGCAGCACTGGAGAAATGCTTCAGCTGGCGGGGGTTGGGGACCCTCACCAGCAAAGTATGTGGCGTTGCGGTAGGGGAGGGATCTGCGGGAAAGCGGGCAAAAATGTGCCCCCCCCCCCACACACACACAGTTCGAGGTCTGGCTAAACCCCTGGTCCAGTCAACTAGTGTAGTGTGTGGAGGATCAGCAGACACTGATTGCATGACACATCTGGAAGTGTGCAGCTGCCTCTCTCTCAGTGTCTATCCTGTGATGTCATACTAACGAGATGATCTGGCTGACCACAGAATCAGTCTATGAAGTATACTGTAGTGGTAGTGAAAGGAAGGGAGAAGATTCCACTCCTTCCCGGACGTTAAGGAAGGACCATAGAGGACAGGATAGGGTTGCCAATTGATTTTCAATGTATTTGGCAGGATTGATCTAGTCCTGGTTTGTCCATTGCATGTTGAGACTTGTAGTTCTGATTGCTCCATTACATCGTCTAAGAAAAGCAAGATTACAAGTCCATGCATGTACTTGCTGCAAGTCTGGATCCAGTTGGCAACCCTAGAAGCAGGGCTCATCACAATGTTGTCAATTCTATAGAAGAGCTTTTTTTCTCATTTCTTTTCTTTTCTTTTTCTTAGGTTTGAAGATCCCACTTCGGGCCTGAAGCCATCTGAGCTCCCCAGCTAAAGAATGTTTACAGCCTTCCTGGACTTGGGAGTTTTATATGAATATAGACTTTTTAATATTTAATATTTATTTCTGCTGCTATTTATGGAACAGATGCACCATTTGAAAACCCTGGCTTGGAGCTCATTCTACTAGAAGGTTGGATATGTGGTGTAGGCATCAGACAACAGGTGGATATGTGGTGTCTGAGACACCAGATGGATATGCAGTAAGTGTTAAGACAGCAGGTGGATGAATATGGGTTATCCTGGACTTGTGAAACAGAGAGTATATGGACAATGGGTTTCTTAGAGGCATGAGATGGTTGAAGAATGGATACAGCTATCCATGGGAATGGCCGACGGATCTGGAGCATCCGGGGATGCATGGAGTTTCAGGAGACACATGTGAATGGCAGACGGATGTGAAGGAAAGCTGGGAATAAGTTGCACTAGGAGCACAGTTCCAGAATACTCCGAGATCTCCTCGGCTCTGGCTTTGAGAAAGAGGCTGGTCCTTTTTCGGCAGAGTTGGCAATGGAACCAACCCTATCGTGCATTCTGTCGGTCACGGCACACTGCCTGCTTCTCTTTCAACTCATCGAAGAAACAAGAAACCCACACCAGAGGGTTCACCGGTGTTAGAAAGTTAGAAGGATAGTGGGGGGGGTACAGCAAGCTCTTTTTCTTTCATTACGGAAAAAGAAAATGTTGGAAGCTGGTGGTGAAGTGGTGCACCTCTCCTCTCCCCTTTAGAAGGAGGGGGAAAAAAACTAGAACAGTCCCATTGAATGCCAAGCGTCAAATGCAATACCCAGGAAAACAAAGAACTATTTTACATGATGAATAAGACTTTTTATAGTTGAAAAAGGAAAGCTCAACTTTCGTTTTTTATTATTTAAAAACAAAATGCAGTGTACAGAGCTTCAAGATGCAACCTTATTATATCTTCTATATAAAAACTATTTAAATGTGTTCATATTTATGAAATGTGTGTACGAGTGTGTTCATATCTTCCAGTCTCTCTCTTTCTGTACGTCCCTTTCCTATGAACAGAAAGCAATAAAATATATATTTTGCCCGAACCAAAAATGTCTACATTGTCAAATGGGTCTTGTCTGTCTGTCTAGGGAACATATTTTTTAATCCGTTTTTTTCTTACACTTACTTCCCTTACCCTACCTTCCTTTTTATATTTTCAACATATTTAAAATAATCCTTTCCTTTCGTTTTATTTATTTATTTATTGCGTTTGTATCCCGCATTTCCCCACCTATTTGCAGGCTCAATGTGGCTTACAAAGACCTGTTATGGCATCGCCATTCCAGGAGATAGATGCAATTGGTGTTATAACAAATTCATGGATGAGGAAACAGATCTAAACAAAGTTATAGAAAGATAGTTAATAGAGTAGGGTGAGGTGGTGAGGTGTTATAATTAAGCTATGGGTTCCCGTTGTAGGCCTTGTTGAAGAAATGGGTTTTCAGAGATTTACGAAAGCTAGTTATGTCGTTGATCGTTTTCAGATCAGTTGGTAGTGCATTCCATAACTGCGTGCTCATGTAGGAGAAGCTAGTCGCATGTGTTAGTTTGTATTTTTCTAGCTGAACCTTTGATTCCACTATTATTAAGGAAGGACCAATAAAAAGGTTAAAAAAAAAACATAAGCAAAGACTGTTATCCATCAGTACAGGAGACTCAGAAAATGAGGAGTGTAGTAGCCGTGTTAGTCCACTCTTAAGGTTATCAATAGAAATCAAACAAAATAAAACATGGAAAAGAAAATAAGATGATACCTTTTTTATTGGACATAACTTAATACATTTCTTGATTAGCTTTCGAAGGTTGCCCTTCTTCCTCAGATCGGAAATAAGCAAATGTGCTAGCTGACAGTGTATATAAGTGAAAACATTCAAGCATTACTATGACAGTAAAATAGATACCATTGGAGATTCTACATGGAATGTTGCTACTATTGGAGATTCTACATGGAATGTTGCTATTCCACTAGCAACATTCCATGTAGAAGGCTGCGCAGGCTTCTGTTTCTGTGAGTCTGACGTCCTGCACGTACGTGCAGGACGTCAGACTCACAGAAGCAGAAGCCTGCGCGGCCACATTGGTGATCTACAAGGGCTGACTTCTACATGGAATGTTGCTAGTGGAATAGCAACATTCCATGTAGAATCTATAGAAATCAAACAAAATAAAACATGGAAAAGAAAATAAGATGATACCTTTTTTATTGGACATAACTTAATACATTTCTTGATTAGCTTTCGAAGGTTGCCCTTCTTCCTCAGATCGGAAATAAGCAAATGTGCTAGCTGACAGTGTATATAAGTGAAAACATTCAAGCATTACTATGACAGTCTGACAGGGTGGGAGGGTGGGGGTGGGTAGGAGGTATACATGGGGACATCAAAGCATATCATCAAAGCATATCATTGATATTCTAACAGGATGGGTGTGGATAGGTGAGGGGTGGGGTGATCAACAGAGACATACAGCTTTATGGTTTATAATGGGTTAGGAACCCCAGGTCCTTGTTAAGTCCTTTCTGTTGGGTGTTAAAATATTCTAGTGGGTTCCTAACCCATTATAAACCATAAAGCTGTATGTCTCTGTTGATCACCCCACCCCTCACCTATCCACACCCATCCTGTTAGAATATCAATGATATGCTTTGATGTCCCCATGCATACCTCCGACCCACCCCCATCCTCCCACCCTGTCAGACTGTCATAGTAATGCTTGAATGTTTTCACTTATATACACTGTCAGCTAGCACATTTGTTTATTTCCGATCTGACGAAGAAGGGCAACCTTCGAAAGCTAATCAAGAAATGTATTAAGTTATGTCCAATAAAAAAGGTATCATCTTATTTTCTTTTCCATGTTTTATTTTGTTTGATTTCTATTGATAACCTTCAGAAAATAAAATCTGTTTAAATCATTTAGTTCTTCTGTTTACATAGCTATTTATCTCTTGTTTCATTTGCTTACTATAACCATATGAACCTATCTTCTCTATTACCATAGGCAGAAAAGTTTTGCAAAGGCATCATTTTGATTTTAGCAGGACAAGGGAGATAAATGTGTTCATTATCCACAGCAAATGTTCTTATCACTGGGGTCTGCAGTGACTGGTTGTGTCGCTGCCCAGCTCCGGGTCAACGGGAACAAGTAATGCAGACCTAGTTTTACCTTAATGCACACATGGACAACAGTGCAATTTTTATGCCATGTAACCAGGTATCAAGAGTCAATGGGTTCTCCTCCACCTTGGATTCTTTGTGTAGACCGGACTTACTATGACTGTCGCCTCTTCTGCGTGCAGGTGGGATGGGAAAGATCCATCCTTACTGCCACTGCTACAGACACCTTGGACCAGCCAAAGGGTATCTAAAGCCCTAGATGAAAGGTTTACCACGCACATCCTCCTTCCCCTACCCCAAGTACCTAGCATCTCCCTTTCCCTCCCCACACTATGTCCAGCATCTCCCACCTCCCTTTTCCTTCCCTCTACCACTGCCAGCAACCTACTTCTGTTCTCCACTTGAGCAGAAAACGTGGTGCAGGCACGCTAAGTAGAGAATGACATGGGAGTGGATAAACCATGGTAATCCATGGTTAAACCGCAAGAACACTAAAAACGTCTAGATTTTTGCCACGGGTGCAAACAACGGCTATTTCCCCACCCTGTGGGAGGGGTAATAACCTCTGCACCTGCGGTAAATTGAACACCTACCTTTTACCATTGTTTGTCCGTTCGGCTATGCTAGTCGGCTGCTCCTCCCTGCCTGCAGTGCCGTACAGTCATGCTAACGCCGTACCTTCCTGAACTCCCCGCCCACCACACATAATGTCACCATTCCCATTCACCCAGGAGGCGGAGGACTCACTCATCAAGGAAGGATTCGACTGTCTGAGGCGGAGCTAGCGTGCCGCGTGTGTGAACCCAGTCCAGGAGCCGGAGGGACATTATAATCCGACTGTTCCGATATTGTTTGTGAAGACCATGGTAAGGTCCCAGTCCCATAAATCTCTTGTCCAACTCCTCCCTCCACTGGTCCCGTTTAGCCAGCTTTTTTACAGGCTGCTTTAGATCTCATCTCCCTCCCCTCCCCCTCCCCCTCCCTTTCCGTACTAATGTAGGCTGTGGGGAATTTATTTATTTATTTATTGCATTTGTATCCCACATTTTCCCACCATATGGCAGGTTCAATGTGGCTTACATATTGCTAAAAAGGCGGTTACAAATTTTAGATTTGTAGAAGTTTAGTGCATAATACAGAAGTACACTAAACGCTTAGGTTGATATATTAGCATATTGTGAGAGAGGTAACTTTACATGATGTATGGTGGTGTGGGATTAGGCAGATCCAGGGGGGAAAAACTTCTTGAAAAGATGTGTTTTCAGGTTTTTTCTGAATTGTAGGTAGTTTTCTATGAGTTTCAGGTCTTTGGGTAGTGAGTTCCAAAGTTGTGTGCCTATAAAGGAGAGGTTGGTGGCATGTGAAGATTTGTATTTTATACCTTTGCAATTTCCGTCATGTAATCTGGTGCAAGTCCATAGATGATTCTGTGGACTATTGTGCATATTTTGAATGTTATGCGAGCGTTAATAGGAAGCCAATGTATGCTTATTAGGAGGGGTTTCGCGCAGCCGTGTTTTGTGCTGTCTGTAGTTTTCTCAGTGGCGTTCCTAGCCTGGATGACACCCGGGACGGATCGCCAATGCACCCCCCTGGGTGCAGCGCCCCCCCCCCCCCTGTGAAATGACACCTCCCCCCCCCCCCGGCGAAATGACACCCCCCCCCGGGTGCACGCCGCTGGGGGTGCCGCGTAACCTGTTCCGGGGCAGAGGGAGCTGCAGCGAACGAGCGAAGTTAGCGAACTCGGAGCCAACAGACGCGTACCGCGGCACCCCCAGCGGCGTGCATCCGGGGCGGACCGCCCCCACCGCCCCCCCGGTACGCAGTGAATGAGCGAAGTTAGCGAACTCTGAGCCTACAGGCGCGTGGCACCCCCCCAGCCGTGTGCACCCGGGGCGGACCGCCCCCACCGCCCCCCCCCCCCTGGTACGCCACTGAGGTTTCTTATGATTTGATCTTTGCAGCCTACGTAAATACTATTGCAGTAGTCTACATGGGTTAGCACCATGGTTTGGATCGTGTAGTGGAATGAATCCCTGGGAAAGTAAGGTTTTATACGTAACTGGAAAGTATGTGCGGGATTTTAATCACCGATGCTGAGCATCTGTTCAAAAAGGATGTCTGGGTCAACTTTTAAAAACTGGAAAGTATATGCAGGATTTTAATGTATTAATTAAATTACACATCAATGCCCAAAATGCATGCCGTGGTTAATCACGATTAAACTTAACCCTCCATTGCCTCAGGTACAAACTTAGATTGTGAGCCCTCCTGGGACACAGAAATACCCAGTGTACCTGAATGTAACTCACCTTGAGCTACTACTGAAAAAGGTGTGAGAAAAATCTAAATAAATAAATATATGGAATGTTGCTATTATTGAAGATTCTACATGGAATGTCACCACTTTTTGAGATTCTGGAATGTTGCTACTATTTGAGATTCTAGATGGAATGTTGCTAGTGGAGGAGTGACCTAGTGGTTAGAGCACTGGTCTTGCAATCCAGAGGTGGCCGGTTCAAATCCCGCTGCTGCTCCTTGTGATCTTGGGCAAGTCATTTAACCCTCCATTGCCTCAGGTACAGAGAAATATCCAGAGTACCTGAATGTAACTCACCTTGAGATTCTACATGCAATGTTGCTACTATAGGAGATTCTACATGGAATGTTAATGTTGCTATTCCACTAGCAACATTCCATATAGAAGCCTGCCCTTGCAGATCAGCAATGCGGCCGCGCAGGCTTCTGTTTCTGTGAGTCTGACGTCCTGCAAGGGCAGGCTTCTATATGGAATGTTACTAGTAGAGGAGTAGCCTAGTGGTTAGTGCAGTGGAACATGGAATGTTGCTACTACCTGAGATTCTACACAGAATGTTGCTAGTGGAGGAGTGGCCTAGTGGTTAGAGCACCGGTCCTGCAATTCAGATTGGCCGGTTCAAATCCCGCTGCTGCTCCTTGTGATCTTGGGCAAGTCATTTAACCCTCCATTGCCTCAGGTACAGAGAAATATCCAGAGTACCTGAATGTAACTCACCCTGAGCTACTACTGAAAAAGGTGTGAGCAAAGTCTAAATAAATAAACAAATAATCATTGCTTACCCCTAATGTATGAATTTTTTTTTTTTTGCAGGTTGTGCTGTAATGTTCCCATTAGCACTCAGTACCTGCAAAAAATGAACATGTGAGCGCATACCACCCTGCATTGACCAGTTAGCGAGTTCTTTTTTTAATTCTTTATTTATTCAATTTTTCAATTACATTCCAAAGATAAACTTTGTCAAGAAAATAAAAAACAGGGAATTCCAAAGCAATATAGTACATGGTCATTATGCTAATCCATATGACAACAAAATCAGTTCCTTTATATATAGTCCTCAAATAAAGAGGCTGAATAACATAAATCTTATATAGAGGATTAAGACACATTTAAGAAACTTATATTAGAAAGGAAAGCGTCAAGCTATTTTATTGTTCCATCTTCATAATTCAAAAGTCCTAAATTAGATATCTATGGAGGTTGCGAGTTCTAATCCTAACTCAGTAGCTGGACAACGTGGGCAGCGGCGTATCTAAGCGGACTTCCAATGGCTCCACTGCCTATTTTTGATGCAATCTGTTGCGTTTTAAATTAAACACCGGCGCCGTCGACAGTCCACTCTCATTTCCCCGCACCCTCAACCTGGCTACGCTTACGCGAGAATATCCATTCTCCGCCCATGACATGCCTCTCCTAAAAACTGATTTTTTAAAAAAGGTAATGCACGGGCTATGTCACACTAACAGGCAAAACACCTGTTGGCACACACTAGCCGTGCTTTAAGAGCTAGATGCCCTTGAATAAAATGGCCACTAAGCATGGACAGAATTAAGGGATTGTCTGCCGACACCCCCACACTGATTTGTAAGTGCCTACTTCAGCATGTAAAATGTTGTTTCACTTATAGAATTACTCACTACTACTACTACTACTACTTAACATTTCTAGAGCGCTACTAGGGTTACGCAGCGCTGTACAAATTAACAAATAAGGACAGTCCCTGCTCAGAAGAGCTTACAATCTAAAGGACGAAATGTCAAGTTGGGGTAGTTAAGATTTCCTGAGAAGAGGTGTAGTGATTAGGTGCCGAAGGCGACATTGAAGAGGTGGGCTTTGAGCAATGATTTGAAGATGGGTAGGGAGGGGGCCCGGCGTATGGGCTCAGGGAGTTTGTTCCAAGCATGGGGTGAAGCGAGGCAGAAAGGGCGAAGCCTAGAGTTGGCGGTGGTGGAGAAGGGTACTGAAAGGAGGGATTTGTCTAGAGAGTGGAGGTTACGGGTGGGGACATAAGGGGAGATGAGAGTAGAGAGGTAAGGAGGGGCTGCAGATCGAGTGCATTTGTAGGTGAGTAGGAGAAGCTTGAACTGTATGCGGTATCTGTTCGGAAGCCAGTGAAGTGACTTGAGGAGAGGGGTGATATGAGTATATCGGTTGAGGCGGTAGATAAGACGTGCGGCCGAGTTCTGGATGGACTGAAGGGGGGATAGATGGCTAAGTGGGAGGCCGGTGAGGAGTAGGTTGCAGTAGTCAAGGCGAGAGGTAATGAGAGAGTGGATGAGAGTTCGAGTGGTGTGCTCGGAGAGGAGGGGGCAAATTTTGCTAAAGTTATAGAGGAAGAAGCGACAGGTCTTGGCTATCTGCTGGATATGCGCAGAGAAGGAGAGGGAGGAGTCGAAGATGACACCAAGGTTGCGGGCAGATGAGACGGGGACGATGAGGGTGTTATCAATTGAGATAGAGAGTGAAGGGAGAGGAGAAGTGGGTTTGGATGGGAACACAATAAGTTCTCACAGCGAGGAAGAGAAGGGGTCAGAGGGCAAATAGAAGAACAAGCATTGCCACTATGCTCCTGAACCTTAAAAGAAAAACCAGGCGGGGGGGGGGGGGGGGGGCAGAGGACAAGTAGAAGAACCAGCATTGTCAGTATGCTCCCAAACCCTAAAAGAAAAACCTGGGGGGGGGGGGGCAGAAGGTGTTTCTCTAAAGTGACTGGAAACACTTAGGTGCCAAGTGCATGAGTGAATTACTACAATACTGCCATTAATACCAATATTCCAGGTAAATCCTATTCTATAAAAGGTGCCTACATGCAAAGGCGTGTGGTTTAATGTTGGGCAGAGTACAGGTGCAGTAAGGGCGCACAGTTGTGCACATAAATACATAGTAACATAGTAAATGACGGCAGATAAAGACCTGTACAGTCCATCCAGTCTGCCCAACAAGATAAACTCATTCACGTGATATGTGATACTTTATATGCATACCCGAGTTTGATTTGTCCCTGCCTCTCTCAGGCCACAGACCGTAGAAGTCTACCCAGCACTGTTCTTGTTCTAAGTTCTGTAGCTAACGTCGAAGCCCCTTAAAATTTACACTCCATTCAGTCACGATCAGGGCGTAGACCGTAGAAGTCTGCCCAGCTCCCATTTTGTTTCCCAATTACCGGCGTCGCCACCCAATCTCCGCTAAGATTCCATGGAACCATTCCTTCTAAACAGGATTCCTTTGTGTTTATCCCATGCATGTCTGAATTCCATTACCCTTTTCATCTCCACCACCTCCCGCGGCAGGGCATTCCACATATCCACCACCCTCTCCGTGAAAAAATACTTCCTGACATTAGTCCTGAGTCTGCCCCCCTTCAGCCTCAATTCATTTCCTCTAGTTCTACCTCCTTCCCATCTCTGAAAAAGGTTCATTTGCGGATTAATACCTTTCAAATATTTGACCATCTGTATCATGTCACCCCTGTTTCTCCTTTCCTTCAAGGTATACATGTTTGGGTCAGTAAATCTCACCTCGTATGTCTTGCAACACAAATTCCATACCATTTTTGTAGCTTTTCTTTGCACCGCTTCCAGTCTTTTTACATCTTTAGCAAGATACGGCCTCTAAAACTGAGCACAATACTCCAATGATAGAATATTATCATTTTCATGCATGTTTGACCGTAAGCTCTATGGCTGGCGTTAAAGGAGCATCTTTTGCCTGCTATGCACCACATAAGTGCCCTGATATAGACTTTGCCTGATATAGATTTTGCCTTGGTTGTCTCCAACTGCCCTTAATTTGGGCTAAGGAGAGCGAGGGAAGGTTCACACTAGGGACTAATGATCAAGGAGGAAGGGGAAATGGCAATTTGACCTTAGGGTCTGTATAACATGCAGGGTTGGACTGAGAGTGGTCAAGGGCACTGAGAGTGGTCTGGGACCCCCGCCCGGCCACTGCCTGATGCCCCCCTACCGCCATGGTGCTGCCCTCCTATCGCCACAGCTGACGCCCCCACTCCTGCTGCGCTTGTCCTACCTGAAGGGCCTGGTGGTCTAGTGGCCTCTGCGGGGGGAGCATGCTCTTTCCTGCCCACTTTGCTGCTGCTATTCCCCTGCCCACCACTCTGTCGTGTTTTCAAAACGGTGGCTCAGTGTTCCCATGATCTCAAAGTCTCGTGAGACTTCTGCAGGGAGCCTCGGCCGCCATTTTTAAAATACGGCGGTGCCAGGCAGGGGGAATAGCAGCAGCACAGCGGGCAGGAAAGAACATGTTCCCTGTTGCAGAGGCCACTAGATCACCAGCTGTGTGCCTTTCAAGGTAGGACTGGGCAGCGGCGTAGCTAATTTTGGTACAGGCTCATACAGAAGCGTCACACCCCAGCCAATGAAGATTCAACATCCCCTCTCTTCTTTCCCTCCACCCTCGCACTTCTAGTGCTTCTCACCCCTCCCACAGTTTCAGCACTTCCATGTCTTTCTCCCCTGCCACGGCGGCGCTTGCACTTTAATGCTATCATGCCACTGGGCAGGAGTTCCACATGATGCGTCGGGGCCTTCTCTTTACCACGACACACCCACTGATGCAACTTCCTGTTTACGCAGGCTGGGCAGGACGTGGCAGAGAAAGAAGGCTCCGACACAGCACGCAGGCCTGTGTGGAGTTTCTGCTGGGCGGTGATGACAGCATGAAGTGCAAGCGCCGCAGCGGGAATGGGGGGAGAGTAAGGAAGATGCGGAGGTGGCGGTGCCGGAACTGTGGGAGGGGAGTGGGGCACTGCACATGCAGGGGTTGGATGGAAGGGAAGAGGCGCTGGACATGCATGCATGCAGGCGGGAGGTTGGAGGGAAGGAAGAGAGGCACTGGGCATGTATGGAGGTGCTGGAGGGAAGGGATAGAGATCTGGAACTGCAAGGGAAGGGAAGGGAGAGGTGCTAGATATGTAGAGGAGAAGGGAAGGGGGAGAGGTGCTGGGCATGCAAGGGGACTCTTTCAAAAAGATGGCAACTCTAGTGCCCACCCATCTAACCTACTGGCCCATCCAAAAACTGCCTTCTGGCTACGCCACTGGGACTGGGGCGGGCTGTAGTGTGCAACGATAGCGGCGGGCATCTGGGCAGAGCCTCTGGGCCCTCGGGCACTGCCCCGGTTGCCTGAACGGTCAGTCCGCTCCTGATAACATGGATAAAATCCTTGAAAAAGGAAGCCACTGTTTTGGTGCCTAACTGCCCGTGTAGCCAAATTGGCAACTAACATTTGGCACAGTGGTTAGAGTTAGGGGGAACCACTACAATTCTGTCCCTGATCCAGCCAAACTGAGCCCTGGGAACACCTACACCCATCTCTTACATAAATATGCACAGTCTTATTTCCGTGAGTAAAACAGCTTTTACCTGTGGAAAAATCTTTAGAAAATGATCATCCACAGATCTTACTGTCACTGATAAGCCCAGTGCTCGGAATGTTTTCCAAGTAAAATGTGGGAAAGTCACTCCTAGAAAGGGAACGAGTTCCTTGCACAGGGACAGGACAGCCTTGGGAGAGAGCGGAGAGGGAGGGAAAGGACACTCATGCAGCTGTTTCCTGCATAAGCAGCTCTCAGCCAGCGCAGAGCAGAAGTTTTAATGCCCCAGGAGGGTGTTTATGGAGGCGAATTATCGTAGAATGGGGTTTTATGTTCAAACAGCTGCATAAACAGATACGTTTTCTCTCCCTTTGCTTTACTTATCTGCCCCTCCCCCCTTTTCCCATTTCCCTTCTTGATTTGGGAACATATTTTTCCAAGTTCTTTTCCTCTAGGTACTAGGATGAGCCAGGCTGAGTTAGTATTCTGTAAAGGACGCTCCACGCAGGGGCGTAGCTATGTGGGGCCACGGGGGCACGGGCCCCCACAGATTATGCCCTGACCCCCTCTACATTTGACCCCCCCCCTGCCGCCGCCACCTGCCCCCTGCCCCGCCACATCAGGTACCTTGTTTGCTGGCGGGGGTCCCCAATCCCCGCCAGCCGAAGAGTCTTCTTCAATGCCGGTCGACTCCGGCGCTTTCATTGTGGGATCATCTGTTTCTGACGCCTTACGTCCTGCATCGTGCATGTAGCCCTGTGCAGGACGTAAAGCATCAGAAACAGATGATCACACAACAAAGGCGCCGGAGTCGACCGGCGTTGAAGAAGACTCTTCGGCTGGCGGGGATTGGGGACCCCCGCCAGCAAACAAGGTACCTGATGCGGCGGCAGGGCGGGGGGCGGTGGCTAAACAGTGCCCCCCCACCTCGGGCTCTGGCCCCCCCTCCCGCCGAGGTCTGGCTACTCCCCTGATGCAGAGCACCCTTTACAGAATACCAGCTTAGTGCATATTTTGCGCCAACTTTGGATGCGAGCACTTACGCCTGCCAAAGGCTGGTGCAAATGCTCACGCCCCAACTGACGGCAGTTGGGCGCATAAATGCAAGTATTCTATAACATCGTGCCTAATTTCTGGGAATGCCCCTGACCCGTCCATGCCCCTCCCATGGTCACACCCCCTTTGGAAATGTACACTATGAAATGTAGGTGCACATGTACAGAATAGATCCACGTGTAACTCCTAATTACTCCCAATTAAGTGCTTGTTAACTCCAGTAATCGGACTGTTAGTTCCTAATTGACCAATTCAGTGGCTCCCAAACCTGGTCCTGGTGGCATCCCAGCCAGTCAGGTTTTTGGGCTATCCGCAATGAATATTCATGAGAGAGAGAGTTGCATGTAGTAGAGGCAGTACATGCAAATATCACTCATGAATATTCATTGTGAATATCCCAAAAACCTGACTGGCTGTGGCAGGGGCATAGCCAGACTTCGACAAGAGGGGGGTCCAGAGCCCGAGGAGAGGGAGCACATTTTAGCCCCCCCCCCTGGTGCCACCGACCCCCCTGCCACTTTTGACCCCCTCCCCTGTCCCTTTCCACCCCCCCCCCCACCGCCGCCAACTCTCCCCTCTCCACCGCTAGGTACCTTTGCTGGTAAGGGTCCCCAACCCCCGCCAGCCAAAGTCCCCTTCAGCGCTGGTCTCCGAGTCCGGCGCGTTCGCTGATCTGGATTCTGTTTCTGTGAGTCCTGATGAACGTGCAGGACGTCAGGACTCACAGAAACAGAATCCAGATCAGCAATGCGTTGGAGACCGGCGCTGAAGAGGACTTTGGCTGGCAGGGGTTGGGGACCCCCGCCAGCAAAGGTACCTGACTGTGGCGAGGGAGGGTTGGCGGCAGCAGGAGGGGTGTTGAATGTGGCGGGGGGGGGGGGTGAAAGCAGGGGGCCAGGGCTAAATCTACGCCCCTGGGCCGTGGTGCCTCCAGGACCAGGTTTGGGAACCACTGGACTAATTAGTTTACATTTGGATTCTGGGATTGGCGTCCAAATCTGGGTCATCTATACAGAATCCAGGGGGAAAGTGGAAGAAGACCCTTGGAACACTGGGTGTTTGTTTTCCTCATAAACTATTTTGGCTTCTATCCCTCAGATTCTTGCTTGGGATAGAGGAGCTGATGAAGCCCTGCTTGAACACCCCCCCACCCCGATATTGAGAACATGCTTTCACTGCATTCAGGAAGGAGTCATTTCTGTTGAGTTTAGCACCACCGATCTGTCAGAGAAGTTAGCTGTCTGTGGCTCTGATTATGTGACTACAGAACCCTGATTCCACCTCTTAAAGAACAGTCTAGCATTCTGCCTGGACAGCTTAACCTGTAATTCCTAGTAAAGACTGTTCTTGGTGTTGATTGGTCCCACTGGCTCCTGAGTTGAACAATTCTGGCCTATTTGTGTAAAGGTGACAGTAATAAATAACTACAGTCTGCTCCCTCCCCCCACTTCCCCCTCCGTCCCCCATCTCCTGTGCACAGCTCCACTTTCCCACAGTCCAACCTTCGAAAACAGGAAATTCACAGCAGCACAACAAAAGAAAGCTGCAGACTGGAACCGGGAGACCTTGGTCCATTACAGTTCCCTGACTCATGAAGAGTGTGGCTGCATGCACAAGAAGTCCGCAGGTCAGAACGCACACACTACCCAGCACTGTAGTCCACTGCACACCCTCTCACCAGCACAGCGCTGCAGCCTACTGCACAGCCCTCACAAGCAGCAGGATGGAGCAGTGTTAGCAGCACAGCACTGCAGTTCACTGCACATCCCTCTCTCCAGCACAGGACTGCAGTGCACTGCACACCTCTCACTAATAGCAGAATGGACCAGTACTAACAGCACAACACTGCATACCCCTCACTAGCAGCAAAATGGAGCAGTGTTGGCAGCACAGCACTGCAGTTCACTGCACATCCCTCTCTCCAGCACAGGACTGCAGTGCACTGCACACCTCTCACTAATAGCAGAATGGACCAGTACTAACAGCACAACACTGCATACCCCTCACTAGCAGCAAAATGGAGCAGTGTTGGCAGCACAGCACTGCAGTTCACTGCACATCCCTCTCTCCAGCACAGGACTGCAGTGCACTGCACACCTCTCACTAATAGCAGAATGGACCAGTACTAACAGCACAACACTGCATACCCCTCACTAGCAGCAAAATGGAGCAGTGTTGGCAGCACAGCACTGCAATCCACTGCACATCACTCACCAGCATAGCACTGCAGTCCACTGCTCACACCTCACTAGCAGCAGGGTGCAGTAGTGTACAGCAGCATAGACTTCATGAACTGAGGCACATCCCCCCCCCCCCCAGGTAATACAGCACTGCAGGGTCTTCAGCAATACAGCAATGAGGTGCCTTGCACACGTCTCACTAGCGGCACTGCAGAGCACTACATGGGGTAAGGGTAATGTATTTGATATAAGCATAAAGGAATCCTGTGCCGAAGGAATGGATCCTCAGGAGCTTAGTCAAGATCGGGAGGCGGGGCTGGTGGTTGGGAGGCGGGGATAGGGCTGGGCAGACTTATATGGTCTGTGCCAGAGCCGGTGGTGGGAAGCGGGACTGGTGGTTGGGAGGCGGGGATAGTGCTGGACAGACTTGTACGGTCTGTGCCAGAGCCGGGGTTGGGAGGCAGGGCTGGGGTGGTGAGGATAGTGCTGGGCAGACTTATACGGTCTGTGCCAGAGCCGGTGGTTGGGAGGTGGGGCTGGTGGTTGGGAGGCGGGGATAGTACAGGGCAGACTTATACGGTCTGTGCCCTGAAGAGCAAAGGTACAAATCAAAATAGGGTATACACAAAAAGCAGCAAATATGAGTTATCTTGTTGGGCAGACTGGATGGACCATGCAGGTCTTTTTCTGCCGTCATCTACTATAACACCTTTAAAAGAAACCGACCGTTGGGAACAGCGGAAGACTGAAGAAGGAAGGGGAGGTACAGGGGCGTTCCTACCTAGAAAGGAGGGGGGAACTCCACACATGCTCAGAGGTTTTGTTTTTTTTTAAACCTCTATTGGAGAGCTTTTTCCGTCCAATGGGAGATGCCGGATGACTACTAGTACTACTACTTAACATTTATAAAGCGCTACCAGGGTTACGCAGCGCTGTACAATTTAACACAGATGACAGTCCCTGCTCGAAGGAGCTTACAATCTAAAGTGCAGTCAATCAAATTGGGGCAGTCTAGATGACGTCACCTATATGTGGCCGACGCATCCTGCTTGTCCTAGGAGAACATATTATATTCAGGTCTTTCTCTGTCTGTAGTGGGCTCACAATCTTATATTTATTGTAGCTGGGGCAATGTACCTCACAAACACAACGCTGCACTGTGTTAGGCTTCACACCCCTCACACAGTGCTGCAAATGTACTGCAGTCCCCTCACAAAGTAATAGTGTAACTCTGCACACACACTTTACCGGGGAAAGTCCGGTTCAAATTCCACCCCAGCTCCTGGTGATCTTGGGCAAATCACTTAACCCTCCATTGTCTCAAGTACATGATTGTACATCATCTGGAGACAGGGAAACATCTGCTGTACCTGAATGTAACTTGCCTAGAGCTGCAAGTGAAGAAAGGCGTGAGTTAAATCCCCAAATCCCTTCTTTCCTTTGCAACAGGAGAAAAATCCTTGTATGTGTCCAGGGAGGAGTTATTTCCACTGGGCTTAGCACCCCCAATAATTTTGAAAAGTTGGCTCCTATGCTTTACACACCGAGTGATGTGGCAGCCTTATATATTTTTATTTTATTTTTGATACATTTGTACCCCGCGCTTTCCCACTCATGGCAGGCTCAATGCGGCTTACAGGGGGCAATGGAGGGTTAAGTGACTTGCCCAGAGTCACAAGGAGCTGCCTGTGCCTGAAGTGGGAATTGAACTAGTTCCCCAGGATCAAAGTCCACTGCACTAACCACTAGGCTACTCCTCCACTAGCAACATTCCATGTAGAAGTCGGCCCTTGCAGATGACCAATGTGGCCGCGCAGGCTTCTGCTTCTGTGAGTCTGACGTCCTGCACGTACATGCAGGACGTCAGACTCACAGAAACAGAAGCCTGCGCAGCCTTCTACATGGAATGTTGCTAGTGGAATAGCAACATTCCATGCAGAATCTCCAATAGTAGCAACATTCCATGTAGAATCTCCAATAGTATCTATTTTATTTTTGTTACATTTGTACCCTGCGCTTTCCCACTCATGGCAGGCTCAATGCGGCCTACATGGGGCAATGGAGGGTTAAGTGACTTGCCCAGAGTCACAAGGAGCTGCTTGTGCCTGAAGTGGGAATCGAACTAGTTCCCCAGGATCAAAGTCCACTGCACTAACCACTAGGCCACTCCTCCACTCCGCATTTGCTTATTTCTGATCTGATGAAGAAAGGTTACCTTCGAAAGCAAATGAAAAAAATGTATTTAGTCCAATAAAAAAGGTATCATCTTATTTTCTTTCTATGTTTTATTTTCTTTTATTTCTATTGATTACCTTTACATACTGCATAGAAGATCAGGTAGTTAATGGCGTAAGTGCAGTCGCTCCTTTCATTGGGTTAGAACAGGCAGATCAACACTGTCTATTATCACAGAACCCCTCTGCAAATTACAATATGTTAGTAAGCGAAAGATAAGAAAATGCAGGCCTAACATCCCAACTGCCCTTCAGGAACTGTGTGCTTCTCTTTATCCATCTGTGTCTGTTTCTTGACAAGATCATAAGCTCCACTGAGCAGGGACTCTGTCTTCTGTGTCTCTGTCTGTAAAATGCTGTATCGACCTTGCAACATTATATAAAGGTTAAATAGTAGTTTTGCATTCTCTTTCAACCTACTCTCTCTGCTCTTATCACAGCTTAACTTTATTTTCTGGCTCCTTTCCAAAACTTTAAGTACATAAGTATTGCCACACTGGGACAGACCAAAGGTCCATCAACCCCAGCATCCTGTTTCCAACAGTGGCAAATTCAGGTCACCAGTGGCGTTCCTAGGGGGGCTGACACCCGGGGCGGATCGCCGATGCACCCCGCCCCCTGGGTGCAGTGCCCCCCCCCAGATGCAGCGTGACCCCCCCCCCCCCCCCCCCGTGAAAGGCCCCCCCCAGGTGCACGCCGCTGGGGGGGGTGCCGCACGTGCCTGTCCTTCGTTCATTCCATGCTCCCTCTGCCCCGTAACAGGAAGTAACCTGTTCCGGGGCAGAGGGAGCATGGAATGAACGAAGGACAGGCACGCGCAGCACCCCCCCAGTGGCGTGCACCTGGGGCGAACCGCACCCACCGCACCCCTCTAGGAACGCCACTGCAGGTCACAAATACCTGGCAAGATCCCGAAAAAGTTCAATACATTTTATGCTGCTTATCCCAGAAATAAGCAGTGGATTTTCCCCAAGTCAATTTAATAATGGGCTATGGACTTTTCCTTTAGGAAGATGTTCAAATCTTTTTTTAAACCCCGCTAAGCTAACCGCCTTTACCACGTTCTCTGGCAATGAGTCCCAGAGTTTAGTGACACGTTAAGTGAAGAAAACTTTTCTCCGATTCATTTTAAATTTACTACTCTGTAGCTTCATCGCATGTCCCCTAGTCCTAGTATTTTTGGAAAGAGTAAACGAATGATTCACCTCTACTTTGTGGCTGTTTGTCCATCCCCGTGATCAGCGTCATACCAAGGGCTGTGTGAACTGTGTGGCTATGCCAGATGCAAATATGGATGGATGCAAAAACTATTCCCATCCTCCTGTCTCCTTTCCTTGGTGGTGGCTAAGCAGGCGGGGTGGGGGGCACCAGTGGATGAGGCCCACAGGGCACCACTATAGCTCAGTATGGACCTGCCTGTGCTTAGATACATCTGTCTTTCCTTTCTCTCTCTACCTCTGTAGATTTTTCTTCACCTGCACTCCCCCCCCCCCCCCCCCCCCCCACAGTTCTCTCTGATGCAGGAAGTCTGCCTGCACTCTTTTCATTCTCTCCTAAACAAAGAATCATGATACCCAATAGAATGATGCTGCTTTCTTTGCTTATCAGCAGACACCAAAGGGCACTGCATTACCACACAGTATGAGACCCTTCCGGCAAATTATCACAATGAAAATAAAAAGCTACCACTGGAAACCAACCCCCCTCAATCCCATCACCTCCCCCCCCCCCCCCCCCCCTTCTCTGCCTTTGGGCATTGTTACTGCACTGGGAAAATGCATCTCTGTGTATCTCAGCAGTCAGTGACTCACACAGCAGCCACCCCTGTGCCACCTCAGTCCTGCCTTGCAGCACGTCTTGCTAGCCTAGCTGCAGGAGTAACATTAGAAAATGTTTCTAGGGTAGGCTGGTGGCTCAGTGCAAGCATTATTGTACACATGAGGAGACCCTGGGTCAGGCTTCCGCCAGCTAACCAGAAAGGGAGGGAGGACGAGGAGAGAAATGCTACCCAGGCGGTGATGGCAGGCCCTGGAAGGAGGAAATCTCATTCACTGTACATGTGAAGGGCAATTCTATAACAGGGGCAGGGTCGCCAAGAGGGGGGGGGGGGCAAAATTTCCCTGGGCCCAGCCTCCAAGGGGGGCCCGGTGCCGGAAAGGCTTCCAGTGACAGGCAGTCAGGCACACAAGCAGAAGGTTCTGCGCCCTCGGCCTGTCGCTCTCCTGCTCCTATGTGCCAGGACCTGGGTTATTGCGTTAATGCGTTAACTATGCTCTGCCACCACAGGTCCTTCTTCCTGCCTCATCCCACCTCTTCCTGTGTGTACTTCCTGTTTCTGCATAGGCAGGAGGGGACATGGCAGAAAAAAGGACCTGTGGTGGCAGAGCATGGTTAACGGGATAACCTGGGTCCCGGCACACAGGAGCAAGAGAGAGACAGAAGAAGAGAGCAGATACAGTAAGTGACTGGGGAACGTGGCAGTGGCCTGGTAGGGGGAGCGGTGACATTTGCTTGTGAAAATGTATAGAATACATTCTTTTTTGCGGGGAAATGTCCGGACGGCTAAGCGCTGTTCTGTAAGGGCAAATGTAAATGGCACAGAGTGTAAATGCAAAGGGGCTTTCATTTAGGCAGAGCATGGGAGGGGCATGAGCAGGATCTTATAAAATATGGCAACTTATGTGTGCCCTTGGTGCGTCTAGGTGCCCGTAGTTTATCAAGTCTAGGGTCAGAGCCGGCTCAAGGAATTACGATGGCCTAAGCCGCCTTGCTTCGACGTTCCCCCTCTCCCTGAATTGCTTCCATCCCCGGCGCCCCCCACTGGTCTGGCATTTCTCCCTCGCTCATTCGGTCCAGTGTCTCTTCCCAGAACCCCGGTCCAGTCTCTCCATCCCTCCCTCTTCCATCGCAGTCCTGTACACTTTACCTTGGTTGCCGGCAGCAGCAATATGAACAACAGGTAACTTTCATCCCACCCCACATTTTCCCTCTGCCACATCCCGCCTCCTCTGATGCAATTTCCTGTGGGCGGGACACAGTAGCGGGAGAACACAGGGGCAGGCCGAAAGCTGCCTATTGTTCTTGCTGCTGCTGCCGGCAACCAAGGTAAAGTGTACAGGACATTGGTGAAAAAGGGACGGAGAGAAGACTTAACCTTTAGACTAGGTGAGGCGTTGGCACCGGCTGGGGATTTTAGCACTCTGATTCAGTGCCTCACCTGGTCCAATGGTTAACCCAACCATGTCTATGGTTGGTATAACTTGGGGCACCTAGATTTTAGATGCCCCAATGCTGGATTGCAACAGTATTTCTATAACACAGGGGTCCTCAAGACATACCTGGTCAGTCAGGTTTCCAGGATATCCACAATGGCTATGCATACAATCTACTACCACAACTATGACTTATTGCAAAACATTTATTACAAACTACACAATTTATATTAAAATCATATGAAAATATAAAATCTCATGCACACCTCATAAACATATGTTGCCACTAGACATATAGCATCAAAATACCCTTTACAATAAACCAATGATAGGCCGCAACCCTTCCGCTCAACAGGGTAGATGAAAGTCTTAATACAAAACGATGTACTTATCTCAAAAGTCCTCCAACAACTTATCCGACGAAATCCACGTTGCTCCGCACCAAACTGACGCTGTGCAACTATTATATGTCCAAAAGATGATCCATAGTCAATGGTCCATAGTCAGTATATCCAACTGTTGAGTCACTTTCAAAGTTGTAACGATCACCGGCGTTCTACTAAATGTAACCAGGGCAATAATGTTGACCCTTGAGAACTGTCTTCAAAATTTACCGAACCCAACATGGTCCATGTTTCGCTCATCAAGGCGTCATCAGGGGGCAGATATCTAAATACACAAAATGATGTACACTGAAGAGCACATGCATGAAGGACAAGTCATTTCTCAATAGACAAAAGAGATTGCATTTGGAAATGCTCACAACTTTGAGGATACCCCCCAATGAAGTTTGAAGGTAGGCTGAAGGGATGGATGTCATTGACACGTGGTGGTCTGCATAGGAAGACATTTGCCCCCAGATTCTATATAGCGCGCCTATAGTTCAGTGCCGTGGATTCTATAACAATGAGCGTAATTTATCAAGCTGAATAAGCTAATGAGCGCTGATAACAGCACTAAACAAGCAAAAATGAGCACTAATTGGCAGTGATTAGAATTTAGGCGCACAACTCGCTAAGCATATTCTGTAACAATGTGCGCTGAATTTCTAATGCTCGCAGGCAAAAAGAGGCTTGGTTATGGGCAGGGAAATGGGTGTTCCGTGGGTGTTCTGAAATTTATGCACCTAGTTACAGAATATGGTCCAGTGCACCTAAATCTATGTGCTGGGCTTTATGCCACATTTTCGTTGGTGTAAATGGATACGCGTAGATCTAGGCGCTGAAATATCAACTAACCTGAACATGTATACCCCGGAGGAAATGAGAAACAGGGGTGATATGATACAGACATTCAAATATTTGAGAGGTATTAATCCACAAACGAACCTTTTCCGGAGATGGGAAGGCGGTAGAACTAGAGGACATGAAATGAGATTGAAGGGGGGCAGACTCAAGAAAAATGTCAGGAAGTACTTTTTCATGGAGAGTGGTGGATACTTGGAATGCCCTCCCGCGGGAGGTGGTGGAGATGAAAACGGTAACGAAATTCAAAAATGCGTGGGATAAACATAAAGGAATCCTGTTCAGAAGGAAGGGATCCTCAGAAGCTTAGCAGAGATTGGGTGGCAGAGCCGGTGGGGGGGGGGGGGGGGTGAGGCTGGTGGTTGGGAGGCGGGGCTAGTGCTGGGCAGACTTCTAAGGTCTGTACCATAAGGATGGCAGATACTAATCAAGGTCAGGTATACACAAAAGGTAGCACATATGAGTTTATCTTGTTGGGCAGGCTGGATAGACCGTGCAGGTCTTTCTCTGCCGTCATCATCTACTAAGTGTATTTTATAATTGGGGCCTAAATCTAGGCATCGATTATAGAATACGCTTAGTCGGCACTGATTTCAGTGCTGCTTTTTTTAGGCACCATATATAGAATCTCCCCCTAGGTGGCTGTCCTTCAGTTCATTAGAATCCAAAGTGGCCCCAGCTTAAAAATGAATGAAGATCCCTGAGGTAGTGCATGCAAAGCTATCTTATGCATATTCATTGTGGATGTCCTGAAACTCTGACTGGCTGGGTGTGTCCTGAGGACTGGGTTGAAAGCCCCTACCCTAGAGGGATGATTATTGCCAGGTTCTATTCCCAGCTCAGGCTCTGACTCGCTGGATTCCATTCCTGGCTCATCCTCCTGAGGTGCTGAGCTGTAGGAAGCTGGTAAGGGAGGGGTTGTATGTGTGTAAGGTGGGAAAAGGAGGGGGAGGGGGATGTAGAAAGTAGCCATTAGCTGTTACCAACTGTTTCCTGTTTAGGTTTTATTTTTAGTCAGGAGATGAGAAAGGAAGTGATCTTTCTTCCAGCACTCGATTCTTCCATTATTTGCCGTAAGAGGAAATGAAGTTTCCCCCGACTATAAAGAAACACGTCCTGGTGTGAGTCTGTTAACCACTTCAGTGCATTTTCAGGTACAACACTAGGCCTTCCTCCACTTTCTGTATGTATACTATGTGGACAGAAGGGTTATTTTTTATTGTAGGTGGTTGCTATGCAATTCAATTCAATTTATATCTCTTTTGAAATTAACTGGTATTCTATCTTGATGGAATGAGCACATCATCTGTGGAACCAGACTGTGATGCCTGAAGACTTTATTAAATCTAGTTATCCATCTCAGTCCATCTCTTCACCCATCTGCATCCAATCAATGATCATGTCCATCCCTTTGTCCATCAACTATTCAATCAGTGATTAATCAATAACCTGCTTATCATTCTGTCCACCCATCTATCCAATCAATGATCTTTCCGTCTGGTAATGATCAGCCTACCTGTCCATTTATCTATTCATCGCCCATGCAATCAAATTTTTGCAAACAGACTACCTATGCTTCCGTCCATCCACCTATCCAGTCAACGGTTTCTCCATCTTCTCGTTTGTTTGAATCCTCTTTTTCCTTTCGGGCAGCAATGATTTGGAGGATTCTTCCACCTGATTTAAACTCCATTCAAGACTAGAAACAATTTAAAACGTTTTCAAAGACAATTTTATTCCAGAAATATGTTTTACGTTAAAGGGTTTGTTGCCTCGTTTGAGAGATATTGAATTATTTGACTGTGGTAATTCACGAGGCTATACCTCGTTGATATTGTTTTTTTTATTTTTTTTTTTTGTTACATTTGTACCCCGCGCTTTCCCACTCATGGCAGGCTCAATGCAGCTTACATGGGGCAATGGAGGGTTAAGTGACTTGCCCAGAGTCCCACTAGAAACATTCCATGCAGAAGTCGGCCCTTGCAGATCACCAATGTGGCCGCGCAGGCTTCTGCTTCTGTGAGTCTGACGTCCTGCACGTACGTGCAGGACGTCAGACTCACAGAAACAGAAGCCTGCGCAGCCTTCTACATGGAATGTTGCTAGTGGAATAGCAACATTCCATGTAGAATCTCCAATAGTAGCAACATTCCATGTAGAATCTCCAATAGTATCTATTTTATTTTTGTTACATTTGTACCCTGCGCTTTCCCACTCATGGCAGGCTCAATGCGGCTTACATGGGGCAATGGAGGGTTAAGTGACTTGCCCAGAGTCACAAGGAGCTGCCTGTGCCTGAAGTGGGAATCGAACTCAGTTCCTCAGGACCAAAGTCCACCACCCTAACCACCACTCCTCCACTGTTGCTACTATGTGGCCGCGCAGGCTTCTGCTTCTGTGAGTCTGACGTCCTGCACGTACGTGCAGGACGTCAGACTCACAGAAACAGAAGCCTGCACAGCCTTCTACATGGAATGTTGCTAGTGGAATAGCAACATTCCATGTAGAATCTCCAATAGTAGCAACATTCCATGTAGAATCTCCAATAGTATCTATTTTATTTTTGTTACATTTGTACCCTGCGCTTTCCCACTCATGGCAGGCTCAATGCGGCTTACATGGGGCAATGGAGGGTTAAGTGACTTGCCCAGAGTCACAAGGAGCTGCCTGTGCCTGAAGTGGGAATCGAACTCAGTTCCTCAGTTCCCCAGGACCAAAGTCCACCACCCTAACCACTAGGCCACTCCTCCACTCCACGTTGAACCAGTTGTCTGGTATATGCAGAAAATAAGAATAAATGCTATGCTGTGCTTTTCTCAACAAACTACGTATTCATCTGTCCATCTGTCTGTCCATTTAGTCATCAAGGATGTTTCCATCTGATAATCCACAACCGATCTGTCCTTCTGCCCATCCAATGATCCCTCCAACTAATAAATCTTGTACCTATTATTTTATCTAATAGGACATTTTTCCACAAATTAATTTAATTTAGCATTTATAAACAGTTTCATATCCCAAAGAGATCGGAGGGCATACAGTTGAAATGAATAACAGATTACATCATTCAGCTTCAATCAAAATTATAAAAATACTACAACATTCATACAAAAATCAATACAATAATATTGCAAATGATGTGATATTACCAAATCAATATAAATATCAATCACCTAGACATCATTAAAATCCAGAAGCCTGGCATCAGTTTTCTACCTATCCATTAATGTATCCGTAAACCTGCTGCCACAGCAATTGTTCCCCGCGGTGAGTGAGCGCAAGTTTGAAGACTCTCACGGGACCTTCCCTACCTTAGGGGCTGTTTTGCTAAGCTGCATGAGACACTAATGCGTACCTAACACAACAACAACAAAAAAGCCTAATTAGGGACTTGCTAATTATCTTTTGTATTTTTTAGGGGGCGTGTCAGGGGTCGAGAGTGGGCATTCATGCGCTGACTACATTACCGTATGCTAATTGGTTAGCACACGGTTAACACGGGAGCCCTCACCACCTCCTCAACATATGGCTGCTCCAATAATTTTTTTTAAATGGCGACATGCTAAAGGTAACATTAGCGCACGGCTATAAATAATAGAAAATAGGGGGTTTCACAGCCTGAAAATCCTCGGCATTACAGTAGACCGTAACTTAACGCTAGAGAGCCAAGTGGCATCCACAACAAAGAAAATGTTCCACTCAATGTGGAAACTCAAACGCTTGAAACAATTCTTCCCGTGGGAAACATTTCGCAACCTTGTACAATCAATGGTACTAAGCCACTTAGACTACTGCAATGGAATTTACACGGGATGCAAGGAACAGACCTTAAAGAAGCTTCAGACCGCTCAGAACACGGCTGCTAGGCTTATATTTGGAAAAACCTGATACGAAAGTGCAAAGCCCCTCCGCAAAAAACTACACTGGCTCCCAATCAAAGAACACATTGCCTTCAAAATCTGCACCCTGGTTCACAAAATTATCTACGCTGAAGCCCCGGGATACATGACAGACTTGATCGACTTACCAACTAGAAACAAATCAGAATCAACACGAACATATCTAAATCTGCACTACCCAAGCTGCAAAGGCCTCAAATACAAATCAACTTATGCATCCAGCTTTTCCTACATAAAAACTTTGGAACACATTACCAAAAGCCTTGAAAATGACGCACGACCACCTAAACTTCGGGAAATCACTAAAAACTAACCTATTCAAAAAGGCATACCCTGCCGATCCAGCCTCAATGCTTGATCTCTGCGACATAACAAAACTAAAGCATGCAATGGACATAACTCAACTCTTCCGTTGTACAATCCCCTAATTGTGGCTGTGCCACATGAACTTTATCCTACCACAACATCACTTTGTATTTGTTCTCACCGGAACCGGCAAACGCCTCTCCGGTACTATGTAAGCCACATTGAGTCTACAATATGTGGGGAAAATGTGGGATACAAATGTAACAAATAAATAAATGGTAAAAATAGCCTTAGCGCATGGGAAAGGCTGGTGTAAGGGCGTGATAAGGCCAATTCTTACTAAAGGGTCCTTTTCCAAAGGCGTGCTAGCGTTTTGAGTGCGCACTAATGATTTGCGTGCGCTAAGTGCTAGAGATGCCCATAGAAATATATGGGCATCTCTAATGTTTAGCGCATGCTTATTTTTAGCGTGCGCTAAAAACGCTAGCGCGCCTTTGGAAAATAACCCCCAAGTGCTTAAGTTGTAAGAATATGAAATTTACCACAGCACCATCTAAACACAGGAGTAGGCACTTTCTGCCGGATTCTATATTGCGCACATAGAGATCCACGGCGAAATCCAGGTGCATTCTATAACAATTGTGTGTAACTTAATTGGCTTTAACAAGCTAATCAGCATTGATAATAGCATTTATTAATTAATTAATTTATTTTGTTTGTTTGTTACATTTGTATCCCACATTTTCCCACCTATTTGCAAGCTCAATGTGGCTTACATAGTACAGTAGAAGCGATCGCCCATACCGGTATGAACAAATACAAAGTGGGGTTATGGTAAACACATTGGGGCTCAAAAGGAGGAAAAGTTAGGTTATGTCCAGTATGAACTTTTATATTGTTATGTTGCGGGGTAATGGCATTTAGGCTGGATCGTTAAGGTATGCCTTTTCGAACAGGTTAGTCTTTAGGAGTTTCCGGAAGTTTAGGTGGTCATATGTTGTTTTCATGGCGATTGGTAGCGCGTTCCATAGTTGCGTGCTTATATAAGAGAAGCTGGATGCATAGGTTGATTTGTATTTGAGTCCTTTGCAGCTTTTGGTGGTGGAGATTTAGGTACATTCGTGTGACGAGCAATAATGAGCACTCATTGGCAATAATTAGAATGTACGCACACCACTTGCTAAGCGTATTCTGTAATGAGCTGCGCCTAAATTCTAATGCGTGCAGTTCAAAGGGGGCATGGCTAAGGGTGGGGAAATGGGTGTTCTGTGGGCATTCCCAAGTTTATGTGCGTTTATAGAATATGGCCCAGTGTGTGTAAATCTACGCACAGCGATTTACATCATATTTTCATTGGTGTAAATGGATGTGCGTAGTTTTAGGCGCTGGGATATCAACTAAGCCTATTCTATGTACCGCGCCTAAATCTAGGCACCGCTTATAGAATACGCTTAGGCGGAAATGTTTACCACGCAGATTTTTTAGGCACCTTATATAGAATCTGGCCCTTTAGGTCTTGAGTTGAATGTTCTCTTTTACCGTTATCATACTAGACTCAAGTGAATAAATACACACGTATTTTAGATAACTTACTCCCCTATTTACAAAGCCACACTAGTAGCTGCCACACAGCAATGCTGACACCAGGGGCGTAGCTAGGTGGGGCCATGGGGGCATGGGCCCCCGTAGATTTGGCCCTGGCTCCCCCGCCAACAACCCCTTCGAACCCCCACTCCCACCGCCAACCCTCCCCCACCGCCGTCGGGTACCTTTGCTGGCGGGGGTCCCCAACCCCCGCCAGCCGAGGTCCTCTTATCCGGTGTGGCCCCGTTGCTGATCTGCAAGGGCAGGTTTCTGTTTCTGTGAGTCTGACATCAGACTCACAGAAACAGAAGCCTGCCCTTGCAGATCAGCAGCGCGGCCGCGCGGAGAAGAGGACTTCGGCTGGCGGGGGTTGGGGACCCCCGCCAGCAAAGGTACCCAGCGGCAGGGGAGGGTTGGTGGTGGCGGGAAGAAGGGGTCGGAAGGGTTGGCGCTTGGTGGGGGGTCAAAGGTGACGGTGGCGGCGGGGAGGTCAAAAATGGCGGTGGGTTAAAAATGGATGTGGTCGGTTGCGCCAGGGGGGGCTAAAATGTGCCCCCTCACCTTGGGCTCTGGACCCCCCTCTCGCCGAAGTCTGGCTACACCCCTGGCTGGCACAGTCCTTTCAAAGTGAATGGGCTGTGTCGGCATTAGCGCAGGTCTTAGAACAACAGGGGAGGGGGGGATAACTCTCTGTGGCTGACAATAAGCACCGTGATGCCATGTGAATTTAAGGGGCCTGGAATGTATTATCTCTGGGGTCCTTTTACTAAGGTGAGCTGAAAAATGGCTGCTGTAGCTTAGGCACAGGTTTCGGATGCGCGCAGATCCATTTTTCAGCGCGCCTGTAAAAAAGGCCGTTTTAACATTTTTGCCGAAAAATGGACGTGTGGCAAAATAAAAATTGGCATGCATCCATTTTGGGTCTGAGACCTTATTGCCAGCCATTGACTTAGCTGTAAGGTCTCACGCGGTAACCGGCCGGTAATGACCTACGTGTGGTCAAGTGCCACTTGACGTGCATAGCTGACGCGTGTCAGAAAATAAGAATTATTTTTCAGAAGCACGTAGCGGAGGAACGCCAAAAATGAAATTACCGCAAGAGCCACGCAGTAGCCGGGCGGTAACTCCGAATTGGCGCGTGTTGGGCATGCGTGGGCACCTACGCGGCTTAGTAGAAGGGGCCCCTAAATTAATAAAGAGTCAACAGTGTAGCCTCATGGTATAAGCACTGAGCTGTGTAGCCATGAGGCTCTGCTTTTCCTGTTCTCTTGCTGCCACTGGTCTGACCCTCAGCATAAGTACATAAGTACATAAGTAGTGCCATACTGGGAAAGACCAAAGGTCCATCTAGCCCAGCATCCTGTCACCGACAGTGGCCAATCCAGGTCAAGGGCACCTGGCACGCTCCCCAAACGTAAAAACATTCCAGACAAGTTATACCTAAAAATGCGGAATTTTTCCAAGTCCATTTAATAGCGGTCTATGGACTTGTCCTTTAGGAATCTATCTAACCCCTTTTTAAACTCCGTCAAGCTAACCGCCCGTACCACGTTCTCCGGTAATGAATTCCAGAGTCTAATTACACGTTGGGTGAAGAAAAATTTTCTCCGATTCGTTTTAAATTTACCACACTGTAGCTTCAACTCATGCCCTCTAGTCCTAGTATTTTTGGATAGCGTGAACAGTCGCTTCACATCCACCCGATCCATTCCACTCATTATTTTATACACTTCTATCATATCTCCCCTCAGCCGTCTCTTCTCCAAGCTGAAAAGCCCTAGCCTTCTCAGCCTCTCTTCATAGGAAAGTCGTCCCATCCCCACTATCATTTTCGTCGCCCTTCGCTGTACCTTTTCCAATTCTACTATATCTTTTTTGAGATACGGAGACCAGTACTGAACACAATACTCCAGGTGCGGTCGCACCATGGAGCGATACAACGGCATTATAACATCCGCACACCTGGACTCCATACCCTTCCTAATAACACCCAACATTCTATTCGCTTTCCTAGCCGCAGCAGCACACTGAGCAGAAGGTTTCAGCGTATCATCGACGACGACACCCAGATCCCTTTCTTGATCCGTAACTCCTAACGCGGAACCTTGCAAGACGTAGCTATAATTCGGGTTCCTCTTACCCACATGCATCACTTTGCACTTGTCAACATTGAACTTCATCTGCCACTTGCACGCCCATTCTCCCAGTCTCGCAAGGTCCTCCTGTAATCGTTCACATTCCTCCTGCGACTTGACGACCCTGAATAATTTTGTGTCATCGGCGAATTTAATTACCTCACTAGTTATTCCCATCTCTAGGTCATTTATAAATACATTAAAAAGCAACGGACCCAGCACAGACCCCTGCGGGACCCCACTAACTACCCTCCTCCACTGAGAATACTGGCCACGCAATCCTACTCTCTGCTTCCTATCTTTCAACCAGTTCTTAATCCATAATAATACCCTACCTCCGATTCCATGACTCTGCAATTTCTTCAGGAGTCTTTCGTGCGGCACTTTGTCAAACGCCTTCTGAAAATCCAGATATACAATATCAACCGGCTCCCCATTGTCCACATGTTTGCTTACCCCCTCAAAAAAATGCATTAGATTGGTGAGGCAAGACTTCCCTTCACTAAATCCGTGCTGACTTTGTCTCATCAGTCCATGTTTTTGTATATGCTCTGCAATTTTATTCTTAATAATAGCCTCCACCATCTTGCCCGGCACCGACGTCAGACTCACCGGTCTATAATTTCCCGGATCTCCTCTGGAACCTTTCTTAAAAATCGGAGTAACATTGGCTACCCTCCAGTCTTCCGGTATTACACTCGATTTTAGGGACAGATTGCATATTTCTAACAGTAGCTCCGCAAGTTCATTTTTTAGTTCTATTAATACTCTGGGATGAATACCATCAGGTCCCGGTGATTTACTACTCTTCAGCTTGCTGAACTGACCCATTACATCCTCCAAGGTTACAGAGAAAGTTGAACTCTGTTCAAAATTCAGATCATAAGGCCTGTAGACAGTGGCGTACCAAGGGGGGGGCGGTGGGGGCGGAGGGAGCAGCAGGGAATGAGCGGACTCGGAGCCGACAGGCGCGCGGCACCTCCCCAGCAGGTAAAAATGCACCTGGGGGGGTTGCGCTGCACCTGGGGGGGGTGTAATTTCGCTGGGGGGGGGGGCGCATTGGCGATCCGCCCTGGGTGTCAGCCAGCCTAGGAACGCCACTGCCTGTAAGATACATAATCTTCTGCTCATTGACATAACTGCAGAGGTGATAAACATTACTGGGTTGATGAAAAGTAATTAAGACCTCCAGCGTTTGGTGTCCTGTTATCATCTGTCACCTTTTCATACAGATGAACCCTTTCAGTCTCCCCTCGAGCCCACCTCTCCTCCAATGATTGAAAGTGTGAACATGTGTGGGAAACCAGAGCTACTGTGCAAATCCGTCTGATCTTTGCCAGGATTAATGCATCTAACAGCCCTGAGCCCCTGCAGAAGAGGGAGAGAGTCACAGGGCAGGACTGCAGATAGAGTTGCCCAGGCTCCCCACCCCCTGTCTTTTCACTGCAATACAAGTCATTGATTAGATTTACAGACAGGGGAGCGGAGAAGGTTAGGCTAGGAAAAGAAACAGTTTCCTGCTAAACTTCCTATACCCTCAACATGAACCTGGTCTGACGGAAACTTTGTAGATACAGGTGTCCCCGGGATGAAAAGATGCAATTCCTTGGTATCAGCTCTGATATCAGAACTTTACCTGTCTGCTGTAACCACTTAAATTAATTAATTTATTTATATTTGTGGTATTTGATATACCATTTCTCTGGCCAACCCAAGTTAGCAGTAAGAAGGTTCAGACTTCTATGTGTTACAAGAAAAATAACACTACGTAATAATTTCTAATCCAAATATACTCTAGAAGGAAAATCAAATAAACATAAGGCTAATATATTAAAACTAGTAAAAAAGGTCCGTTTCTGACACAAATGAAACGGGCGCTAGCAAGGTTTTCCTCGGATTGTGTATGTTTGAGAGAGTGTATGTGAGAGTGACTGTGTGTGAGAGAGAGTGAATATGCGAGTGTGTCTGTGAGAGAGACAGTGTGTGTGTGAGAATGAGAGTGTGTGCGTGAGAATGAGAGTGTGTGCAAGTGCGTATGTGAGACACAGTGTGAGAACGAGTGTGTTTCACACAGATACAGTGTGTGCGAGAGAGAGAGAGAGAGAGAGAGAGAGAGAGAGTGAGTGTGTGTGAGACACAGACTCTGTGAGACTGAGTGTATGAGACCAAGAGAGTGTGTGAGTGACTGTGTGACACATAGAGAGTGAATGTGATACAGTGTGAGACATAGAGTGTGTGAGAGTGAGAGAGAGAAAGACATTGACTGTAAGAGGGAGAGTGTGTGTGTGACAGAGATAACTCTCCCCCACCCCTCTCTGGTGTCAGGCCCCCCTCCCTCCCTCCCTCCCTCTCTCTTGTTTCAGGCCCCCCTTCTCTCTCTCTGGTGTCTGAGTGTTACTGTGCAGGACACTGAGCTCTGGCTGTGCTTCAATGAACTGACCAATCCTATGTAATAGAATGCACCTCCAACATTCTGAAGCCGAGAAACCTCGTGTGGTTGGTCACTTCTGCTTGTGACGAACCCGGAAGTGCGTGATGTCAATTCAGGAGATGTGGGTTTCACCACCATGCATTTAGAACGTTGGGAGTTGTGGAGGCTTCATAGAATGTTGGAGGTGCGTTTTATATAGAGAGATCATAGCATTATCCTGGAAGTACACAGATTGTGATAGTGGAAGTATAGAATATTTATTTGGGGGGGGAGGCTGAGAATGGGTCATCTATATACTATATATATGTAAGCCACATTGAGCCTGCAAAGAGGTGGGAAAATGTGGGATACAAATGCAATAAATAAATAAATTAAATAAATAAATAAATAAATATACTGCTAACTTTAAAGTGAAGTTAAGGGTAGTCATGTGGAAGGCATTACAGACAAGCTGACAACTATGAACTAGAGTTTAAAATCAAGAGAAAAGAGAACAGTTCAGTCTTGGTTATCCAACCTTTGGAAATCCAATGGTCCAGCATATCCAATAGATCCCCCCAGTGACTTCATTGCATTTATTTCTATTAAAAATCTTTGTTTTAGAACAATTTGTGATAACTAGGTACTCTGTGCTTTTATTTATGCACTAGTAAAAGAGGCCCGTTTCTGAGCAAATGAAACGGGCGCTAGCAAGGTTTTCGTCGCCAACACCCCCCCCCCCTCCCTCCCTGGCCAACCCCTTCGTTGTTCTGCCATTGCTCCGCCCCCAACGTCATGACGTTTGACGCGAGGGCGGGGCCCGGAGCGATTCCCCCCCCCCGCGCGCCTCCCCGCCTCCCTCCCCGCCTCCTTCCCTGTCAACCCCTTCGCTGTTCTGCCATTGCTCAGCCCTTGAGGGCGGGACCCGGAGTGATTTTGGTGGCTTCACCACCACGAACCTTCGAACCTTTTTGAAGGAAGTCAGGGCTTGGCTTCACTGACGTCAGTGTCCTCAGAACGTTGAGGGTGAGTTTTATTATAGTAGATTATTTGAGGGGTTTATTCAGTGTTTTCCGTATTATCCAACTTTCCAGTTGTCCGACAACGGGTCAGTCCCATTTAGGTCGGATAATCGAAACTGTACTGTACTGGACAATAGCTGAATCCCATGATTGCCTTGCTCCTTAACAATCCAGCAACAATAATTGATGTCACCCGTTTTGTTCACTCTATGACAGTGGTTCTCAACCTTTGTTTTTTTTTTGTGATATAGCTGACAGACAATGGTCATTTGTGTGGTGCACGGAACACTAAAAGTCACAGTCGAACAAAAAACTCTGCTAAATTTTTCATCGTTGAACTTACTGTGTTTTATAAACTTTTGTTAAAATGATTAAATGTTATTTTTTCTTAAAGAAGTTTTAGCGAGGTATTCATCAAGCAGCGTTAGGTTCTTTGCGTGGGGATTTAAAGTGCGATAAATGCTACAGGTATAAAATGGGCTTCGTAACATTTAGCGTGCATTCAATCTTATCGCGGGGTAAGGCCCTAATGTTGCTTGAAGAATTCCCCCTTTAATCTGTTAAGGATCCTTTTACAAAGCTGTGCTATCGATTCTGGCCACAGAAAATGCAATGAAGCCCACAGGAAATGAATGGGCTTCATTGCATTTATTTTTTATTTTATTTATTTTTGTTACATTTGTACCCCGCACTTTCCCACTCATGGCAGGCTCAATGCGGCTTACATGGGGCAATGGAGGGTTAAGTGACTTGCCCAGAGTCACAAGGAGCTGCCTGTGCCTGAAGTGGGAATCGAACTCAGTTCCTCAGTTCCCCAGGACCAAAGTCCACCACCCTAACCACTAGGCCACTCCTCCACTCCACGCTGGAATCACTAGCGCGGCTTTGTAAAAGGAGCCCTTATTTTAACAGTGAGAAATCTGGAATTGATGTGGTACATACAATGTTTTACAATCATCCTCAAAACTAACCACCTGCCCCACTGACCCTATCCCCACTCATCTACTCAACACTATCTCTCCTGCTGTCACCCCTTTCATCTGTCATATCCTCAATCTGTCACTTTCCACTGCTATTGTCCCTGATGCCTTCAAACATGCTGTAGTCACCCCACTCCTCAAAAAGCCTTCTCTGGATCCTACCTCTCCTTCCAACTATTGCCCCATCTCCCTCCTCCCTTTCTTATCCAAGATACTAGAACGTGCTGTCCTCCGTCGCTGCCTCAACTTTCTTTCTTCTCAAGCTATTCTTGATCCACTCCAATCTGGCTTTCGCCCCCTTCATTCAACTGAAACTGCACTTGCTAAAGTCTCCAATGATCTATTCCTGGCTAAATCCAAAGGGCTATACTCTATCCTCATCCTTCTTGATCTTTCTGCTGCTTTTGACACTGTTGATCACAGCCTACTCTTTGGCACGCTGTCCTCACTTGGATTTCAGAACTCTGCTCTTTCCTTGTTTTCTTCTTATCTCTCTCAGCGTACTTTTAGTGTTTACTCTGGTGGATCCTCCTCTTCCTCCAACCCGCTCTCAGTGGGAGTACCTCAATGATCTATCCTAGGACCTCTCCTTTTCTCCATCTATACTTCCTCCCTTGGTGCTCTGATCTCAACTCACGGTTTTCAATATCACCTTTACGCTGATGACTCCCAGATCTATCTCTCCACCCCAGTAATCTCGACAGAAATCCAGGCCAAAATATCTACCTGCCTGTCTGACATTGCTGCCTGGATGTCTCAATGCCACCTGAAGCTCAATATGAACAAAACTGAGCTCCTTATCTTCCCACCTAAACCAGCCTCTCCCCTTCCCCCACTCTCTATTTCTGTTGACAACACGCTCATTCTTTCTGTCTCATCTGCTCCTAACCTTGGGGTCATCTTCGACTCCTCCCTCTCCTTCTCTGCACATATTCAACAGATTGCTAAAACCTGTCGTTTCTTCCTCTTTAATATCGCCAAAATTCGCCCTCTCCTTTCTGAGCACGCTACCAGAACCCTCATCCACACTCTCATCACCTCTCGCTTGGATTACTGCAACTTGCTTCTTACAGGTCTTCCTATGCCCATATCAGCCCTTTTCTGAAGTCACTTCACTGGCTCCCTATCCATTTCCGTATACAGTTCAAGCTCCTCTTATTAACCTATAAGTGCATTCACTCTGCTGCCCCTCACTACCTCTCCACCCTCGTCTCTCCCTACACTCCTTCCCAGGAACTCCGTTCACTAGGCAGATCTCTCCTAGTTGTACCCTTCTCCTTCATCGCTAACTCCAGACTCCGTTCCTTTTATCTTGCCGCACCTTATGCATGGAATAGACTCCCTGAGCCATTACGTCAAGCTCCATCCCTGGCTGCCATCAAATCCGGGATAAAGGCCTACCTGTTTGATGCTGCTTTTAATTCCTAGCTTGTCATCTGCTCGTAACGTGTCCTATCTGTCTGTCTGTCCTACCCTTATCCCTTATTTGTCCTGTCTGTCTGTCCTGATTTAGATTGCAACCTCTGTCGAGCAGGGACTGTCTTTTCTTCATGTTAAATTGTGAAGCGCTGCGTACTACTGGCAGCGCTATAGAAATGATTTATAGTAGTAGTAGTAATGTTTTGAAAGAGATTGAATAGTACAAAAATTCACACTACACTTACAGTCAACATCAAGACACTTTTATCCAGTCTAGAGTCAATGTAGAACATTGAGCTAGAATGTTTCCCTTTACAGTGTATCATGTAAAACAAATATAGTTTCAAATTCTGGTGTCACCTCAGTAACAGCAACATTAAATTCCTCTGCTCCAAGATATTGTGAAGCAGCACAAAACCCTGCAAATAACAGAACATATGGACAGCAGACCTGCAACATTTCCATTTGGGACTGGTCACAGCAGTTATCATTGGGGGGTAGTGGGAAACAGAAATAAGGACCAGCTTCTTGGCACAGATGATTGCTCAGGAAAACATAGGCTGATCTCTGTGCCAAAGTTTAGTGACACACTTTCCACCTCTTATTCAGATTTAGCTCACACCTTTTTTCAGAAGTCCAACGCAAGTCATATTCACATTCAGTAGGTGTTTTGCAGTCCCTGGAGGACTTACAATCAAACTGCATTAAAAAGCAGCCTTTCAGCGCACTAACACAGGTCATTCTCACACGCTAAGGCCATTTTTTAAGAAGAGTGCAAGCTCTTTAGCAAAGTGCACATTCTTTCAGAAGAGTACTCCTGCTTTCAAATACTGCACAGTCTGTAAGAAAAGTGCACCCTCTTTCACATAGTGCACAGTCTTTAAGAAGCATGCATCCTCTTTTTATGTGTTATTATTATTTATTTATTTATTTATTAGGATACATTTATCACCTTTTTGAAGTAATTCACTCAAAGCGGTGTACAGCAAGAATAAGTCAAACATAAGCAATAGACAATTCCAGCAGTAAAAATATTCAAATAACAGTACAAGCATGGCATAGTATACTATCACGTTACAAATGTCAACACAGTACACTTTTTACATAGTACACACTGTAAGAAAAGTGCACTCTCCCTCACATAGTGTGGACTCTTTAAGAAAAGTGTGTCCTCTTTCATATAGTGCACACTCTTTAAGAAAAGTGCACTCTCCTTCACATGGTGTGGACTCTTTAAGAAAAGTGCATCCTCTTTCACATAGTGCACACTCTTTAAGAAAAGTGCACTCTCCTTCACATAGTGTGGACTCTTTAAGAAAAGTGCATCCTCTTTCACATAGTGCACACTCTTTAAGAAAAGTGCACTCTCCTTCACATAGTGTGGACTCTTTAAGAAAAGTGCCTCCTCTTTCACATAGAGCAGAGTCTTTAAGAAAAGTGCATCCTCTTTTGGATAGTGAACATTCTTTAAGAAAAGTGCATTGTCTTCTTCATAGTGCACACTCAAGAACAGTACCTCTTCTTTTACATAGTGCACACTCTTTAAGAAAAGTGCATCCTATTTCACGTGGAGGGGCAAAATCGAAAGGGGCGCCCCCAAGTTTTCCTGAGGACTTCCTCGCAGGACATCCCGGCGAAGGAGCGGGGAAACCTGTATTATCGAAACAAGATGGGCGTTCATCTTTCATTTCGATAATACGGTCGAGGACGCCAAAATCGTGAAATTTAGTTCGACCTTACAGATGGTCACCCTAATGGAAACCGAGGACGCCCATCTCAGAAATGACCAAATCCAAGCCCTTTGGTCGTGGGAGGAGCCAGCATTCGTAGTGCACTGGTCCCCCTCACATGCCAAGACACCAACCGGGCACCCTAGGGAGCACTGCAGTGGACTTCAGAAATTGCTCCCAGGTGCATAGCTCCCTTACCTTGTGTGCTGAGCCCCCCAAACTCCCCACAACTGTACACCACTACCATAGCCCTTATGAGTGAAGGAGGGGCACCTACATGTGGGTACAGTGGGTTTCTGGTGGGTTTTGAAGGGCTCACAATTACCACCACAAGTATAACAGGTGGGGAGGGGATGGGACGGGGCCGCCTGCCTGAAGTGCACTGCACCCACTAAAACTGCTCCAGGGACTTGTATACCGCTGTCATGGATCTGGATATGATATTTGAGGCTGGCATAGAGCTGGAAAAATATTTTTAAAAAATGTTTTGAGGGTGGGAGGGGGTTAGTGACCACTGGGGGAGTAAGGGGAGGTCATCCCAGATTCCCCCTGGTGGTCATTGGTAATTTAGGGCACATTTTTGTGACTTGGTCATAAGAAAAAAAGGACCAGGTAAAGTCGTCCAAGTGTTCGTCAGGGACACCCTTCTTTTTTCCATTATCGGTCGAGGATGCCCATGTGTTAGCCACGCCCAAGTCCCGCCTTCACTACGCCTCCGACACGCCTCTGTGAACTTTGGTCGCCCCCGCGATGGAAAGCAGTTGAAGACGCCCAAAATCGGCTTTCAATTATGCCGATTTGGGTGACCCTATGAGAAGGACGCCCATCTTGAGATTTGTGTCGAAAGATGGGCGCCCTTCTCTTTCGAAAATAAGCCTGATAGTGTACACTTTTAGGAAAAGTGCTCGCTCCTTCACATAGTGTGAACTCTTTAAGAGTGCCTCCTCTTTTACATAGTGCACACTCTTTAAGAAAAGTGCATCCTATTTCACGTGGAGGGGCATAATCGAAAGGGGCACCCCAAGTTTTCCTGAGGACGTCCTTGCAGGACGTCCCGGCGAAGGGGTGGGGAAACCTGTATTATCGAAACAAGAAAAGTGCATCCTCTTTCACATGGGACCAGATTCAGTAAGTTTATGCGCCGGGAAAAATTTGCATTAAGTGCTATTCTATAAAGGGTGCCCCTGGCTGGGCATCCTTTATAGAATAGCGCTTAGAGCAGATTCCTGCACCCAACATTGGTCACAAGGATTTACACCAGCTGAAATTTTGTATAAATCCTGGCGCACAAGTTGAGAGCAGAATCCCAGTATCCTATAACATTATGCCTAAATATTTGAAATGCCCCCTGACCCATCCACACCCCTCCCATGGCCAAGCCCCCTTTTGGATTGTATGCAAGACACTTTGAACATGCAGCATTATGGAATAGCGCATGGGCAGATAGGCGCATAAATCCAAATTAGTGCCAATTCACTCAAATTAATGTCAGTAATTGGTTGTTCACACCCAACTGACTAATAATTTTTCGTACACATCTGGGCTTCCCACCCAAAGTTGGACACCCTGTATAGAATCCAGAGGATAGTTTGCACTCCTTTGCAAAGACTATACCCTCTCGATGACCTTCATTCCGGAATATAAAAAAAACCACCATGAAAAGTTTTAGCTATCCATTCCTACCAAACATACAGGAGAATTTTTTTTTTTCATTTTTCCATAGTGCGAAGGAGAAAGATCAAAAACAACCAACTATGATCTAAGTTACATAACAGGAAGTTTATGCTGGGGAATCACCAGCAAACTAAGGTGGTCTTTTTCAAAGGCGCGCTAGCATTTTTTAGCGCACGCTAAACGCTAGAGATGTCCATAGGAATATATGGGTGTCTCTAGCATTTAGTGCACTCTTATTTTTAGTGTGCACTAAAACCGCTAGTGCGCCTTTATGAAAGGACCCCCTAAGATGCCTTAGCCTTGCTGCAATGTGAATTTCCCCTGTGATGGATGTGAACAAAAATTGAGGGACTATCCTAACCAGGGGCGTAGCTACGTGGGGCCACGGGGGCCAGGGCTCCCATAGATTTGGTCCTGGACCCCCCTGCCGACGACCCTCTCGACCCCCCCTCCCGCCTGCAACCCTCCCCCGCCGTCGCCGTGGGCTACCTTTTGCTGGCGGGGGACCCCAACCCCCGCCAGCCGAGGTCCTCTTGCTTCCCACGCAAGGTTTCGTTCTGTTTCTGACAACCTGCACATTGTACGTGCAGGACGTCAGACTCCAAGAAACAGAATGAAGCCTTGCAGATCAAGGCTTCGTTCTGTTTCAGTGAGTCTGACATCAGAAACAGAACAAACCCTTGCACGGGAAGCAAGAGGACCTCGGCTGGCGGGGATTGAGGTCCCTCGCCAGCAAAGGTAGGCGATGACGGCGGCAGCGGGGGAGGGTTGGCAGCAGGAGGGGGCAAAGTTGGTGGTGGCAGCGGCGGGGGTCGGCAATGGCGGGGGGGGTCGGCGGCGCCAGGGGGGACTAAAATGTGCCCCCTCACCTGGGCTCTGGACCCCCTCCCGCCGAAGTCTGGCTACGCCCCTGATCCTAACCAGTGTCCTCAAAGGCAGTGCACATGCTACCAAAGTGTCCAGTTCCTGTACGGACATTTTAGGCCAGTCCTGGATTTCTGGCAATTCTAGCCTGATGGATTATGGGACTGGCAGTACTAGTATCAATGGGAAAATCAGGGACTACAAATACCACAATGCTTTGGGATATGAGTTCAAAACTAGGACTGATCTAAAACATCTCTTCTGGAACTGGATTAAGTTGGCAGCTATAAGTAACTATTGAATCTCGAGAAACCTTATCTGCTTTATACTTGTTTGTTAAAGTGGAATATAAATAAACTGCTTGGATTGGATCTGTAGGATATGATGATTCGTATGTTTTTTGCCAAAAAAAGTGTTCAGCGGCACTGTAAATCTCTAGAACGTGGTTCCTTGACCCGACCCAACCTAGTAGATCACTGGAAAACACTACATAAACAAGACAACGAAAAGACCTGAACTAGACTTCCACCATGGAAGACAACTATAAACCCCTTTATACACAATAAAGTGTAATCAATCTACCCTTGACACATGTAAGCCATATTGAACCTACCAGTAGGTGTGAAAATATTCGGCAAATCAAAATACGAGTGCAAAACCCTTACGAGAAAAACTACACTGGCTCCCACTCAAAGAACGTTTAAACTCTGTACTTTAGTCCATAAAATCATCCATGGTGACGCCCCAGCCTACATGTCAGACCTAATAGAACTTCCACCCAGGAACGCAAAAAAATCTTCTCGCACTTTCCTCAACCTTCACCCACCAAATTGCAAAGGCCTGAAATACAAATTAATGCACGCATCTACCTTCTCCTATATGAGCATGCAGCTCTGGCACGCGTTGCCACGCAACTGGAGAACTGTCTATGAACTGACAAACTTCCGCAAACAATTGAAAACCTATCTCTTCGACAAGATATACAACAAAGAGCAACACATGTAACTATACAACCTCTGACTTATCCAGAAATGTTTTATACTGTCTTTTGCTTTATTACTAACATTTAATCCCAAACTCTCCGTTATAATAAATGTATGTTCCCCTCTATTTCCCATATCCACGATGAATTGTAAGCCACATTGAGCCCGCAAAAAGGTGGGATAATGTGGGATACAAATGCAATAAATAAATAAAAATGTGGGGTATAAATGCAAAAATACATAAATTAATAAAGGGGAAAGGCTGCACATTACTGTGAAAAGATGTATTATGCAACAAGGGGTGGGAGCAGACCCACCTTCTTATTGGCACTGGAGGAACCAGTTGGAAATGCCTATGACCCTGGAGGGTAGGGATGCTGGATTTTCTCAGCAGCAATCACCCTATAAATCCTTCTTATCTGTTCCCTTCTCCAGTACTGCCAACTCCAGACTTCGCTCCTTCTGTCTCGCTGCACCCTACACCTGGAATAGACTTCCTGAGCCCCTACGTCTTGCCCCATCCTTGGCCACCTTTAAATCTAGACTGAAAGCCCACCTCTTTGACATTGCTTTTGACTCGTAACCACTTGTAACCACTCGCCTCCACCTACCCTCCTCTCTTCCTTCCCGTTCACATTAATTGATTTGATTTGCTTACTTTATTTATTTTTTGTCTATTAGATTGTAAGCTCTTTGAGCAGGGACTGTCTTTCTTCTATGTTTGTACAGCGCTGCGTATGCTTTGTAGCGCTATAGAAATGCTAAATAGTAGTAGTAGTATTAGTAGATTTTCACTTAAAAGGAGGAAATTGTTTTTGTCTATTTGGGAGCTTTATATTCAATCATTGCCTACAGGAGTAAGAAGTAGAACCCTTAATGAGCTGGATCTGTAGCCCTGTTACTCACAGCTTGCCGCATTAGTTCCATTTTTGCCATTGTTTCAGGGAAGGGGAAGAGGGGGGGGGCAAGGGAATTAGGATGGGGATGGGGTATGCGACAGGGGGCACAGTAAGGAGAGGTTTTTACTTATGCCTTTGGATAGTAATCGTAGAGTGAATGGAGTAGTTGGGGCATTTACTTCAACCTGAAATGATATTTTATTTTCTTGTGTTGATGTTCATTCATTCAATAAAGAGAAATGTAAATAAAAAGTGTCCAGCAGCACAGTAGTATATGGGCTTTCAGGAGTGCACTCGGGGCCCCCTTTTCAGACCATGTGAGATCCGAGGAGTCTGTGTTGGGACCTCTTTCATGCTACATCTGATTTTTATTTGGAAGGGGATGGTGTCTACGTTTACCCATTCCTATGTCCCAGCTGCAGCACTGAATACAAGGTCAGCTTTCTCCATTGGGAGGGAAGGAGGTGGAAAGACACATATTTTGTTTTCTCATGTCTCATCCCATGCTTAGCCCTACTCCCACCTGATATCCTGATTATGCCCCTGTGCTTTCACTGATCGATCTGTGCCTTCTCCAGGGTTTCTTGTATCAACACAACTAAAAGCTTAAATGGATAAAACATAGAGGATTCTCCCAACGTACCCCACCCTGCAGGACCCCCTGTGCTGTGAAATACTTTGACCTCTAACCCTCAGAGGAAGGCCTTTTACTCCCAGCTGTCATCACATCATTAAAGAGTAAGCAGAGCTAAGCATTTTCTCCACGGTCATGTCTTCAGTTACAGGCCAGGCTAGAAGTGTTTTTTTTTGCAGGGCTTTTTTTGAGGGAGTACTTGGGGGTACTGAGTACCGGCACCTTTTCCATTGTCTGCTAAAATTGACCCATGGACCCCAAGTTTTAAAGAAAGATCTCAGGCTCTACACACCAATTCTGCTTTGTCATAGATTCTGTGACTGATTGCAGGGGGCCTGGCTACTGTGGGGTGGGTCCCTCAATGATCACCCCACCCCTGAAGGGTGGCCCGGAAGTTGAGTACATTTTTTGCTAGAAAAAAAATGCACTGTTTTTTTTTTAGTGTATATAATGATTCCAAGAAAGGCAACGTTGCCCACCACTGGCAGAACACAAAGGGTATAAAAACCAGTTGATGTGTGCTGCTGCGGCTAAGAAAGCAAATAGAATGTTAGGTATTATTAGGAAAGGAATGGAAAACAAAAATGAGGATGTTATAATGCCTTAGTATCCCTCCATGGTGCGACCGCACCTCGAATATTGTGTTCAATTCTGGTCGCTGTATCTCAAAAAAGATATAGTGGAATTAGAAAAGGTGCAGAGAAGGGCGACGAAAATGATAAAGGGGATGGGACGACATCCCTATGAGGAAAGGCTAAAGCGGCTAGGGCTCTTCACCTTGGAGAAAAGGCGGCTGAGGGGAGATATGATAGAGGTCTATAAAATAATGAGTGGAATTGAACGGGTAGATGTGAAGCGTCTGTTTACGCTTTCCAAAAATACTAGGACTAGGGGGCATGTGATGAAGCTACAATGGAGTAAATTTAAAACGAATTGGAGAAAATGTTTCTTCACTCAGCGTGTAATTGGACTCTGGAATTCGTTGCCAGAGAATGTGGTAAAGGCGGTTAGCTTAGCGGACTTTATAAAAGGTTTGGACGGCTTCCTAAAGGAAAAGTCCATAGACCATTATTAAATGGACTTGGGGAAACTCCACTATTTCTGGGATAAGCAGTATAAAATGTTTTGTACATATTTGGGATCTTGCCGGGTATTTGTGACCTGGATTGGCCACTGTTGGAAACGGGATGCTGGGCTTGATGGACCTTTGGTCTTTCCCAGTATGGCAATACTTATGTACTTATGTAGCTCCTGTGATCACCATTTGACAGAACAACTTTGCTGTATTTGGGTCTATCTTCAAAGCTGTTCAACATGTTACAACTCATTCGGAACATTTTGGCTCGATTAATTTATCAGATCAAGAAGTTTGATAGTGCTTCATTCATCATGTTTGGCTTCCAATACATAAAATATATATTTTTTAAAATCAGCATGTTTAGTATTTCAGATGGTCTATGGGTTTACCTCTGAACTATTGTTTAGTTTAGTGAGAACCACCCTGTTTGGTCACTCCTCCCGATTGCGCACTTTATTAATATTTCAACCCCCAAGTTCTAGGGGTGTTCATTTCTTAAAAGTTTTTACTTCATTGTTTTCCTTTGCTGCGATTTCCCTTTGGAAATATTTATCCTCCTTAGTTAGATTGGAGACTAACTTTTTATTTTTTTTTCAACTGTTGATGATTGAAATTGGGTGGGGTTATTTTGCATTATGCTGATTCTGTATTATTTCATGTTTTAATTTGTTAACTGTGTTGAACTCTCCAGGGGATATAGCGGTATATAACTGTTACATTGACACTGACAATATGCGGGGTTGGATGTCTTCCTAAAGGAAAAGTCCATAGACCATTATTAAAATGGACTTGGGGAAACATCCACTGCTTATTTCTAGGATAAGCAGCATAAAATATATTGTACTTCATTGGGATTTTGCCAGGTACTTCTGAATTGGATTGGCCACTTTGGTCTGTCCCAGTATTCATGAAAATAGCAAAAACAGATCAGGACCAAGGCTGGAGTGGGCTTCGACAGCATCTCCAGTAGTTGGAAGTAGAGCCAGTTCCGGGCAGACTTCTAAGGTCTGTGCCCTTAAATTGCTAGGGACAAACAGAGATTAAGTATACCAATGTTTAATCATGAAGATGTTGAATGAGTGCAAAGTGTCAGATTCAACTCTGGCCACCTCGTTGAGCAGACTGGATGGACTGTGCAGGTCTTTATCTGCTAAAATTTACTATGTTACCTACTAACATAGACCTCCTAACTCCAGTGGCATTCCAAGGGGTGCTGACACCCGGGGCGGATCGCCGATGCTCCCCGCCCCCCCCCCCAGGTGCAGCGCCACTCCCCCCTCGGTGAAGGGACACCCCCCCCCCGGCGAAAGAACCCCCTGGGTGCATGCCGCTAGGGGGGGTGCCGCGCGCCGGTCAGCGTCGTTCGTTTCCATGCTCCCTCTGCCCCGGAACAGGTTACTTCCTGTTCCGGGGCAGAGGGAGCATGGAAACGAATGACGCTGACCGGCGCGTGGCACCCCCCCAGCGGAGTGCACCCGGGGCGGACCGCCCCCCCCCCCCTTGGTACATGTGGATACAAGTAATATGGCTGCCCTGTTAGTCCACTTTAAAGGTTAATAGATAGAAATAAAACAAGAAAAGGAAAATAAGATGATACCTTTTCATTGGACTAACAATATATTTTTGAGCAGCTTTCAGGGGTCAGAACCTCCTTCACGTCATAATAGTATGAGGAAAAGATGACAATATCAGAACATATAAGTGAAACCTAAAATCATCCCAATGCCAATCTCATCGGGAAAGGTAGGGGAGAAGATGGATGAAAAAGCTGTAGAATTTTATTGGTTTATAATTCGATAGGAAACCCAGATCTTTATTAAGTCCTGGCCTGTTGGTGTCAAAGTAGTTTTTCATTTTAACTTCACAAGTCTTATGTTCCAGGACTGTTTTGTCCTCTTAATTATTCTGACCATAAGCTGATTGATGCAGGGCTCTTGTCCTGAAAAAAAATGTTCTCTCCCCAGGTTTGCTTTGTGATGCCCGCGTGAGTTGATTTTTTTGTCTTTTAGCATCTGGCCCATCTCCCCAGCATAGCACTAGGCCTGGCAGTGCCCACGAGGAGCATCCGTATGCATGTTTATTAAATGAGATATACCACCTTTGGAAAGGAATCCCAACTTATGTTACAGGAAAGAGAAGACCAGGGGAGCAATCAGCACAGACCATCAATTAGAGGGCAAAGCATAGAGGGAAATCAACCAAACAGACTGCACTCCACCTGATCCCCAAACACATCACCGAGTGCTGCAGATCTCTTCTCAAGAACCTGCTTCCTCTGCGGTGCCCCTTTCAAATCTTATTTTTCTTCCTCCTGGCGAGGAGCCAGATGCACTGACTGAAACATGGCAAGAAACAAACACTCTTGTGAACTCCAGGTCCTAAACTTCCTGGCCCTTATGGAATGCACTTCAAAACAGGATACGCCGTGAGGATTAACAATCAGACGGCACACAGGGAAGCTTTCCCGCTGCCGGGAGCGCGGACAGCCTCCGCCTTTCCATTCCTGGAGCACACAGAGTTGCTTTAGTAACTGGGCATATCACTGGTATACGGGCAACTCACGATTCGAACACAGCCCCTCTAGTCCCAACACCCAGGCATTGCCCCTTGTAACTCCTCTGACTGCTTCATCTGCCTGGGCAGAAGATGATAACATTGGACTTCACCCTCTTCTCCATGGACAAGCAGAATAAGCCATTTATGTCTAGGCCAGAGATTCTCAACCCAGTCTTTGGGACACAACTAGGAGGAGTGGCCTAGTGATTAGGGTGGTGGACTCTGGTCCTGAGGAACTGAGTTTGATTCCCACTTCAGGCACAGGCAGCTCCTTGTGACTCTGGACAAGTCACTTAACCCTCCATTGCCCCATGTAAGCTGCACTGAGCCTGCCATGAGTGGGAAAGCGCAGGGTACAAATGTAACAAAAATAAAATAGATACTATTGGAGATTCTACATGGAATGTTGCTACTATTGGAGATTCTACATGGAATGTTGCTATTCCACTAGCAACATTCCATGTAGAAGGCTGCGCAGGCTTCTGTGTCTGAGTCCTGCAGGTACGTGCAGGACGTCTGACTCACAGAAGCAGAAGCCTGCGCGGCCACATTGGTGATCTGCAAGGGCCGACTTCTACATGGAATGTTTCTAGTGGAGGAGTAGCCGAGTGGTTAGTGCAGTGGACTTTGATCCCGCGGAACTGAGTTCAATTCCTACTGCAGCTCCTTGTGACTCTAGGCAAGTCACTTAACCCTCCATTGCCCCATGTAAGCCACACAGAGCCTGCCATGAGTGGGAAAGCGCGGGGTACAAATGTAACAACAAAAAAATTTCAGGATACCCTCAATGAATATGCATTAGATAGATTTGCATATAATGGAGACAGTGCATGCTAATTTACATACATATTCATTGTGGATATCTTAAAAAGCAGACTGGCTTGGTGTGTACTGATTCAGAAACAGGGTTTCCTAACTTGAATAAAATCATCTTTCCAGGGTAGGCAGAAGGGGGCAATAGAAAGAGGCAATGATCCATCTATCTACACTGGACTGAAATATAGACCACCTAAAAGATAAAATACAGGACTAGGGCAAAGGTATTAGGTGCCCTAAGAAAACGTTCAGCCTTGTACCTCCTCAACTAACTTTCAGGCCCCCATGACCACTCCTCAGATTTTGATAATTAAGCCACCCTTCTCAGAAAACATCCCGTAAAAGCATACAATTTGACGCCATACTTCTAAATAGTAAATTTTGTCTTCTATATATGTTCATAGCGAGGGGTGATTTTATGCAAGAGTGCCTAGGTGAGAAGTCCAAAAACCTATTTTTTAAAGGCATCATAAATGCCTGTGGGCACGTGCCAGAGCCAGTCCCAACAGCATGCAAAAATGCCCATGCACAAATTTACACGTGCCCAAAAAAAGAGGTGAAAATGTGAGTGTGCAACTTTGCTTCTTGGGATCTGCCGGGTTGTAATTGCTAAGTGCTATCAAGTTGGTGTTCATTCATGGCGACCCTCTGGATATTATCCCGAACTGTGGGGGTCTTTTACATAAGTGCATAAGTATTGCCATACTGGGAAAGACCCGGCAAGATCCCAGAAATATTGTCCTTTGGGAAGCCGTCCAAACCTTTTTTAAACTCTGCTAAGCTAACCGCCTTTACCACATTCTCTGGCAACGAATTCCAGAGTTTAATTACACGTTGAGTGAAGAAAATGTTTCTCCGATTCATTTTAAATTTACTACATTGTAGCTTCATCGCTTGCCCCCTAGTCCTAGTATCTGAGTTATCTGCAGCAGGACCCATAGGAATAAAATGGGCCCTGCTACAGATAACTCAAACTAAGCTTTAAAGACCCCCTGTGTTTGGTCTTAGGTCAGGCGGCTAATCATTGACAGAATGGCATCAGCTGTTGTTATTGTATTGATCTTTCACATTGTTGAGCTTCCTTTTTTATGATGACCTTCCACCTTGCCAAGCTTGAAGTCTTTCTCTAATGATCTTTCTCTTTGCATGATGTGTCCAAATTATGAAAGTTGAAATTTTGTCATTTGAGGGGTCCTTTTACTAAGGTGCCCTGAAAAATGGCCTGCGGTAGTGTAGGCGCGTGTTTCGGGTGCGCACAGAATCATTTTTCAGCGCACCTGCAAAAAATGCCTTTTAAATTTTTGCCGAAAATGGATGTGTGGCAAAATGAAAATTGCCGCGGGTCCATTTTGGGCCTGAGACCTTATCACCAGCCATTGACCTAGCGGTAAGGTCTCATGCGGTAACCGGGCAGTAATGACCTGCACGCGTCAAATGCCACTTGGCGCGCGTCTGGTACACGCGTCCGAAAATAAAATTTTTTTTTGGGGAAGTGCGTATCGGACGCATGCCAAAAATGAAATTACTGCAAGAGCCATGTGGTAGCCGGGCGGTAACTCCATTTTGGCGTGTGTTGGACGCGCATAGACGCTTACATGGCTTAGTAAAAGGGCCCCTGAGTTTCTAAGAAAAGCTTAGATTTAATCTCCTCCACAACCAATGTATTGGTTCTTCACAGTGGCGTACCAAGGGGGGGGGGGGCGGTCCGCCCCGGGTGCACGCCGCTGGGGGGGGTGCCGCGGCGCACGCCTGTTGCCCTGTTTCAGTCCGATTTCGCAATTCGCATGTGTTCACTACTCCGAGTCTGCCCCGGAACAGGAAGTAACCTGTTCCGGGGCAGACTCAGAGGGAGCAGTGAACACATGCGAATTGCAAAATCGGATTGAAACAGGGCAACAGGCGTGCGCCGCGGCACCCCCCCCCCCCCCAGCGGCGTGCACCCGGGGGGGTGTCATTTTGCCAGGGGGGAAGAGGTGTCATTTCACCGGGGGGGGGTCGCGCTGCACCCGTGGGGGGGCGCATCGGCGATCCGCCCCGGGTGTCAGCTAGGGTCGGAACGCCACTGGTTCTTCAGGCAGTCCATGATCTACACCGTTGCCTTCTCCAGCACCATAGTTTGAAGGCTTAATTTTCTCTCTGTCTACTTTCTTCACTGTACGACTTTCACAACCATATAATGTTACTGAAAATATTATGGCTTGGATAAGTCAAATCTTTGTTATGTAGAGATGCTCCTTTGCACTTGAACATCATATCTAGGTCCTTCATAGCCATTTTGCCAAGAACGATATGTCATTGGATTTCTTGACTGCTAGTTTTTTTTTTTTTTTTTTATTATTGATCTGAGAAAGTTGAAGTTATCTACTATTTCTATTACTCCTCCATCAAGAATTAAATTATTGATTTTACCAGTTGGCAGGATCTTTTTCTTCAAATTAAGGTGCAGGTCCATTTTGAGACTATCGTCGGGCCAATATTTAAAGCAATTTTTGTGGGCAGGGGCCTCTCCTGTCTGCTTAAATTGCTTCCCGCTGCCTAAGTGGGGATGTTCAGCAGCTCTTAACCAGGGAGGGCTGCTGAATATCCCCACAGACCACCCAACCACGAAATGGGCTAGGCAGGTCAGGAAAGGTGCTGGGGACGAGCCCAGGGTTATGCGACTGCCAGCAATATTCAAAAGCTGTCCTAAATTAGGCCAGTTAGCTATGTTGGTGCCAGCTCTGAATATTGGGCCAGCACCCACATTATTATTTTTTAAATAAATTCCTCCTGATCCCCCTCCCGTCCTCTCTAATACCCCCTCTCTCTTACCCCCTGCTGTGATTTTCTAAGTCCCTCCCCTTTCTCCTGAATGAACTCGCCCACTCCCAACCCCTCCTGATGTCTAGGTAGGCCCCCCAGGCCTATCTGTCTCCATGGTGGTCCGGCAGCAGGAGTGCAGCCCTCCCACTCCTGCCCCCTCGGGGCTGCCTTTCAAAATGGCTGCCGCAACCTCTCACAGCAGCTCGTGGTACTACACGAAAGGCAGCCGTGGGAGGGGGTATTAGAGAGGCCGGAAGGGGGATTGGGAGGGTTTTATTAAAATAAAATGGTTATGCAAGGCCTGGATGATGTTCAATCGGAGCCCACATGACTCTCTTATGTGAGCCCAGCTGAATATCGGCTGGGCTCGCATAAGCTCCAGCAGCCTCCCACCCATACTTAGCCTCTAATATTCAGTGGCAGTGCCCAGACATGGCCCAGCACTGAATATTGGGGACTAATTCAGCTGGCAACAGAAAATGTTTAAAAAAACGCTAACTGCCACTGGCTGAATATCGGGGGGGGGGGGGGGGGGGGGTATGTTCCTTGATCTTTATCATTTTTACTTTCAGCTTTAACATAAAGCATAGCAAATGAGTCTTCCACCAGTTTTCAGACCTTGAGTTTCTTCATACAGTCTTGCTTCTCTGAAGATGTGTTCTGCATTATAGATTAAACAGGTAAAGGACAAGTATGCATGCGTGTCGTACACATTTGCTGATTTTAAACCATTCTGTTTCTCCTTGTTCCATATAAACTCAGTGGTGTGCTGGAGCAGGCTCTCGAGAGCCGTTTGTTAAGTTTTTAAGAATTTTGGGAGCCGGTTCTCCATGGCTACTTTAACAAATGGATCCCAAAATGTGGGCTTGGGCCCCTCCTGAATTCTCTTTTACTTTGCTGGCGAGAGAGAGCCCCCTGTTAACAATTTACCAGCACACCCCTGAAACTCCTGTTTCTTGATTAATGTCAAAGTTGTGCATGAGAACTGTCATGTCCTGGAGAATCCAAGCTTCTTAACGTGACCCAGAATTTATTTGTGATTTACACAGTCAAAGGCCTTGAGACAGTGAAACACACGCAGCTATCCTTTTTTTTAATTCTTTCTTTTTTTTTCAAGAAACCATCTTACGTCCGTGATGATGGCTCTTGTTCCTCGCTCTTTCCTGAACCCTGCGTCAAATTCAGACAGTTCGTGTTACTACTACTACTACTACTAACTAGCATTTCTAAAGCGCTACAAGGGTTACGCAGCGCTGTACAATTTAAACATAGAAGGACAGTCCCTGCTCAAAGAGCTTACAATCTAAAAGACAAGAGAACAATCTAAAGACAGGTGAACAATCTAGAGGACGAGTGAACAGTTAGTCTGATAGGGTGGATAGATTGGGGCATTCTATATATCTCGAGCGGTTAGGCGCCGAAGGCAGCATTGAAGAAGTGAGTTTTAAGCAGGGATTGAAGATGGGTAGGGAGGGGGCATGGCGTATGGGTAAAGGAAGATTGTTCCAGGCATAGGGTGAGGCAAGGCAGAATGAGCGGAGCCTGGAGTTGGCAGTGGTGGAGAAGGGTACTGAGAGAAGGGCTTTGTCCTGTGAGCGGAGGTTACGGGCGGGAACATAGGGGGAGATGAGGGTGTTCCAGATCTGGTTGTTGTGTCCACTGAATGATCTTGAGTAGAATCTTGGAAGCATGTGGGATGGGAGGGATTGTGCAACAATTTCCAGGCGGTCAGATCTCCTTTCTTCAGTATTGGTATGAAAACTGATCTTTTCCATGCAGCCATTCGCAATGTTGTCTTTCTAATTTCCTGGCAGAGCCTTGTAAGTATTGTAATAACTGAATCTGATTGCTGTAATACCACTTTAGAGGGAATGGCATCATCAGTGCCTGGTACTTTGTTCTTTGAGAAGGCTTCAATGCTAGCTCAACTTCGTTTTCATTACCAATGGTTCTTGAGCGTAAGCTACAGGTTGAAATAACTGTTGATCCACTTGATCTTTATGGTATGATGGAGAACCAAACCACAGATTAATTGGCAAGGGCACACGTAGTAGTGAAATAGATATCACGCTACTGCATGTACAGAATAAAAGAGTTGGTGATGAAATAACAGAAACAAAAGTAGCAAGTTATGAGGTCAAGTGAGATTATCCTAGGACCTCGGAGAGGTTCTTGTGAGTCCTGTGGAAGACCTGTTCAATAGACTTTGAATATGACAGTGGTCCTGTGGGATTACTGAGGGCACTTGTTGTCCCTCTTTGATAACAGAGAGGAAATTGGAGACTATATGCCAATTACTCTTACTTCAGTGGTGAAGAAATTAATGAAGGTTCAACTCTAGAAGAGCAATGTCTAAGTGCAAATGCCAGAAGCCTAAGAAATAAGATGGGGGAGTCAGAATATATTGCACTAAATGAAAAGATAGATATAATAGGCCTCTCTAAGACCTGGTGGAAGGAGGATAACTAATGGGACACTGTTAAACCAGGATACAAATTATATTGCAGTGATCAAATTGATGGAGGGCTAGCATTATATGTTAAGGAGGGTCTCGAATTGAATAGACTAAAAATTCTGCAGGACACAAAACACATCTTGGAATCCCTATGGATAGAAATTCCATGTGCAAAGGGGAAAAGGATAGTGATAGGAGTGTACTACCATCCACTTGGCCAGTATGAACAGACAGATGTAGAAATGTTATCAAAAATTAGGGAGGCTAACAAACTGGGGAACATAATAATAATGAGCAATTTGAATTATCCTATTGACTGGGTAAATGTAACTTCAGGGCATGCCAGGGAGGTAAAATTCCTTGATGAAATCAAGGTCTGCTTTATAGAGCAGCTGATTCAGAAACTAACAAGAGGGGGGAAAATTCTAGGCCTAGTCACTAGTGGAGCATACGATCTGGTGCAGGAGGTAATAGTGTTGGGGTCACTCGACAACAGTGATCATAGCATGATCAAATTTGATATAAGCTCTGGAGTAAGTACACACAGGAAATCCAATACGTTAGTATTTAACTTTCAGATAGGAGACTATGATAAAATGAGAACAGGAAAAAAAAAAACTTAGAGGAGCAGCTGCAAAGGTCAAAAATTTACATCAGGCATGGATACGGTTCAAAAATACCATCCTGGAAGCCCAGGCTAGATATATTCCTTGTATTAAACAAGAAGGAGGAAGGAAGGCCAAACGACAGCTGGCATGGTTATAAAGTGAGGTGAAGGAAGCTATTAGAGCTAAAGAAAAATCCTTCAGAAATGAAGGATCAGACTGAAAATAATAGGAAACAGAATAAGGAATGGCAAGTCAAATGCAAAGTGCTGATAAGGAAGGCAAAGAGAGACTTTGAAAAGCAGATTGTGTTGGAGGCAAAAGCACATAGTAAAAACTTTTTTAGGTATATTAGAAGCAAGAAGCTGGCAAAAGAATCAGTTGGACCACTAAATGACAGAGGGGTAAAGGGGGCACTCAGGGAACACAAGGCTATAACGGAGAGATTAAATGAATTCTTTGCTTCAGTCTTCACTGAGGAAGATGTGGGAGAGATACCAATGCCAGAAATGGTATTCAATGCTGACGAGTCAGAGAAACTGAATCAAATCTCTGTAAACCTGGAAGATGTACTAGGGCATTTTGAAAAATTGAAAAGTAGCAAATCACCTGGACTGGATGGCATACATCCCAGAGTACTGATAGAATTACAAAAATGAACTTGCAGAACTATTGTTAGTAATATGTAATTTATCTTTAAAATCAAGCATGGTACTTTAAGATTGGAGGGTGGCCAATGTAACAAAAATTTTTAAAAAGGGTTCCAGAGGTGAGCCGGGAAATTATAGACTGGTGAGCCTGACATCAGTGCTGGGCAAAATGGTAGAGATTATTATAAAGAACAAAATTACAGAGCATTTACATAAGCATGGATTAATGAGACAAAACCAACATGGCTTGCCTCATCAATCTACTACTACATTTCTTTGAAGGGGTGAACAAACGTGGATAAAGGAGAGTCGGATGATATTATGTATCTGGATTTTCAAAAGGCATTTGACAACGTACATCATAAAAGACTCCTGAGGAAAGGAATAGGAGGTAATGTCCTATTGTGGATTAAAAACTGGTTAAAAGATAGAAAACAGAGAGCAGGGTTAAATGGTCAGTATTCTCAATGGAGAAGGGTAGATAGTGGGATTCCACAGGGGTCTGTGCTGGGACCGCTGCTTTTTAACATATTTATAAATGATCTAGAGATGGGAGTAACAAGTGAGGGAATTAAATTTGCTGATGACACAAAGTTATTCAAAGTTGTTAAATCGCAAGAGGATTGTGAAAAATTGCAAAAGAACCTTATGAGATCGGGAGACTGGGCATCCAAATGGCAGGACATTTAATGTGAAAAAGTGCAAATTGATGCATGTGGGAATACGGAACCCGAACTATAGCTAAATGATGCAAGGTTCCACACTAGGAGTCACCGACCAGGAAAAGGATCTAGGTGTCATCACTGACGATACGTTGAAACCCTCTGCTCAGTATGCAGCGGCGACTAGGAAAACAAATAGATTGTTAGGTATTATTAGGAAAGGAATGGAAAGCAAAAATTAGGATGTTATAATGCCTTTGTATTGCTCCATGGTGTGACTGCACCTTGAATACTGTGTGCAGTTGTGGTCACCACATCTCAAAAAAGATATAGTGGAATCAGAAAAGGTACAGAGAAGGGCAACAAAAACGATAAAGGGGATGGAACGCCTTCCCTAAGAGGAAAGGCTAAAGCCGCTAGGGCTCTTCAGCTTGGAGAAGAGATATGACAGACGTCTATAAAATAATGAGTGGAGTGGAATGGGTGGATGTGAAAACTGATGATGAGCACAATGGGGTTTATCAAATAAATTATAAATTAGCCCATTATAAACCATAAAGCTGTATGTCTCTGTTGATCACCCCACCTCTCACCTATCCACACCCATCCTGTTAGAATATCAATGATATGCTTTGATGTCCCCATAAGTACATAAGTACATAAGTACATAAGTAGTGCCATACTGGAAAGACCAAAGGTCCATCTAGCCCAGCATCCTGTCACCGACAGTGGCCAATCCAGGTCAAGGGCACCTGGCACGCTCCCCAAACGTAAAAACATTCCAGACAAGTTATACCTAAAAATGCGGAATTTTTCCAAGTCCATTTAATAGCGGTCTATGGACTTGTCCTTTAGGAATCTATCTAACCCCTTTTTAAACTCCGTCAAGCTAACCGCCCGTACCACGTTCTCCGGCAACGAATTCCAGAGTCTAATTACACGTTGGGTGAAGAAAAATTTTCTCCGATTCGTTTTAAATTTACCATGCATACCTCCGACCCACCTCCATCCTCCCACCCTGTCAGACTGTCATAGTAATGCTTGAATGTTTTCACTTATATACACTGTCAGCTAGCACATTTGCTTATTTCCGATCTGACGAAGAAGGGCAACCTTCGAAAGCTAATCAAGAAATGTATTAAGTTATGTCCAATAAAAAAGGTATCATCTTATTTTCTTTTCCATGTTTTATTTTGTTTGATTTCTATAGATTCTACATGGAATGTTGCTATTCCACTAGCAACATTCCATGTAGAAGTCAGCCCTTGTAGATCACCAATGTGGCCGCGCAGGCTTCTGCTTCTGTGAGTCTGACGTCCTGCACGTACGTGCAGGACGTCAGACTCACAGAAACAGAAGCCTGCGCAGCCTTCTACATGGAATGTTGCTAGTGGAATAGCTTGTACACACAAACCAGGACTTATAGCCACCAACTTCAAGAGAGTGCTGTAAAACAGTTTACACCAGTATAATATTATAGAAATATTTTTTATGTGTATAGAGTACCCTCAGATATTCACCACTATAACTGCAGTCAATAATGCTGCTACAAAGTGGCATAGCATTTCTTTCATCAGGTAACTCTAACAAATTTTTTGGGGAGAGCAACATATGCTAGTGCTAGTGGAATAGCAACATTCCATGTAGAATCTCCAATAGTAGCAACATTCCATGTAGAATCTCCAATGGTATCTATTTTACTGTCATAGTAATGCTTGAATGTTTTCACTTATATACACTGTCAGCTAGCACATTTGCTTATTTCCGATCTGAGGAAGAAGGGCAACCTTCGAAAGCTAATCAAGAAATGTATTAAGTTATGTCCAATAAAAAAGGTATCATCTTATTTTCTTTTCCACGTTTTATTTTGTTTGATTTCTATTGATAACCTTAAGAGTGGACTAACACGGCTACCACACTCCTCTACTCAAATAAATGCCAAATGTAAATGTGAATGTATAACCTATATAAGAAAAAAAGGCAATGCCTTCCTGGTCTGGATGTTCCCACTCCCTAGCCCTGCACAGTCTCACTGTTAATGTGGGTTTTATTTACAGAATTACTCTAAATGAAGAGGTAAATGGGCCTACAAGTTATCTTTTTGAAGACAGGAAGAAGTAAATTACAAATAAACAGGCCCTCCATCCTTCCTCCCCCTCCCCGTCCTCTCCTATTAATCAGCCTTGGGTATTTCAGTCCCCTCTCTCTGGGCATCTCCCTGCAGCTTTAGAGAAAATTAGACCCTACACCTTTAAGACCCTGAACAAATACCCCTATCAGTAAAGTCAATAAACAGAGGGGCTAGATGGGAGGATGGACCTGGGTGTAGGAAAGGGCTCTGCTTTCCTCTTCTGCTCTACTTTCCCAATTTCATGGGAACTGATTTTGCTGGGAACTGCTTGCCTCCTTCCCTCCCCCCCCACCCAACACACATCCTATTCCTACAGATCCCCTGGCCCGGCCTCTTTCATTGACCTGTGTTACACTGCATTAATGTACAGCATCAGTTTGGGATTTTGGGCAATAATGGAAAGGTTGATTTTTGCAGAGAGGGAATTAGAAAAGGTTCAAAGAAGAGCAACCAAAATGATGAAAGGGATGGAACTCCTCTCATATGAGGAAAGGCTATACAGGTTAGGGCTGTTCAGCTTGGAAAACAAGACGGCTGAGGGGGGATATGACTGAGGTCTACAAAATGTAGTGGAGTGGAGGAGTGGCCAGGATGGTGGACTTTGGTCTTGGGGAACTGAGAAACTGAGTTCAATTCCTACTTCAGGCACAGGCAGCTCCTTGTGACTCTGGGCAAGTCACTTAACCCTCCATTGCCTCATGTAAACCACATCAAGCCAAGCATGAGTGGGAAAGCACAGGGTACAAATGTAATAAAAATAAAATCATGAGTGGTGTGGAATGAGTAAAAGTGAATCAATTTTTCACTCTTTCAAAAAGTACAGAGACCAAGAGACACTCAATGAAATTACATGGGAATACTTTTAAAACAAAGAGGAGGAAATAGTTTTCACTGAAGGAATAGTTAAGTTCTGGAACTTGTTGCCGAATGATGTGGTAACAGCGGTTAGCCTACCTGGGTTTAAAAAAGATTTGGACAAGTTCCTTGAGGAAAAGTCCATAGTTTGCTATTGAGACAGACATGGGGGGGGGGGGGGGGGGGGGGAGCCACTGATTGCTCTGGTATTGGTAGCATAGAATGTTGCCACTCCTTGAGGTTCCGGAATGTTGCTACTCCTTGGGGTTCTGGAATGTTGCTACTCTATGGGATTCTGCCAGGTACTTGTGACCTGGATTGGGCACTGTTGGAAGCAGGATACTGGGCTAGATGGACCATTGGTCTGACCCAGTATGGTTATTCTTATGATGCTCACTAAAAACACAACTAATTGATATAACACTCCATGACAGGGTCTCTGGGTTAGATGCACTAAAGTCCTTGGAAGAGCCATTCCCTTATCGATTCCATAGCGAATCGGTAGGGAATGGCCATGCATCGAGGAAATGGAATGCAAATGAGCTGCTCGTTGTAGCTCACTTGCATTCTCTATTCCCTCGGAAACCAGTCAGCTAGTCAAGCATGCGCAGAGCAGCCAAGTGTTTACTACTTACACGTTAAACTGGCTAGAACCAGTATAAAACCCATGTTAATGGCTCGTTAAGTTTGGTGCATCTGGCCCTCTGTCTCCAACACTACTTCGCAGTTACTATTAGTAAGAAACAATCATGCAGCCACCTCTAGGGTAGGAGGTCTGCTAGTGCATTTCTGTCCAACAGAGCTCATTGGTGTGTGTGCTTCTGCATTGAGTAGGTGACCTGGTGAGTGAGTGGTTACGAGACTAGACCTGGGCTCTGCATAATTTATATTTCTGAGCTCCAAACACTACACATCACAATGCCCCACACTTGTCTTTTTTGTTGTTGTTACATTTGTACCCCACACTTTTCCACTCATGGCAGGCTCAATGCGGCTTACATATTGTATACAGGTACTTATTTGTACCTGGGGCAATGGAGGGTTAAGTGACTTGCCCAGAGTCACAAGGAGCTGCCTGTGCCTGCAGTGGGAATTGAACTCAGTTCCTCAGGACCAAAGTCCACCACCCTAACCACTAGGCCACTCCTCCACTGTTGCTACTATTTGAGATTCTACATGGAATGTTGCTATTCCACTAGCAACATTCCATGTAGAAGTCGGCCCTTGCAGATCACCAATGTGGCCGCGCAGGCTTCTGCTTCTGTGAGTCTGATGTCCTGCACGTACGTGCAGGACGTCAGACTCACAGAAACAGAAGCCTGCGCAGTCTTCTACATGGAATGTTGCTAGTGGAATAGCTGAACCCACTTAAATCTCCACACTAAAGAATCTTTGGTAAATATAATCACGCTCTTCACAAATCCAAAGACAAGAACCGTGTGTGTGCAAACAGCCTGTCTACAAAACAGATTTCTTAAATTTTTGATTGTGGTTTTTATAGAAGAAATATTAGTTATATATCTTTTAGGAGCCCTCGGTAGAAACCACTTTAAGGCAACTTCATTGTATTTTGCCTAGTGGCATAGTCTCTCTTCATTGGGTCATCCTTTAATTAAACTATTTAAAAGTGCTGTTGCAAACACTCGCTACAAGGTGCTAGAAAATATGTATACGTGCTCTCAGTGAAAAATAAATAAAATAAAAACTTAAACTTATCTTAAATGCCACTGCATATCTCTTGCTGTTGGAGTCCACTTAGGCTTCCCCTAAATTGCGCCCGACGCCGCGGGTTTCACTGCTTTCATCAGGGACTCGGGTTAGAATGGCCCGTTTTGAATTCTCAACAGACTATGCACGCCGCTTCTCATAGTTATGCTGCCCACAGAAGCAGAAGCCTGCGCGGCCACATTGGTGATCTACAAGGGCTGACTTCTACATGGAATGTTTCTAGTGGGACTCTGGGCAAGTCACTTAACCCTCCATTGCCCCATATAAGCCGCATTGAGCCTGCCATGAGTGGGAAAGTGCGGGGTACAAATGTAACAAAAAGAAAAGTAGAGCCGGCCAGGGGGAGCAGCGTGGCTGGTGGGAACTGAGGCCTCACCAGTCAAGGGGTGAAAGGTGAATTAAATCAGTTGGGGGGGGGGGTGACAGGAGCTCCCCATTGCTCTTCCTCTTTCATAAGCCCAGTACTTCAAGCACATTCAAAACATGAAAATAGCTATTTATTTATTTATTTATTTATTAGGATTGGTACACAAAATCATTCACGCAGACGCCCCAATCTACATGTTAAACCTTGTGGACTTACCTCCCAGAAACGCCTCAAAATCATCTGGCAAATTTCTCGACCGGCACTTCCCCAGCTGCAAAGGACTAAAATACAAGACGATGCATGACACCACCTTCTCCTACATGAGCACGAAGTCATGGAACGCACTACCTAGAGACCTGAAAACAATCAACGAAACAACTATCTTTCGCAAATCCCTCAAGACATATTTCTTCAACAAGGCCTACAACGAAAACCCAGAACCTCACTAACCCACCTCTGAAAACCCATCGTCTAATATACCTATGAAATTCATTCCTTCTTCTCTCTACTTCTTCCGTTAATTAATCTCTGCACAACAATAATTGTACCTGACATCCAGGATTAACTGTGTGTAACAGTGGCGTAGCCACAGGTGGGCCTGGGTGGGCCGGGGCCCACCCACTTAGGGCTCAGGCCCACCCAACAGTAGCACATGTTTAGCAGTGGCTGATGGGGATTCCAAGCTCTACCAGCTGAAGACTTCCCCCTGATGGTAATGAAAATGGTGTGCACCATGTTACCGGCACCTGTGAATGCTCAGTTTTCAGCGCATGCCTGCTGCAGACTGCCAAGGTAGAGAGAAGCATTTTCTCACCAGCTTAGATATTTTTTTTTTGGGGGGGGGGAGGGGGAGAACACTTGGTGCCCACCCACTTCTTGCCTAGGCCCACCCAAAATCTGCTGTCTGGCTACGCCCCTGGTGTGTAACAAAATTATGTAAGCCACTTTGAGCCTGCAAATAGGTGGAATACAAATGCAATAAATAAATAAATTTATTTATTAGGATTTATTTACTGCCTTTTTGAAAGAATTCACCCAAGGCGGTGTACAGTAAGAATAAATCAAGCATAAGCAATAGACAATTACAGTAGTAAAAGTATTCAAATAATAATGCAAAGTTTGGCTTAGTACACTACTTACAATGTCAACACAATACGTAATACCCTGTTTCCCTGAAAGTAAGACATCCCCCGAAAATAGGACCTAGTAGAGGTTTTCCTGAATTGGTAGATATAAGGCCTCCCCCGAAAGTAAGACCTAGCAAATTTTTGTTTGAAAGCAGGGCCTCCGAGAGCTGGACAAGGCCGCCCCCGGGCCACCCCCCACCCGAGGTCGCCGGGCCCCCCCTCCACCCACCCTCCGTCGCTCCCGGAACTAACCTTAAACGCCTCCTTTCACCTTCGCAGCAAGCAGCAGCAGGGCAGACCTATCCTTCCTTCCGTGCCCTGCCCTTGCAGACGTTACGTCAGACGAGGGCGGGACACAGAAGGAAGGAGTGGCCTGCCCTGCTGCTGCTTGCTGCAAAGGTGAAAGGAGGCGTTTAAGGTTAGTTCCGGGAGGGCGGGCGGGCCAACCCCGATCCAACCCCGATGTTTCCCCGAAAAATAAGACAGCCCCTGAAAATAAGACCTAGCGCATTTTTGGGGGCAAAAATTAATATAAGACAGTGTCTTATTTTCGGGGAAACATGGTAGAACATTTTAATAGACAGCATAGGGTGTTAGCAAAGAAGGAGCATATAGAAAGGTAAGAGAGTAAGGGGAGCTAGAAAATAAGGGGGGCGGTGCCAACTGATGCTGACTCTTAGTATCCTGGGATGTGTGTCATCTGGTCCTTGGCTTTGTCCATTTTTAGTTTTGTAAGTTCTATAATTTCTATTCCATTTCCACATCTACTTTTGCCAGCCCTCTGTGGTCCTTTATTGGGGGTCACCCGCGAACAGTAACAGAAGTGTTTATTTTGAACTTCTGCCTTTTCCTTGTCACCACTCTTTCCTGCCCTGTGTTTTAAAATGGCTGCCGAGGCTTTCTGTGGCAGTCTCGCAAGACTGCCGAGAACCGCAAAACTACCATGGGAAGTCGTGGCAGCCATTTTGAAAACACGGCGGTGCTTTACTCTTTTGGGTCTTGCCAGGTACTTGTGACCTGGATTGGCCACTGTTGGAAAAACAGGATACTGTGCTTAATGGACTTCAGTGTGTCCCAGTTTGGCAATACTTATGTTCTTATACATGTCTCTTATAGTATATAATAGATGCTATGATATCCATTATGGTTATGTCTCTTATGGTATATAATAGGTAGTGTGAGTGAGGCTTCTTACAGTATATAATAAGTTCTGAGATATCCCTTATATTAAGTGCTATAAGTGATGTCTTTTATGGCATATTGCAAGTGCTGTGACTGATGTCACTCATGGTATATAATAGGTAGTGTGAGTGATGTCTATTATGGTATATAATAGATGCTATGATATCCATTATGGTTATGTCTCTTATCTCTCTATATAAAAGGCACCTCCAACGTTCTAATGAAGCCTCAGCCAGAAGTTTGAAGCGGTCTAGATATCCGGTTTCCCCATGAGTGTCTGCCCCGCCCTCGCGTCACAATGTGATGACGTCAACGGCGGAGCAATGACATTCGACGAATTGTGATCTCCCCCTGCCCCTCGGCATTTTCAACAGGCAACCGGCATCACGGAGTGCCAGCGACAGCCGCGGCCAGGCAGGAACGTGGATCTTTCCTGCCTGCCACGAACATTTCCTAAAAAACAAATGCAGTGGATGGAGGGGCAGGTGAGACAGCAGGGTCACTAGACATGGGTGTCTGCTTGGGGGGCAGGGCAAGAGCAGGGTCGCTGGCATGGGTGGCTGCAGGGGGGGGGGCAGGGGGAAATGAGGGTCGCCGCTGCACATAGGTGGCTGCAACGGGGCAGGGGGAGAGGAGCCTCGCCGCTACACATAGGTGCCTGCAAGGGGGCAGGGGGATAGGAGGGTTGCAGGACATGGGTGGCTGCAAGGGGGCAGGAAGTGAGGACAGTCGCACGACATGGGTGGCTGCAAGGGGGCAGGAAGTGAGGACGGTCGCACGACATGGGTGGCCGCAGGGGGGGCAGGGGGAGAGCAGGGTGGCTGGAGGGGGGTAGGGGGAGAGCAGGGTCGCTGGCCATGGCTTGCTGCAGGGGGTGGCCGGGGGAGAGGAGGGTCACTGGACAGCAAAACCTTGCTAGCGCCCGTTTCATTTCTCACAGAAACGGGCATTTTTTACTAGTGGTATATAATAGGTAGTGTGAGTGAGGCCTCTTACAGTATATAATAAGTTCTGAGATATCCCTTATGGTATAAATTAAGTGCTATAAGTGATAGCTCTTATGGCATATTGCAACTGCTGTGACTGATGTCACCAGAGCTGCCAAGTTACCCATTCCAGGAGGGAGACTTTGGCCAGTCCTGGATTTCTGCCAACTTCATCCTGGTGCATTATGGGACCTGCAACACTGATTTCAATGGATAGAATCATGGACTTCAAATACTACATTGCTTTGGGATGTAAGTTTAAAATCAGGACTGTCAGACAATCAACATCCTGCCCTTTCTCAGACAGGGCAGAGGGTAACAGCAGAGGACAGACAAAAGAAACCAAAATAATAAAAAAAAATCTCAAAAATTCACATCTGGTTCTGCTGTTAGCACATCTGTCCATCCGCCATGCATCACTTCCTGTTTGTAAAGGAAGCCTGAGAACTGCACACCTCTGTATACAAACTTCCAGTGGCCTTGCCCGCATCCTTTTGCTGCAGTGATGATAACAATCCGTCCTCTCTTCTACTATTTCCACCCCTCAGGGGGGCTGAGGAACTAACAGAGAAGAACACAAAAAACAGTGCATCATGGTATGTCCCTCAGCATGTTATTTCAGGACCACAGGGAATTCAACACAGATACTACAGCAAACCAACAGAGATCTCTAGTGTCTAAATAGATGTGTCTGTTATTGCCAACTTACCCCTTGTTCTGTAAATGTTAGGCAATGATTGCGTACAAGTTATAGAATACTAGCACTTACACACATATAGGGCTAGATTCTATATATCTGCCTAAAAAATTGGTGCTGAAACGAAATATGCCTAAGTGTATTCTATAAAGTATGCCTTGGTGTAAAATGCCAATGCCTAAATTAGGTGCCGACCATGTGTATTCCAGGGGCGTAGCTACGTTGGCCCTGGACCCCCCTGCCAACGACTCTCTCGACCCCCCTCCCGCCATCAACCCGCCGTCACCTACCTTTGCTGGTGGGGGACCCCAACCCCTGCCAGCCGAGGTCCTCTTCTTCCTTCTTTCTGTTTCTGAGTCTGACGTCCTGCACCAGGCCCCCTGCATTCAAATCGGCAGCACCTCATTTCCGTGTGAAAGCACAGCGGCAGATCGCCTCCCTTCGGGCCTTCCCTCCCTGTGTCCCGCCTTCATCTGATTTAACTTCCTGCTTCCGCAAAGGCGGGACACAGGGAGGGAAGGCCCAAAGGGAGGCGATCTGCCGCTGCGCTTTCACACGGAGGTGAGGCGCTGCCGATTTGAATGCAGGGGGCCTGGTTGTGGACAGAGAGGGGCTGTCGACGGGGTTGGGCGGGTGAAGACTGGGGACTGCGGCGCCGGCGGCCTGAGTAGCGATTGGGGGGGTGGGGGCAGCTTCGGTGGGAGTGGTGGCGGGGCCCCGGGGGCTGCCTTGCCCCGGGCCCAGCTCAGTCTCTCGGTGGCCCTGACGGGGGCTTAACGCATGCTAAAACTGGACTACCAGTGGGGCAACACAGCCACCAGCAGTAGTTCCAGGTTGAACACACGCCATTTCTGGCAATCTCCAGAAATTTGTTTTGTCTAGCACAGTGCTAACACGGCAGTAAATCAGGCATCACCGTACACTGCCCGGTTACTGCAGGAGCCCTTTTCACCACCTCAATGCCCCTGCTGTGAGGTACAAATTAACAATGCCTGCTGATTTAATTCGCATCTTCAACTCAGTTTTCTTGACCAATTACTGGAGATATATGGGTCTAAAATTAAGAAAAAGGAACGAGGGGGTGGGCAGGGGCGTAGCCAGACCTCGGTGGGAGGGGGACCAGAGCCCGAGGTGGGGGGGCACAATTTAGCCCACCGCCAACCCCTCCCACCACTTTCGACCCCCCCTCCCACCGCCGACCCTCCCTTGTCGTCGCCGCCATCAGGTACCTTTGCTGCAGGACGTCAGGAGTCAGGACTTACAGAAACAGATCAGCGAACGTGCCATAGACCGGCACGAAAGAGTACTTCGGCTGGCGGGGGTTAGGGACCCCAGGACGTGAGGAGTCACAGAAACAGATCGGTGAATGCGCCGGAGACTGGCGCTGAAGAAGACTTCGGCTGGCATAGGTTGGGGAACCTCGCCAGCAAAGGTACCTGGCAGCAGCGGAAAGGGGGATTGAAAGTGGCGGGGGAGGGTCGGCGGCAGGGGGTCGAAAGTAGAAGGGGCCAGGGCTAAATCTGTGGGGGCCCATGGCCCCACCTAGCTACGTCCCTGGGATGGGGGAAGGCACCTGCCTGCTTTTTGAAGGAACAATAGCTCAGGATATGAGGCAGGAGAAGGAGGCAGACTCAGTAGCAAAGTAGGAAGTAGTTCTTCCTGGTGACACTGAGGGCACGACTGGATGCATGGAACAGCAAAATCCGAATTAAAACTCAGAAAGCCAGAGACTGGAAGAGGATCTTTAGTGGTGAGATAGGGAGGAGGTAAAGCAGGGATCAAGTAGGGTCTGAGGTACTGCGGTGGGCAGGGAAAACTAGAAGAAACTGGAGAGATCTAAGGATGGTTATTTATCTCCTCATAATCTATATTTCTGTTACCCATTTCCATGAGGCAGTTTCCCATGAAATACTACCCGCATTCCCTGCCAATTCTTGGGGGAAAAAAAAGTGTTTAGGCTTGCAGGATGTAACTCTATCACGCCACACAAACACCACACGATCCATCATGCACTAAGCAGAATTCCGAGGGCTTTAAAAATATGAACATACGTGCACAGAGGTGATATCGCACAGTATAGATAGGGACAAAGATAAACAATACAGCACTTCAGCAGTGGGCATGGCAACAATTATCAAATAGTTTTCTTTCCTCCAACACAACACAAGCTGTATCTTGGCACTTGGCCAAACTTTGGAAAACTCATCTAGTACTGCAAAAACAAATACCACCAGGGTCTCGGCACTGCAGACAAACTTTGCTTCCTCTTTTGCTCCTTTTCTCTCCTTTTCAGCCTGCTTTATTTTCTCTGGGGGAGGGGGGGGGGGCTTTTAGTAAGGCACGCTGGCGTTTTTATCGCGCGCTAAAAATAGGCACACGCTAAACGCTAAAGACACCCATGTATTCCTATGGGCATCTTTAGTGTTTAGCACACGTCTATTTTTAACGCGCGCTAAAAACGCCAGCGCGCCTAAGTAAAAACTCCCCCTCTTTTCTTTATTTGATTGGAGCTCCTTTCTGCTTTTATTTATTGATCGATTTTAATTGTACAGCGCTCTGATTGTTCTGAAAGGCGGTATATTAAATGTCAGTAAACTAAAATAAACTAACCTGCAATAAAAAGAATACAGGGAACACCCCCAAAAGGTGCCATTATTTATTTAGATTTTGCTCCCACCTTTTTCAGTAGTAGCTCAAGGTGAGTTACATTCAGGTACACTGGATATTTCTCTGTCCCAGGAGGGCTCACAATCTAAGTTTGTACCTGAGGCAATGGAGGGTTAAGTGACTTGCCCAAGGTCACAAGGAGCAGCAGTGGGATTTGAACTGGCCACCTCTGGATTACAAGATGCTCTAACCACTAGACCACTTCTCCAAATTACTTGAGCGTGCTGTTCACCGCCGCTGCCTTGATTTTCTCTCCTCACATGCTATTCTTGACCCATTACAATCTGGTTTTCGCCCTCTCCACTCAACCGAAACTGCGCTTACTAAAGTCTCCAATGACCTATTACTGGCTAAATCCAGAGGTCAATATTCCATCCTCATTCTTCTTGATCTTTCCGCTGCTTTTGACACTGTCGATCACAGCATACTTCTCGATATCCTGTCCTCACTTGGATTCCAGGGCTCTGTCCTTTCCTGGTTCTCTTCCTACCTCTCCCTCCGCACCTTTAGTGTTCACTCTGGTGGATCCTCTTCTACTTCTATCCCTCTGCCTGTCGGCGTACCTCAGGGTTCTGTTCTTGGTCCCCTCCTCTTTTCTATCTACACTTCTTCCCTTGGTTCATTAATCTCATCCCATGGCTTTTCCTACCATCTCTATGCTGATGACTCCCAAATCTACCTTTCTACCCCTGATATCTCACCTTGCATCCAAACCAAGTTTCAGCGTGCTTGTCTGACATTGCTGCATGGATGTCTCAACGCCACCTGAAATTAAATATGACCAAAACCGAGCTTCTCATTTCCCCCCCCAAACCCACCTCCCCGCTCCTCCCGTTTTCTATTTCTGTTGATGGCTCTCTCATTCTCCCTGTCTCCTCAGCTCGAAACCTTGGGGTCATCTTTGACTCTTCTCTCTCCTTCTCTGCTCATATCCAGCAGACCGCCAAGACCTGTCGTTTCTTTCTTTACAACATCCGTAAAATCCGCCCCTTTCTTTCCGAGCACTCTACCAAAACCCTCATCCACACCCTTGTCACCTCTCGTCTAGACTACTGCAATCTGCTTCTTGCTGGCCTCCCACTTAGTCACCTCTCCCCTCTCCAGTCGGTTCAAAACTCTGCTGCCCGTCTCATCTTCCGCCAGGGTCGCTTTACTCATACTACCCCTCTCCTCAAGACCCTTCACTGGCTCCCTATCCGTTTTCGCATCCTGTTCAAACTTCTTCTACTAACCTATAAATGTACTCACTCTGCTGCTCCCCAGTATCTCTCCACACTCGTCCTTCCCTACACCCCTTCCCGTGCACTCCGCTCCATGGATAAATCCTTCTTATCTGTTCCCTTCTCCACTACTGCCAACTCCAGACTTCGCGCCTTCTGTCTCGCTGCACCCTACGCCTGGAATAAACTTCCTGAGCCCCTACGTCTTGCCCCATCCTTGGCCACCTTTAAATCTAGACTGAAAGCCCACCTCTTTAACATTGCTTTTGACTCGTAACCACTCGCCTCCACCTACCCTCCTCTCTTCCTTCCCGTTCACATTAATTGATTTGATTTGCTTACTTTATTTATTTTTTGTCTATTAGATTGTAAGCTCTTTGAGCAGGGACTGTCTTTCTTCTATGTTTGTGCAGCGCTGCGTATGCCTTGTAGCGCTATAGAAATGCTAAATAGTAGTAGTAGTAGTAGTCCACTAGCAACATTCTGTGTAGAATCTCAAATAGTAGCAACAGAATCTCAAATAGTACCAACATTCCATGTAGAATCTCAAATATTTATTTAGATTTTGCTCACACCTTTTTCAGTAGTAGCTCAAGGTGAGTTACATTCAGGTACACTGGATATTTCTCTGTCCCGGGAGGGCTGACAATCTAAGTTTGTACCAGATGCAATGGAGGGTTAAGTGACTTGCCCAAGATCACAAGGAGCAGCAGTGGGATTTGAACCGGCCAATCTGGATTGCAGGACCGGTGCTCTGACCACTAGGCCACTCCTCCATGTTAAATCTGGGCTTGGCACACGATAAAATCCTGCGTTACAATGTGTTAAGCCCAAATTGTAGCGCACTTTAGTAAAAGTTCCCCTTTATTCTTTAGAATTTGTTAAAATTTCTCTGTCCCATACATTGGAGGTCAAAGAGTGTGCAACAGACAACACTGGGCTATTTTAACCAAACTTAACCATATAAAAACAGGGCACAGATCTGAGATCCAACTTGCTCCAATGTAGCCAGACAAGTTAGTAAACTTGGTGGGGGGGGGGAGGGGGGTCTTTTACTAAAGCTTAGTTATGTGCAGCAGGGCCCGTAGGAATAAAATGGGCCCTGCTGCAGAAAACTCAAGCTAAGCTTTAGTCAAAGGCCCCCTTGAGTAACGTACCGATTGGTAGTTATATTTTTACTTGTATTTGATTTTTTTTTTCTTGTGTTGGAAAATTTCTATTCAAGTTTGTTTTCTTGATGTATGTTTATATACTTAAAAAAATATATTTAAAAGAGAAAGTTAGCAAACACATTCTTGCCGTGTGAAAATAAGTGACATTTCATAATGGAACTCAAAAGTGACCAGAATTGTGCCAAGTTGATATTTCTGAATACATATTTTTCTGATCTCTGATGTGTTGCTAAAATTCAGCAAAGCAGGTTTTGTTTTGTTTTTTTTAATTCCTTTTGTTGTTATTTCTCCCACATGATTCTGTAAACCTGACCTTCCTGTGGAAGTGCGCACGTGAGCCTTGGCAGATTAAAAAACAGGTCTGTGATTCTTAGCGTGAGAAGTGTGGTCCAGCAGCAGCCCCTGGTGGCTGCTTGTGAGCATCAAACAGATGCCAAATTAGTAGAAACATATATGCCTACTAGGAATAAATGCCCGTTTCTGAGGGCAATGAAACGGGCGCTAGCAAGGGGCCCCCTCCCTCCGAGCTACTTGTCTTGTTCGGTGTTGGCGTCGCGGTGTGTGGGTAGGGTTTTTTTTTGTTTGTTTGCTGCGCCTCCGTGGCCGTGCCTGTGGCGTTTCAGTTTCGGGCCTCGAGTGTTATAGCGCCCCCCTCGACGTCATAACATTTTGACGCGAGGGCGGTGCAGACACTCCAGGGCACACCGGATATCTCGGGCGCCTCAACTTCCGTGTAGGCTTCAGAACGTTGGGGTTGCCTTTTATATAGAGAGATATGGTGGGCACAAAAGTAACAGAAACAAAGGAGGTAATTTCATAAACCATTTTCAAACATAAAGGGGTCCTTTTACTAAAAAAAAGTGGCCTGCGGTAGTGTAGGCGCGTGTATTGGGCGCGTGCCAGGCCAGTTTTTACCGCATCTGCAAAAACGGGCTTTTTTTTTTTAATGGGACGGGAAAAGGACATGCGGTAAAACTGAAACCGGCGCGCATCCAAAACTGGCCTGTCTTTAACGCCACCCATTGATCTAGCAGTAAGGGCTCTCGTGCTACACGCGCGGTGACCGGTCGGTACGCACCAACTGCCGATTACTGCTAGAAACAACGTACATGGGAGGAAATAAATAAATTATTATTTTATTATTATTATTTGTCTCATTTATATCCCACATTTTCACACCTATTTGCAGGCTCAATGTGGCTTACATCAGGGCCATAGCCAAACTTCGGTGGGAGGGGGGGTCCAGAGCCCGAGGTGAGGGGGCACATTTTAGCCCCCCCCCCCCGGCGCCGCCAACCCCCAGCCATTGCTGACCCTCCCCGCCGCTGCTGCCACCGCCACCAACTTTGCCCCCCCCCCCCCCGCAGACCCTCTCGACCCCCCTCCTGCCACCAACCCTCCCCCACCGCCGCTGTCACCTACCTTTGCTGGCGGGGGACCCCAATCCCCACCAGCCGAGGTCCTCTTCTTCCGGCGCAAGGCTTCGTTCTGTTTCTGAGTCTGACGTCAACCGCTGTCCGACCTGCAAGGCTTCGTTCTGTTTCTGTGAGTCTGACGTCCTGCACTTACAATGTGCAGGACGTCAGACTCAGAAACAGAACGAAGCCTTGCACCAGAAGAAGAGGATCTCGGCTGGCGGGGGTTGGGGTCCCCCGCCAGCAAAGGTAGCCCACTGTGACGGCGGCGGGAGGGAGGGTTGGCGGCGGAAGGGGGGTCAAGAGGGTCATCGGCAGGTGGGTCCAGGGCCAAATCTACGGGTGCCCAGGCCCCCGTGGCCCCACGTAGCTACGCCACTGGCTTACATAATACTGTAAAGGCATTCGCCAAATCCGGTAGAGAAACAAATACAAGGTGATAAAGTCGAATATAGATACATGTGTTTCAGGTACAATGGGGATAGAGGAGAGGAAGGTTAAATAAATCATCCAGGCATTGTGGGCGCATGCCAAATCTAAAATTACCACCAGGGTGGCATAGTAGCATGGTGGTGGTCTCATTTAGGCGTGCACCTAACACACCCTAGTAAAAGGGCCCCAAAATGCCGTTTTATGCACATAAACTAGTAAAAAAGGCCCGTTTCTGACACTAAGGAAACGGGCGTTAGCAAGGTTTTCCTCGGAGTGTGTATGTTTGACAGTGTGTGTGAGAGTGACTGTGTGAGAGAGAGAGTGAATGTGTGCGTGCATGTGTGTGTGTGAGAGAGAGAGAGAGTGAGGGTGGGTGGGTGCGAGTGTGTCTGTGAGAGAGAGAGAGTGTGTGTTAGACAGATAGAGTGTGAGAGTATGTGTGCATTACACAGATTGTCTGTGAGACTGAGAGAGTGTATGAGATCGAGTGTTTGAGAGTGTCTGTGTGACACATAGAGTGAATGTGATACAGTGTGAAACAGAGTGTGTGAGAGTGAGAAAGACATTGACTGTGAGAGAGAGAGCGCGTGTGTGTGACAGAGATACCTCCCCCTCTCCCTCTGTGGTCTCAGGACCTGCTTCCCTTCCCCCTTCCCCCTCTGGTCTCAGGACCCCCTCCCCCTCTCCCCCTCTGTCTGGTCTCAGGACCACCCCACCCCTGTGGTCTCAGGACCCCCTCCCTGGTTTCAGGACCCCCTCCCTCTCCCCCCTCCCTATGTGGTCTCAGGACCCCCCTCCTTCCCTCTCCCCCCTGGTCTCAGGTCCCCCTCCCCCTCTTCTCTGGACCCCCTCCCCTCTGGTCTCAGGACACCCTCTCCCCCCCTCTCTGTGGTCTCTGGACACCTCCCCCCCTCTCAGGACCCTCTCCCCATCCTTCCATTTGTTTTCCCAGGTTCTCCCCCCATCCCAAGGTTCGCCGCCCAGGCCCAGCCACCCAAAACAGACCTGCAAAGTCGGGCCATTAGAAACAAAATCAGCTGTTTTAAAAAGCAAGCGGCACCACAGTGAGCCATCATGGCAACCGCTCCTCATGCCTCTCACGTCGCTGTGCTCCTCCGGGGTCTACTCCAGGGGCAGTGTCGTGAGAGGCGAGAGGAGCGGCTGCAGAGCCGACAGCCATGATGGCTGACTGCAGTGCCGCTTGCATTTTAAGAACAGTTGATTTTGTTTTTACCAGCCCGACTTTGCAGGTCTGTTTCGGGTGGGCGGGCCTGGAGGGAAAGTTGCTGGGGCAGGGCTGCGACCTTGGGGGGGGAGGGGAAGCATTTGCTACGGCGACCTCATGGGGGGTGGAGGGTGGGAGCAAGAAACTGTATTCTTGCTGGCTGCTGCCGATAGTGAGGGGGGGGGGGTCGTTGCAGTGAAGGCGGTAGGGGCGGGGCCTCTTGCTCCTGTCTTGTGGTTGGTTACTGTTCCGGGTGATGTCAGCGATCTACGGAGCCTTCCTGACCACCACCTCCGAGGGAGCCACCACGGTCCCAGGCAGTACAGAACGTTGGAGGTGAGAATTATTATATAGGATTAACCACCTTTATGAAGACATTCACGCAAGGGGTGTACAGTAGGTATAGCTTCACCTAAAACTTACAAGTTAATAGCATAATAGTAGTTAAATGACCAAACATAAGCATAAATGCAACCGATGAGATAAACTTGGAAATGGTAAACTGAAACCTACTAATAGGACTAACATGATACAGTACCAGAAATATATACATTTAACAGAACTGTAAAACAATCATAACAGAAATATGATAAATGTCAGCAGATCAGATCAGTGGCAGATCCGGAAGGCAACAAAGAACACAGCTTTCCAAAGGACATGTGCTCTTTTGAAGGGGAAAGGCACCAGATGAAAAGAGAGGTTCAAAGTTCCTTAGCGTTCCCTTTGGGACAGGGGCGTAGCCAGACAACAGATTTTGGGTGGGCCTAGGCAAAAATTGAGTGGGCACCAAGTGTTCTCCTCCCCTCCAAAAAAAGAATCTCAGCTGGTGGGAAAACGCTTCTTTCCACCTTGGCAGCAGTATTGCACTGAAAACTGAGCATACGCAGGTGTCGGCATCGTGGAGAGTAGCATTTTTATTACCATCAGGGGGAAATCTTCAGCTGGCGGAGCTTAGGATTCCACCAGTTACCACTAAACATGTTGGGTGGGCCTGAGCCATAAATGGGTGGGCCCTGGCCCACTCAAGCTCACCTGTGGCTACGCCACTGCTTTGGGATCTGGTGCAAAGTTCATGGATAGAAAGTACCAGTAGAGTTTTGAAAACCACCCTACTACTACTACTTATCATTTCTAAAGCGCTACTAGACATACGTAGTGCTGTACACTTAAACATGAAGAGACAGTCCCTGCTCAACAGAGCTTACAATCTAATTAGGACAGACAAACAGGACAAATAAGGGATAAGGACAAAGGGCAGCAAGATTCCGGAATCCCAAAGAGTAGCAAGATTCCGTGCAGAACCCCAAAGAGCAGCAAGATTCTGGAATGCCAAAGACTACTACTACTTATAATTTCTATAGCGCTACTAGACGTATGCAGCGCTGTACACTTGAACATGAAGAGACGGTCCCTGCTCAACAGAGCTTACAATCTAATTAGGACAAACAGGACAAACCCTCACTGAGTACAGCTCTCCTCGGGGAGTCTTCAATTGCTTTCAATGGAAAACAATGGAAGTAAAACCCAGCTGGCTCAATCCGTCCTCCTTTTTCTTTCTCCCATGCCACGGCGGCGCTTGCACTTTAATGCTATCATGCCACTGGGCAGGAGTTCCACATGATGCATCGGGGCCTTCTCTTTACCACGACTCACCCACTGATGCAACTTCCTGTTTACGCAGGCTGGGCAGGACGTGGCAGTGAAAGAAGGCTCCGACACAGCACGCAGGCCTGTGTGGAGTGTCTGCTGGGCGGTGATGATAGCATGAAGTGCAAGCGCTGCAGCGGGAATGGGGGGTGTCGGCTCCACTGGTTTCCTGCTCCCTCTGCCCCGGAACAGGTTACTTCCTGTTCCAGGGCAGAGAGAGCAGGGAACCAGCGGAGCCGACGCAGCTCCCAGCGACATGTACTGGGGGCGAATCGGCCCTTCCGCCCATCCCTCGCCGCTTTCCGATGTAAGTACGCACTCGAAGGGGGGTGCCCTCCAGAGGGGGGAGGGTGTGCCGCGCTGCACCCGGGGGGGGGGGGTGCGCAGCAGCGACCCGCCCCCGGGTGTCAGCTGCCCTCGCTACGGCACTGCCTGGAATAGGCTCCCTGAGCCATTACGTCTAGCTCCATCCCTGGCTGCCTTCAAATCCAGGCTAAAGGCCTACCTGTTTGACGCTGCTTTCGACTCCTGACTTGTAACTTTTACATGGAAGTGCTGAAACTGTGGGAGGGGAGTGGGGCGCTGGACATGCAGGGGTTGGATGGAAGGGAAGAGGCGCTGGGCATGCATGCATGCAGGCGGGAGGTTGGAGGGAAGGAAGAGAGGCATTGGGCGTGTATGGAGGTGCTGGAGGGAAGGGATAGAGATGTAGAATTGCAAGGGAGGGGAAGGGAGAGGTGCTAAATATGTAGGGGGAGGGAAGGGGGAGAGGTGCTAGATATGTAGAGGAGAACGGAAGGGAAGGGGGAGAGGTGCTGGGCATGCAAGGGGACTCTTTCAAAAAGTTGGCAACTCTAGTGCCCACCCATCTAATCTATTGGCCCATCCAAAAATTGTCTTCTGGCTACGCCACTGAAGCACACACTGAGCTGGCTCTGATGGTTGGCAACCCTAAACACTCAAGATGGAAAACTGGTCTCAGTGTTGCTCGTTCTTCCTGTCTCCTCTGCTCCCAGCATATGTCCTAATGGATGAGAAATATGAAAAATACTGGAGATTGTTCAGGGTTACCATATGGCACCTTGGGATCATCGTCGACTCCTCCCTCTCCTTCTCTGCCCATATTCAACAGATTACTAAAACCTGTCGTTTCTTCCTTTATAACATCGCCAGAATTCGCCCTTTCCTTTCTGAACACACTATCAGAACCGTCATCCACACTCTCATCACCTCTCACTTAGACTACTGCAACTTGCTTCTATCAGGTCTTCCACTCAGCCATCTCTCTCCTCTTCAATCTGTTCATAACTCTGCCGCACGACTAATATTTCGCCAAAGTCGTTATGTCCATATCAGCCCTCTCCTGAAATCACTTCACTGGCTCCCTATCCGTTTCTGTATACAATTCAAGCTCCTCTTATTGACCTATAAGTGCATTCACTCTGCAGCCCCTCACTACCTCTCCACCCTCACCTCTCCCTACACTCCTTCCCTAGAACTCCGTTCACTAGGCAAATCTCTCCTAATTGCACCCTTCTCCTCCATCGCTAACTCCAGACTCCGCTCCTTCTGTCTCGCCGCACCTTATGCCTGGAATCAGTGGTGTAGGAAGGGTGGGGCGGTCCGCCCCGGGTGCACGTCGCTGGGGGATGTCGGCTCCGCTGGTTCCCTGCTCCCTCTGCCCCAGAACAGGTTACTTCCTGTTCTGGGGCAGAGAGAGCAGGGAACCAGCGGAGCCAACGCAGCTCCCAGCGACATGCACTGGGGGCAAATCGGCCCTTCTGCCCGTCCCTCGCCGCTTTCCGATGTAAGTACGCGCTCGAAGGGGGTGCCCTCTGGAGGGGGGAGGGTGTGCCACGCTGCACCCAGGGGGGGGGGGTGCGCAGCAGCGACCCGCCCCGGGTGTCAGCTGCCCTCGCTATGGCACTGCCTGATAGGCTTCCTGAGCCATTACGTCTAGCTCCATCCCTGGCTGCCTTCAAATCCAGGCTAAAGGCCTACCTGTTTGACGCTGCTTTCGACTCCTGACTTGTAACTTTATCTTATCTTTATGTGTCCTTCTGTCTGTCCATAGGCGCCCGGTATCGGAGGCTTGGGGAGTCAGATCCTGATGACGACGACGACGCTCGTCCCAACTGCCTGCCCTCTTTCCCCCAAGATCCGTTTCCTTTTTTTCTTTTAAATTTACCTCCAGTCCAGCAGCGCAGTGATAGACAGCGTCAGTGAAAGTGCTCCCAGTAAAAGCGCTTCTCTTCGCTCAGTGCCCCGTCTTCTTCTGACGTCATGACATCATGATGTCAGAAGAAGGCGGGGCACTGAGCGAAGAGAAGCGCTTTCAGTGGGAGCGCTTTCACTGACGCTGCGCTGCCAGACTCAGAGGTAAATTTGAAAGAAAAAAAAAGGAAAGGGATCTTGGGGGGGAGAAGAGGGTGGGCAGTTGGGGCAGGGGAGAGAGTGAGATGGATGGGATGGCAGGTCTCAGGGAAAGAGGGGAATTGCTGAATATGGGTGAATGGAGGGGGACAGGGGAGAGAGAAGCATGGATGGGATGGCAGGGCTCAGGGAAAGAGGGGAATTGCTGAATATGGGTGTATGGAGGGGGGCAGAAGAGAGAGGATCATGGATGGGAGGGCAGGGCCCAGGGAGAGAGGGGAATTGCTGGATATGGATGAATGGAGGGTGCAGGGGAGAGAGGAACATGGATGGATGGGAGGACTGGGCCCAGGGAGAGAGGAGAAATTGCTGGACGGAGAGGGGAGGGAAGAGAGAGGAAGGAGATGAGATGAGGGAAAAGGAAAAGAGGAGAAAAACTGCACATGGATGGAGAAAATAGGCAGAAGCTGGATCCACTGGACAGTCAAGTCTGCAGAGGACCCAGCTTTTACTTACAGATGTAGGACAAGAAACAAAGAAGAAAGGCAGAAAGTAAGGAATAAATGGAAAGGAAGCCCTGGAAATGGAATTAAGAGGACAGATAGCAGCAGAATCAGATACTGGGCCAGCATGATCAGAAAAACAAAGTCACCAGACAACAAAGGTAGAAAAGATCATTTTATTTTCATTATAGTGTTTGGAACATGTCCACTTTGAGAATCAGGTGCTCAACATTAAACGTTTATATTTATTTACTTATTTATGGCATTTTATCCCACATTAAACATGAATTAGGGTGTTTTGTGGCTGTACATGAGAATTGTGATATTATGATCCCTTGTTTCATACTGTTGACGGTCTGCATTTTCCGCATGGGTGGTATATTGGTGTATTAGGTTCTGCCCAGTGTAATATTTATGGTACAGTAAGGTTCTGAGTGTGTTTTTGCACAAAGTTGTGCATAGTGTTTTGCAGTTGAGCGATTGTGGTTAGTATATGCTTTGAGCAACCTCTTTGTTCTTTGACATATGATACATATCTAATATCTAAATTTTAATAAAAGGTATTAATTGTGGCTTTTATTTTTATTTTTTTTTCTGTGTGTTTTCAGACAATTATGGATTTAAGCTCCACCCTGGCCCTACCCCTAACCCCGCCCCCTTTAGCCTCCCCAAACAGTTGGGCCACCAAGGCCTGGCTATGCTGTCTGTCCTTCCTTTATCCTATATTGATCCTGTCTGTTTGTCCTGATTTAGATTGTAAGCTCTTTTGAGCAGGGACTGTCTTCTTCATGTTCAATTGTAAAGCGCTGCGTACGACCGGTAGCGCTACAGAAGTGATTTATAGTAGTAGTAGAGAGGCAGGTATTGGCTTAGAGTGTCCCAGTGAAAAGCAGACCATCCTAATTCCAGCTCCCATCAGCTGTTGCTCTCCACCATGTTGGTCCCTGTGGCTGGCACCACTCCTCCACACGTTCCAGAACCCCCTCCTCGCTCGGGATCCCATATAATCTAGTTGGCAGCTCGGATCCTTCCCCGGTTTCCAAGGGAGAAGCAGGACTACCTTAAAAGAACAAGCAAAGCTCTGCCCCCAAGCTCTAGGATTGGTGGATTCTGGTTGTCTATCACTCACTGATTCCTCCCCCCTCCCAGCAATGTAATTGAGTAAAGTTTAATCCCGGACAGCGGGTGTGAGAGGGAACAGGCTGAGGAGCTGGACTTGGCACTGTCCAGAGAGCACAGCAGTGTGTAACATGGGGTCTCAAGGCTCCCACCATGCTTCTAAAATCCCAGAAATTGAAGCAATCAAGAAGGAGACAGGCTGTGAGTATGCGCCTTATTTTCCGGATAAAATCGGAAGAGGTGCCAGCCTTAATTTCTGTTAAGTAAAGGGGGAGTAGTCAGGAATGCGGGGAATGTGCACGCAAACGTAAATATGGGGGATCGTCTACAGCTGCCTGGGTGGGGGGTTGCGAGAGAGCAGATGTTTGGCTTGCAAACATCTGGTGAATTTGCTCTCCTGCAGTGTCCCTCTGCATAAGGCACTGCTCTGCCCCGGCTCACAGCCAACAAAATCCTAACAAAACTTCCGTTTTCTTATGCCAGGCTGCCAGCCCTCATATCTCCCGAGGGCTGGTGCAGGGGTTAAGGAGGAATCTTCAGCTTTATGCAGCCCCCACCTCGCTTATTGGTCAGGCCCCCTAAACCTCCCTCTCCCCAGAGATTTTTGATAATAAAACTGAACAATCATGATTAGCCCAGCCAGTCATGTTTTCAGGATAGCCACAATAAATATTCATAAGAGAAACTGTATGCAAATCTTTCTCATACATATTTATTGTGGCTATCCTGAAAACCTGACTGACTGGGGTGGTTCCAGCGCCAGGTTTGGGGACCACTGCCCTAACACCACCCCACCCCGAACAAGTATAATAGGACATCGTACTTTTTTAAATATAAAACTCTGTTTTGTGTGGTCCCGTGTATGGAGATAATAGACAGTTGCCATAATTTTATATATATTTCAGAAATTGCCCACTGTAAAACTATGTGCTAATTGTTCTTTTGAACTGTGTGTGGCTGTTAGGACCTACTACTATTATTTAGCATTTCTATAGCGCTACAAGGAGCTTACAGTCTAATAGACAAAAAATAAATCAAATCAATTAATGTGTACAGGAAGGAGGAGAGGAGGGTAGGTGGAGGCGAGTGGTTACAAGTGGTTAGGAGTCAAAAGCAATGTTAAAGAGGTGGGCTTTCAGTCTAGATTTAAAGGTGGCCAAGGATGGGGCAAGATGTAGGGGCTCAGGAAGTTTATTCCAGGCGTAGGGTGCAGCGAGACAGAAGGCGCAAAGTCTGGAGTTGGCAGTAGTGGAGAAGGGAACAGATAAGAAGGATTTATCCATGGAGCGGAGTGCACAGGAAGGGGTGTAGGGAAGGACGAGTGTGGAGAGATACTGGGGAGCAGCAGAGTGAATACATTTATAGGTTAGTAGAAGAAGTTTGAACAGGATGTGAAAATGGATAGGGAGCCAGTGAAGCGACTTGAGGAGAGGGGTAGTATGAGTAAAGCGACCCTGGCGAAAGACGAGACGGGCAGCAGAGTTTTGAACCGATTGGAGAGGGGAGAGGTGACTAAGTGGGAGGCCAGCAAGAAGCAGATTGCAGTAGTCTAAACGAGAGGTGGCAAGGGTGTGGATGAGGGTTTTGGTAGAGTGCTCGGAAAGAAAGGGGCGGATTTTACGGATGTTGTAAAGAAAGAAACTGACAGGTCTTGGCGATCTGCTGGATATGAGCAGAGAAGGAGAGAGAAGAGTCAAAGATGACCCCAAGGTTTCGAGCTGAGGAGACAGGGAGAATGAGAGAGCCATCAACAGAAATAGAAAACGGGGGAAGTGGGGAGGTGGGTTTGGGGGGGGGGGGGGAAATGAGAAGCTCGGTTTTGGTCATGTTTAATTTCAGGTGGCGTTGAGACATCCAGACAGCAATGTCAGACAAGCACCTATTGTTTTTGCTTTGATTGCACCTGCTGTTGGCTACCCAAGGCAACTGCCTGGTCTGCCTAATGGTTAAACCAGCCCTGCATCTCCACACAACTGTTGACTAATGCAATAGAATCAGTCATGGCAGCTCCATCTGGACTTGATTCCTGAGAGGTGAAGCCAGGTGACAGTGCATGCAAAGTTTCATCCACAGCAGCCATTTGATGGCATTTTTCAGGCTCTGGTGGAAGTTGGAAGAAGCTCAGCCTAGTCACCATTGTTTCAGAATTAGGGACCTTGGGGCTCTTTTTCAAAGCCCTTAGACTTACAAAATTACATGGTAACCTATGGAATTTTGTAAGTCTTTGAAAATATGCCTCCAGGTATCAAAAGTCTTCCTCCCTCCTTTTCAGCCTTGCAGCCTGTGATGTTACAACCCATAAGTACATAAGTACATAAGTAGTGCCATACTGGGAAAGACCAAAGGTCCATCTAGCCCAGCATCCTGTCACCGACAGTGGCCAATCCAGGTCAAGGGCACCTGGCACGCTCCCCAAACGTAAAAACATTCCAGACAAGTTGTACCTAAAAATGAGGAATTTTTCCAGTCCATTTAATAGCGGTCTATGGACTTGTCCTTTAGGAATCTATCTAACCCCTTTTTAAACTCCGTCAAGCTAACCGCCCGTACCACGTTCTCCGGCAATGAATTCCAGAGTCTAATTACACGTTGGGTGAAGAAAAATTTTCTCCGATTCGTTTTAAATTTACCACACTGTAGCTTCAACTCATGCCCTCTAGTCCTAGTATTTTTGGATAGCGTGAACAGTCGCTTCACCTCCACCCGATCCATTCCACTCATTATTTTATACACTTCTATCATATCTCCCCTCAGCCGTCTCTTCTCCAAGCTGAAAAGCCCTAGCCTTCTCAGCCTCTCTTCATAGGAAAGTCGTCCCATCCCCACTATCATTTTCGTCGCCCTTCGCTGTACCTTTTCCAATTCTACTATATCTTTTTTGAGATACGGAGACCAGTACTGAACACAATACTCCAGGTGCGGTCGCACCATGGAGCGATACAACGGCATTATAACATCCGCACACCTGGACTCCATACCCTTCTTAATAACACCCAACATTCTATTCGCTTTCCTAGCCGCAGCAGCACACTGAGCAGAAGGTTTCAGCGTATCATCGACGACGACACCCAGATCCCTTTCTTGATCCGTAACTCCTAACGCGGAACCTTGCAAGACGTAGCTATAATTCGGGTTCCTCTTACCCACATGCATCACTTTGCACTTGTCAACATTGAACTTCATCTGCCACTTGCACGCCCATTCTCCCAGTCTCGCAAGGTCCTCCTGTAATCGTTCACATTCCTCCTGCGACTTGACGACCCTGAATAATTTTGTGTCATCGGCGAATTTAATTACCTCACTAGTTATTCCCATCTCTAGGTCATTTATAAATACATTAAAAAGCAACGGACCCAGCACAGACCCCTGCGGGACCCCACTAACTACCCTCCTCCACTGAGAATACTGGCCACGCAATCCTACTCTCTGCTTCCTATCTTTCAACCAGTTCTTAATCCATAATAATACCCTACCTCCGATTCCATGACTCTGCAATTTCTTCAGGAGTCTTTCGTGCGGCACTTTGTCAAACGCCTTCTGAAAATCCAGATATACAATATCAACCGGCTCCCCATTGTCCACATGTTTGCTTACCCCCTCAAAAAAATGCATTAGATTGGTGAGGCAAGGTGACATCCCAAGACAGCAGGCTAGAAATCATAACAGACGCACTGAGGCAGCTTGCCCCTGCAAGTGGATATAAAACACCCATGAGGCAAAGAAATAAATACATGTAAGAAATACCAAGAACCAGTCTACCGTAGCCGGTGAGGCACTGGCAGCGACATCAGAAACTGGGGATTTTGGCACTCTTTATGGCTGGCGCCCTGAGCCAATTCCTCACCTGGTCCAATGGTGACTGGCCCTTGGTATGTCTTACATGTATTTATTTCTTTGCCTTATGTGTGTTCAACCAAGCCTTTAATGGGAGAAGTAACTAACTTGTTAGTCTCACTCACACACACAAGGAGTGACTCGGGCTGCACATACTGCAGCGGGACGTGTTTATCCACTCCTCCATTTGCAACTTTCTTCAAATCAGTCACCTTACGTTCTATTTCTTCCTACTTTCTTACCCATCTATATGTTAACAGCTTTGCCTTACCCTTCACTACCAATTATAATGTTCTAGTACATATTGTGTTGTCATTGCAAGTAGTATACCATGCCATACTTTGTACTGTTGTTCCAATATTTTTACTGCTCTAATTGCCTATTGCTCATGTTTGATCTATTCTTACTGTACACCGCCTTGAGTGAACACCTTCAAAAAGGCAGTAAATAAATCCTAATAAATAAATTAATAATAAATATATCCATTTGAAGAGACAACCTGCCTCAGTGCTTCTGTTATGACTTACATAGTAACATAGTAGATGACGGCAGAAAAAGACCTGCACGGTCCATCCAGTCTGCCCAACAAGATAACTCATATTTGCTGCTTTTTGTGTATACCCTACTTTGATTTGTACCTGTGCTCTTCAGGGCACAGACCGTATAAGTCTGCCCAGCACTATCCTCACCTCCCCACCACCAGCCCTGCCTCCCAACCACCGGCTCTGGCACAGACCGTACAAGTCTGCCAGCACTATCCCCACCTCCCAACCACCAGCCCCTTCTCCCAACCACCGGCTCTGGCACAGACCGTATAAGTCTGCCCAGCACTATCCTCACCTTCCAACCACCAGCCCTGCCTCCCAACCACCGGCTCTGGCACAGACCGTACAAGTCTGCCAGCACTATCCCCGCCTCCCAACCACCAGCCCTGCCTCCCAATCACCAGCCCCACCTCCCAACCACCAGCTCTGGCACAGACCGTACAAGTCTGCCAGCACTATCCCCGCCTCCCAACCACCAGCCCCGCCTCCCAATCACCAGCCCCGCCTCCCAATCACCAACCCCACCTCCCAACCACCAGCTCTGGCACAGACCGTACAAGTCTGCCAGCACTATCCCCGCCTCCCAACCACCAGTCCCGCTTCCCAATCACCAGCCCCACCTCCCAACCACCGGCTCTGGCACAGGCACAGACCGTATAAGTCTGCCCCGCACTATCCCCGCCTCCCGATCTTGACTAAGCTCCTGAGGATCCATTCCAAGACTTCTATCTTGCTGCCTCTGTCTCCACATACCATCCATCACACATCCCTACAATAATCTTTTGTCTCATCATAATTACACTAACAGTTTCTGCTTTTGTCACACCTAAAATGTAAACCACAATGAACCCTGAAAAGGGATATTAGTATGTACAAGATTTGATTTGATAGTCAGTGGCGCTGAATGAATAGTTGGGAGTAAGACCAGTGCCAGGCAGACTTCTACGGTGTGTGCCCTGAAAATGGCAAGGACAGATCAAGATTATATATGTTTATCGTATTAGACAGACTGGATGGACTGTGCTGTCATCTACTATATTACTTTGAGGCAGTTCTATGAAAGTTACCCAAATTTGTGCGGATAAATGCTGAGTACTGAGAACAAATTCTATAATGGCATCGGACACCCAAATTCGGTTACAGAAAACAGCGTAAACTGGCATTTGGGTGCCACCATTTAGCACTTATGCCCTGTAAAAGGCAGGCATAAATGTGGCGTTTAGCACATCCTATATAATTTGCACCTCCGTCTGGATGCCTGGGTTCGTAACACACTTCCCATTGGTCCGCCCTGGCGATGATGTCAGAGGGCAGATCAGTGAGAGGGAAGGGAAGCCAGCACCAGCCAGCCACAGAACATTGGAGGTGAGTAGAGAATCACCCCCTCTCCTCCTCCCCCCTCTCCTCCGAGCTCCATGCCCCCCTACCTCCCTCCCTCCCCTCCGAGTTACAGGCCCCCTCCCCTTCGAGTTGCAGGACGCACCCCCTCCGAGTGCAAGCACGACCTTTCCTCTGGCAGCCCCTCGCCTTCCTGCGTGCCAGCTGTAATTTAAAAATTCTTACCTCAGGGTCCAGCGTCAGCAGTGAAAGCGAGCGGCGCTTCAGACTGCCGTCCCGCGGGACCAGAGGCAGAGCTGAGACAGATGGGAAGGCAGTCTGAAGCGCCGCTCACCTTCACTGCTGACACTGGACCCCGAGGTAAGAATTTTTAAATTACAGCCGGCACTTAGGAAGGTGAGGGGCTGCCGGAGGAAAGGTCATGCTTGCACTCGGAGGGGAGGGAGAGAGAGGGTGGGAGGCGCGGGGGTCTGGAACTCAGAGGAGAGGGGGGCGTGTAACTCGGAGGGGAGGGAGGGAGGGGGTCCAGGAACTCAAAGGGGAAGGGTGGGAGGGGGTCCTGGAACTTGAAGAGGAGGGGTGCCTGGAACTCGGAGGAGAGGGAGGGAGGGGGCAAGGAAATCTGAGGGGAGGGGGGCTGGAACTTGGAGGAGAGAGGGAGGTAGGGAGGGAGGCGTGGAACCTTGCTAGCGCCCATTTCTTTCTGTCGGAAACGGGCCTCTTTTACTAGCAATTTATACTACGCACATAAGTATGGGACCCGTGCGTATGTCTCCCCCTATGAAAATGCCCCTTTGCAGGTCTGCACCTTGTGCCCAGTGCACTCACCTTCAAGAATACCACTGAGTGTGCACAGTGCATTTACACTTGTAAATGTTACTTTCACACATGTAAGCACTAAGATTATAGAATGAGAGGGACAGTGCAGAGACTGCCGTTACTCATTGAGTTTTAAGCCTAAACTAAACATCAATCTTATCAGGACAGCAGCTGAATATTGTTGCTAGCTAGATAAGGGTAGAGCAAGGGCTGAAAAATTAACTGTACAGTGGGATTTTCAGCCCAACTTTATCCATATAGTTGCTGAAAATATCCAGCAGAATTGTATGTTTATCAGTCACCAGTGAATGAGTAACTCCTTATGAATTTGACCCAAAGATAATCATTTCATGATGCCTAATTTCCATTTCTGGCATATGGAAATAAAGGTTACCTCAAAAATAAGCTGAATCATTTCTTGGCTAACTTTTGGAGCTTTTTTCAGGCCCTGCCTGATGTGAATTATAGGAATTTCTGTGCAATAGGTACATTGTTCAATATAGACAATGGTTTTTCCTATAGGAAACTAGGGAGCAAATGAAATCAGCTGACCATAGGCATCAACCAATAGCAGGGCAGCTTTATAAATGCTTAGGCAAAAAATGATTTCCCAATGTACCCTTATCTACTTCAGATTTCAACTGAGCTGAGCTGCCCTAGATGAAATAGAGAGGAAGAGATTCTAAGTGTTGGAAACATCGAGGACACACAAAAGCTTTGAACCAGAGGCCACTAAGTTCTGTACTGTGTGAGGACATTTGAATGAAATAACACTTAAAAAATTATTAAGTTATTAGGGGAGGAAGGAACAGACACATATATTGAAGCTAGTCTTGAGCGTGACTGTGACAATGCATTTTTGTTTATTGTTTGCAAAACAATCAACTACTTGTACCTTAACTACAATCGTCTCTCAGTTATCCTTCTTGTACCAGTCCAACGTGAAAACTCATTTTTTTTCCAAATACCATATGCATGTAAAGATATTTACGTCGATTAAGATTCTACATCTCTCAAATCATTTCTATTTAACCTTAGTTTCAACTATTCTTATCTTTATTAGGTATCTTTACCATTCAAAGATTACCCCTCTCTACCCTTGGGTTTTCCTTCACCACCACCCTCTACCTTATGAATTCTTCTTCTTCCCCCATACTTGCCTCCCCAGCCAATCCCTCTGCTTAACCTATCATTCCTGAAAAGGTCCTCTCACTGCCTAGAATTTTTACTTTGGAGCAAAACCACTTCGTTCTGATTGGTCATCAGTGAAACATTAAAGAAATGATCTTTCATCATTGATGAAAGAATCATTATTAGCAACTCCGTGGTTGAAGGAAAGGCTGCAAAATCTGGCCCCTCCCGCTGAATTAGCCAGATCATGTGGAGTTACCAGGGGGAATGGGGATTGGGTCGGGGAGGGGGGCAGGTTGGGCAGGGTTCACGTTTATAAAACCTTCCCCTAATGCTGAAGGAGCCAACAGCAGCTGCATGGTTCACAATAACAGTCAGGTGCCAGGCAGGCAAATGCAGCCCAAAGCACCTTTCTACTCCTCCCCCAAGCCCAATCAGGGCAGGAGAGGAAGGCATGGGGATGGATTTTAATGTGTGAAAAAAAAGGTTCAAAGGGACAGGTGTATGAGTGTCTATAATAGTACCTGGTTAGCAGGCAGTGGAAGGCACCTGAGACAAGAAGTGAGAGGGCCAGGGAGTGTGGAAGGGGGTCGGGGAAGAGAGGCTGAGGATTAGGAAGAGGCGGAATAGGGCTGGAGCCAGGAGATACACCTCCATCCCCTCTTCCATCTCAAATCTGCATCTCCCCCTATCTCCAATCCTCCCTCCGTTTCCTTTCTCCATTTCTGAGATCACCTCTTTCTCCTCCACATCCTTAACCTGAGGTCCTGCACCCTATAAACTACAAAAAGAACGAAATTAGGTACATGCACAAAGCAAGCAACTAAATTTGCATTATTTACTATGCAAAACCCTTCAAATTTATATTAATGTGAATTGCAGTAGAAACTTTCCCACAGAATCAGCCCCTAAGAAAATTAGGCCTCATCTATCTTGCATTATCCCCCCACTCCAGTGCACCCTGTTTGATTTGGGGAATTTTATTTGCAGAGTTAACAGTTAAATGCTTCTCTTGTTCGCAGTTTCTCAGGCCAACATTGTCCGCCTGCACCATCGCTTCAGAGCACTAGACAAAGAAGACAAAGGCTACCTTAGGTAAGGTTGCTCTGAGGGACAATCAGAAAAGGCGGCTGAGGGGTGATGATAGAGGTCTACAAAATAATGAGCGGGATAGAGCAGACAGATGTGAAGCGTTTGTTTACGCTTTCTAACAATAGTAGAACCAGGGGACACAAGATGAAATTAGAATGTGGTAGGTTTAAAACAAATCAGAGAAAGCTTTTCTTTACTCAGCGCGTGGTTAGACTCTGGAACTCATTGCCGGAGAAGGTAGTGACGGCAGCTGGCCTTGCTGAGTTTAAAAGGGGTCTGGACAGATTCCTGAACGAAAAGTCCATTGATCGTTATTAAATTCTGGGTTTTTGCCAGGTTCTTGGGGCCTGGATTGGTCGCTGTCGGAGACAGAGTGCTGGGCTTGATGGACCTTTGGTCTTTTCCCAGCGTGGCAGTACTTATGTACTAGTGTAACCCCACCCCCTCCAGTACCCTGCTCCCTTCCCCATATGTTAGCCCTGCCCTGCCCTACCCTACCCTTGTGATAGCATATCAGCTTTGATAAATGAGAAAATCAATCTCCAACACTCTGGCCTCTATCTCTGGCAACATACCCTAATGAGTGGTGACTAAGTTACGATGCCCAGCCAACAAGAATATATTGGGGACAAGCAAGTTAAAACGTCATTGATTTGATTTACTGCTTTTCTGTGTAGAACCAAAGGAAATTACATCTAATCTACAGGTGCTTTCTCTGTTCCTAGTGGGCTCGCAATCTAAGTTTTGTACCTGAGACAATGGAGGTTTAAGTGACTTCTCCAGGGTCACAAGGAGCCACAGTGGGAAATGAACCCGGTTCCCCAGGTTCTCAGGCCACTGCACTAACCATTAGGCTACTCCTCCTGTATTTAAGTGAGATAGCTCTGGGCGCATATAAATTAGGTTATATTTTTGGTACATGCTAAACACCTAAAGTTTCATCTAACTATAAGAATATAGGAGTCAATTTTGAAAGACTTAGTTCTTCTACCTGTATAGAAGATGGCTAACTCACATAATAGAATTTAACTTGGAATTTATATCCCGCACCATAACCAAAATAAGAACTTCAGTAAGGCATATGCGGGTTAAGTGGGATTCAGTAAAATTCCATAATATGCAAACTTGTTTTACATGAAGAGCCATTTTAGAGCTGTGTATAATATGTGCTCACCAACCTTACATTTTCAACAGATGCACACTTAGGGGCCGACGCTCAGAACTTCCACGCTAAAGGCAACCGCGCATACCACAGGAACAGTGCAGAAAACTAGCTCAGCAATGATCAAAGGAAACAGTATTCAAATTATATGCATGTAAAAAGCTAAAGCAAGGGGGAGAATGTGCTTAGCGCATTTGCAGAATTTTATTTATTGATTGATTGGAATTTATTAACCACCTTTATGAAGAGATTCACCCAAGGCGGTGTACAGCAGGCACAGTTTAACATAAAACTTACAATTTTGTTAACAGCATAACAATAGTAAAATAACCAAGAATAAACATAAATACAATAAATGAGGTAAAGTTGAAAACAGTAAATTGAAACCTAATAATAGAACTACCGTGAAACAGTATCAAAAATATACACATTTAACAACATTGGAATTCAAATATCAGACATAATGCAACGTTAGCATAACACTAATGATACACTTAATAAGCATGCATTAGAACGTTAAACTAATATAGATATGATGCTAAATAGTTTCTACAATACAGCCTACCATATAGCTGAGGGACCAAGTGCAGATATATGATAGGAACAAGATATGTGGTACAGAGTCAGCTGGGATAAGTTAAGTGCAATATATTGAACTGGATAAAGATAGGACTGTGTTTTAGATGGTCCCATTTATTCAGTTAACCTATACGGTTAAGTGCTGAATTGCACGGTATGTGCAGTTCTTGTGCATATGCGCCAAGCAAACCTGAAAGTGAAGCCCATATTGGCACCACTCCTCTGCACCTTTAAATATAAGCTTTTCAGTTTTTCTTTACTTGGAAGGTTTACATGTAAGCGCAGAAAACAGGCACCACTGTGTGCTTTTCACTTTCAGGTTTGCTCGGACTTGTGCACATTTCTTTCTCCAGTACTGGAGCTTACAGACTTGCACGAGCTTTCTTCCACTTGTAAAAGAAATCAGATTTTAAATTGGAAAAAAAAAATCAAAAGAAATCCACTCTTCAAAACCCCCTGTGTCAGCTCCGAGGAGCAGTAAGAGCAGAGTTTGTTTTGTGCCCTGTGAGCACAGATTAATATGCCAGGGGCCGTAGCCAGATTTTGGGTGGGCCTAGGCAAGAAGTGGGTGGCCACCAAGCATTCTCCCCCTCCCACCAAAAAAAATATCTCAGCTGGTGGGAAAATGCTTCTCTCCACTTTGGCAGTCTGCAGCAGGCATGTGCTGAAAACTGAGCATGCGCAGGTGCCAGAATCGTGGAGAGCAGCGTTTTTGTTACCATCAGGGGGACGTTTTCAGCTGGCGGAGCTTGGGATCCCCACTAGCTACTGCTAAACATGTGCTACTGTTGGGTGGGCCTGAACCCTAAGTGGGTGGGCCCCAACCCACCTAGGCCCACCTGTAGCTACGCCACTGTTAATATGCATGCTATTCCAGAACTAACTGGCCTTAACACTACTACTACTACTACTACTATTTAGCATTTCTATAGCGTATGCAGCGCTGCACAAACATAGAAGAAAGACAGTCCCTGCTCACAGAGCTTACAATCTAATAGACAAAAAATAAAGTAAGCAAATCAAATCAATTAATGTGTACAGGAAGGAAGAGAGGAGGGTAGGTGGAGGCGAGTGGTTACAAGTGGTTACGAGTCAAAAGCAATGTCAAAGAGGTGGGCTTTCAGTCTAGATTTAAAGGTGGCCAAGGATGGGGCAAGACGTAGGGGCTCAGGAAGTTTATTCCAGGCGTAGGGTGCAGTGAGACAGAAGGCGCGAAGTCTGGAGTTGGCAGTAGTGGAGAGGGAACAGATAAGAAGGATTTATCCATGGAGCGGAGTGCACGGGAAGGGGTGTAGGGAAGGACGAGTGTGGAGAGATACTGGGGAGCAGCAGAGTGAGTACATTTATAGGTTAGTAGAAGAAGTTTGAACAGGATGCGAAAACGGATAGGGAGCCAGTGAAGGGTCTTGAGGAGAGGGGTAGTATGAGTAAAGCGACCCTGGTGGAAGACGAGACAGGCAGCAGAGTTTTGAACCGACTGGAGAGGGGAGAGGTGACTAAGTGGGAGGCCAGCAAAAAGCAGATTGCAGTAGTCTAAACGAGAGGTGACAAGGGTGTGGATGAAGGTTTTGGTAGAGTGCTCGGAAAGAAAGGGGCGGATTTTACGGATGTTGTAAAGAAAGAAACGACAGGTCTTGGCGATCTGCTGGATATGATCAGAGAAGGAGAGAGAAGTCAAAGATGACCCCAAGGTTTCGAGCTGAGGAGACAGGGAGAATGAGAGAGCCATCAACAGAAAACGGGGGGGAGTGGGGAGGTGGGTTTGGAGTATGTTTTGAGAATCAGCCTCTTAGACATTTCTTCCCTAAACATAAGTCTGATTTTCAAAACTGTACATGGAGGGGGGAGGGGGTCTGCTGTTTTGAAAATCACCTTGATCATTCCTAACAAGCTGTATCATCCTTTCCAGCAAAGAGAATTTCCTCTGCATTGGAGAGCTGGCTGTTAACCCTTTGTGTGACAGGATCATCAATGCATTCTTTGAGAACAGGTCAGCCTGAACTTTGTTTTTAAAATCATATGGTTGGTGATGGGGTGACACACAAAATGGGGGGGGGGGGGGGGGGGGGAGACAAATCAAGAGATATCTGTATCTAGGACTCAGTAGCCCAGAAGCCTAGCTGGTCAGATTGGTTGGCTGACGGCTGGGAAATCTCTTCAGCAGGAAAAGTACAGGTAGGGAATAACTGAGCAGAGTGAGTGAGCTGAATGATCTTTTTCTACTGATATCTACTGTGCATGCAATGTACGAAGCAAATGGGAAGGCTTCAGTGCTGCAGCAGGTGTCGTAATTAACTACCCTGTACTGTCCACTGGTGATCAGGAGGACTCCGCTGTTTACTGTAGCAGATGCACCAGGCTGAGCCGGAGACCTTCGCCGTCTTCTTCCCCACCACCTTTCAGCTTTTGTGTATGTAATAATTGTTCCGTCTTTCTCTCCTGCCAGTGATTCTTTGGATTTTCGATCCTTCATTCACATCCTGGCTCATTTTCGCCCGATTGAAGAAGATAAACCAAAAGACCCCAGCTCTCAGGAGCCTATTAACAGCCGGAGAAACAAACTGAAATGTGAGTGGTGAGAAAATCAGGGCACGAAGTGTTGCAGATAGCCAGGGCGGAGCCATTGGTAGCAGCAGTAGACTGTGGAATCCAAGATTGTGGAAGGTTTACTGTGGATGGGTTTAGTGACAGATTCTAACAAAGACCTGTTTGGGACAATTTATTTATTATTTATTTAGATTTTGCTCACACCTTTTTCAGTAGTAGCTCAAGGTGAGTTATGTTCAGGTACTCTGGATATTTCTCTGTCCCAGGAGGGCTCACAATCTAAGTTTGTACCTGAGGCAATGGAGGGTTAAGTGACTTGCCCAAGATCACAAGGAACAACAATGGGATTTGAGCTGGCCACCTCTGGATTGCAAGACTGGTGCTCTAACCGCTAGGCCACTCCTCCACCCCAAAGAATTTTGTTACTCTTTGGGGTTCTATATGGAATGTTGCTACACTTTGAAATTCTGCATGGAATCTTGTTATTCTTTAGAATTCTAGAATCTTTTATTTATTTAGATTTTGCTCACACCTTTTTCAGTAGTAGCTCAAGGTGAGTTACATTCAGGTACTCTGGATATTTCTCAGTCCCAGGACAATAACACCTGTCATATTAAAGCAGACGCGCCCCCCCCCCCCCCCACCCAAAAAAAAAAAAGTCAGTGGTGATTGTCTACTGGCCTGAATCCATTTGGTGCCAACTTGGATCATTTTTGAACTTTTTTTGGGAAGGCAGAAGTTGCCACTGGCCCCAGTCTGGTTCTTTTTATTATCCTATATAATTCTCACCTCCAACGTTCTATGCTTGGGACCTGTGGCTCCCTGGCTGCAAGTGGTCTGCGAGGCAGACACGCACGGACGTCACTGACGTCAACACAGCTGATTCCAAGGCAAGAGGAGGAGTGCGCGTGTTTCCCTACTCCTCCTACTGCCTCGGAATCAGCTGTCACCCCCCCCCCCCCCCCCCCCCCCCGCGCTACGGCCCCCTCGAAACCCACCCCTCCCGCGAACCTGTCGATCCCCCCCCGGAACGCCGAAAACCACACACCCCCCTCCCGCCGCTGTTGTGCACTACCTTCGGGTGGGTTCCTCAATCATCTTCTCAGAAAGTTTAACTCCGTGCGTCTGAAGTCAGACGCAAGCAAAGGAACTTCCAGACAAGATGATTGAAGAACCTACGGGAAGGGAAGAACAACACGGCGGCGGTGGCGGCAGTTTTCGCTCGCACGGGGGGGGGGGGGGGAACGACAGGTTCGCGGAAGGGGGGGGAATTGCCTGCCTAAGGCCCGTTTCCTTGCCTACAGAAACGGGCCTTTTTTACTAGTTATTATAGAAAACTACCACTGAGAACAGTGTTTGTCCACTGCTGTTTTATGCAGCTAGTTGACAAAGATATACAAAGAACACAGAGGGAGTTGCCCCATTTTGACAGACATTGAGGTTGATGTGCTAAAATTAGAGAGCGACACAGGGACAAACCCCGTCCCAATGGGTTCTGTCTCCATCCCCACCCCATCCCCGCAGGCCCTGTCCCTGCAGGTTCTGATCCATCCGTGCCCCATCCTCGTGGACTCTGTCCTCATCTGCAGAAGCCTTGAACACTTATGATTTTATATTTAAATCTTTTTATTAAAGTACATAAAGGAACAATATGTTGTGCAACTGTTGCTTATAAATCACAAATAGAAAACAATAATAAAAACAAGCAACTTGTCTTCTTAGATGTGCTGGGTAGCAGGAATGTACAGGATCCCCCATGCAAATTTTGCTAGTTGTGGCCAGCATGTTTGCTTGTTTTTCCAAAAAAATCTAAATATCATAGTCTGTATCACTCAAACATGAATAACGGTCCAGTTCATTAAAAAGGCTTCAAAGTAGAAAATGGCACAGGGACAAAGTTTGTCCCCGTCCCCGCAGGCTCTGTTCCCATCCCTGCAGTTACTGTGGGTTCCCTTCCCTGTGTATTCCCTAGCTAGCACACGTTCTGTGCACAATTTTCTGCATTAGTATAGAAATCCTATGCATGAGGGTTATATGAAAGGTAGGGAAGTGGGACTTGATATACCGCCTTTCTGAGGTTTTTTTAAGTAGAGGAGTGTGGTAGCCGTGTTAGTCCACTCTTAAGGTTATCAATAGATATCAAACAAAATAAAACATGGAAAAGAAAATAAGATGATACCTTTTTTATTGGACATAACTTAATACGTTTCTTGATTGGCTTTCATTTGCTTATTTCCGATCTGAGGAAGAAGGGCAACCTTCGAAAGCTAATCAAGAAATGTATTAAGTTATGTCCAATAAAAACGGTATCATCTTATTTTCTTTTCCATGTTTTATTTTGTTTGATTTCTATTGAGGTTTTTTTGCAACTACATTCAAAGTGGTTTACATATATTCAGGTACTTATTTTGTACCAGGGGCAGTGGAGGGTTAAGTGACTTGCCCAGAGTCACAAGGAGCTGCAGTGGGAATCAAACTCAGTTCCCCAGGATCAAAGTCCACTGCACTGACCACTAGGCTACTCCTCCACTAGCAACATTCCATGTAGAAGTCGGCCCTTGCAGATCAGCAATGCGGCCGCGCAGGCTTCTGTTTCTGTGAGCCTGACGTCCTGCACATACGTGCAGGACGTCAGACTCACAGAAACAGAAGCCTGCGCAGCTGCGTTGCTCTGCAAGGGCAGGCTTCCACATGGAATGTTTCTAGTGGAATAGCAACATTCCATGTAGAATCTCAAATAGGGAAATGGGACTTGATATACCGCCTTTCTGAGGTTTTTGCAACTACATTCAAAGCGGTTTACATATATTTAGGTACTTATTTTGTACCAGGGGCAATGGAGGTAATGCTTTCACCTCCATAATTCATCGATAGCAATACTAATGCACTACGTGTTCACATTTTCTGTGGATTCTCTTCTTTTACCTCAGTTGGTGAGGTGTCTTTGTAAAAAAGCTGTTTTGTTATTTCTTGTGAAATGGAAGGATGCAGTTTGCACTTATTAGTGTGATTTAAGCAACATTAATGTGATAGAATTTCTGACTGTTGAAAGGGTCCCTCCAATTGAAATTCATCGCTGCATGCAGGTTGTGGACCAGACAGGGCCGATTTTGTGTGATCAAAAATGAAGCTGACATCCCATGACAGCAGTAAAGGACATTCTGAGGATCATTCAAGGGAAATTGCCGAGACATTCGGCATGCGGTGGTGAATGTCAATTGGAGGGACTCATTCAACAGTCAGAAATTCTATCAGAGCACATTGCTTAAATCACAATCACTGTGTACTTCCAGTTCAAAAGCCCTAGAAAAACAGCCTTTTCACAGAGACACTTCTTGCCAACTGAGGTGAAGGTAGAGATTTCAAAGAACTAGTGAACACATGCCACCTGTTGATGAATTATGGAAGTGAAGGCATTATTTTTTTTTATTTAACCCTTGTACAAAGGAGTTTAGCACACAAGAAAACCATGTGCAAAGAATGGATTGCAGTAGACATTGGCACACTGCTTATTAAACCCGTGGTAATGAAAGCATTAGTTATTTATTTATTATTGCATTTGTACCCCGCGCTTTCCCACTCAAAGCAGGTTCAATGCGGCTTACATAGTAATAGGGATTACAGAATATTGATAAAGAAAATAAAAGTTAAGTATAGCAGAGTAACAAAAGAGATAGGTAGGTAGAGAAGGACAAGGGTGAAGGAAGTAGGAGAGGTATGAGCAAGGGTAGGTGAGCACTGGAAGAGGGGTGGAGGAGGCGGGAGGGGGATGGGTTACAGGATAAACATAGGGAATTGTGTTGGGTAGTTGGGTTCATAGGATTAGTTTGGGTTATTACGATAGGCTACCTATACAACCCAGATGCAAGAAGTACACATGACCCAAAGGCTCTATACAGAATTTAGCATATAGTCTGAGGTACAGTAAAAGGTTAGCTCACTAGCGTTTGCTGAGGGGTTTGTACCAGTTTTTGTTTTCTTGTGCCAGCATGAACTACCCTTTTTCTTGTTTTATTGAAGGGAAATGGGTGGACAAAAATCTCTCTATATATAAAAGGCAACACCAACGTTCTATGAAGCCTCCAGCCGGAAGTGTGAAGGGGGCGAGATATCCGGTTTCCCTATGAGTGTCTGCCCCGCCCTCTCTGTAACACAGTCAGTGAAGGAAAACAGCAGAGCAGGAAATCAAATGCTGGCTCTGTAACAGTGAAGGACTCAGAAGGGGGAGGGGAGAGAGGCCAGAGGGCAGGGACACACACACTCCCACATGCAAACAGAAGAAAACATTGCTAGCCCCCGTTTCATTTGCATCAGAAACGGGGCTTTTTTACTAGTATATATATATTTTTTAAATGCCATGGGGATGAAAAGCTGAAGTGATTCCTTTGCAAAATCTGAAGTTAGGTCGGGGAGGGGCACGGCTATGAAATGATGGTCAATACGATCACTTACAGAATACCATACCAGTACTATTTATGCACAGAATATATGTTTATAAGCGGGGCTTTTTTTGAGGGGGTTCTTGGGGGGTACTGAGTACCGGCACCTTTTCTATTGTCTGCTAAAATTGACCCATGGTCCCCAAGTTTTAATGAAAGAGTGCAGGCTCTACACACCAATTCCACCTTGTCATAGATTATGGACCCTGGTTACTAAGCCATGCTGTAGGCACACTAATGTTTTTAGCACATGCTAAAAATTAGTGCTTGCTAACACTAGAGACACCCATAGGAATATATGGGCGTCTTTAGCATTAGCACACACTAAAAATGCTAGCACGTCTTAGTGAACAGGGCCCTGGCTATTGTGGGGTGGGTCCCTTAGTGATCACCCCACCCCTGAAGGGTGGCCTGGCATTTGAGTACCGGCACCTTTTTCACTGGGAAAAAAATGCACTGTTTATAAGTAACTTCACTCTTTGATAATAAATGCATACGTCAGACCTTCAGAAGTGTCACGCGTGAGCTGTACTGCTTTCACTGAGATTCACACACCAAAGTCGTCACGAGTCTAAAGCATTTTCAGACTTTTTAAAATGTATAATTTAAAATTAATACACTTTAAAAAGCATTGAAAAGCATCTTCAATCGGACTCGTGATGACTTTGGTGTGTGAATCTAAGTGAAAGCAGTACAGCTCACGAGTGACACTTCTGAAGGTCAGATTATATGTATATATTATCTAGGGAGGGAAGTTCTTATATATAATTTGAGTCTGCCTAGATTTAACATTTTGCTTGTTTGAGACTTACATTTTCAAAATATACTACTACTACTATTTATCATTTCTATAGCGCTACTAGACGTACGCAGCGCTGTACACTTGAACATGAAGAGACAGTCCCTGCTTGACAGAGCTTACAATCTAATTAGGACAGACAAACAGGACAAATAAGGGATAAGGACAAAGAGTAGCAAGATTCTGTGCAGAACTCCAAAGAGCAGCAAGATTCCGGAATCCCAGTACTTATTTCTATAGCGCTACAACACATACACAGCACTGTACACTTCAACATGAAGAGACAGTCCCTGCTCGACAGAGCTTACAATCTAATTAGGACAGACAAATAAGGGATAAGGACAAAAAGTAGCAAGATTCCGGAATCCCACAGAGTAGTGATTCCATGCAGAACCCCAAAGAGCAGCAAGATTCCGGAATCCCAAAGACTACTACTACTAGTAGTTATCATTTCTATAGCACTACAAGACGTACGCAGCGCTGTACACTTGAACATGAAGAGACAGTCCCTGCTCGACAGAGCTTACAATCTAATTAGGACAGACAAACAAGAGATAAGGGAATATTAAGGTGAGGATGATAAAATAAGGGTTCTGAACAAGTGAATAAGGGTTAGAAGTTAAAAGCAGCATCAAAACATTTGACATTCTAAACAAATACATCTAATGCACAAAATGTATGCTCATGCAACACTCCACCTGGTGCCAGTACAATCTCTGCATAAAATACCGATTCTGTTGCTAACTCATGCCTATGGTGGCATGTTTCCATAGCAACTGGTATGCTCTCCTGCATTTATGCACACTGTCACAAAACGCCTAGCCATCCGTCTGCGGTTACTGCGTGGCCACTCAGAGGGTCTATCCCCAGCACAGCTCAGGTCTGCCTGGACCTGTCGCTTGTGCCGTACACTAGCACCCTCCTCCCACTGGCTGGGTCACAACTGCTTCTGGGCGAGTCTCCCGCTGCCAAATTATTCCCAGTGATTTCTAGGTTAGTGGAGGCCACACTCCCAGTGGTCCCTCAGTGCCCAGAAAAGCACTTACAGACCTAACACACAAACCACCATGATTATTTATCAGTCCAGACAGGCAAAATGAACAATTGTGTTTATTCTCAAACAAGTATTGAACAGTAGAACAAAAATGTGCAAACTGTAACAAGTAACTGAAAAATGGATCAATTAGAATAAACATCTATATACTGTCTAAACAGTACCTGGGAAAATCAGGACATATAATTGTTCACAGAGACTTAGCAAACAGATCTCTCTCCCTCTTCTTCAGGCTAAGACTGAAGCAACAGCCAGGACGGAGCCAGCAACAACTGCTGGGTAATTTCAAAACTCCAGGCCAATCAGAGCGCAGAACAATCAAGTTTCAAATAAAAACTGGTTACATCACTACAGGCACTTCCTATTTATCTGTGTGCCAAATAAAAGAAAGCGAAGTCAGCTCTTTGAACAGGGACTGTCTTCATGTATGGTGTACAGCACTGCGTATACCTTGTAGCGCTATAGAAGTGATAAGTAGTAGTAGTAGAAGTCAGTCCTCTGTAACAGCTTTAAGCATAAACATGCACCATCTGCTGGCCAAACAGGAGAAATACACTTCAGACATAATTAAAACAGGAAAATATCTAATACATTTTACAGGCTTAAAACACAGTTTCTTCATACACACATTTTACATACAATTTTCGTTTTTTACATGTGCATTAGAAAACTGTGCACTGAGCTTCAGTATGTCTCTAATGCACAGCTTCACTGTCTACATACCTACCCTACAAGCCTTATTAATCAGCTGAATTTAAATTCTGCTTCACTTAGTAGAGGCCTTGATCAACTTATAAAGTTTTATGTAATAAATCACCTCACAGAGCAAAGAAACTATGAAAAAGTCATGTATGGGCCTCTGTTTTCCTGGATCTTCAGTCTTCCCATGGGACTCTGTGCATGGAGTCTTCATGTGCTTTGATGATGACTTTATTTCTCCAGCTATTTAAATTAGGGTTTTTTTTTGTTTGTTTTTTCTATAAAGTTGCTTTTCAGCTGTATGATCAGGACAAAGATGGAAAGATTTCCAGGAATGAACTTTTACAGGTAAGAAGTCACACAAGTATAGTGGGGCAGGAAGTCTGTGCATGGTGGCTGGGGACAGGCAGGGCCGGTCTTAGCAAGAGCGGGGCCCTGTGCAGACCAATTTGATGGGTCCCCATCCTAGCTCCACCCCTCCGAGCTCCAGGGCCCCTCCCTCTGAGCTCCAGGGCCGCCACTCCTCCCTCTGAGCTCCAGGGCCCCCCTCCCTCCCTCCCTCCAAGTTCCAGGACCATCCCCCTTCCTCCCTGTAAGCTCCAAGGCCCCCCCCCCTCCGAGTTCCAGGGGCCTCCCGCCCTCCCTCCGAATTTTAAAAATCATCTTACCTTGTCGGGTTACAGCAGCAGTGAAAAGCGTGCGAGCTCGGCGCTTCAGGAGCCTTCCTTTCTCTCTCTCAGCTCTGGTCCCGACTCCCGTCCTCATTTCCTGTTTCCCGCAAGGGCGGGACCAGAGCTGAGAGAGGGAAGGGAAGACTCCTGAAGCGCCGAGCAGCTTGCATGCTTTTCACTGCTGCCATAACCCCGACGAGGTAACTTAGATGACTTTTTAAAATTCAGAGGGAGGGGGACTAGAACTCGGGTGGTTGGGGCGGAGGTCAGGCGTGTCGCTCGGGGGCCCACTTGAGTGCGAGGTCCTATGCGGTTGCCTCGCCCTAAGACCGGCCCTGGGGACAGGGGAATGTGAACAGATTGGAGTGGCCACTGGGGGCTCAGCACAGGTGGAGCACAAGACCAGGAAAGTATAACAGGGAATGAGACTATGTCTATCTTGGTGCACAGGTGTTACGGATGATGGTCGGTGTGCAGGTCACCAATGAGCAGCTGGAGTGTATCGCAGACAGGACCATCCAAGAGTCAGATCTGGACAATGATAACGCTATCTCCTTTGAAGAGTTTGCAAAGGTTTGATCTGTGATGCCAGTGAAACAAGCGCAAGGCACAGTGCCATTCACAGTACATAGCGATGGGTCAAAGCCATCTTCCAGTCACACAACGAAGGTTGCAGGTGTGATAGTGAAGGGATCATAGTACGATTGTTCATGCCTCAGTGTTATGGAAACTGGAGGGGGGAGGGGAATAGCCCCTCACCTCTCAATACTGGTTGAACTGAGGTACTGAGTTCCTTGTGTTTTGACATTTTGCAAACCTTGAAACCGGTTCATCCTGTGGGAGCAAGTTCTTCATCCAGCCTTCTGCATTACAGGATCTGTAAAGCAAAGATCTGCAATCATGTCCTGGAGGCACATTTTTAAGAATCTGGTTTTCAGGACAACTATAATGAATATAAGACATATAAATACCTCTGTGGCATAAATGCACAGGCACAAGGCCTCGTTCAATTGAAAGGAAACTCTGGAACGAGGGGGCATAGGATGAAGATGAAAAGGGATAGACTCAGGAGTAGTCTAAGGAAATATTTCTGTATGGAAAGTAGTGGATGTATGGAACAGTCTCCCAGTGGAGGTGGTGAAGACAAAAATTGTATCTGAATTCAAGAAAGTATGGGACAAGCACAGAGAATCTGTAATGGATAGGAAAGGTTTATAGAGCTCAGTAGTTGGTATGGATGGGCAGACTGGCTAGGCTACATGGTCTTTATCCGCCTTCATTTTCTCTGTTTCTGTGCATAAGTTAATTTGCATACCTTGGAGAGCCAGTGAATGAAAACCTCTCATGTTTGGGACCCCATCTAACTTGCAGGATGAACTTCATGTAGTTGAAGATGAGCAGCAGACAAAATGACCAAAGTTGTAAGAAATGGCAGTGTGATAAGGCCCAGCTTAAATCATGATTTTGAGGAAATTGCAGATCTTGCAATATCAGGCCTCTACATAAACAGGAGGAAATATCTCCCCCCCCCACCCCCCTCAACAAATAGATAAGCTCTGGAACTCCTTGCCAGAGAATGTGGTAACAGCAGTTAGCGTATCTGGGTTTAAAAAAGGTTTGGACAAATTTTTGGAGGAAAATTCCATAGTCTGCTGTTTCAGATAGACATAGGAAGCCATTGCTTGTCCCTGGGATCAATAGCATGAATCTTGCTACGCTTTGGGGTTC